>NW_026915943.1:315000-915000 GCF_034315485.1 Pezoporus occidentalis
TCATGAGCCCTGGTCACCTCCATCTGCAACAGAGCCTGATCTTGCTGGGAAATCAAGGCAATACGACCATGGGATCCAAAAGCTGACGCGTTCCTGATGGGATTTAGGGTGTTTGAGACCAGGAAGGGCTGGTGGTGGATCAAGCCCTGGACCACTGCACCCAGCAGCCTCTTCTGGGCAATGGCCAATGAGGAACATTCAGGGCAGGCAGGAAAAGCAGGTCCTCTGCAAGGCTATGCAAGCCCTTTCCTCCTGCTGTGGGGCAGAGCTGGTACCCAAGGATGGAGGTGGCTGGTACCAAGGGACGGTCATGACTGGTGCCAAGGGAGAGGAGAGAAGCAGGAATGGAAGAGCTGGATTTGCAATGGATGCAGGGTGGGGAAGGTCTTCTCAAGCCTTGCTGTTGCCTCTGCTTGACTGGTTTGGGGTGATGGCGTCCTCCAGGATGGTGGGAGGACCACAGAGCTGAGTGGTGAGGACAGGACCCACCTTGAGTGGCTTTGGACATCTCCATCCAATCTGGCAAAGGAGGAATCATCCCCAGGAAGAGGTTCCTCAAGCTGATGGTGGGTATCTTGTGGAGACCCAAGTGAGAAGGGCCAAAGCCTTCCTGAGGGGTCCTAACCCACATCCCCTGCCCTACCATGGCCAACACACCACAGTGGGAGCTGGGCTGTGCCATGCATTCCACCTGCCATGAGACTGGGGGAGCAAGGAAAATACAGGGAAGAAGACAAGCCCCCACCTTGGTTCACAGGGAGAGCAGGCAGGGGCTGCCCATGCACCCTCCATAGTGGCTGGAAGATGATGCTCCAAGGTGGCCCTTGTCCTGGTAGCCACCATGTTATATGTCACCAGGCCATGTTATGGATCTGAGCACCTTGTTCCAGCTGAGATGGGGAGCTGGGAGCCTCTGGAGCCCTGGGACTCCATCCCAGAAAGCAGGTCCCCCTGCTTGTACCATGTCAGGATGGGCAAGAGCTCAGGCATTCGCACCCTGTGGCTCCCCTCCATGTTCAACCAGTTCGTCTAGTGCTGTCCACTCCAACCAGCCTCAGAGGATGACACAGACCATGGGATGGTCTCATCCATGCCAAGACCAGAGGGACATCACCCGACTCCAAACCCCATAGAGCTTCCCTAGAGACAGGGTCCTCTCACCCCTCCAAGGTAACATCTGTACTAGAAGCGGGTCCTTCCCTCCTGTAGTAACATCTGGGTCTCCATGGGGATTTATGGGCAGAGCCTGGCTGGGTGCTGGGATGATGGGTGCCCCATGCCCTCACGGACATGCCCGTGCCCTATAGGCACTGCTTCACATCCAGCAGAGCAGAGCTCTGCGTTTTAGGTGTTTCCACCTGCGGCGATGTGGTTGGACGACCCACAGAGGCCTGACTCAGTCTCCAGGGCGTTGACCACCATTAACCTTCATTAACATCTGAAACGTGGGGTGGACCCTCCGGCCAGGGGGGTTGGAACCAGCTCAGTGAGAAAAGGACGGAGAAAAACCCCTTTGGCCCATGGCTGCAAGTAATGGCACCGAGCAGACAAGGGCAGGAAAGGGAATGGGGGGTGTAAGGGGTCCCCCATCATGGGACAACCACCAGCAACAGCCCAGGAGATGGGGTGCAACACGAGGAAGAGCTTTTTTGGGGGGGGGTAAGCATAGAAAAGGGTTGGGGACACGATACCTGCAAGGTGACAACCCACCAGGAACGCTATGGGCTTGATTTGGGGGGCAGAGGTGACCCCCATACGCTGTTCTTGACTCCCTTGCCGCGCTGCTCCCACCTCTGTCCCGCTGTCCCCAACATCCCCACTGCCACCAGTGCCCAATCCACCCCAACGCCACGTCGGTGCCTTGGGGTGCAGCCAGGCTCCAACTTGGGCTCCCAGGGACGGTGACAACGACAAGGAAGGGATGGTCACCCCTGATGCGGGGCCGTACCTGCATCAAGGTGCGCAAGGACTCCACGTAGGACTGCTCCGTGTCCAGCAGCGTCATGATGACGTGTTTCCTCATGTCCTGCCCCGGGTGGGAAGAAAGAGAAGGTGAGTTTTGGGGTGCCACGGTGCAGGGGAGCTGCGTAGTGGGCTCGGTGCCGGCCCAGGGGCCCGGTGGGGAGGTTTGAGAGCCGGAGGAGCCCGGCTGGTGTCCAGCTCCCCTCCGCTCCCTCTCCACCCCGCTGGAGGAATCCAGGAGGATTAGGAAGTACATGACACGGAGAGCACAGAGACGCCTGGTTTCCGCCCTGGATCTCACAGCCCTACATGGGTCGGTCCCGGCGCCCTCCGTCTCTCTCCAGCGGCTCCGCTCCGAGTGGTCCCATAGGAATTCTCTATCCGGGAGCTGGGTTGTGGTGCTACAAGAGGGGGATTAATGGGGTGTGTGTGGGGGGGGGAATGGGGAGGTGGTTGTGCGGGATGGGCTGCCAGCCTCGGGAAGCAGATGGGTTGGGGTCTTCTTGGCTGTGGGGCTTGGAGACCCTCCTTGTGTGCAGCACTTGGGGGGATGCCCCAGGAGCTCAGCCTGGGGGCAAGGTGCTCCAAAGGCTCTGAGCGCAGAGACACCCCAAAACTTCGGGATGCAGAGATGCTCCAGAGCCCAGGCTGTGAGGCACCCCGAAAGGTTTGGGTGCAGAGATGCTCCAAAGGCTCTGAGCGCAGAGACACCCCAAAACTTCGGGATGCAGAGATGCTCCAGAGCTCAGGCTGTGAGGCACCCCGAAAGGTTTGGGTGCAGAGATGCTCCAAAGGCTCTGAGCGCAGAGACACCCCAAAAGGTTTGGGTAGAAGATGCTGCAAGGACCCTGGTGCAGTGATACCCCAAATGTCTTGGGTGCAGAGATGCTCCAGAGGCCCTGGGGGCAGAGATACCCCAATAGTTTCACGTTTGGATGCACTCCAGAGACTCTGGGTGTGAGACAACCAGAAAGCTCTGGGTAAAGAGATGCTCCAGAGACCCTGGGTGTGAGATACCCCGAAAGTTTTGGGTGTAGAAATGCTCCAAGGGCCTGGGTTTAGAGATACCCCAAAAGTTTTGCATGTGGAGGCGCTCCAGAGACACTGGGTGCAGAGATACCCTGAAGGTTTTTGGTGCACGGATGCTCCAAGTGTCCTCGGTGCAGATACCCCAAAAGTTCTGCATGAGCAGACTCTGCTGAGACCCTGGGTGTGAGACACCCCAAGTGTTTCGGGTGCAGAGACCATCTGCTGGCCCTAGGAAAGGAGATGCTCCAAGGTACTGGGTATGGAGACTGCAATGGTCCTGTTCCTGGAGACCATTTAAAGAGCAGAGACACCCCAAACTGTGGGTGCAGGGACACCCCAAATACATTGAGTGCAATGATGCTCCAAAAGCCCTGAACGTGGAGATGCTCCAATGGACCTGGGCACACTCAAAGGACCCCATTAACCAGGACACCCCCTAAGGCCATGGGTGTTGGGATACCCCAAGTGTTGTAGATGCAGGGATGCTACTAAAGCTCTGACAACAAGGACCTTGCAAAGGTCCAGGGTGCTTGGACACCCCAACAGCCCTGGGTGCAGAGATGTCGCACCGGGCCACCACAGCACGTTGGGACCAGGTTCCCCTGACCTGCAGGAGCCACAAAACCCCTATATCCCCATCTCCTTGTGGGATGAGCCCATGTACCCCACCACTGCTCCCACTGGGGACACTTGAGGGCAAAGCTGCTCTGCAGCCATAGGAGGAAGCTTTAGCCCAACCAACCTCACCACAGATGGAGGTCACCATCACCCCAGTGTCCCCAGGGAGCAATGAGATCCTGCTCGGTGCTGGAGAACAGAGCCGTGCCTCAGTTTCCCCCCTCATCCACCAAGCCAATACTGGTCATTTCAGCCAAGCAAGGAGGAAACCACTGTTTAGAGCCAAACATTATGGTGACGGGTCCAAATCCCTCCAGGAATTCTGCCCCCCCCCCTCCCCTTCCCAAACCACAACAATGCTGCAGTCCTTGGGGACACCGGCTGAGACCTCCCCACTTCATTACACACTAGGGTTTATGAACGCTCTCACTGCTGGGTTCATTTGTTGTAAGCTGAAGGGCTCCCATGATGGATGGGCTTTAGGGGTACAGAGCATCTGCCGCCTCCATCCTGCCTCAGTTTCCTCAACCCTCTCGCAACCTGTAGCTCCCCATCTCAATATGATGCTCCTGGCATTTGCCAGAGCCATCCCAGCTCAGGACCAAAGCAAAGCGACAGGTTGATGAGCTGAACAGGCTCAGCACCGCACACTGCATCAGCAGCTACAGATTTGCAGCAGTGGGGAGATGCAGGATGAGGCCCAACTCTTGGCAAGGGGATTTGTTCCACTGTTACAGCAGTGGTATTATCCCAACAGGGGGAAATTCCCAGTGGGATGAGAAGCTGGAGGTAATGCAGCATCCCGTCCGGGCGCAGTGGTACCCAGGCGAGGGCAGGATGCACCCCACTGCATCCATTACCCCAGCAAAGCCTCTCCCTGTGGGGCTGATGTTGCTTTGGTGTCCATCTGCTCTCCCTGGGGACACCCCTGCTGCACCCAGGCCTCATCCTGCCTCCCCCGAGATGCTCAGCACCCTCGGGATCACGATGGGAATCGGGGCATTTCCCCACCAGCCAACGCCTCCATGGTGTAAATCAGCATCGAGAAGGGGGGGGGGGGGGGTGGCAGCGATGGCTTCAGCCCCTCCATCACCCTCTCCGGGTGGGAGCATCCTCCTTTCCCTGCAAACCCCGGGGGCGTCAGCCTGAGGATGAGGATGGAGCCACCGTTGCCACGGCAATCGCGGTCCAGACCCTGCAGGTACCAGGTTCTGCTGGGCGCGCACGTGTCCAAACATGACGCATCCATGCACCGTCAATACACCCCCCCCCCCCACATCCCACATCCCCCCTTTTCCTCTCCATCCCTAGATCCCCCCCCCCCATTCCCCATCCCTTTCCCCCGTCACCTCGGTACCACCACGACCGCCACAACCCTTGTCCGGCAGCTCCTCGGCTGCTCCTCCGAGCCCGGAGGAGGCGAAGGCCGCGTCGATGCCGTCGCCGATGTCTCGCATGTCCTCCAGCGCGATGGTGAACTGCGCCAGAGTCCTCACCATCTGCAGCATGCGGGTCCCGGGGTCGGTCCGTCCCACGCGGCCCAAGGAATAAAAGATATTGAATATATATATATATACACACACACACACACACAGATCTCCCCCTTTAAAGCAGCCGGGATGCAGCAAGGAGGGGGGATAAAGCAGAGCTATTTATATCAGTAGGGTTCTGTGTGTGTACATATATATATATAGGAATGGAGGTATCGAAAGCCCTCCCGCAGAGCGGCAGCAGGATGCGTCCGTGGCCGCACGCGGGTCCCCGGCCCCGGGTGCTACCGAGGCACGGGCAGAAAGGAGCAATGGGAGACGGAGGCTGAGCCGTGCCCACACACGCGCATGGATGCAGGCAGGGCCGGATCCTGCTGGGAAGATGCTGTTGGAGAGGCTTCGCCGGAGGAAGATGTTGTATTGGGGAAGTGGGGGGGGGAGCGAGGCTTTCTTGGGGCGTGGGATTTTTAGGGAGAGGGGGATGCAGAGATCGTACTGAGTTGGGGTGCTCAGCATCCTTGGGGTCTCCATCCCCATCAATGGAGGGGTCCCTGGGTACCGTGTCCCCCCCACCCCAGCCTTGCAAACAGGGATACCGGGGCATGGAGCGAGCCTGCTTCTCCCCACATCATCACCTCAGCACCCACATCCCTGCCTGCGGGGGGATGCACCCTGCCCGGATCCATTTGTACCGCTCCCCTCCGGCTTGCTTAATTAAATGTAATTAGCCGCTCAGCCCGTTGCCACAGCAACGGCGTGCAGCAGGGCTGCTTCCTCCCGTTGCAGCCAGTACATTTCCTCCTGGTAATGAGGATGAGGAGCATCTCACCCCGGGGAGAGTGCACCCATCCATGGGCGCAATGCTGTGCAACCATCTGGTGTCCCCCCCCGGGCACCCTCCATGGCCGAGGACGTTCAACTCAGTGCAGATAATGGGAAGGGAGGTGCAGCAGCCTTACATACACTCTGGCACTGGGATCAGGGAGGAGGGACCCGCAGCACCCGGTGTGGGCAGGATGGGTGCCTGCAGTGCACCCGGTACAGCCAATTGCGTTAGGGGTAATGAGCTGCTTGCAAAGCAGAGGCTCCTGCAACTTCTTCTGCAGCACCATGGTCATCCCAGACCTGTTTCTGCTGCAATCCCAGACCTGTCTGGGTTGCAATCCCAAATCCATTTGCATTGCAATCCTGGACCCGTTCGGGCTGCAGTCCTGAACTTCTCTGGGATCCAGTCCCAAACACATTTCTGTTGTAATCCCAGGCCCATGTAGGTTGCAATGAGCTGCAACCTTGGGTCAATCCCAGACCCACCTGTGTTTCAATCCCAGGATGTTCTGGGTTCCAGTCCCAGACCCATTTGGGCTGCAATCCCAAACTCATTCCAATTGCAACCCCAGGCCCACCTGTGTTGCAATCTTAGACCCATTTGTATTGCAATCCTGGGCAATTCTGGGATCCAACCCCAGACCCATTTCTGTTGCAGTCCCAGAGCCAGCTGGGTTGCAAACCTGAGCCCATTTGGATTCCAATCCCAGACCCACCTGGTTTGCAATCCCACATGTGTTTGAATTCCAACCCCAGGACCACCTGTGCACCAGTCCTGGACCCGTCTATTTGCCAATCCCAGAGCTGAATGGGTTTCACACCCACACCTGGCTCCATGTGGGCTGCAGCCTTGGACTCGTTTCGGTTGCAACCTGGGGCCCATGTTTTCCAGTCCCACTCCCATTTGGATTGAACCCCAAATCCAGCTGTGTTGACATCCCCAGACTCATTTCTGTTGCAGTTCTGGACCCGTCTGGGTTGCAACCCTGATGCCTTTGGCTTGCAGTCCAGGGCTGTTCTGGGTTGGAACCCCAGACCCGCTTGGTTTGCAAGCCTGGGTCCATCAGTGTTGTTATACTGGGCTCATTCAGGTTCCAATCCCAGACCCAACAACCTGGCTGCAATCCCAAACCCACCTGGGCTGCAGTTCTGGACCCATTTGAGCTGTAACCCCAGAGCAATCTGGGTTTCAGTCCCAGACCCACTTGGTTTGGAAGCCTGGGTCTGTCTGCATTGCAATTCCAGGCTCGTTTGGGTTCCAGTCCCAGGCCCATCTATCTGCAATCCCAAACCCATTCCAGTTGCAACCCCAGGCTCATCTGCACTGCAACCCAGATCCATCAGGATTTCAATCCTGGATCCATTTCCATTGCAATCCCAGTCCCATCTGGGCTCCAATCCCAGACCTATCTGGCTGCAATCCTGGACTCATGTGAGCTGCAGTTCTGGACTGATTTGAGCTGCAACCCCAGAGCCATTTGGGTTGCAATCCCAAACCTATTTCTGTTGCAAACCCAGACCCATTGAGGTTGCAGCCCCAGGTCCAACTGCACTGCAACCCCAGACCCACTTGGTTTGCAACCCTGGGGCCGTTTGCATTGCAGTCCATGGCTCATACGGGTTGCAATCCCAGATGCACTTGGTTTGGAACCCTCAGCCCATGTGTGTTGCAATCCCTGATCCACTTGGGTTGCAATCCCAAGCTCATTCCCATTGCAATCCCAAACTCATTCCCACTGTCATCCCAAGCTCATTCCCATTGCAATCCCAAACTCATTCCCATTGCCATCCCAAACTCATTCCCACTGCAATCCCAAACTCATTCCCATTGCCATCCTGAACTCATTCCCATTGCAATCCCAAACTCATTCCCATGGCCATCACAAAGTCATTCCCATTACAATCCCAAACTCATTCCCATGGCCATCCCAAACTCATTCCCATTGCAATCCCAAACTCATTCCCATTGCAATCCCAAACTCATTCCCATTGCAATCCCAAACTCATTCCCACTGCAATCCCAAACTCATTCCCATTGCAATCCCAAACTCATTCCCATTGCAATCCCTGACCCATCAAAGTTGCAAACCTGGGTCCATCTGCATTGCAATCCCTGACCCATCTAGGTTGCAATCCCCATCCCCTTCCCATTGCAATCCCCGACCCATCTAGGTTGCAATCCCCATCCCCTTCCCATTGCAATCCCCGACCCATCTAGGTTGCAATCCCCATCCCATTCCCATTGCAATCCCTGACCCATCTAGGTTACATCCCCATCCCATTCCCATTGCAATCCCTGACCCATCTAGGTTGCAATCCCCATCCCCTTCCCATTGCAATCCCTGACCCATCTAGGTTGCAATCCCCATCCCATTCCCATTGCAATCCCTGACCCATCTAGGTTGCAATCCCCATCCCATTCCCATTGCAATCCCTGACCCATCTAGGTTACATCCCCATCCCATTCCCATTGCAATCCCTCCCCATCCCATTCCCATTGCAATCCCTGACCCATCTAGGTTGCAATCCCCATCCCATTCCCATTGCAATCCCTGCTAGGTTACATCCCCATCCCATTCCCATTGCAATCCCTCCCATTGCAAATCCCCTTCCCATTGCAATCCCTGACCCCTCTAGGTTGCAATCCCCATCCCATTCCCATTGCAATCCCCATCCCATTCCCATTGCAATCCCTGACCCATCTAGGTTGCAATCCCCATCCCCTTCCCATTGCAATCCCTGACCCATCTAGGTTGCAATCCCCATCCCCTTCCCATTGCAATCCCTGACCCATCTAGGTTGCAATCCCCATCCCCTTCCCATTGCAATCCCTGACCCATCTAGGTTGCAATCCCCATCCCATTCCCATTGCAATCCCTGACCCATCTAGGTTGCAATCCCCATCCCATTCTCATTGCAATCCCTGACCCATCTAGGTTGCAATCCCCATCCCTTTCCCATTGCAATCCCTGACCCATCTAGGTTGCAATCCCCATCCCATTCCCATTGCAATCCCTGACCCATCTAGGTTACATCCCCATCCCATTCCCATTGCAATCCCTGACCCATCTAGGTTGCAATCCCCATCCCATTCCCATTGCAATCCCTGACCCATCTAGGTTGCAATCCCCATCCCCTTCCCATTGCAATCCCTGACCCATCTAGGTTGCAATCCCCATCCCATTCCCATTGCAATCCCTGACCCATCTAGGTTGCAATCCCCATCCCATTCCCATTGCAATCCCTGACCCATCTAGGTTGCAATCCCCATCCCATTCCCATTGCAATCCCTGACCCATCTAGGTTGCAATCCCCATCCCATTCCCATTGCAATCCCTGACCCATCTAGGTTGCAATCCCCATCCCATTCCCATTGCAATCCCTGACCCATCTGGGTTGCAATCCCCGTCCCCTTCCCATTGCAATCCCTGACCCATCTAGGTTGCAATCCCCATCCCATTCCCATTGCAATCCCTGACCCATCTAGGTTGCAATCCCCATCCCATTCCCATTGCAATCCCTGCCTCCTCCAAAACGCGGCCCTGGCCGCTGCATCGCTGTGATGCTGCTGCAACGGTGACCGGCTGCTCCGCCTGCAGCAACGCCCTCCAGCATTCCCATGGGAATGCCTGTCCCCGGGGCGAGCAGGGGGATCCCTCCATCTGCACAGGGTCCTTCCCACTCCCCCCCAAACACCCCCCTTGAATCGATCCTTTCATTTAACCCAGCATCTCCCCGCGGTGGCATAGCAAGTAGATTCTCTGCTGTCTACTATGAAGGTTGAGCTTTCTCCGGATGGATTTAAAACCGTCTCTCAAACCCACCCAACCTCTTTGGAGGTTATCGGAGGGGGGAAAGGATGGATGGGGAAGGGTTAAATCCATCGCTGCCTGCACCACTACATCCCGCTGCGCACCGAGGGGCCCGACCGAGACCATCCCATCCCGCATCACCCAGGGAAGGAAAAGCCGGAGCGATGCCGGCCATTCCCGCTGGCCGCCGAGCCCGGACCCCCCTGCACGCGGCCCGCAGCCCACAGGAAATTCCTGGGAGTGTTTGGCCACTCCAACAGCGCTGCCTATTTTTAGGGCCGTCTCAAATACGAGCGGGTTATTTTTAGCCGCGCGGCTCTTTGTAAACACCTTTAGGTTTCCTTTCGGACCGGCCTTTTGGTTTTGGCAACCTGGGTGTTTCCTCCATTCCCCCAAACAACCCAAACCCTCCTAGAGAAAGCATCCTGATCCCTTGGGATGCTCACCCCCCCCCCCCCATCCCAAAGGTTTGTGGCAGCATCGCGAGGATGCTCCTGAAAACCCGGTGATGGAGCGCATCCAACACTGGGGATTCGGGGGTTCAGCAGCACCTCAGACCCGGGATTGGAAGCTCAGAGAAGAGGGTTTCCCTCTGGCATTGGGAATACCACCCTGCTTGGCCTCCTGAGGAAGGATGGGAGCTCTCCTGGCATGCTTGTATTATTTCTTAATAAGCCTCTGGGTGCAAATCCATCATCTTCACTTTCCCCGCCTGGGCACAGTGATGCAGGAGGAGCCTGAGCATCCCTGGGGATTTGAAAGCATCTTAAAGGATTAAAAACAGGACCTGGGAATTGTGTCCTGCTCCCATCCCCTCCCAACAAAGAGGCATCAATAGAGAAAAAAAGGCCCAAAACGTTAATTTTTTTGAAGAAAAATTGAATTTGGGGGGTAAAAGGAGAGCAGGGACGTGCATCCATGAGGAATCCCAGCCATCGCAGCAACTTCAGCCTTTGAGCCCAGGCTGAGACCATGCACACATCAGGGCAAGTAATGAGGCATTGGGACCTGGGTCACTGGAGGCAGGGAAGCGCAGGAGGGTGTCACACGTGCTGTCATCACCCAGTCTGGGATGCTAAAATCACATCCCAAGGGAAGAGGGGGAATCTCCTTATCTGTCAGAGGCACAGTTTCACCCCAGATTCCCTTCCTGGACCTGCAGCACGCAGCATCTCTCTGAGGCCATTGGTGTGATGAGTTGTGCCAGGGCTCAGCCATAGGGGATTTTGACTTTGAGACCTCATTTTGGGGCAAAAATCTCCTGCTTTAGGGAAAACCTGGAGTGGGTTGGGCCATTTTGGGAGTGGGATTTGCCACTCGGGGCCTTCCCAGCTCATCCTTCCAGCAGCTGCTGAAGGAGGAGCTAATCCTGCTTCAAGCAGAGCTATTCCCACCCCTCCAAAGAGTGCCAAAATGGGAAGAATAAATAAGTACAAGTTGTTCCCCCCCCCCGTCAGCTCTTGATGCTCTGCACTGCTAGGTGAGGGAGGGAGGATTCTCTAGTGTCTCGTAGTAGGGTTGTGCTAGGAGCAGCCTGAATCTCAGCACCTCGAATCTCCCATTCCCGGTTTAGAAGAAACTGGAGGGAAGTGGAATTTCTGCACCTTTTCTTTCCCTGGATGCTTCTTCCCAGGATAGATCCCACTAGAGGGAGCTGGGATATAGCTGGGATATAGCAGGACCCACTGGACTGTGGGGATAGTCCTCTGCCCCTGGGAGCATGCAGTGCATAGTGAATGCTTAAGCTTAACACACCCTTAGCTTAATTTCTATCAAACTCCTGGAAATAAAAGACTTGGAAACAAAACCAGAGCTGCTTCCATCCATCCCAAGGTGACAACCAGCAAAGAGCATCATCCCAACACATAAAACTTGCTTGCACAGCTGCAAAAGCCCCTGGCTGGCACCTTGGGTACCAGTCACCTCCATCCCTTGGCACCAGTAAACACCATTCCTGGTACAAGCCACCTATCCCTGGTACTAGTCCTCCTCATCCCTGGGTACCAGTTACCACATCCCTGCCAATGTCACTCTATCCTTGGGTACCAGTCCTCCCATCCCTGGATAACAATCATCTTTTTTCCAGAGTATGTCACCCCATCCCTGGGTACCAATCACCTCCATCCCTGGTACCATCCACTTCCATCCCTAGGCACCGGACACCTCCATTCCTGGATACCAGCCACATCCAACCCTGGTTTCAGTCTCTGGTCATCCTTGGGTACCAGTTCACCCATCCCTGAGTACCAGTAATCTCCACCACTGATAGGAGCCCCCACCATCCCTGCGTACAAGCCACCTCCATCCTTGGGCACCAGTCACAGATATCTCTCAGTTACCAGCTACCTCAATCCCTGGGTATCCCAAGGAACCTCCATCCCTGATATCAGCCACTGCTATTCCTGACTACCAATCACCTCCATTCCTGGGCACTAGTCATGACTATCCCTTGGTACCAGCCACCTCCATCCTTGGGAACCATTCATGAATATCTCCTGGTTACCAGCTACCTCAATACTTGGGTACCAGCCACCTCCATCCTTGGGAACCATTCATGAATATCTCCTGGTTACCAGCTACCTCAATACTTGGGTACCAACCACCTCCATCCCTGGTATCAGCCACTGCCATCCCCGGGTACAAGTCACCCCATCCCTTGGCACCAGTCATGACCATCCCTTGGTACCAGCCACCTCCATCCTCAGGTACCAGCAAACCCATCCCTTGTGCTGGCCACTGCCATTCCTGGGCACCAGTCACGATCATCCCTGGACACCAGTCATGACCATCGCTTTGGTACAAGCCACCTCCATCCCTGGAACCACCAGGCCCCATTGTCCTGCAGAAACCACTCTCCACATCCCAGGGGAGCACCAGGACCCGTGTCAGAGGTAGGGTGATGCTGTAGAGCATCACATCCGGGGCTGCATCCCTTCCCAGCCCTGCCACTCAGCTCTCCCACGGGTAAGGAAAGCCTGAGCCACTTTCCAAAGCGTAACTTCTTGAAAGCAATGAAGAGCATAAATCAGCAGCTCTGATTCAGCTCCACTTCGGTTACTAATAATACTCCCGTGTTTATTCGCAGTCCTGGGGCTGGAGATGTTTGCTTTTCCCTCGGTCGTGGTTTTTCCCAGGCTCCCAGCTCACATAGGAGCCTTGATTTGTTCAGGGATGCTCCCATGGAGAAACCCGGCACCACAACCGCCTCCAGGACAGGGAGGAAGAGGAGGAGGAGAAAGAGGAGGAGGAGGGTGGCTTCAGCCCCAAACGGATGCGCTGAGAATTCAGTTGTTTTCCCTTCTTTGACTTCTCGGCTGCCGTGATTCATCCCAGAGGACACGGCCTGGCTGCAATTCTGCTTTTTAAGTGTGAGAAAAAAACAGGAATAACAAAGAAAGGAGTTGGAGCAATTCTGCAGGGTGGGGTGGAAGGATGCTGGGAATCCCAGTGCCATCCTGGTGACCGGCAGTGCTGGGATTGGTGCCGGTGGGATGGGAAACAGGGAGATGGCAGGAGCCTCATTTCCCACAGCAACAAAAAATCGTCCTCTAAAGGCATTGTGGGGCTTTTCCCATGGGATTTTCACTTCAAATTAGGGTTTGCATCACCTCTCTCTCCTCTTCCCCTCCAAACACAAGGCTCAGATTCATGCTGGTGCATCTCAGAGCATCCTCCCTGTGCTCCTGGCAGCATCCCACGGATCCCCCCTCCCCACGTCCCACTCTCACCCCACCTGTGATGCTCACCCCGCCTTGCACACACACATCCCTACCATCCATCCCCTTGCAGAACCCGTGTTGCCGTGGTCCAGGGCGCAGGGGGGGCTTCCCGGCCCCCTGTTTGCACGGAGCCTTTCCCGAGCCCTGGAGCAGCTTTCACCAAATATGGAAGGATTTTTTTGGCCTCCGGTTTTCGGCACGCAGGCCACGGCCCAAGAGTGCAGCTTTCCAGATGCTGAGGTCAGCCCTGCTCTTCTCTCCCCCTCCTCCTCCTCCTCCTCCTCCTTCTCTGCTGCCTTCCCTAAGTGCTGGGCCCTGCAATGCTACCCCCTGACTCATCAGCATCCCTGGATCCTCACCAGCATCCTCCAAAAGCACCTAAAAAGCAATAGTTACTGGGATTCTGGGGGGGAGGGGGGAGAGAGAAGGCAGGGAGAAGGGTGACTGATGCTGGCACCCCTCAGCATCTCTGCTGGGCACCAGCCTGGCACACGGGGGTATGAGATGCCCTGGGTGCCCTTGTGGTGTGGATCCAGGTGAAAGGGGTGCAAGAAAACTTGGGGTACCCAGGAGGGCACTGGTTTGGCATGCAGGGGGTGATGAGCAACAGGAGATGATGGGCACCAGGAGGTGATGGGCACCAGGACAATGGGCACCTGAGGGCCAAAGGGAATGCAGGAACTCATGGGTACCCAGGTACAAATGGGCATGAGGATCCACTGGGCACCAGGACAAGCTGCCAAAGGGGGGCATCATGGGCACCCAGGTACAAATGGGCATGAGGATCCACTGGGCACCAGGAGCTGTGGGGCATCAGGAGCTGATGGGCCCATAATTCTAGGAGCATCAGAACCTAAGAGATATCCAGGAGCCAAAGAGCACTCAAGATCTGATGGATGCTCAGAAGCTGATGGATGCACAGGAGCTACCCTGGAGCCCATGGGCACCAGGAGCTGGCAACACCAAAGAGCTTATGGGTGCCCAGAAGCCAATGGGCAACCCAGAGGTACCCAGTAGCTGATGGGTTCCTGAGATCCAATAGGTACCAGGAATCCATGGGTACTAAGAAGCCAATGGACACCCCATGGGCACTCAGGAGCTGATGGATGCCCAGGCTCCAATAGGTACCAGGTGTCCACAGACACCCATGAGTCAGCAAGCACGAAGCAGCTGATGGACACCCAGGAGCCAACAGTCACCCGGGAGCTTAGGGGCATCCAGAGTCCATGGGCACCCAAGAACTGATGGACAGCCAGCATCCAGCAGGTACCCAGGAGTCCATGGGCACCCATGAACCCACATGCAACCAAGAGCTGAGAGACACTCAGGAGGTGATGGGCACCCAGGAGCCAACAGGTACCCAGGAGTCTGCGGATACCCAGCAGACAATGGGCATCCAGAGAGCATGGGGATGCAGGAATTGATGGATTCCCATGATCCAACAGGTACCAGAAGTTCATGGACACCCACAAATCCACAAGAAACCACACAACGACAAGAACCCATGAGCTGATGGGCACCAGGGATCCAACAGGTACCAGGAGTCCATGGGCACCCAGAAATGCACAAATAACCAGGAGATGATGGACAGCCAGGAACTGACAGATGGATGCTTAGGATCCAACAGGTGCCAGGAGTCCATGGACACCCATGAATTCACAAGCACCCAGGAACTGATGGGCATCCAGGATCCGACAGGCATCCAGAAGTCCCTGAGCAGCCAGGAGCTGATGGGTACCCAGAAGCTGATGGGCACCCAGGGACACACAGCAGTCAATGAGCATCCAGGAGCATCAATGGGTACCCAGGAACTAATGGGCACCCAGGAGCTGATGGACATCCATGTGCCAACAAGCACCAGGAATCCATGGGCACCCACAAATCCTCAAGCATGCAGGAGCTGATGGGCACCCAGGAACTGATGGGCACCCAGGAACTGATGGGCACCCAGGAGCCCCAAACAGCCTATGCCATGCCCCTGCCCTGGCTCTTCTCATGCCCCCTCTGCCTGTATCCATCACCTTGACAGCAGCCTGGATGCAACCACTATGCGAAAACCCCTGTTGAGCCCACAACAGCCTCCATCCCCAGCATCACCCATACCCCATGGACACCCAGCCTTGCAGCACCCCATGTTCAGGGTCCCCTCACCCAGCACGGCTGCAAATGGGGCAGCAGGGAGCTGCAGGGGGGGACACCATGGACCTCTCCAGGAACGCCCACATCCCACGTCACATCAGAGCAAGGCGAGAGGTGACACCTTCCCTGCCATGTCATTGTCACAGCAGCACCCCAGGGTGAGGGGGAGAAGGGGGAAAAGGAAAGGGTGTTTCAGCATCTACTGACCTGCTCCGGGTTCGGATGACCAAGGGACGAGTCCCCTCTCCGCTTACTGAGGCTCTGAGCCATCTACATCCCATCTCACCAAGGTTTTGGGCAACCAAAAAGCCAGAAGGAGCAAACCCGATCCCCTACTGCTAGAGACGGTGTTTCTGCTGAGGGGTCAGGATGAAACCTTTCCAACCCCCCCCAAAAAAAAAGCAAGAAGAAGGATGCCAAATCAGGGCAGGCCGACGAGTCTGCTGCTACTCCAGCTATAAAAAGCAGGAAACCATATCCCGGGCTTGGAGATGCCAATCTTCCCATGCAAACAACTCCCTTCTTGTTTTTTTTGGAGAGCACCGGAGGGCTGGGGAACAGGCAGTCACAAATAGCAACTCCATCGCAACGCCAAGGAACCGCTTTCCAGGCCCACGTGAGGATGCTGGTGTCCCCACGGCACGACGGTGGCTTGTCCTGAGGGGACAGGGTGGTGGCTGCTCCCCACATTGGGATGGTGGCTTCTCCAGAGGGGATGTGGTGGTGGCAGTTCCCATGTTGGAAACACGGCCCGGTGGTTCTTTCAGAGGTGGATGCTACCACAGATGTCCTTTTCCCAGCATATCCATGCAGAGAGGTCCTACTGGGAGTCGTTGGTGTCTTGAATGTCACCAGTGGGGTGGAAGGCAGTGGTGGTCATTGCCAAGAAGGGACATGCCCAGGGGCTCTGGGACATCACAGGCCATGGGGGCACACGAGCCCAACGTGTTCCTGCCCTCAACCCTTCTACCCCTCAGACTAAAGAGATTCAACTCACAATGACCTGTTATAAGGCACAGGGGGACACACAGCCTGGGGATGACCCTGTCTGCAACCAGAAGAGGTGGTCACAGAGCAACGTGTCCCAGCACAGGCAGGAACGGGGCAGACCGGGACCAGTCCCCCAGAAGCTGAGCAGCTCCAAGAGGAGCTTGCACCAAGAGCAAGTTACTGGGATAGCTTTACCCAGATGCTGATTTTCATTCTCCCTCCCATTGGCCGGGCCACAGTTCCCAAAGACCCAAAAGCAAACACGCTATTTTTAGAGAAGAGTTCATTTACTGGAGCCATTCCCTCTGAAATTCCTCACCCATCCTCTCCATGGAAACCAAGGGAGCCCGGAGAAACAGCCCCACCGGGACCAACCATCAGAGCTTTAAAAAGAGCCACGTTGAGGGGAAGTGGCTGATTTTGCTTCTCCGGACACATCCTGGCCTGGAAACACCATGGTGGAAGGCTCAAAGCACTTGGTTTAGGGGGTTCTGTCTGTGCAAGCTGGGCTTGATGCCTTCAAGAGGAGATGGCCTAGAAGATGGACCATGCCCACCCTGGAAAGCATGTGTGTATGGCGAGTGGGGCCTCTTGTTTTGGATGGGTGGTGGAGAGAGGTGGAGACGATGACTGGATGGGTGTATGGAGATGGATGGAGATGGGAGGAGATGGATGGATGGATGGATGGATGGATGGATGGATGGATGGATGGATGGACAGATGGAGATGGAATGGAGAAGGATAAAGATGGATGGATGGAGATGGATGTATGAGTAGCTGGAGATGGGCAGATAGAGATGTATATAGGAATGGAAATGGGTGGATGGAGATGGATAAATGAATGGAGAATGGATGGATGGACGGATGGATGCATGGAGATGGATGGTGGAGGTGGATGGAGATGGGTGGATGGATTTCAATGAATGAGTGGTTGGAGGTGAGTAGATAGAGATGTATGTACGATGGAAGTGGGTGGATGGAGATGGATGGATGGATGGATGCATGGATGGATGGATGGATGGATGGATGGGAGGAAGGGAGTCTCTTCCCCTGCTTTCCAAGGGAAAGACCTGGGAGAAGGAGAAGAAACTCTGTACAGACCAGCCCCCAGTGCTGCCCAATCTTCCCTTCATGTGACAGCACCTTCTCCATCCTGAATTTAGAAGTCCACGCTGCAGCTCCAAAGCTGTGGGACCTGCCCCATTGGGACCCGCCTGCACCACACAGGTGACCGAGCCCAGCAATGAAGTTGCAGCAAGGGGAGACCTCAGCACTCACCTCTGTGGTCCCTCCCATCTCACATAGGGATCAGCCTCGGCAGGAAACCTCCCACTTGGGAAACATCCCTGGGAAAGGTTCTGAATCCCGTAAACCCCTTGCAAGGATGAACTAACGCCACAGCAACGAGACTTGGGGAGCTTTGAGGCTCCGTCCCAGCTGACTTTCACAGGAGGGTACCAATGATGCACGCGCACATCTCCTCGTGCAGGGATGCAGGTGCATAGCGGCACTGCTGATCCCCAGGGATTTCCCTGTACAGAGGTACACATAGATAGCAGGACCTTGGATGTCCCTATGTCCCTTTGCATGTGCACCCTGCATCAGGGTCCTCCCTGTGCACCCCTGTACAGGCACCCATGGACCAGAGACATCTCCATACACCCTTACACGCGCGCTCCTGCACCCAGGACCTCTCTATGCAGCCCTCCTACACGTGTACCCCATCACCAGGTACCTTCCTGTGCACTCTTGCACAAGAACCCCTGTGCCAAAGACCTTCCCATGCACTCCAGCACTGCAGACCTCCCTGTAGAGGGATGCACATGGACACCAGCACCAGGGATTTCCCTGTAGAGGGATGCACATGGACACCAGCACCAGGGATTTCCCTGTAGAGGGATGCACATGGACACCAGCACCAGGGATTTCCCTGTAGAGGGATGCACATGGACACCAGCACCAGGGATTTCCCTGTAGAGGGATGCACATGGACACCAGCACCAGGGATTTCCCTGTAGAGGGATGCACATGGACACCAGCACCAGGGATTTCCCTGTAGAGGGATGCACATGGACACCAGCACCAGGGATTTCCCTGTAGAGGGATGCACATGGACACCAGCACCAGGGATTTCCCTGTAGAGGGATGCACATGGACATCAGCACCAGGGATTTCCCTGTAGAGGGATGCACATGGACACCAGCACCAGGGATTTCCCTGTAGAGGGATGCACATGGACATCAGCACCAGGGATTTCCCTGTAGAGGGATGCACATGGACACCAGCACCAGGGATTTCCCTGTAGAGGGATGCACATGGACATCAGCACCAGGGATTTCCCTGTAGAGGGATGCACATGAACACCAGCACCAGGGATTTCCCCGTAAAGGGATGCACATGGACACCAGCACCAGGGATTTCCCTGTAGAGGGATGCACATGGACAGCAGCACCAGGGATTTCCCTGTACAGGGATACACATGGACAGCAGCCCCAGTGATTTCCTTGTATAGGGATTCATATGCACACCGGGATTTCCCCGTACAGGGATGCACATGGACACCAGCACCAGGGATTTCCCTGTGCACCCCTGCATGTGCAACCTGCATCAGTGTCCTCCTGCATGTGTAGCCCTGCACCGAGAACCTCTCTGTGCCCCCTTGCACGTCCACCCCTGGACAAGGGATCTCTTCATACCCCTTCATGTGCACCCCTTGCAGCAGGGACCGTCCTATGCACCCTTGCATGGGCAACCCTGCCCCAACAACCACTGTGTGCACCCCTGCACAAGACCTTCCCATGCACCCCAGCACTGCAAACCTCCCTGAGTAGGGATGCACGTGGACACCAGCACCTTGGATCTCCCTGTGCAATCCTGCACCAGGGACCTCCTCCTGCACCCCTGCATGGGCACCCCTGCACCAGGAACCCCTCCATGCACCCCTGCATGTGCACCCCTGCACCAGGAACCCCTCCATGCACCCCTGCATGTGCACCCCTGCACCAGGAACCTCTCCATGCACCCCTGCATGTGCACCCCTGCACCAGGGACCAATCCATGCACCCCTGCATGTGCACCCCTGCACCAGGGACCAATCCATGCACCCCTGCATGGGCACCCCTCCACCAGGGACCAATCCATGCACCCCTGCATGGGCACCCCTGCACCAGGGGCCTCTCCATACACCCTGCATGTGCACCCCTGCACCAGGGAAATCTCCATACAACCTGCATGTGCACCCCTGCACCAGGGACCAATCCATGCACCCCTCCATGGGCACCCCTGCACGGGCACCCCTCCACCAGGGGCCTCTCCATACACCCTGCATGTGCACCCCTGCATGCGGGACGAATCCATACACCCCTGCATGGGCACCCCTGCACCAGGGACCAATCCATGCACCCCTGCATGGGCACCCCTGCATGCAGGACGAATCCATACACCCCTGCATGGGCACCCCTGCACCAGGGACCAATCCATGCACCCCTGCATGGGCACCCCTGCACCAGGGGCCTCTCCATGCACGCCTGCCCCTGGCACAGAGCACGGAGCCATGGGTCTCTCTGTAGGCTGGAAGTGGAGCTCCCAAGGCGCCTGTCCCAGCCTCCCACCCTCACTGCAGCCCCGGCACCCTGCCAAGAGCCTGACCTTTGGGCCAGGCGGCTGCAGGCCAAGGCCAGCCCCTGGTGCTGAGCTCAGCCCAGCGCTAACCCTCTCGCTCCAGGCCTGGATCCCACCCCATGGACACCATCACAGGTCCCCGCACACCCGTGGGGTGCTGGCCTGGGGTGTCTGGGATCAAAGGATGCATATCCCAGCTGGACCATCCCCTAGGCTGGAGCTTGCTGGCTAATTAATTACAGGCTTTTAATTAAAGATAGAGCAAGAAGCAAGAGACACGGCTACAGGTGACAGCAGACACGTCCGCTGGGTCACCCAAGGGTGCCCAAAACCCTGGGAGCTGGGAAGGACAGAGGCAACAATGGGCACATCTAAGGGTGCTTTGGAAAGGGAGAAGGAAAGGGTTAGAAATGGGCAGAGTTAAGGGGATTTTGGAACCAGGCAAAAAGGGGCAAAGTTATGGAGATATTGGGAGCAGGGAATGAAAGAGGAAAAAAAGGGCAGGGTTAAGGGGATTTGGGCTGAATCACTCCCCTACCCATGCTTTTTATGGTAGCACCATAGGGTCTGTGCTGCTGATAAGGTCTTCACAATGCCCTCCAGCTTCTCCTTGCTCCATCCCACCTCCAACCTTCCTCCAAAGGGCAGCGAGGGCTCCCTGCCTGCCTCAGTTTCCCCCCTCCAGCTTTTCACTGAGCACAGCAGAGCCAAGGGCTCAATAACCAGGCAACCCATCAGCGCAGGCACCGGGGGAGGAAAGCCAAGATTCACCCATCCCCATCCTCCCCCTGCAACAGCTTTAATTATAGATTCCCACTAACACCACAAAACGAGAAAACTCCCAGCCCTGGCCCCAAACCTGGTTTCTATGGAGATGTATGGAAAGGCAACGGATGGGATAAATAGGGCCAAAGATGCCAAACTTTGCCCAAGGGATATACGGCATGCGCACGGCGGATGAGCGAGATGGGACAGAGGATGCTCGGGATGGATGAGGGTGTTTTAGGCAAGCATCCCTGGGAATGAGACCCCACTGATTCCCTCTGGGAATCTCCCTATATCCCTAATGACTGCTTCGGGGTGCATCCACCCTGCTTGGGGAGCTGCAGGTGGGGAAGGCAGCGGCCGGGGCGCCGGGGGCCGCGTTCCCACGGCTCCTCCGCTCCCGCGAGGTGCTGTATTTACATCACTGTTTTCCTGTTTAAATCCAACTGCTGCAAAGGCAACAAACAGAGCATGGCAGGAACATCCCTCATGTCCCAGCCCCTGTGGGATTTCCCCATCGGAGAAACACAGAGCCCGCTTGGCATCCTGCATATACCTTCGCCGAACCCCAAATCCACCCCAACTCCACCTTTGCTCAGTGGTAGGCTCCTATACATGTATGTGCAAACGCGTGCTGCCCATCCTAGCAGCTTACAGGATGCTGGAGGTAGGAAAGCTTCACTATCTTGAGGTTTTTTTGGGGGGGTTTCTTGTTCTCTTGGAAGCATCCTTCCTTCTGCACTGTGCACGGAGCAGGACGTGCTGCTGACGGCTCCCAGGGAATTAAAAGCCTCGTGCCCAGTGTCAGACACAGCGTGCAGGACCTTTTCGGCACCCAGGACAGCTTGGCCGGCTCCAGCGCCATGGAGGATCTCTGGAAAGCACCCAGGACAAACAGTCCTGCTGCTGAAGGAGAACAGCACGTTACCTCTCCCGCTTGGGACGTGCAGGGTGGCCGGACACAGCAAAGAGTTGGCATTGCAGTGCTCACCTCCACCAAAGCCACCACAGAACCATGGGGCTGGGGGATATCGGGGGGGTGATGCTGCAGGGGTCATGGAATCAGAGAGAATCCCAGAGGGGTTTGGGTTGGAAGGGAGCTTAAAGCTGATCCAGCCCCAACCCCTGCCACAGGCAGGGACCCCTTCCACTGGAGCAGCTTGCTCCAAGCCCCTGTGTCCAACCTGGCCTTGAACACTGCCAGGGATGGGGCAGCCACAGCTTCTCTGGGCACCCTGTGCCAGCGCCTCAGCACCCTCACAGGGAAGAGCTTCTGCCTAAGAGCTCAGCTCAGTCTCCCCTCGGGCAGGTTAAAGCCATTCCCCTTGGCCTGGCCCTACAGGCCCTTGTCCCAAGCCCCTCTCCAGAATACCCAACCCCAGGAGAACATCTTTGGGGAGCATCCTGGCAGACCATATTTTGGGAAGCCATTGCCACACACATGCCAAACCCCACTGCTAATCCCTTCACACCTTCATGTGCTGGAGACAGACACCAGGTCAGCCAGACCATCACCCTGACACCAAAGGCCCCAGAATCCCCAAGCGGCGATGCCCATATCCCCAAGCAGACGACCGACCTCAGGACGCCAGCCTTCTCCATTGAGTTAGGAAGGGGAAAAGCATAACTACCTACAAAATAAAGCTTATTTCTTCACTGTTGGTCAGGGAGCACATAAATCTCTGCTCCCAGCCAGCCGCCCTGGTGCCAAGTTATATCCGGTCCTCAATGCTCTCACCTATAATTAAAGTGACTTCCCTTGCAGAGCTCAGTCCCCCTTCATTCCCCCTCCCCAGCCAAAGCTGGTGCCATCTGAAACAAAACATCCCAGCTCCACTCTATAATAAATCAAAGAGAGAGCTCAAAACCCTGATTTCAGTTATGTTATGGCTGCAGCACAAAGAAACTCAAAAGCAGGAGAGAGATTTGAAGATACAGCTGCAGCCTTGCCCTTAAAAGGGAAAATTCGCACCCTCTCCGCTGAGGCTGGTGGGTTCAAGCAAGGTGAGGAGCAGCATCCCTGGTGTCCAGCCTCGTGGGGTGGCCTGTGTCCCCGAGGTGATGCTCGGCCAACCTGGGGTCCCAGTCGTGCTGGAGGTGGTGAAAATCCACCCCAAATGGTCCTAAAGTGGCCAGGGTCGGGGGTGTATTGGGGTGTGGGGTCAGCAGAGCATCCCTGATACCAGGGCCGCCACAAGGCACCATCCCTGGGGCACTGCAGAGAGCTGCCTGAATAAGGACTCGATCTTTATAAATTACTCATATAAAACCATCTAATATGCAAACTTACCATGGTAATAATGTAGAGAGGTTTCTTTATAAAGAGATGCTGCTGGGTGCACTGCTTTGCCTTGGGGACCTGCTGATGTCCCCAGGGTGCCACCAAGATGCGGTCATGAGAGGTTCCTTGTTGCCCAGATTAAATACAATGCTTGATGTGCTTCAATAGCACAATCTGAGACTGGGGAGGACAAGCACCTCACTGGTCCATCGAGTCAAAACGCTGCAAAGGGCACCCAAAATGACTTCCAAGAACGTTTCATGCAGGAGCCAGGAGTTCCCAGACCTCAACCACCAACGGCTGTTGTCTGGCAATGGGGGCAACAGCCAGAGGAGCTGAATGGGGTGCAGAGCCCCACAGGAGAACACCTTGGGGGGAATGATGCTGCAGGGATGCAGGACCCCAGGAGAACACGTTGGGACAATGATGCTGTGGGGATGCCAGACCCCAAAAGAACATCCATGGGGAATGATGCTGCAAAGGTGCTGGTACCCAAGAGAATATCTTGGGGGGAATGATGCTGCAGGGGTGCCAGATCCATGCCAGATCCCAAGATAATAACTTGGGGGGAATAATACTGTAGGGATGCAGGATCCCAAGAGGATATATTGGGACAATGATGCTGTGGGGATGCCAGACCCCAAAAGAACATTCATGGGGAATGATGCTGCAAAGGTGCTGGATCCCAGGAGAACATCTTGGGTGGAATGATGCTGTAGGGATGCGGGATCCCAAGAGGATATATTGGGACAATGATGCTGTGGGGATTCCAGATCCTAAAAGAACATCCATGGGGAATGATGATGTAAGGGTGCTGGATCCCAGGAGAACATCTTGGGGATGATGCTGCAGGGATGCCAGACCCCAAAAGAACATTCATGGGGAATGATGCTGCAAAGGTGCTGGATCCCAGGAGAACATCTTGGGTGGAATAATGCTGTAGGGATGCAGGATCCCAAGAGGATATATTGGGACAATGATACTGTGGGGATGCCAGATCCTAAAAGAACATCCATGGGGAATGATGATGTAAGGGTGCTGGATCCCAGGAGAACATCTTGGGCGGAATGATGCTGTAGGGATGCCAGACCCCAAAAGAATATCTTGGGGGCATGATGCTGCAGGAATGCTGGACCCCATGAATGTATCTCAGGGAGAATGGTACTGTGGGGATGCCAGACCCTCAAAGAACATCTAGGGGGAATAACGCTGCAGAGATGCTAGATCCCAAAGGAAAATCTTGGGAGAATGATGATGTGGGGATGCCAGAGCCCAGGAGATCATCTCGGGAGGGATAATACTGTGGGGATGCCGGATCCCAAAAGAACATCCTGGGGGAATGATGCTGCAGGGATCTGGATTCTGGGAGCAAGCTCTGCCCCGGCCAGCAAGGGTTACACGGCTGGGCTCAGCCCCGAGGACTTCACGCTTGGCTGCCGGCGGCTGTTGGAAGGGAACAGTCCAGCCCATCCTCCTAAATCAGCACCAAAGCAGGGCGAGAGAGCCCTGCCAGCGCCATTCCTGCCCTCCCGGCGAGTCCCCCACGGGAATGGGTATTTCTGGGCTTTGCCCGGAGCTATTAAAAGCCCTGTGGGTGCCGGCGCTGCTGTGCCGCAGGAGGAGGTGGTGCTTCCAAGCCCTTCCCGGCACAAACACCCAGGGAGATGGGAACCCAAGTGTGTCTGCAGGCAGCAGCCAAAGGGCCAGGGATGCCAAAACCCTCCCCACGAGAGACCCTGAGGCACGCGGCGGCTCTTCAGGGTGATCAAACCGCCCTGGCATCACCCCCCCAAGCAGCATTCATTCTTCCACAGGCAGGGTAAAACTTTACCCAAGCATAATAGGTTCAGTGCATGAACAAGAGGATTTCCCCCCCCTTTTCCCATGCTGCCAGCATGGCAAAGCCCCTGGTCCAGAGCGAAGGTGATGTTTTGGGGAGGAAAATGCGGATTTGCTTTATAAGGGGTATGAATCCCAAGAAAAAAAGATCATTTAAGCCTTCCCCACCAAGGAAAAGGCAATTTTTGTTTCAGCATCTTGGGTTGGCAAAGAGCAACCCCATTCAGCAGGACCTTATGGGAGATAAACCCACCTTCCACTAAAATTTGGTGCTCTTTAACCTGAAAAGTGCTTCTTCCCTCCCCAAAAAATCATCTCTGTAAGTCACTCCTATAAACAAGAGCTCATCCCCTTGGGACCGCCGGAAAGGGCTGGGAAAGCTCTTGGCAGCACATCCATAGATGGGAATTTGTCCCCAGCGAGGGGCACGTAAGAGACCCCCAAAGCCACCAAGGCTTTGAAGGATCGTGCACCCCGTGATGAAATGAAGGCGTTTTGAGGATGGATGGGCACTTACCACCTGCGGCTTGGTCCTGGGGCCATGCTCATTGGGTGGCCGCGGGCACCGGGGCAGCCGAGGCGGTGGGGCAGCGGGTGGAGAGCGAGGTCCATCCCCAGGACTGGGGGTCCCCTCACCCGAGTTGAGGGACAGCATGTACCGCTTGGTGACATCCTCCAGCGAAGGAGGCTGAGGGCTCGGGGAGGATTTGCCGGGTGAGCGTCCAGCAGCCGGTGCAGGGACGTGGCTGTGGTGGCCGGAGAGGACAAGCGGCTCGGGGACGGTGATGGGGACGAAGGTGGCGGGCTCGCTGGTGTGACGGATGTGCTTGGTGGCAGGGCGGCTCTTGGTGAGGACGGCGGGTGCTGCGGGCGGTTGGTTCTCCTGGTGAGCAGCACGGTGGGAGCGCTTCTTGGAGCTGCGGCGGGCGATGCGAGGGGACAAGACGTCAGCCAGCTTGGGGTCAAAGCCATAGCTGTGGCCAGGGCTTGGCGCTGCTGGTTGTGCCGAGAGGATGGGCTCGCTGCTGGATGGGGGGATGCTGGGTTCCAGCTCGCTGATGGCCTCACCAGGACCTTCGAAGGCGCCGGCTGGAAGCTCACCGCGGCGGCTGGGGTCACTCAATGACTTCTTCTTGATGGTCTTGCCGTTGCCCTTCTCATCGATGAGCTTAGCCATGGCTCCGGGCTGGCTGACGATGGTTTGGATGAGGCTGCTGTAGTCCCGTGGCCCATCGCTGCCCAGGGACAGGTCGCTGCCTGCGCTGCCTGCACTGCCTGCAATGGTGGCAGGTTGGGGGATGCCCGTCTTGGCGCTCAACGAACCCAGGAGGTTGCTGTCAACAGAGAAGTTCTTTGCCTCCTCCGCCACCGAGCATCTCCGGTGGGGCATGGGGTCGCTTAGGGAGCGGTAGGGCTCGGTGCCACCCTCGTTGCAACCCTCCATGCCATTGGCACCCGCCGAGGGGAACTTACGGCGGCGCCGCAAGCTGCCGGGGGTGCTGGGAGTCTCGGATTTGCCAGTTGGAAGGTCTTCAACCGCCGTGGCTGGGTGAGGATGAAGTGGCATCTCAGTGTCACCGGCTGCAGACGCGGTGGTGGGCAGTGTCCAGGCATCCACAACTTCACGCAGGTCTTGGAAGGGCATCCCCATGGGTTCTGGCTCTGTGACGATGCCCTCGTCTGTCACGCTGGACTCGTGACCCGATAGCTCCTCCATGGATTTCCTATGAGTGAGGCTCTCCTCCAACTCTGCTTCCTTCAAACACCTTGTGCTCTCCAATGTGCTCTCTGACCGTCCCCCAAGGGTCACCTCCGTTGTCCCTATCGATGCCACCATCTCAGCGCCCTCCACACCTCCACTGTCCTTCTGCTCGGCCGGGAAGCCATAATCCTGCTGGGAACCCATCCTGCTGATCTTCTCAAAGACCTGCCTCGCCTCCTGGATGTACTGGTCCTGGATGACCATGGGCAGAGCATCGTCCTCCCCCCGCCGTCCCCCATCCAAAGCTCCCTGGTCCTGGCTGTCGGTGGTGGCCAGGAGGAGCTCGGAGGAGCTCTGCTTCATGGTGCTCTGTAGGAAAAGCCGCCGTGTCCCTGATTTTTCGGAGCAGGTGAAGGACTTGGCGCGGCGCAAAGTGGCCGTCAGGTCCTTGAGTGTTGGCCGCTCGCCCGGCGCCCAGCGGTTGAGGGGCTGAGCGCTGCCACGGCTGCCTGGGGATGGGCTGGTGATGCTGGAGCAGCCGTCAGGGCCCGCATCAAGGCCGATCCTCACCCCTTTCTTCTTCACCTTCAGCTCCGAGAGGTCTGATTTGAGGAAACTGAGGAGCGTCAGGGTCTCGGTGGCAATGTCAGGGTTGGACAAAGACTTACGGTGCTTGGCTTGGTCCCCTTCCAGCCCCGGCTGGTGCAGGCCCTCGCTCCCAAAGTCCGGTTTTACCTTGGCCGTGCCCTGTGGCATCTTGGGACGGACACGGACAGCCGGTTGTCCCCACGCCAGGCCATCACTGGTCCCAAAACTGGGTGATCTATAGATGCCATAACCCGCCTGGAGAGTCCGCCCTTGGTTGGGCCAACAGACCCCAAACTGTTCCTCTTCCTTCAGCGTCTCCGTGCTGGAATAACGACTGCTGCTCCGTGACCCGCCAGGGCTGCTGAAGGGCAGGATGTTCACCTTGGAGACACGGGCCACCACGGGCACGGGATGTCGAGGGACCACCCTCCCGCAGCCTTCGGCCTCAGCATCGCCACCATCCGCGGGGCTCTCCCAGCTACCGCTCTCCTGCTTCTTCTTGCGTGCGGCGCGGTGCCGATGGGCTCCGGTTTGCCCTTCGCCTTCGCTGCCCGAGGAAGCGCGGGGAGAACGGGATGCGGCTGCCTCAAACTCCCCGTTGGAGCGGGGTGATGGGGAGGAGGAGGGTGGTTGCGGTCGAGTCGAGTTATGCCAGGAATGCGGGCCGGGCTCCGGCGGAGCTCCGCGGGGAGAACGGAGAGCCGGGTGCGGGACGCGGCTGCGGGGTGGAGGCGGCGGGGGAGCTCCCCTCCCGCTCCCGGTTCCGCTCCCGGTCCCATTCCCTATCCCGCTCCCATTCCCGGTTCCCCCCGTAGTTTGCCGGCAGCTTTCCCCGAAGAGTTTCCGCATCGCCGGGACGCTGGGCCAACGCGGCGGCTCCGCGTTTAACCCCGGGCCCGGCGGCGACGACGGCGGCGGCGGTGGTGGCGGCGGTGGAGCCGGGGACGGCGGCTGAGCCCCGGCATGAACCGGGCCCGTTGGCTCCGGCTCGGTAAAACGAAGCGAGAGCTGCCGTACCGATGGGGCCAGGCTGCCAAAAACCCGGCCCGGTTGGTGCTCCGCGATCGACGCCGAAACTTTCCTACCCGGGAAGAAGAAGAAGGAGGAGGAGGAGGAGGAGGAGGAAGGCGGGGAGGAGGCGGGCAGGAGACACCGACCCGCCGCTACCCCCCGACCGCTGCCCCCCTCCGCCATTGTCTGCCCCCCCCCGGCCCCGCCGCCGCCTCCGCCCGCCCCCCGGCCCCGCCGCGCCCCGGCCCCGGCCCCGCCGCAGGCACCGCCCGGCCCCGCTCCTCCTCCGGGCTGCCCGCGGGCTTCATCCCTCCCGCTTTGTTTGCGCTCTCCCTTTCCCTTCTTTCTTTCTTTTTTTTTTTTTTTTTTCCGCCTCATTTCGGGCTTTTCCTCCTCCCTCTGCTCCTTTATTTGTTGCATTCAAATCAACTTTCCTCCCCGGGGCGGGGTTTCCTCCCGCGGAGGGGGATGGTGGCACTTTGGGCCCGGGTTTATTCTTTATTGCATTTTTCTCCTGTGTTTTTTTTTTTTTTTTTGGGGGGGGGGTAAAAGGAGGGGGGAAACGGCTGCGGAGCTGCCCTCCGGCTCCCAGGCCAGCGGGAATCCCCCCTGCATCCTTCACCCCCCCCCTTATCCTTCACTTCCCCCCTTTATCCTTCACCCCCCCCCAAAGCATCCTTCATCCCTCGCTGAACACTTCACACCCCCCCATTCTTTACCCGCCCTGCGTCCTGCATCTCCCCTTATCCTTCATCCTCCTGTATCCTCCATGCCCCCCCTCGCACCCTTCACCCCCCATCCTTTACCTCCCTCAATCTCCTCACATCCTTGAGCTCCCACTTATCCTTCACACCCCGTGTATCCTTCATCCCTCTTATCTTTCAACCCTCCACATCCCTCCCTCCTTATCCTTCATCACCCCCACATCCTTCAGCCTCCCCATTCTTACCCCCTGCATCCTTCATACCCCACATACCCTTTACCCCCCCTTCACCCCTCTGCAACCTTCACCCTCCCATCCTTTAACCCCTTCAACCTGTTCATCCTTCCTTATCCTTCATCCCCCCTTATCCATCACTCCCACTCATCCTTCATAACCCCCAGTATCCTTCACCCCCCCTGCATTGTTCACTTCCCTTACCCTTCACTCCCCTGCACCCTTCAGCCCCCATCCTTCAATCCCTCCCTGTATCCTTCATACCCCCTCTGCACCCTTTCCAACTCTTCTTCAGCCTCCTGCATCCTTCCCTCCCCTGCATCGTTCATGCCCCTTGCATCCTTTATCCCCCTCTTATCCTTCATCCCCCATCCTTCAACCCCCCTGCATCCACCCCTTTTCCCTCCATCTCCTCCCATCTTTTTATGTGTGTTTTTAGGGGAAAACGGGATAAATAAGCAAGAACTCGGATGCCAGCGAGAGCTCCTTCCCTTTGCTGCGGCTTTCTCCGGCCCCTGCTTTGCAGCTCCCCTTGGGAAAGGCAGAACACCTTGTTCCCAGCTTGCACAGAGCTCACACGGTGACGCACTGCCCCGCGAACAGACTTCCTTGTGGTTTTTAGCATCGCTTCTCAGCACTTGCTATTTGCAGCCTGTAACCCAGGATGTGAGAAATGAAGGCCGTTGGGGCGGTTGGTGGCTGAGCTGGGGCCTTGGTAGCATGGATGGGGCTGGAGTGGGGTCCTGGTTACATAAAGGACATTGGTGGCTCTGGCCAAGGGGCACCAGAAACATGGTGGTGATTCAACTAAATCCAAGTCCCCCATAAATGCATTTTTTTCAGGGCCTAAAATGTGCTTCAGGAGATGGTGTGAGTTGCACCACCCCAGCATGTATTCCTTTCCCTGCCCTCCCTTCCCTCCCTCCACCCTCTTTCCCTGGTTCCCAAAGGGCTGGGTATCTCCTGGCCATAACGACGATATCCCCATGGTCATCCGGCATTCAGGATGGGATTTTGGGAAGAGCCATGCATTTCATCCCTGCTCGGTGCTGTAGGAGCTGGTCCTTATGCTGCTGCTGTTCAGCACCTCAAAAGCACAGGAGATGTTTCGAAGCACCCACCTCATCTCTAAGGCACCCTGTTGTGCCCATCACCCTGGCTTATAGGCCTGGTGGTACCAAGCGAGCTGCTGACAGGACCCCAGGGCCAGGCAGGACATGGTTAGATCAAAAGTAAGCTTTCTACCCTTAAAACCATCCAAAACTGGTGATTCCACCATCAGGAACACCACTCATAAGGGTGCCCTGGGGATGCTGGATGTCACCACCCGAGCCCACGCTGTCCCTGCAGCCACCACCACTGTTTTGGGAGCTCTTTAACTTTATTATGGTCAATTTTTGGCCAACCACCTCCTCCCATGGATGCTTCCCAGGCAGGGAATGGTGGGATTGAGCAGGGCTTCTCCTCCATCCCTCCTGGAGCCGGGTGGGCTCCCACAATCAGCCGGATTGATCCAAATCTGGCTATTTTGCGCCCTCTCCTGGGTCCTGGTGGCGTGGCCCGGAGCCTCCCACCCTGTCCCCGTCCTTTGGGATGGGAAGAGATGGGAACACCAATGGGATTATCCCACCGGCCAGCGCTCTCGCAGCCCCCCAACTTGACCTTCAATTGCAGAACCCCAAAAGTACATCAGAGGAGGTTTTGGTGTGGATGAGCTCCAGCCAAGGGAAAGGCCCGCGATGGCTTTGCCTTCTCCATCATGTTCTATGCCTCAACCCAAAGTCACTGTCACTATGCATGATCCTCACCATCAAGCCTTATGGTGCTTAAACCATGACAGCATCATTCCGGTGGTTTGAGCTACCACCACTACAGGATCCCTCTCCATTCCAGCCCACCGTGATGCTGGGATCTCTGAGCATCATCCAGGAGTCAATGAGCGCTCTGAGCACCCTCCTCATCTTTGCAACAGGAAGAAGCTACGCTGGGACCACTGCCCCTGGATGCTGGTGATGTCCCTGGGTGGCAAGGTGCTGGAGGAAGGCACCATATACTTGGAGGGAGCAAGTCAGGATGGGTGCAAGCAGCCAAGCTGGAGGGATGCTCATCCCTAGAGATTTGAAGCAAATTGCTTGAATAGACTTAGATATGATTATTATGCACAGGCAACCTGTAAGAAATGGAGCAAAACAGTTATCCCTATATACATGTGGATATGAATACTACAGAATCATGGAATGGTTTGGGTTGGAAGGGATCCTGAAGCACCTCCAGCTCCAACCCCTGCCATGGGCAGGGACCCCTTCCATAGAGCAGCTTGCTCCAAGCCCCTGTGTCCAACCTGGCCTTGAACACTGCCAGGGATGGGGCAGCCACAGCTTCTCTGGGCACCCTGTGCCAGTGCCTCAGCACCCTCTCAGGGAAGAGCTTCTGCCTAAGAGCTCAGCTCAGTCTCCCCTCGGGCAGGTTAAAGCCATTCCCCTTGGCCTGGCCCAACAGACCCTTGTCCCAAGCCCCTCTCCAGCTTTCCTGCAGCCCCTTCAGGCACTGGAGCTGCTCTCAGGTCTCCCCTTCAGGAGCCTTCTCTTCTCCAGGCTGCCCCAGCCCAGCTCTCTGAGCCTGGCTCCAGAGCAGAGCTGCTCCAGCCCTCGCAGCATCTCCATGGCCTCCTCTGGCCTCGCTCCAACAGCTCCACGTCCCTCTTGTGCTGCTGCCCCAGAGCTGGATCAGGGCTGCAGGGGGGGTCTCCCCTTCACAGAGCAGAGGGGCAGGATCCCCTCCCTGAGCTGCTGCTCGCTCCATACATACACACATCCACCGTATAAATACATCGAGTTTAATCGGGATGGAGAACATCTGCGCTGTGCAGCTTGTGCTGGGCTACAAACCCTCCTGTGCAGGGATGTGTTACATGGATGTGCTCACAGAGGGTGTACATATGTGAACATTCCACCTGGAAAAGGGGGGGAAGGTTATTCTCTACATCCTGTATGTTAAAGGAAACTCACAGAGTGATTAGTGGTACCTCCGCTCCGCACCATGTAAGTGAAGCTCTCCTGGCTTGGAGTGAGGACCATCCATATGGAGGCCAGGTTGGACAGAGCCTTGGGTGCCATGGTTTAGTGTGAGGTGTCCCTGCCCATGGCAGGGGGTTGGAACCGGATGATCTTAAGGTCCTTTCCAACCCAAACTATTCTATGATTCTATATGGAGGCTGCAGGGAGCAAAGCTCAAGCTCCAGCCCAGCACGGTGCTAGTAGAAAGGCCAAGCCAACTACAGGACATGTGGTGACATGGCAAAGAACACCAAGTAGCTTGGTGGCATGGGTTTCCTGTCTCCAGTCATTGTGTCCGGGTGTGCTGGCTTTGATTTTGGTGGACCCTGGTTAGGAAGTGACAGCAGGGAACCAAGGGTGCCAGGATGGAACAGGCTGCCCAGGGCAGGGCTGCAGTCACCGGCCCTGCAAGTGTTCACACCCCATGGAGACGAGGCCTCAGTGCCATGGGGCAGTGGTGGCCTTGGCAGTGCTGGGAATGGTTGGGCTGGATGAGCCTAAAGGGCTTTTCCAACCTGGTTGATTCCATGATTTGGGTGCTGGGCTAAGCAGGGAGCTGGACCCAGGTGATGCTGAAGGTGCCCAGGCAGGTGACAACACCGCTGGCTTGTGTCTAACCCAGTCCAAGGTTAGAGGTGGGAAATCCAGCATGGGTGTCCCAGTTACCCTTATGTCCCCCTTCCCAGTTCCCAGTTTGGCCAGGAATGCTCTCCCAGAGTTTTGCAGTACCCGTGGTACCAGTGGGCCCATGTCTTTTATTGGTGTGGCCTCCTTCTGGGGACTGGGGAATAGGGATGTCCCAGTATTACCCCATAAAACGTCCATGGCACTGCTCTTGAGCTGAGAAAAGCACATCCTCATGTTCTCCAGACACCCATGAGCCGAACTAAACCCTCGCCAGGGCCCCATCAGGGAATCTTTAAATCAGAAAGGGGAGAAATCACCCCACAGCAGCTTGTCCTGAGCCAGGGACTGTGTCCTCCATGGTCCCACCAGTAGTTTTTATTGCATTGGTGGCTTGGCCACTAAGGAGCCATGGTGCTAAGCTGCTCAAGCTGAGCAACCAAGCCAGAGGCCACTGGATCTGTGCCGTGATGGGGTTAATACTGTGCTGCTGCAGTGGAGATGAAAGTGCTGAAAGCCTGGGAGATACCATCCTCTTGTTCTTCAGGATGTCCCCAGCTGAAGCCATCTCTGTTCCGTGGAGCTTAAAGCCAAAACTGCCCCATGGCTGATCCTGGTGACACCGAGGTGTCCCTCGTCCTCACCTAGGAGCCATAGGTAATGCAATGGTCATGGCGCCACTTGTTGCTCATCTTGTCCAGGAGGTAACGGGTGCTCTCACGGAACTTGCGCTGGGTGAAGTAGAAGAGGATGGGGTCGAGGACACTGTTCATGCTGGCAAAGGGACGCGTGCACTTGTAGGCAGTGGCAAACGCCTGCAGAGCCGAGCAGGACAGGCTGGGCGAGGAGCGGACAATCAGGTAGATGGTCTTGGTGAGGTGGAAGGGGAAGAAGCTGATGGAGAAGACGATGACGACGATGATGATCATCCGCACGGCTTTGTCCTTCCTCTTGTGCACCACCAAGCCGATCAGCTCGTCCTTCTGGCACAGGATCCTGGCCATGCTGCAGTAGCAGGCGAGGATGGCCACGAAGGGCAGCAGGAAGCCGGTCACCGTGAGGGTGATGCCGTAGGGGAAGTAGGCAGAGGAGCGATCCGGTGGGCTGAGGTCATAGCAGACAGTGCGGTTCCTCTGGGTACCGGTGGAAGCGAAGACAAAGGTGGGCAGGCACTGGGCGATGACAATGAACCACACCGCAGCACACACCAACCACGTCAGCTTCTTCCCCTTCTTCTTGTGCCACGAGGCCAAGGGGTGGCAGATGCCCAGGTACCGCTGGACGCTGATGCAGGTGAGGAAGAGGATGCTGCCGTGGAGGTTGGTGTAGAACTGGAAGCGGATGAATTTGCAGGTGAAGTCCCCAAAAGGCCAATAATCCTTCTGGGTGTAGTTGTAGATGAGGAGAGGGAGGGAGCAGACGTAGAGCAGGTCAGCCACGGCCAGGTTCAGCATATAGATCATGCTGCGGCTGAGCGCCTTACGGGCCACCCAGATCTGCCCGATGACCACGGCGTTCAAGGGCAACCCCATCGAGAACACCACGGAGTAGACCAAGGGCAGCAGAACCTGTTTGAACTCCTCGTGGAAGGTGCAGGAGTTCCTCCCCGCGCCCACAAGGGCTGTCGAGTTGGCCATGGTGGTGGTGTCCCCCATTGACGGCCTCTCTGCTGGTGTGGCCCTTCAGCAGTACCTGAGGGTGACAAAGGAGACGGTTGGTGACTTGGCCATGTGTTACATCCAGCACAGGAGGATGAACCCGCACTGCTGCGTGCAACCTCACAGCCGTGTCCTTCTGGGTCAGGGAAACCTTTACTCTCCATACAGGCTGGGGGATGGAGGGATGGAGAGCAGACCTGAGAAGGACTTGGGGTGCTGGGTGAGGAGAAGCTCCCCATGACCCGGCTTCAGTGTGTGCTTGAGCCCAGAACCCCCCCGTGTGCTGGGCTGCACCCCCAGAGTGTGAGCAGCAGCTCAGGGAGGGGATCCTGCCCCTCTGCTGTGTGAAGGGGAGACCTGAGAGCAGCTCCAGTGCCTGAAGGGGCTGCAGGAAAGCTGGAGAGGGGCTTGGGACAAGGGCCTGTAGGGCCAGGCCAAGGGGAATGGCTTTAACCTGCCAGAGGGGAGACTGAGCTGAGCTCTTAGGCAGAAGCTCTTCCCTGGGAGGGTGCTGAGGCGCTGGCACAGGGTGCCCAGAGAAGCTGTGGCTGCCCCATCCCTGGCAGTGTTCAAGGCCAGGTTGGACACAGGGGCTTGGAGCAAGCTGCTCTATGGAAGGGGTCCCTGCCCGTGGCAGGGGTTGGAGCTGGAGGAGCTTTAATGTCCCTTCCAACCCAAACCAGGCTGGGGTTCCACAGTTCTAAACCACGATGATGGATTTAGGGGTCCCACAGGAAGGTGAAGATGGAGACAGCAGCACCACAGTGAGTGGTACCACAGAGGACAGTGTGGTGACAATGATCACCACCGCCTCAGCTCCACTCCCCCCCAGCACTGGCACCCAGTGGGGAGGTTTGCACAAGGCCAAACCACCCTCATCCCCATGCAGGAGAGGGACTCGCAGCCCGGGTTGCTGTTAGCCACTGGCACGGCCTCCTGCTCCTCTGCAGGGGGTGCCAAAGCCCTACAGCCGGTCACCCCATAGGGCTGTGTCCCCTGAGTCCTCTGTCCCATCAGGAGATGCCACCTGCGTGGGGCCCAGCACCACCCACAGATGTTTTGTGGTTGCTTTCATCTGGGAATCGGGGCTGATGATGCTCCAGTCCCGGAGGGTTTTGGTTTTATGGGCTAAAAGCCCATCCCTGGGGCCTCTGGGCTGCTCTGACCTGAGGAACAGACCACCTGCTTCACTCAAAGGCTGAAACTGCTGCAGAAGACACACGAAGAGAGCCCTGGCCCCAGCCCTGTCGCTCGCTGTGCCACCCATGGGTGCTGCACGCTCCCAGCAGCTTGCAGGTACAAGCAGAGCTGCTTCTCCTTCCTCCTCTGGCTTCCTCCATCGCAGGCAGCCCTGGCTGGTGGCCTGGGGCCAGCACCCACTTCCCCTGCACACCCCAGTGCCAACCCCAGTGCCTGGTGGGGATGGGCTCGCTTGGAGAGGGGTGGCAGTGTCCCCATGCTGGTTGGGAAGGGGAACTGGGGCAGGGAAGGGTGCATGGGGCAGAGGGGACCAGGGGGAACACACGAATCCTACTGTTGTGGCCCCATTTGGGGTCTTTGGGGACCCATTTTGGGTCTATGGGGCTTTATCTGCCCCACAGGGCAGGCTTGGGGAGAGTAATGAGGACATACACAATGGTCCCCTATTTTTTTGGGGTGCTCCTGGCTTGTAGATCAGCCACCCCCATGCTCTCCCTGCTGTCACACATGCTTCCTAACCCCTGCACCCTACTGAGCCCCTATAGCACCCCACTGAGTCCCTCTGTCACCCCATTGCACCCCATTGTCACCCCAGCTCCAGACAGTCCCAGCATCTCCCCACAACCACCTCCAAGCCCATAAGTGCCTTGGGGATCCCCCCAAAGCATCCCCTAGGGCCCAAGGCACCCAGCCATCACCCAGGGCATCCATGAGAGCCCCCCTATGCCACATGTGCTCACAGGAACATTGCCATGGGACTGGGGACAAAGAGGCCATCAAAGGGGGATCCTGGGGTACCTGGGAGTGCATTTTACCTCCTGGGGTGCCACGGGGTGTCAGGGGGTGTCGCAGGGACCCACTGCTATGCCCAGCACCCGGCCCCATTGAGCAAGGCTTCCCCTTTCCACCCAACAGCATCACCCTGGGGTGACGGGGAGCAGAAAGCTGGCTGGCAGGGTGGGCACTGCATGGCACTGCATGGCACTGCATGGCACAGCACTGTGGGCACTGCATGGCACTGCATGGCACAGCGCTGTGGGCACTGCATGGCACTGCACTGCTCTGACATGGCACAGTACTGTGGGCACTGCATGGCACTGCATGGCACAGTACTGTGGGCACTGCATGGCACTGCATGGCACAGCACTGTGGGCACTGCATGGCACTGCACTGCTCTGACATGGCACAGCACTGTGGGCACTGCATGGCACTGCATGGCACTGCATGGCACAGCACTGTGGGCACTGCATGGCACTGCACTGCTCTGACATGGCACAGCACTGTGGGCACTGCATGGCACTGCATGGCACAGCACTGTGGGCACTGCATGGCACTGCACTGCTCTGACATGGCACAGCACTGTGGGCACTGCATGGCACTGCATGGCACAGCACTGTGGGCACTGCATGGCACTGCACTGCTCTGACATGGCACAGCACTGTGCGCACTGCATGGCACTGCACTGCTCTGACATGGCACAGCACTGTGGGCACTGCATGGCACTGCATGGCACAGCACTGTGGGCACTGCATGGCACTGCACTGCTGACATGGCACAGCCCAGCCCGTGCCAGCACCTCAACCACAGCTCCACATCATGTGCATACAAACCCATGCCCTGCATGCATACACGGACCCCCTGCATCCACATCTGCGAGGCTCTCTGCACACAGACATGCGTGGGCACACCCCAGTGTTTCCCAGGAGGGAAACAGGGCACTGAACCCCAGTGCTGCCGGGCTGGGATGGGTAAAAAAAGCTGGTGGAAAGGAGGAAAATCCCTCCCGATGCCAGGAAAACTCCAGTTACAGGATGCACTGCGCGAAACCGTTCTATCAGACACCAGAAAATCTCCACCTCAACCGTACCCCCTGCCTGCAACCACCCGTAACCCCACAGTCACAGTTTGCCATCACCATAAATCACCATGGTTTCTAATTAACGAAACCACATCGAGATGCGCGCCCTCGTCCTGCTGCTGTGCCTAAACCTGGTGGATTATCCCAAAAGTCCCCTTTTTCACCCCAAAAACCCATCACCGGGTGATGGGGTGGATGCTCTCTGCGCTCAGCTGCCCCGAAAAGCAAACATAGGATGATGGAGACCTGGACCTGACACCACGGTGATGGGCACCAGCTGAAACCAGTCCCAAAATGAGACTCGCAAGGGGGAAAAAAAAGGGATGCCCATGGTGTTGGGGGTGCTCCTTAGGATGAGACTGTGGTGGGGACATCATAGTGGCTTGGTGGCAGGGCTGGGGTGGTGGGGATGGAACTGAAAGCTCCAGCTCAGCAGATCTCAAAGGGGATGAACGGGGATGCTCTCCCTTGGCCAAAGCCACAGCATCCCTGCTCCCAAACACCTCCTGGCTGGTCCCAAAACACCTTTAGGTCCTCATAGATGTGTCCCATCAGCCCTGGGGTAGCTGGGCACCGAGGTTTGGGTGTTTTAAGGGAAATCCCTCTTCATTGGAGCCTGAAGGTGGGATGATGTGGACAAACTGGGACAACACTGGGCATTAGAGTGCTTAACGTGGACCCATGGGGATGGGGCAGCGCTGAGACTCTGGCTGGGCTTGCATAAACCCATCTATATAGACACACAAACATAGGCACATATACAGCAATATGTTCACACATACACATGCTTCAACATCTGTATATAAGCATGTACATCTCTCCATATAAATATACCTCTACACCTATATATACAGACCTATAAGGCTCTACACACACATACACACATGTCTCTGTACACAGAAGTATGTCTCTGCGCACACGTATGTACAAGCTTTACCTCTGTACACAAATCCATGTCTCCAAGCACATGGGCTCACCCAGATGTGTATACATAACTCTATTACAGATGTATTTATGCTTCTATATGCTTGTCTGTGCACACATACCAGTGTATTTATACCTCTGTGTATGCACAAAGATGGATAGAGATATAGCACCCGCAGCAGCGTCGAAGACCAGATCCCTCACGCGGATGGGAGGAGATGCTGTGTGTGACACCACCTCCAGTACAGCACTGCTCCCTATGGATGCCCCAAGAGATGCAGGAGCATCCTGGCTGCACCCCAGGCTGTGGGAACAGAGGAACCAGGGTGAACTCACCCCTCTGAGCCTCACGCAGCGCTGCTGTGGGCATCACAGTGTGGTTTTAAGCCTTGCTCTGTTGGAAAAGCTGCTAAAGCTCCCTAAAGGCAAGGATCAGCAGCTACCATCAGGGTGGCTTCGGGATCACCCCAGCTGGAGCACTGATGCTGTCTGGATCTGACCCAACGCAGTCGGATCAGACCCCATGCTCTCCGGTTCTGCCTCATCCTGCCCAGCTTGATCTGATCTGCTCGGGTCCCATCCTGCCTGGTTCAGTCTCACCCGTTTGGGTCTGATCCTGCCTGATCTGGCCCCAACCTGCCCAGTTTGATCTGACCCACTCGGGTCCCATCCTGCCCAGTTTGATGTGATGCTGTCAGGTCCCATCCTGCCTGGTTCCATTGGACCTTCTTGGGTCTGATCCTACCCTATTTGGCCTCATCCTGCCTGGTGTGGTCTGACCTCCTCAGGTCTCATCTTCCCAGTTCAGTCTGACCCTGTTGGGTCTCATCCAGCCCAGTTTGGTCTGACCCTAACATAACCCTGTTCTGTCTGACACTCTAGGGCCCAATCCTGCCCTGTCTGGCCTTATCCTACCCAGTCCGATTGGACCCTTTTGGGTCTGATCCTGCTCGCTTCACTCTGACCCACTCAAGTCCCATCCTACTCAGGCTGGTCTGACCCTGTCGGGTCCCACCCTGCCCCGTTCACTGCGACATTCTCGGGTCTGATCCTGCCTGGTTCGGCCTGAACCCGCGGGGTTCCATCCTGCCCGCTTTGGTCTGACACTGTCGCGTCCCATTCCGTCCAATCCAGTCCCGTCCTGCCCTGTTCTTTCCGACCCTCTCTGCTCTCATCCTGCCCGTTCTCTTCGACCCTCTCGGCTCCATCCTGCCCGGTTCTGTCCGACCCCGTTGGCTCCCATCCTGCCCGGTCCAGCCGATTCCTTCCCGGTTCACTCGGACCCTCTCAGCTCCCTCCCTGCCCGCTTGGATCTGACACCGTTGGTTCCCATCCTACCTGCTCCAGCCCCATTCTTCCCGGTTCACTCGGACCCTCTCCGCTCCCCCCCTTCCCGGTTCTCTCGGTTCCGTTCCCCCCCATACGCGGCACTCACCGGCAGCGGGATGCGCCCGGGCGGCAGCAGCGGAGCTCAGAGCCCGGGGCCGCCCCACAGCCTCCGGCCGCCGGCCCCGCTCCGCCCCGGGGCCGCTCCGCTCCGCCCCGCTCCGGCCCCAGCACCTGCGGGGGGGGGGGGGGGGCTAGGGAAGGGTCACATCTGGATATGGGGTGGGGGGGGCAGAACAGCTGGATTGGGGGGTACCGACGAATGTATGGGGGGGGGGGGGGGCTGCCATACAAACAGCTGGCTTGGCATCACAGGCCAAGAGCGTGTTGGGGGGCTTCCAGCACCCCCAAAAGTGGGATTTAGAGGGTGCGATGCTCATGCATCAGTCAACAGCATGGTCCTTGCTGAGCCCTCGGTGGGTGGCTGCGGGTTGGGGACAGGGGTCTCCCCATGGCCCCAGATCCCAGCCAAAGGAGTCGGTGGCTTTGGTGGTCATTAACCAGGAGGTCAAGCCTCGGCGCTTCCTGAGCACGGCTATTAAAGTGCAATAAGAAAAGGAACCCTGAGGGAATGTGTTGGGTATGAAAGGGCTGATGCATAAACAGCGCTGGGATGCCGGGATTACTCAGGATGCCGGGCTTGGTCCTTCCTTTCCCTGCAAGCCCAGTTTGCCCAGGGGCTTCTGATGGCTCTCGGTAGAGGTGGAGGGGAAGGAGGTGCTGGTCAGCATCACCCGGATGATGGAGCATCTTAATGGGGTCCAATGTCACCTCACTGAGCTATGCACCCCCAGAGCTGCCACCTAAATATGAGGTGAAGGGTTTGGGGCAGGAGTCTGGCTCCATGGTGGAACGAGGTGCTGCAGGCTCTTTGGATCCCACCGGCGCCTGCGCTATGCTGGACAACGTGGGCTTTCATCGATCCTGGCACAAGCCCATGGCCAAGCCGGGTAGTGGGGCCACAGGGGAGATGGGCTCTGGCAGGAGCAGCAGTGAATATGTGCAACCACAGCCAGGCTGGAGCCAGCACCCTCATCCCGGGGCTGCCCGGGCTTGTGGCGTTGGGTTGGGGATGGCTCGGTGCCCTCATGAAATTCCCTTCTCCCGCCACAGGAAGATGGAAACCAGAATAGAGCAGAAAACAAACCTTGTGCAAACAACCCCCTGCAATAAGGATCTACACAAGCATCCATAGAATGCACCTGAGAACGGACACAACTCACTCCTCCGATGAGCAGCCAGTGAAAGCACTCATCCCACCTCCAGCTCCAGTGCTGCCTCCATCTTTGGGACAAGCTCCAGAGCTGGTGACAAGGAGCTGGTGTCCTCCTCCCTCCCAGCTCAGTGGATGTCCTTGCAGGTCCCCAAGGTGAATGCCTCGCAGCCAGGTGTCCTGCTGTGGGGACAGTGTAAATAGTGTTAAAGAAAGGATAGAAAATAGTGGTGGCTGCCTTCCAGCCCAAACAGCCTGTGCTGAGCCCGGCAGCACCTGGAATAAACGGGAATGCCTGGAAAAATGACACCTTGGGGGTTGAATAGGGATGGGAGAGGCAGATTTGGAGGCAGTGGCAAGGCTAGGAAAGAGATTTCCAGCCAGGCATCATTCTTACACCTCTTTTTATCCATGCAAAAGGCAGGCGAAGCTCATTGGGAAGAATAATCAGGGCAAGGGAATGGCCTGGGTTCCTCTTGGAGCCTCACCGACTGAATTAATCCTTGGCACAGAGGCTGGATTCGGCCTCCTGAGACAATTGAGCTGCCTGGTTTCTGCTCCTCGGGCCGGATGGTGCCAGTAATCGCGCTAGAGGCTGACTGCAGGCGACCTGTGCTGCTGCTGCTGCTGCTGCTGCTGCTGCTGCTGCTGCTGCTGCTGCTGCTGCTGCTGGGGGAACTGCACCTTCCCACACCGGCTCCGGCTTTCCAGTCGCTGTTGGGATGGTGCGGATGGAGAGAGGAGCACCTGTGATTGAGGACAGGGAGAGAAGCTGGGGCCGTGCTCCTCCAACGGACACACGATTCCCAATGGAGGTGAAAAGCAGCTTCCAACTGAAGCTTTAAGAAGCCTCAGGAACGGGGCATCCCCACCACTAAGTGATGGATATCACCATGGGGAAGGTCCTCCAGGGCTTTCAGGTTTCCCCCCCCCAGCACAGAGATGCCAAGCTGCATCCCTCCTGCTCCGCCGCAGCTCACCAGACCGGAGATGTCTTGCAGGAGGAATTTCATTACATCTAAAAGCCATTAATAACGGAAATGGAGTTAATTTCTCATGTCTTTCTGGGCACAGAGTGCTGGCTCTGGCTGGGCTTGCTCATGAGGACGTGTCATTTGGTGGCAGCTCTTTTATAACCAGACAGGAGGTGGATCATGTGCAGGTATCTGCTGCCCCTGCCTTTGGGTCCCCAGGTTTTTGGCAGAGAAGGTGTTTGGGGGACAAAGTCTCATCTCTTGAGGTCCACTCGGTGCCCTCCACACTTTTACTGCAATCAATGCTCACCACAGTCAAACCTGTGCTGCTTCCTGGGGTGAAAGCCCCAATAGAAGAAGAAAAATCATCTCACTGCTGGATGTCTGTGCTCGAGAAACTGGTCGTGATCATAGAATCATAGAATCCTGGAATGGTTTGGGTTGGAAAGGGCCTTAAGATCATCCAGTTCCAACCCCCTGCCATGGGCAGGGACACCTCACACTAAACCATGGCACCCAAGGCTCTGTCCAACCTGGCCTTGAACGCTGCCAGGGATGGAGCATTCACAGCTTCCCTGGGCAACCCATTCCAGCGCCTCAGCATCCTCACAGGAAAGAACTTCTTCCTTAGATCCAATCTAAACTTCCCCTGTGTCAGTTTGAACCCATCACCCCTTGTCCTGTCACTGCAGTCCCTGATGAAGAGTCCCTCCCCAGCATCCTTGTAGCCCCCTTCAGACACTGGAAGCTGCTCTGAGGTCCAAGTCCCACTTTTCTGACCAACCAACCCTAACTTCCTTCTGGGGGTCATGAGCTCCCAGTGGCAACTTATGAGCTCGATGCACCAGTTCAGCTTCATGGGACTGCCAGGAAACCTTGACTTTGATGGGAATTCAGGCTAAGAAGCCCTGGCTTTGCTCCAAGTGGAAGCTGACCCACTGCAGTGCCAGTGTTTCTCAAGAAGCATGTTTCAGTTCATTTTCCTCTCCAACCCGCTTTGTTAGAGCCCCATGGATGTCAACAGGGAAAGAAGGGCTTGTTGGGCTCCTTCCCCAGCACATAGGTGATTGTCACCTTGGTCTTCACAGCCTTCCTTTCATCTCACCATCACACCCTGACGAGCATCAAGGACTCAGGGTCGCTTCCACTCAATGCTTTCCTTTGTTTGGGAGTCCTCAAGGAGTAGTGTGGAGAATGAGGATCCAGGATTGGGTGGTGTCTTAGGCTCCAGTTCGATCCACAACCTCAGCAGAAGGAAAGTTCAATGAGTCCATGAGTCTTCAGGAGGTTGCCTGGGCTCAGACCACCTCATCCATCTGCTGGTCAAGCAAGTTGGGAAAGGAGAATTTGGGACTCACATCTGTGGGTCTTTGCCAGCAGGAAATCCCAGGGCTTAGGGCACGAGGAGGTCTTGTGATGGAGGTTTCCAAGGTGGCCCTTCACACTTCTTAGCCACCTTTGAGAGGTCTTCTTCACCCCCACTGCTAGGAGGCTCTGAAAAGAGTGAGATCATCAGCTCTCAGCACCTCTTCCTCATCAATAACTGCACTTCCTCACTTCGAGGACAGAGCTGGGGTCTGGGATGGGGACATCTCTGAACTTTGCATGGTTGAGTGGAGATCAAAAGCCTCAAGGATGACCACAGTCCCTCCTTCAGCTCCTTCCCCTCTATCCCATGTGAGCAGATCATCCAGCCCTTTTTGGGGTCCCACCCACCCTGGGAGAGCCCTCGGCTCCTGAGGCTCAGCACAGTGATGGCCATATATGTCTTCTTACCAATACACCTCTTCATAAACACCAATCATCCTCATCCTCCATGATCACAGATACAGAATCCCAGACTGGGATTGGGTTTGGGTTGGAAGGGACCTTAAATCTCCTCCAGTTCCAACCCCTGCCACGGGCAGGGACCCCTTCCACTGGAGCAGCTTGCTCCAAGCCCCTGTGTCCAACCTGGCCTTGAACACTGCCAGGGATGGGGCAGCCACAGCTTCTCTGGGCACCCTGTGCCAGCGCCTCAGCACCCTCATGGTAAAGAGCCTTATATCCAGCCTAAATCTCCCGTTTCAGCTTGAACCCATCACCCCTTGTCCTATCACTACAATCCCTGATGAAGAGTCCCTCCCCAGCATCCTTGTGAGCCCCCTTCAGATACTGGAAGGCCAATGGGAGAATACAGTCTGGAGCAGAGGTGCAACTCACCATGGAGCTCCACCATTGAGTACTGGGAGAAGTGGGCTCAACCAGCAGCCCCAGGGATGGGTCCAGATACCAGGTGGTGCTAAAAGGGTGTCCAAACTCACCTCAGATGCCCATGGGGACCTGCAGGATCTGGCAGCTGCCCAGTGGGTGATGGTGGAGCACACCATGTCCCTTTGACTCACCACTTCCAGGCTCCTCCACTTTCCGGACCGTGTCCTCAGGGAGGGATAAAGAGGTCAAAGCACACGAGACGTGCAGGTACCCTTGGAATTTCCCATTCAGGAAGGATTTACAATAACTTCCCTTGACTCCTTGCTGTTTCCTCGATAGTTTGTTTGCTTTGGCTCTTGGAATGGAGTTCTCCAGCTGGAGAGCTCTCTCTGGGAAGCCATTGCCCCCAGTCACAACCAGGGATAAAGGGTGGACAGGTTGATGGAGATGCCTTCTTTTGGGGTACCCCTGTCCCAGCAGGACCACATAGTGGGGCACATTTATAGGGTGAAAATACCTATCTGAAGGTTGCAAACCAGCATCTCAGGTACAACTCAGCCCGAGGTGCTCCATGCTCATGGGCCGTCACCATTAACACAGGCCAAAAGCATGTTCCAACATGTGCCTGGTGGCCACGCAACCCTTGGGTCTTACTGAGGGCTTGAGGCACCGTGAGGGTGAGATGGGCAAATTTCTCCCCCAAAACCCTGGGCTTGAATCACCAAGAACCCAGCAATTTTGTGCACAAGGGATTTAATGCTTTGCATCTAAAACTACCTGGAGCAATTTCTTGTTGCTTCTCCAGGAACCCCACATTCAGTTCTGCTTGGAGCAAGCGATAAGGGCCTTGGTGTGTGCTGAGTTCACCTGGGACTTCCACACCACAGCTCCAATCTCCCAGCTGTATGGACATGGAAATTTTAGTCCCTGCACTTAGTCTGTACATTTTATAACGGGAGTTTTAAGTCTTTTGCTGCTCTTTTTGCTCTTTAACACCATTCAACGCAAAGCCATTGACTCAGGGTGCCCATCCCCTTGCCAAAGGTTATGAGGATGCAGCGGGGACCTTGGGGACTCTTGAGCAGCTAAAATAACATCCAGGCATGAGGAATCTCCCATAGGGACCTAAACTTCCCAGGAATTCAAACTCAGAGCATGGACCATTTGCTTCCAAGGAACACGCAGGGACCCACTCAGCTCTTGGGCTGCTTTTCCTTTGCCTGCAGATGGGTCCATCCCACTCAGCCACCATGGCAACGATTTAAGCCACAGTGTCCTATTCCTTCCATTGGAAAGTCAACCAAAGAGGATATATATGGGAAAAAACCATCCCTTTTATGTCTGACATTGATGTTTTCAGATGTTTTCTGGGTGAGGCAACTCACATGCCCTTGCTTCTCCCTTTCGGTTCTGTTTCTCAGAAGACCACGCCATGCCCTTGAAGAGGGAGAAAAGGGAAGCCAAGTGTGTTTTGAGTCTAATTCCAAGAATTAGTCTCTTCCTTCTACAAAAAGAAATGTTTTTTTTTTTTTTTTGGTTTGTTTTTGCTGGAAAAGACCAGAATTACAGAAACAAGGAGAAATTTAGACACAAGTTTTGCTTTCCACCACTCAGAGGTGGCCGAAACCACCTCACCAGTGCTTAAGGTTTCTACTCAGCTAAAGCAAATGTGATGCTAACACTTAATAGGAAGAGTTTTGTTGTATCCCTGATATTAATACTCCTTGATTTATAGATAACGGGTATTCCATGCTGTTTGCTGGGAGATGACTGAACAATGACTTGCTGGAGGCTTTACTGGGAGCATCCCTACAGAGGGACCATTTCACATCCTCCATCCTCAAATGGGGATGATTCCCATCGTTTTCTCCACACCTAATCCATCAGGAAACCTCTCACACCCCCTGTTCTGCAAGAAGAGGAGGGCTTAAAGGTCCAGCAAACCCATTCAGGGCTTGTTCTAGGGTCTGCTTTGGGTTATGGGCACATTGCCCGTATAGAAGCAAGAAAAAGGGGTCTGGGGCCAGCATGGGGCCCAGGATAAGGAGGAGAACAGGGATAATGTCCCAGAATGGACACAATTCTTGCAGGAATGGTGCTGGGAACAGCATTATCCTTGGCAGCATCTTCTAAACAAACCTCAGCGCAGAGCTGGTGCCCAGACGTCTTGTACAAACATTGAGGTGAAGCTATAACAGGGAAAATACAATCCTGGGGGGTCCTGGCCATCAATTGTCTGGGTTTGGGCAAAACCAGGCATGGCTGCTGCACCTTCTCTTTCAGTGTGGTGGTTTGCACGTGCAGCACCCAAGACTTTTGGGTCTTGGGTGCTGCAGGGAGTGTGGTGAGGCCTTTGGTGACATGGGTTAGTGGTGGACTTTTAGTGCTGGGGTAGTGGTTGGACATGATGATCTTAAAGGTCTTTTCACCCCAGTTCATTCCACGATACAGGGGTGCCCATCCAACACAGAAGCACGGTCAGGAGATGCTCATGGATGCTCAGAAGATGCTGATGTGGAGGTCAGGTGTGCCCTTAGGGTGTTGTTAGACGGTCCTCAGCAAGGAGGTCTGAGCCCATCACTGCTGGAAGTGGAGCAGGTGGTTCCTGGCGCAATGGTGAGATAACCCCAACCTGTGCCTCAGTTTCCCCAGTGGCACGAAAGAGTGAAGGCCCAGAAAACACTGCAGGACCTTCCAATGAGGGTTATACCCCATGTCTGCTGTAGGTGAAACCTCTTAGATCAGAGCCCTCCTGCTCCCAACCTGCCCATCCTGGGCCACCCGAGACCTGCCCAAGGTAAAAATGCTCAAGCAGGTCTGTCCCGTTGGGGATGTGTTGCAAAACCAAGGAGCAGGGAAGCTCTGCACACGGGCACGGAGGGAGGAGGGGAAGCTGATGGCAAACAAGACCAGCTTGTTCCGCTCGCGCTTGCGTGTGCCGGCAGGCAGCAGCAGGGACTTGACTGCCGGTGCTGCTCCAGGGTGCTGTGTGTTACCCTTCCTGCAGGGCATCAGCCTCTCTCATGTGGGTTTCTTAATGATTTCCTGCAAAATAAATTTTATTTCATTTATTTTATCTTATTTTTTGATTTTTATTGATTTCATTTCATTTCAGAGGATCATAGGAAAACAGACTGGTGTGTTGGAAGGGGAAGACTTGGAAGGGACCTTAAAGCTCCTCCAGCTCCAACCCCTGCCACGGGCAGGGACCCCTTCCACTAGAGCAGCTTGCTCCAAGCCCCTGTGTCCAACCTGGCCTTGAGCACTGCCAGGGATGGGGCAGCCACAGCTTCTCTGGGCACCCTGTGCCAGCGCCTCAGCACCCTCCCAGGGAAGAGCTTCTGCCTAAGAGCTCAGCTCAGTCTCCCCTCGGGCAGGTTAAAGCCATTCCCCTTGGCCTGTCCCTACAGGCCCTTGTCCCAAGCCCCTCTCCAGCTTTCCTGCAGCCCCTTCAGGCACTGGAGCTGCTCTCAGGTCTCCCCTTCAGGAGCCTTCTCTTCTCCAGGCTCACCCAGCCCAGCTCTCTCAGCCTGGCTCCAGAGCAGAGCTGCTCCAGCCCTCGCAGCATCTCCATGGCCTCCTCTGGCCTCGCTCCAACAGCTCCACATCCCTCTTGCATTCTTGCCCCAGAGCTGGACTCAATACTCCAGGTTTTATTTCATTTCCTTGTATTCAATTATACTTCATTCTACCCCAATTTATCCCTTTTCGTCTCACACTGCCAGACAGCTCAGCTCCAGTGCCAGGCTCAGAGGCTGGGAGCTGCCAGTGGCTCCCTTCCTCTCTTCCCATGCACATCAATGTGAGATCCTTGATCTCAGCTGCTCTAACATAAACTTTAGGGCTAAAAACCCAACAAGTCTTTAACATAAAGAGAAAAGACCTTGTGAAATGGGTTTAATTTGATATACCCAGTAATGCGAGGCATTGTCTCCTTCCTGTTATTATCGGCCATATTCTCCTATTTTTGGATCCTCAAAGGAAAGCTGCACAATAACAAGCATGAGATGAAAATAAAGCCATAAAAATAACGGGAACGATGGATGAAGCCATTGGGCTTCCAGGAATGTGTGATGAGAGATTCCTGCATGGGGTTGTGGTGGTGCCATGCTCTGCATTTCCACTGGAGAGGGAGATGAAGGTGCTACGTTGCCTTCAAGAACAATGCGATGGAGCAGCTTGTGGGCTTGGACCTGTTTGGTCCAAACTAGCTCATCACAGCAGGGTGCTTGGAGGAAGAGCCATGGATCCTCTCTAGAATGTTTTGTGGTGGGTTCTGTCCCTGACACACAATATATTAATGGTCAACAGGACCTTGTCTTCTAGAGACCATGGGGACAGGCTGCGACCAGGCTGCTGCAATGAATCATGTCATTAAATGTCTTTTCCCAGCACCTTGACATCTGCTTTTCAACACAGACAGGGGAGGAAACACTGGTTTTCTCCACTGGGATAAGAGCAGGTGCAAACAACTCTTGGCTAACCAAGACCTTTGGGCATGACACACCTTGTGCTCTCACCTCACCTTGGCACGCCTGAACGTGCCTCTCTGCTCAGTTCCATTGCGAGGGCTGAGCTGCATCCCATGGGCTTGATCTCCTCCTGGGTGAGGGTCCAAAGGCCCCCATCTCTGGCAGTTCAGAGGCACCATGGTCAACAGCAGTGATTGGTTTTGGCCATTCCCATGTTGGGAGCTCACAAGCTCAGGGACAGCATTCACCTCCGTCGTGTTCACTTTGATGTCTGCCAACACCAGGACAGCTCAAGGGCTTGGCTCCCACCCTCCCAGCCTGGATGGGTTCCTCCGTTGGCTCTTCTCCCTCTTCCTTGCTCAGCATTTCAGCTCCTCCCTTCTCTGCAAGCCCATCGCTTGCCTGGCATTAACACAGGAGAGCTCCCAGCTATCAGAGACGTCACCAACTCACTCTTCGCGGTGTTGGGGCTTGTGCGTAGAGAGGCTCATTCCTTTGGGCATCTGCCAAGCAGATGGGTTGTGTTCCTCCATTACATCCCCATACAGGCTTTGGAGGTATCATGCAGGGCCTGGAGAGGACAATGATGTCCATGTAGGTCCTTGGACTGTCACATTGCCCTAGGATCGTTGAGTGAGGAAGATGTGCTCACAGCAATGGGCAATATCGAACTCACTGCTGCGGCAGTAGCATTGAACTAGCTGGTTTCGCCTTCTCCTCTGCTTCCTCCTCCTTCTGCTCCTCTCCTCCTCCTCAGGCAGTTAATATTGATTTGGCTTAGGAATTAGCTTCCCTTTTTGAGATTCAAAGGAGCCGGAATTGGTACATTAAATAAACAGCAGCAGTTTATGACTCACACCGTGGCCCCATGCCAAGGCAAGCACGAAAGCAGAGGCCTCAGCCAAGCTTTGGGAATTGCTCAGTGTCAAAACCCAGATGGGTCTCTCAATGCATTTGGAGCAGGTGAAAACCTCTCCCCTGCCAGTGCTCAGGACCTCTGCTACTCAAGCAGAATGGGGTCAGCAGAACATCCCACTTGTAGAGGGATGCCACTGAGAAGGAAAACCTTGTCCCTGAAAGGCACATGGGTACCACAGGGACACAGAACCCATCCCAGCCCTTTTCCACACGCCACACATCTCGCTTGCTCCGGCACGGGATGATGCAGTCCTGCAGATTCCCAGAAGTCTCTGGTTTTGAGTAAAATGAGCAAGAATTGTTTGTCCTTTCGGGTAGGAATGATTCAAGGAGTTTTAAATAGCAAAATTGTCCTTTTCTACAGTTATTTCCCTCTTTATTCCCCCTCTCTGGTGCTGGTTTGTAAACACTTGCTTTGACATACCTCACAAAGGATTTCCTTTTGGCTGGCTCCTCACACGCCTGTTTCCATCCAAATTCCCATACAAGGACAATGGGGAACCAAACTGCTTTCATCCTTGCAACCTGCCCAGAACCCTCTCGCGTGTTACGGATGGAGATCAGACAGAGCGAGACCACTCCAAGGTCCTGGCTGAGATGGGTGCCAACCATGTGCTAAGGAGGGGAAGTGTCTCCTGTGCCTGTCTGCAAGGCAAAGGTCTAAAGTCAATGGAAAATCCCTAACCAAAATGGGACCTCCATCACCTTAGGCCAAGATGTCCCTATGCGTGGAGCCACTCTCATCTCAGCTGGAGCTGGTGCTGCAGAAAGAAACTGAGCCAAAGCCTCTGTGCAACATTACATGGCCTAAACCAGAAGGGACAATCTCTTCTTGACCCCTTCAGCCACAGCTATGATGGTCTTCAGTAGGAAACCAACATTCATTAGCCATGATTTCAAGAGACCCACACCATGTCCATATCTATCCTACACCATTCAGCCACCCAGGGCCATCAGTCCCTGTCCTAGAGGCTCTGTATCTACAGCCCCACCATGGCCCAGCCCTGCCTGGACTGGAGATGGGAAGACTTGGGGGGATCAAGGGTTCTCAACATAAAAAGGACATGGAGCTGTTGGAACAAGCGCAGAGGAGGCCACGAGGATGAGCAAGGGCTGGAGCAGCTCCTGTATGGAGCCAGGTTGAGAACCTTGGGGCTGTTGAGCCTGGAGAAGAGAAGCTGCGTGGAGACCTCAGAGCAGCTTCCAGTGTCTGAAGGGAGCCTATAGGGATGCTGGGGAGGGACTCTTCATCAGGGACTGTAGTGATAGGACAAGGGGTGATGGGTTCAAACTGAAACAGGGGGAGTTTAGATTGGAGATAAGGAAGAAGTTCTTTCCTCTTAGTGTGCTGAGGCACTGGAATGGGCTGCCCAAGGAAGCTGTGAATGCTCCATCCCTGGCAGTGTTCAAGGCCAGGTTGGAGGAAGCCTTGGGTGCCATGGTTTAGTGTGAGGTGTCCCTGCCCATGGCAGGGGGTTGGAACTGGATGATCTTAAGGTCCTTTCCAACCCTAACTGTTCTATGATTCGATGATTCTATGATCTTACCAAATACCTGATGGCATTTTGTGTAAATAATACAGAATTGAGCAAAGAATAAAGAAAATGGAGCCAGGGTCTCCTGGGTGGTGCCCAGTGATAGGACAGGAGGTGATGGGCACAAAGTGGAACACAAGAAGTGCTGTTTAGATGTTGCTTCTGTGAGGGTGGTCACGCAGTGGCACAGGTTGATTGTTGAGGTCGGGTCGTTGGAGTCGCAATCCTTGGAGATGCTCGAAACCCATCCTGACATCGCCCTGGGCAACCCACTGTCAGTCACCTGCTTGAGGGCTGTGGCTGGGCTTAGATGGTCTCTAGAGGTCCCTGCCAGCCTCGTCCATTCTGTGGAAGGGAAGGGAGGAGAGGGCACCCTAAGGGAATAAACCCTAGCCACTTGCATGGGAAGGAGGGAGTCTCTCCTGTGCCTAATGGGTGACCAGGAAAGTCCTTGAAGCCACAGTCTGGTATAATGAGGACGTGTCTGGCCTGGGCTCTGCCTACTCCTTTGCGAGGTGGAGGGGCTGCTAATGACATTCCAAGTGATGATATTCCAAACTCTTATATGAGGCTTTCTCCCACCCACCACAACGCATATTGGGAACGCTGGCCAGGCTGCTTTGTCCCTTGCAGTGGCCTTGTGAGGACACAGTGAGCTCATCCTCCTCCTCCTCCCTCCCCAGCACATCCCAGACAACCTCCAGATGTGTTGCAGAGGATAAACACCATGTGTTTGTCATTAGATCAGAGATAAATGCTCGGGCTGAGGCGGATGAACTTCTGTCCTCTCAGGCAGGAGAGCGAAGTCCAGATGTTAGCACAGCTGGCAGGGATGTCAGGGCTCTCGTGAGCAGAGGGAGGGGCTGCTGCTGGAGGAACACCTGGACACAGCGGCTGCTTGACCTGGTCCATATGGAGATGGGCCCCTTTCCAACCGGTTTAGACAAAGGGTGATGGGTTCAAACTGAAAGAGGGGAGATTTAGGCTGGATGTAAGGCAGAAGTTCTTTACTGTGAGGGTGCTGAGGCGCTGGCACAGGGTGCCCAGAGAAGCTGTGGCTGCCCCATCCCTGGCAGTGTTCAAGGCCAGGTTGGACACAGGGGCTTGGAGCAAGCTGCTCTAGTGGAAGGGGTCCCTGCCCATGGCAGGGGTTGGAACTGGAGGAGCTTTAAGGTCCCTTCAACACAAACCAGTCTGGGATTCTATGATCCCAGTCACCTTAAAGACGTTCTCCAGGCTGTGGAAAACATCAATCTTGAGGCTTTTGGGAGAATTAGATCCCAGTTCCCATAATCGCTGGAGAACTTTGGCTCAGAGTACCTTGCACTCATCGAAAGTAAGTTGAGAGTGAGGATGGTATCAGAGCTGGAAGGATGGATGTGGTGCACGGACCTGTGCACAGCACAGAAATGCTTCTCATGCTGCTTGGCTGTAGATACGTCTTCCCTAAGCTATGACAACGCTTTGGCTGCTGCCATTGATTGGTTGGACCAAGGTAACTCTCAGGTTTGGAGACTGGTGCTTAAGTGAAAGGCTCAGATCAGAGGCATCTGGTCTGGGGAAAAAGCAGGCGAAATAGGGGGCTGGTGAGAACCTGTGTGGTTAAAAGAGTAGAGAATGGTTTGTGGCACGAAAAGGCCCCCACTTCCTGTCCCTCTTCCTACTTTCTGTCCCACAAGAGCATCTCGCACCTCAGTGACGCCATGGACGTGGGATGAAGGAGGGTGAAGTCAAAGGGCTGAAGCTTGTGCTTTCCTTCAGGTGCTCAAGCCATGTCTCTGGGGACAAAGTGCCACCAGCGCTCGAGCAGTGCTTTGGGTGCAAACCAGGCAGTTTTGGGGATGCAGAGCCCCACCTGGCTCCCAAGCAGCAGCACTGCTGGCCAAGGCTTGGAGGGGTCTCAGGCAACCCCAAACTCCTTAAAATCACTGTATCTCCAGAAATCAGAGCCAAAATGGGTGCTGGGCTGTTTGACCTCAGCAACGGGAGCAGAGCTGTCCCCTGTGTGCCGGGATGCCCAAGCCCTTTGCTCCAGCTCTTTGCCCTTGTGAGTGAGGTTGGCTTTCTGAGGGCCTTGAGCAGCTCTAACCAGCCTCATCCTTAGCCCAAACAGTCCCATTCCTACCCATGGCTGGCTCCAGCCTGCGCTTCCCTCCAGGACTGCTGGGCTCGAGGGCACCTTGAACCCTTCACCCACTATGGATAAGGGGAGAGAGGCACTGAGCCCCACATTGCTCTGTGCATGGGGGTTGGAGATGCCTCCCTTCCAGCATGCATTTCCCATCCCTCCCAGTGCATGCAGACTAAGGGAAACAGGCTCCCAGTTAGAGAAGCAAAGAGAAAAGATGAAAAAGCAGAGGGAAAAGGGGTACAGCCACATATTTCCTGCCCCAAATCGCCCCTCCAAGGCACTGCTCTCATCCAGCCTGCAAAACCCACTGGAAAAGACGGAATGTGCTCCCAGTTTAAAACTGATCCCGGTTTATAAGCACAGGGAGAGTGTTTGTGGGGAGATAAGGGCTGGTACATACGCAGGGTGCTGGGATGAGATAACGTGCAGGAGAACAAGCATCAGCAGATCCCTGCCAGGCTGCACAGCATGGGAATGTGTCAGCTCTGTGAAGCTGGATCCAGGGCCAAGCGACCCTGGGCTGTACCAGAGATAGGAGAGGGATGCACTCTGCCAGCCTTGAGGGCATGGATACATCTTGTCCTTCTAGGACTAGGTCCAAAATGATGTACTTTCAAACTAGATTGCCTTCTGCATTCCTGAGGTTAAAAGTCACTGCTATAACGAAGTGTAACTGGTCCAGGCAGGACTCAATAGGTGGTGGGAATTGGGATTAAGTGGTGTGAAGAGGTTAGAAAGGGTCTTCAGAAGGGCTGGATGCTTTTCCAAGCAAGCCAGCAGCACGTGTGGGACCTGCCATGCCCTGCATGTTGGCACGGAGACCTCAGATCTCATAGGGGTCCTACTAATTTTGAGGTGCTTGGAGCAAAGTGCATTGCTGGAAGGATGGAGACTCCTTGGAGGAAGCCATGAGGCAGCATTGGCTGGCCAAAAATCCATCCCTGGACCACAGAAACCTCCCCTGCCCTCATCTAGAGAATGATGCAAGTGGTCACTGCTCCAACCAGTGGATACAGGAGGTTTCCATAGAATCGTAGAATGGTTTGGGTTGGAAAGGGCCTTAAGATCATCTGGTTCCAACCCCCTGCCATGGGCAGGGACACCTCACACTAAACCATGGCACCCAAGGCTCTGTCCATGACCTGCTTGGGTGCCTTTCTCCATCTCCTTACAGTGTATTTGAGCTGGATGTTAAATCTCTGCCTGTCTCTGCACACGTGTGCAGGAGACATCAGTACAGCTCTGACCCTTCCCCTATGGGATCCAGGCTTTGGTCCCTTCTCCAGTCCTCCGTGGCACTGTGGTTGGGTGCAGTGTCACTCTCAGTGTTGTTTCCCTTGGGAAACCTTGGTGCTGGGTCTTTCCCTTTCCTTGGATGTTTGGATGTCAGCTACCCAGGTCCTTCTGCTTGGTCCAACTGCAAGCATTCATGTCCTCTTCCTCTCCCCATCTCCTTTGACTTCGACATTGCTCCTTGCACCCTGGTCAAGGTGCGCTGAGCAGGTCTAAGCATCCCTGCGGATTTGCCTGGTTCTTGCTTGGTTTATCCATTCACCCAACGCTCAAGCTTGTTTTCAAAGGACAATGCAATCTCTCAATGCCACAAAGGGCCTCAGCTAGCGATTTCTGAATAGCTGGGGACAAGGCTTGGGATTACAGAGAGCCTTTTGCTGCCTACCTCTGAATTGCAGTGACCTCCCACCAGTGCCTTGGAAAGAGAGCACACAGGCATGCAAACAACACATGCAAAGCCAAGTATTTGTCCTTTCACGCTCCCCCACGAAGGGTTTCTTCTGTGGAAAGCAGAGCTATCCCAGTCCTAAACTGGGATGAAGGGGAGAGAAAGGGAGGCTGGAGTGGGGATGAATAACAGAGGCAAACAACGAGTATAGAATCATAGAACTCCTCTCTGTGATGTTTCCAAGGACACCACGTCTTCTTCCGTGCTGGTTTTAATGGGTTACTTCAACCAAGTGTTAATGTGTGTGGCTGGGAAGTGTCCCGCTTCTCACTGCAGCCAGCTGCAATGGAGATGGGACATGTCAGTGTGTTTGCACTCGGGACATGATGCCAGAGAAAAGGAGATGAAATGGATCAGGAATCGCTGCTGTGCCCAGCAAGGAGCTGGGAACGAAGCAGAGCTGGCGCTTCACTGGCATCTCTATCAATGGGGATCCATCCTATGGGTGGAAAAGAGCTGCTGGCTTTGTGGGCTTGTCCCAGTTTGCAGACTGGGAAGTGCTGGTTGCTGAAATTCCAGCTTTCTGGGCCCAGTGAGGACAAGGGATGCCTAGAAAATACTGGGAAAACTCCAGGAGGAGAAGATAAGAAGAGACAACCCTATAATTTACTGTGCATTGAGAGCCCTTGTGTTCCTGAAGGCAGCTGTGTTTGATTTTGGAGGGGCCTGACAGTGGCTTGTCTAAGAGACAGGATGTTCATCAGCACACTGGAGCGTGTTCCTGTGTGATGAATTACTTCTGAGTCATTCCATCACACCAGGAGGAAGGTGGAGAACTCGGAAACGGTGATGCTCCCACCACGGGAGAGGAAGGAGGCAGATCCTGACTGATCCCTCCACAGGGGACAAGGCAGCGAGAAACCCCTATTAGACATCAGAGAATCCACTTGTGATGAGGCCTCCAGCTTCTCCAGCTCCACAAGGAGCACACGAACTGGGTCTTGCCATAAGTAAAGTGGCTGCCTGTCCTCTTGTCCCCCACCAGCACAACCAGAGATCCCCCGGGTCCTTGTTCCTTGACCATAAGATGCTGGCTCAGGTACCCAGGGTCTCATCCTGGCTTTGCCACTCTAAGACCTCAGGCACATCACTTCAGCCCCTTTCCACCTCTGCATCTGCGGTGACCTTGCTTGAGGAGCAAAGCTTGGTAAGATATAACCCACCGGGTCAGCCTGCCCTGGGCTTTGTGTCCTGGTGGTCCCTGTGGCTTCCACAGCCGGGGATAAGAGCCAAGCTCAAAGAGATCAGAAACCGTTCCCTCTCCATCCTCCTTCCCTCTGTGCCCTGGGGAGTTTCCAGTTGTGCTTTCTCTCTGGGTTGCATTCCAAACCTCAGGCCACACAGAGCAAGATGATGGCAGGGAATGGAATTTAGGGGGGAAAGGAGATGTCCCCATCCTCTGTTCTCCATGAGGTCAGAAAGCTGAGTGGTTAGGAAAGGGCTTTGCCTCTGAGGAGACACCTTCCACTAACCCAGGTTGCTCCAAGCCCCATCCAACCTGGCCTTGAGCATTATCCATGTGGATATCTCGAGGTGATTTTTGTCTCTTGATGTGTTATTCACCATCCTCCATTGAAAAGGGGGCTAGAACATGGTTTAGGGCTGCAGATACACCACCAAGCCAAGTCATTTTATAGATCAAGCACCACCATATGTTGAGGATGCTTCTCCTTAGCTTTTCCTCTTCTTCCATAGCATCCATGCATGAGCTCCTGGGGCTGCTGCCGAGCAGGGATGGACATAGAGCAAAGCATTTATTGCACTGCTGCAGTCTGACCAGCGGCTCAGGCTGGGAAGTTCAAGCATCCTGGCCCACATCCAGCTGCTCCGGGCAAAGCCAGAACAAATATTCCTCTTGGACCAATTAGGCTGAGGCTACGTGTTGGGAATGTCACTGCCTGCCCGGAGCCTGCTGCCTGGAGCAGAGGGCCAGGGAGCTTGTCCCTGGAGGACTGTGGTCTGAAGGCAGGGTGACCACATTGTGTGTACAGCTCCGGCATGGAAATGTGTTCCTGTGTGAAGCACCACTTGTTTTCCATTGGATCTCGTTGTTCCAGAGCCTCGTGTGGATCAGGGAGGGTCCCTCTGGGTGATCAGTCAGGCTCTTGCTATCATCTCCATCAGCTTTGACCTAGGAAGATGATGGTGGTGGTGGTGAGATCCCCTGGGCCCTGGTGTAGATCAGGATAGATCAGAAAAAGGACGTTTTCTGCAACAATACTTGCTTTCAAAACAATACAATTCCATCTCTTACGGAGTGACAAGCAGAGCTGGTGCATTGGATGTGGCTGCTGCTGGAAGCTCTGGGCTTTTCCTTGCAGAGCTCCACAACCGTTCATAGAATCATAGAATCCCAGCCTGGTTTGGGTCGGAAGGGATGTTAGGATCACACAGCTCCAATCCCTGCCACGGGCAGGGACCCCTTCCACTAGAGCAGCTTGCTCCAAGTCCCTGTGTCCAACCTGGCCTTGAGCACTGCCAGGGATGGGGCAGCCACAGCTTCTCTGGGCACCCTGTGCCAGCGCCTCAGCACCCTCCCAGGGAAGAGCTTCTGCCTAAGATCTAATGATTCAACCTCTGAAAAAGCCTTTAAAGCTCTCAGGTCCTGAAATCCCTCCTGATCGAGCCCTCAGTGTGTGCTCCATCCTTGATGCTGCATGGCAAACCTATGGGGTTAACCATTCTTGGGCATTACCTTGACGGGTTTGAGTTGGCACAGGCTAAACCCCTGCATGGCCCTGTTAGCAAGTAGGATGGATTTAGCAGAGCAGGTTCAATGACTGTAAACTGTTCGCAATGAAAGGGGAAAGGAAAAAGCTACTCCTGCATTGTTGAGCTGCAGAAAGGGAAATTACAGAGAAATGAGGAAGCTCCTCGGAATAAAGCAGCTGAACACCAGGATGAAATGTTTGCAGAGGGAGTGGAAGCCGACTGGCGATGCAAATGTAAAGCACTCATTCAAATAGGCCCTAAAAAGGTTCCCCAGGGCAGCCAGAGCTGAAGATCAGGGTGAAAAATGGCATTAGAAGAGAGAAAATCTCCTGCAGAAGGTCCGTGCTACGTCCAAAAGGAGAGGCCATGAGCACCGCAAGCTGAATGCAAGCCCTGCTCACGTGTGCATGGAAGATTTTGGGGAACAAGTCACTAAGAGCTGAAAACAGAACTGAGAGGAGCCAAAGCCCCCAGTGAAGAGCTGCAGGGCTTCATGGTGTTGAATGAAATTCATTGTGCTGAACCGCATAGAGCAGCTGCCAGCATCTCCATTGAGCTGTCCCTGTCCTTCTATCCCATGGGGAAATGGGCTGGAGATGTCGTAAGCCCCAAGAGGGGTGGGATGAAGATCTCCTGCAGTAATTATTCAGCTCCCCATGGTTATAAAGGACCTGTTGAAGACCCTGGTTGTCATCACCGAGCCATGGAGCTTGGGGGTGACAACCGTTCCATGGCCCACCCAATGCCCTACCTGGAGGAGGCAGGGTGACGCATGGCGGTGATCCAGGTGGCAAAGCTCCCAAGGCAAGGAACTGTGCTTATGGAGAGGTGATGGAGCACACGGAGCCCTCCTCCACCTCACAGAATCCTGCAGCACCAAAGCAGGGCGTGCTTCCGAGCTGTGCCATGCTTTAACCCCAGCCAAGACCAGGAGGAGCAGGTATCCCATCGCTCATTCCTTTCCCCCTGTCCCTTTCGCGGTGGCCTCTGCCAGCGCTGAGGCCCTGGGGCTTATGTAAATACACACACATCTATAAGCACAACATGCTTAAAACCCCAGATGTAGGTTCATATATAACACATGTTTCACAATGCCTTTAAGAAGCCGCACTGCTGTTACCAGGATGTCTCCAGATACCCACAGGAAATCCCTGGTTGGATGACAATACAAACCACAAAAGAGGCTCTTTGGGGTGGCATTAAACCACGTCCTTAAACCTGAGATCACCTGGGCTCCGTTTGCATGGCGCAGGGCAAACATTTGTCCTTCCTGGAAAAGGATTGCTTTGTCTCTCCCTGCTTTTTGGGACTGTTTCATCTGCAGCAAAGCAACCGAGCCTTTGCAGTGCTCTTTTCCAAGGAAAAGGGGTTTCTTACAGGCTTCGAACTGATTCCTCCTCCCACACAGGGTCCACGTCAAACGTGCATCCACTGGTTTCGCAATCATCCCGTTAACCCACAACTGGACTAAACCAACAGAGAGCTGGGGCTTGGGCAGGAGCAGGGCACAGCTGGGTGGTTGAACCAAAATCCGGGAGGAAAACAGGATTCTGGTCAAAGGAAGGACAAAGGGAACAGTTTCTGTTGGGGGTTTTTAACCCTTGACTATTTCAGTTTGCTGGGTCCTCCTGAGGAGCAGGACTTGGGGTGCTGGGGGAGGAGAAGCTCCCCACGACCCGGCTTCAGTGTGTGCTTGAGCCCAGAACCCCCCCTGTGTGCTGGGCTGCACCCCCAGAGTGTGAGCCAGAGAGTGCCCCATCCCTGGCAGTGCTCAAGGCCAGGTTGGACACAGGGGCTTGGAGCAAGCTGCTCTTCATCCCAAACCAATCTGTTTCTGTGGCAAAAATACGAGTGTGGAGGGTTTTTTTTTGTTGAAAAAGTGTCTTTTTGAAGGGAAAAGACGAGTGCTTTGGATCAGGAAAGGGGGGAAGGGGAATTATTCTGCACCTCCCAAACAAACCACTGCATTTTGGAAGAAAAGAATCAATATCTCCCAAACTTATGGTGTGTTCTGGGAGTTGGGTTATTCCTTTTCCTCCCCCCTGCACTACCTCCATCCTCAGTTAACATCAGTGTGTGAGCAGCAGAACAGCTCTTTGGGGGCAGCCTTTCTCTCCATCAACCCCTGGCTCTCTGTGGTGCTCCCCTGGCCTGACTCAGCCTCCGTGGACATCGTTGGCCACATCCATGGCCCTGGGCTGTGAATGCCCAGGTTAACCATTGTGCCATCACTGGCCTGGCTTGGATCGTGTGTCCCACAAAGCAGCTCCTTCTTGGGAAGCCCATCAGTGTGTTGGATGGGGCCACCCGGGTCAGGGTGATGGAGCAATCCTATGGGATGTGCACCTGGAAGATGAGTCATAGAATCAATCATAGGATGGTTTGGGTTGGAAAGGGTGTTAGGATGCTCCAGCTCCAACCCCTGCCACAGGCAGGGACCCCTTCCACTGGAGCAGCTTGCTCCAAGCCCCTGTGTCCAACCTGGCCTTGAACACTGCCAGGGATGGGGCAGCCACAGCTTCTCCGGGCACCCTGTGCCAGGGCCTCAGCACCCTCCCAGTAAAGAAGGTCCTCACAGGGTCCTGAGTTGTCTCATGGAGCAGCCCTAACCTGCAGCTGCGCTCGCCTCTGTTCCATCTCTTCCTTGTGGGTTCACCCAGCGTTGGGTAGCTCATGGCCAATGTCTTTCCTAGGACAGGCATTAAATCACCCAACCCAAGCATTTGATGCTCCAAAGCAGGGAGGAGGAGAGCCCAAAACCCATCACAGAACCTCATCAGCAGATCGCTGAAGCGGGGAGCCCGAAGGGGCAAAGCTCTCTTCCTCCATCTATGGGCAACCAAAGGAAGAACAGCAGCTACAAAGGAATTTTCCCATCACCTTCATCCCAGCTTCCCTCAGGAGCTGCCTGATGAGAGACCCTAACCCAGAGCTCACTGGGATGAAAATGGCAGTATTTTGGAGATGGGGTGGGATTTCGATGCTAGAAGGTGTCAGGCCAGATGCCAAACGTGGAGATGGATTGCAACATCTGGGAAGTATTGCCTGGGAAGGGGGGATGAATTTCTAGGAAATGATCCCAGAAAGCCTGGATGAGGCTCAGGACAGTGGGATATTAATCACAAGCTGGAACTGGAGCCCATGGGACATGGGCCCTCACCACTGCCCGCAGCCCTGGCTGGAGGCATCATCCATATGGCTGCTGCTTGATTCCAGCCCCACGATCCCCAAGATTCCCACTTTCCCCAGCACCAGGAGCTGACCACAGAGGGGTCCCCAAGCCCAGACCACCCATCCAGGAGCCCACAGCTCATTTGCCTAACGAAGAGCAGATGGGGAGGCACCAGCAGAGAGGCTGCTCCAGGCCTTTTGATGCTTCCTTGGCAAGCCCCGTGTGGTTCCTCGGATGCCTTCCCGCGTGTGCCAGATGGGATTCGTGGCCGGCACCGGAGTGCAGATGGGATTGGGAAAGCTGAAGTCAGTGACAGCGTGGTGACAGCGATGCCACCCACACGCTGCCCCCACTGGGTTATTTTTAAGGCTCAGCCCCGTGAGGTAATCCTGGGAGGATGCTGGAGGACGAAGGCATTGGAATATCAGCATCTTGGGGAGCGCAGTGCTTTGGAGGCTCTTCAGGGGCAATTCCTGTCATTTGACAGCTCCCAGGTGGCTGGATAGGCTTCCTGGAGAAGCAGTGAACAGGAAAAGGCATTTCTGGGTCATGCACCCATGGACCCCCTTGGGATGCAGCTCTGGGGTGAGCTGTTGTGTCCAGGATGCTCTGATCTTGGAACCAGCCCTGTTCTGAGCAGGGCTTGAACTGAAGGCTTCCATGAGTCCCTTCCCTAGATCCTGTCTGATCCTATCTTGATGGGCTCGAGGCAGCCACTCCAACGGGGTGCCACCAATGCCACCACTCTGCCAGAGCAGGTCCCCTGGTCTCCCATAGGGCAGGCAGAGGGGCTGCTGGTCTCCTACTGCCCTTCACTGATGCTTGGAGGTGCACTCAGGTGGGGCACGTACCCCTGGGGACATGGACCATAGGAAACACATCCTCTCCTTGTGATCATGGGTCCTCCACAGGGGGGCAGGGACATGCAGTAGGGTCTGGGGTGCCCAACTGCTCCCTGAAAGCCAGAGAAACATCCCTTTCTCCCAGTGTGAAGGTTGAGGTCATTGAGTCCTTGGCGCAAGGAGGTCCAGAAGCAGCATTACCCCAACGTGAACATCCCCTGAGCACCCTTTCCTTTGTGTAGCCTTCCAAATTGCACCGTGCAGTGACAGGATCATACCCAAGAGCCAGCCAACCCCAGGAGTTAAGAACCAGCTTTGCAATCCCATCCCAAGGTGCTCAGGCCCGTTTGCTCTTCAGGGACTAGATGGACCCGTTCAACAGGCCATGAGGAGCCAGTGCTCTGCTGGGGCGTTGCACCCACACCCTATATGCAAACAGCCTGTGTTGGCATCCAAGTAGCATCTTATCCTGCTGCCAGCCGGCAAAATGCTCTCAGTCACGAAGCAGGAGCAGGAGAAGAACCGCATCCGGCTGGGGGTGGTGGAGCTGTTCACCTAACAAGGGTCTTAAGGAAGGCATCATATCCTGGCAGAGGAGGTTTGCAGGGACCTGCTAGAGCTTGGTTTGCATCCCACATTCTGGTGCTGGCTCCCAGCCTCATTAATGGCATTGCAGGAGTGCTCAGAGGACCAGAATAGAATCAGCATCCCAGCCTGGTTTGGGTTGGAAGGGACCTTAAAGCTCCTCCAGTTCCAACCCCTGCCACGGGCAGGAGCCCCTTCCACTGGAGCAGCTTGCTCCAAGCCCCTGTGTCCAACCTGGCCTTGAACACTGCCAGGGATGGGGCAGCCACAGCTTCTCTGGGCACCCTGTGCCAGCGCCTCAGCACCCTCACAGGGAAGAGCTTCTGCCTAAGAGCTCAGCTCAGTCTCCCCTCGGGCAGGTTAAAGCCATTCCCCTTGGCCTGGCCCTACAGGTCCTTGTCCCAAGCCCCTCTCCAGCTTTCCTGCAGCCCCTTCAGGCACTGGAGCTGCTCTCAGGTCTCCCCTTCACACAGCAGAGGGGCAGGATCCCCTCCCTGAGCTGCTGCTCACGCTCTGGGGGTGCAGCCCAGCACACGGGGGGGGGTTCTGGGTTCAAGCACACACTGGAGCCGGGTCATGGGGAGCTTCTCCTCACCCAGCACCCCAAGTCCTGCTCCAACGTGATGACCGGTCCCGCAGTCCACCCATGGATGAGGCTGTGCAGAGCAGTTCACAGCCCAAGTGAACGGCTGACCGGTGATACCTTTCCAAACTAATCCCATTTCCAAATGCAGAGATGGTGACAAATCCCCATCATGAAGGGCATGTGCCAAGGACCTTCCAACACGGGCATCAAATGGCCACCACCTGCATTCATGCACTTGGGCTTGTACTTGTGCACCTTCCCCAGTGGTGGTGGCCATCTGGCTTCCAATGCACTGGCTCCAGTTTGGATGAGTAAAGGATGCTAAAGAAGGATCAAACCTTTATGTGTGGGCAGGGTCAGAGCTGGAGCAGCGTCTGGATGAAGCACACATGGTGAGCAGGCTCCCTCCTTGCCCTGAAAACCACAGGTCACGCGAAGAGAGGCTGCTGCTCACGCAAGGGAAGCTTCAAAGCAAATGGAAAACATCTCCTTTTCCTGGAAATCCCGATGGATGGAAGGCAGGACACTGCCTGGAGTGTCCTGGCTGGAAACCCCATCACGGACACAGGGACCTGCTTCCGGCATCCCTATGCTCCCAGCGCTGTCCTGGGGCTCTGCTCCCATCCCTTGGTGTGTTCCCAGGGCATTCCCTGGCATGAGGGACCCCGTTTTGCCCCGGGTTGGACATGGGGACCCCTGGTTGCCACATCCCCTTAGCACCAGCAGAGGACTCTGCTGCAGCAGGGTTCAGCCTATGCAGCTGAAGGGTTTCCCTATGGAGCATCAGCGCAGGATGAGCTTTGCGCTATGGGGACCACAACCACGGTCTTCCATGCATCTTCTACCCCTCTCCAAGGTCTCCCTGTGGTCATCCCCCTGGCTGGGATCTCAACTGGAAACCCCCAACCCCTTTCTTTAAAGTTCAAGGGTGGGATCTTGGTGGTTTGGGGGCTCCTTCACATTATGGAGTGTGGGGGGAACCTGGAAACGGGGCTGCATCCAATGGGGCTGCAAAACCCACCCAGTCAAGATGTGTTCTGGGGGAGCTGCTTCAGCGCATCCCGTGGATGCCTCCAGCACCAAGCTGAGACCTTGCAGCTCATCTCCAGGGTGATGAGCCCCAACCAGGCAGCTTTCAGCTCGCTGGGAGGGTCTGAATTGATGCTGTTGTATAAATAAGGATGCTTTGGGGTGCAGAGGGCTGGTTTGGATGCTTCCCATGCCAATGGGGAGGAAGGCACAAGGCAGGGCTGAGGCACGAGGGCTTAAACCCTTCTCCTCTCCTGAAGTGTGGGAAGGATGCTTTGTGGGCATGAATGTGCTTCTGTACGTGTAGATGTCTGCATTCCCAGTGGGACCGCTTCCCCAAAACACATACCGAGGTGCTGGTGTTTATCCAGTGCTTAAAACTGCAGGGATTTGGGGAGAAACCAAAAAAAGAAAAGTCTATTTTCAACTTTCTGTCTTTCCCCAGCATTTATTTGCCAAAGAGTCTGCAAATATTGGTATTAAACCCATGGAAGCCTTGAAATAAACTCCTCTCAAAGCTGAGTGACTGGTGTGTCCTTTCCAACACCCACTGGTTTGGCTGCTTCCAAAGCAAATGCTGCCTTGGCCCATGCATTTGGGGAATTTCTGCTACAATATGATTAATGTATGGGATTTGGGAATCTCCTCCCTTTGTTTGAGCGCAATGTCGGTCTCCTGGTTGATTTTGGGGTACCATCTTTCACCTTTCCTTGCTCATCATTGATGGGGTGATGGACAGCTTCCCAAGCCATCCCCGGGCTAGAGCAGGGGGGGGAAGTGGTTGTGGTTTCTCTGTTGTCTGATATAAAGGTTGAGCTGTTGAGAGAGGGTCCTTTGGCTCTTTATCCTTTCAGTGGTGAGCTGTTTTCTATGAAACTCAATAGGGGAAAGCCATTATCCCTCTATTAAACTGTCCAAGTAGATCAGAAATGACCTGGAGGAGCAGACAGACTTGCTCTATAGAAAATCAAGACCCAGGGAGGAAAAGCAGAAGAAAAAAGAAGCCAGGACTCACTGCTTGAAAAAGAAGTGGACATTTGGGCTACAACAGCCCCATGCAACGCTCCAGGCTTGGGGAATTGTGGCTGGAAACTGTTCATGGAAAAGGCCCTGGGGGTGCTGATGGATGGAGCTGAGCATGAGCAGCTTGTGCCCAGGCAGCCAGGGAGCCCCCAGCATCCTGGCCTGGATCAGCACCAGTGTGGCAGCAGGGCCAGGGCAGGGCACTGGAGCTGGTGCAGGGCCTGGAGCCCAAGTGTGATGGGGAAGGGCTGAGGGAGCTGGGGGGTTCAGTGTGGAGAAGAGAAGGCTCAGGGGGGACCTGATGGCTGCCTACAAGTGCCTGAGAGGAGGATGGAGCCAGGAGGGGCTGGGCTCTGCTCCCAAGGAACAAGGGATGGGACAAGAGGAACCGGCCTCAAGCTGCCCCAGGGCAGGTTTAGATGGAGCTGAGGAACAATTCCTGCCCCAGAGGGTGCTCAGGCATTGGAACAGGCTGCCCAGGGCAGGGCTGCAGGCACCGGCCCTGCAAGGGTTCACACCCCAGTGCCATGGGGCAGTGGTGGCCTTGGCAGCGCTGAGATAAAATTTGGACTGGATGAGCTTAAAGCTCTTTCCCAACCTCACTGATTCAAGGATTCTATTCAAGCAGCTTCCAGCAACAACATCCACTGCCTTCCTCTGCCAGATCAGGGGTCTGCTTCCTAGAAAGGCACGGTCTGGAAGGCAAAGCCTGGACTTGGATGCTGGGAAGCTCTAGCACCAGCGTGCCTCCCTCCAGCCCACGTGGCAGATCCGTTTGCTTGGCAGGAAACCATCAATCTCAGAATTGTCTCTTCCTGCTCCCAGTGCCAAGAGATATTTAGAGTAAGAGGGTTTGGGGTTTTTCTTGCCTGTTTGTTTGTTCCCCCGCAGTAAGTGCCCAAGCCCTGCATCCCCCGTCAATGGGTATTGCTCTTGCTTCCTCATCATTCTTGGGCTCGAGTGACTCACACAAGTCAGCGCTGCCACGGAGGAGTCATTGCAAAGGAAAAAGTTGGATGTCACCCACGAGCTAACGCTACTCACATGCGAGTCCTGCGTCCTCATGGTGCTCACCCCGGGGAGGGGCTCCAAAACCTGGGCTGAACATCAAGAGGGGTTTTCAGGCAGTGTCATTTAGGATGTCTAATTCAGGAATGTGGGGGCTTGCAGCTATTCCTTTGGCTTCAGCTGTTGGCAACCATAATGGCTAGAAAGTGCTTTAATAGGGAAAGCAAAGAGGAGCTTTCATCAGTGGTGCAGGGACCGTGAAGCGCTTCTGTCACACACCACAGGGCGATGGGCAGTGACTGTGTCTGCATCTTAAAGGTATGGCTGGGAACGTGCAGTTCTGGTGTTCCCAACATAAGAAGGACATGGAGCTGTTGGAGTGAGGCCAGGGTAGCTCATGAGGATGCTCAGGGGCTGGAGCAGCTCCTGTATGGAGCCAGGCTGAGAACATTGGGGCTGTTGAGCCTGGAGAAGAGAAGCTGCATGGAGACCTCAGAGCAGCTTCCAGTGTGTGAAGGGGGCTACAAGGATGCTGGAGAGGGGCTCTTCATTAGGGACTGCAGTGACAGGACAAGGGGTGATGGGTTCAAACTGAAACAGGGGAAGTTCAGGTTGGACATAAGGAAGAAGTTCTTTACTGTGAGGATGCTGAGGTGCTGGAATGGGTTGCCCAGGGAGGTTGTGAATGCTCCATCCCTGGCAGTGTTCAAGGCCAGGTTGGACACAGGGGCTTGGAGCAAGCTGCTCCAGTGGAAGGGGTCCCTGCCCGTGGCAGAGGTTGGAGCTGGATGGGCTTTAAGGTCACTTCCAACACAAACGACTCCGTGACTCTATGTGATCAGGTGTAAACTGGCTGCAGAAATCAGCTTCAGGATGACAGGGAAGCAGTTTGAGCTGTGGACAGCTGCATCCGGAGCTTGAAACCCATCTATGCCATTCCACAACCCAGTGTCCACCCGCAGCATCCCCTTTTCGTCACATCTCAATGGGGCTGCCTGAGGAGTTCTCATAGTAGAAATAAATTTATTTCCTACAAGAAATCTGAGGTGTTTGCATGTTACAAAAATAAAAATGTACAGTCAGTGTCCCGAACCCCACCTTTCTCTTTAGTATAAGTTAGTGCTTTTACAGACAAACAAACAATATATGTACATTTCCAGTTGGTACCTCTCCAACCACTCTGCATCTGAACAGTGCCACCAGCTTGTGCAGGATCGGGATCACACAGGGATCCCCTTGATGGGCCTGCAGTGAACTCCGTGCTCGTTGAGTTATTCAGAGCACGCAACTTGGTGTTCATGCTGCTTTTTGGCATGTGGAGGCCTGGAGTAGTTTGTACCAGCTCAGAGCTTCAGTTGCATTCATTTCTCCCTATTATCTCTCACCTCCGTGACTTTGCCGTGATCCTTCCCATAAAGATCCCTTCACAGGCACAGGGAATAAAAGGTGCTTCCACAGTGCAAGCCCTATCTTAACGCAACCCCATCCTCTCGAAGACGGGATGAATCACACCACAAATGTCCCATTTTACTTTGCTGATGTGCCCAGAGCTGAGATAATCCCTTCCTTTGCCTCCTGTGGTTGGGACAGTGTTGGTTGGGACGGGAGCCCTCCATAGGACCACGTCTCCAGCAAGCCGGGACCACAGGAACCTCCCCGTTAACCCTCAATGGTCCCAATCACCCTGGTTTGAACTCCAGTCGCGTTGCGGTGTCTCTTTATCTTCACCAAACCACTTCACAAGATGGCAGCGGCTTAAGAAGAGGTCTGAGGAATTGGTCTAACCCAGGATCAAAGGTTTGCCTGAGCCTAAAATAGACCCAGGGCTGCTCTTACAAGAAGCAGAACAAGCAGTTTCCAGTTCTGGGGTGAGGAATCAGCATCCTCGTGGCAAGGCTGGGCAAGGAACCCATGGAGCTGGGCAGGGGGCTGGAACTGCATGATCTCAAGGTCCTTTCCAACCCTAACTATCCTATGATTCGATGATAATTATAGAGAAAGACCAATTGGACCTTCTGCTGAAGTGTTTTACGGGTATTTTCTCCCTTTTACTTTGATGATGGGGGAAGCAAGGTCAAATCCAGACAGGACTGGGCTTAAGCTTAGCACCATGCTTAGTGGCATGGCTCCTAAACCCAGGGAAGGTCAACACTGTCAGTAAGGGATATGCTGACTGGCTCCAGCGGAGCACTGGGATTATGGGGAGGACAGACAGCGGCATCTGGGCAGCATTTTGGGTCCCACCAAGCTGCTAAAGGTCACAGAGGGCTGTCACCTCCAGCAATAAGGATATGTCAGCATCAGCCAAGGGGGTGACCATCGGTCTTTGTTTCTTTGCTGGAAACATGAGTCAGTAGTAAGGGGGTTAAAAACAAGGCATGAAGAGCTCACCCTACTCTTTATGAGCTGGAGATGATTATTAAAGTCAGCAGCTAAAAGGAAGCTGTGGGCCCCTAAAAGCTTTTCAAGGGTGGATGTTGTTGTTGGGAAGCACTAATGGGTCTTTGGGAAGATGTTGACCCCACTGGTAAACCTACAAGGGACCTGCTTGATGCTACCAGTAAGCTCCAGTGGGATGGAAGGTCCAGCAGCACCCTTTGCAATGGGAAGCCAGCCCTTGGCCAGGAACTAGGAGTGCCCTCCCTGCTCTGCCAGCAGATACCAAAGCTTGAAGCTGAGAAAGCATCTTTCCAGGGGCACGAAGCTGTGAGAGACCCGTTCCCATTGCATTTGCACTCGACTTTTTCATGGACCTGTTTAGCAGAACCTCAGCTGAGTCCTTTCATCAACCGAAAGCCTTTGCTCCTTTGCCAAGGCACAGACTCCCTGCTGCCTCCGTGCCAGGGACCCTGGAGAAAGGCAGATGGGTTTCTTCGGGGGGACCTTTTGCACACAGCTTTTCTGCTTTAGAAAATGACCTAAAGCATTCAGGAAGTGATTATCTTGGAGCAGATTCGGCCACCGTGAGAGAGGTCACCCAGCCTCACCAGTGGGGAGATGCTATTCAGTGTTGGCCACAAAGGCAGGCTTGGAGGAAGAGGGTGATATGGGGTTTGTGTGTGCGACCACAGCAGCATCTTCCTGAAAGAATACATTTGGAAGAGCAACAAGCAGAGGAGCGTGTTTAAACACAGACCATGCTGAAGTGTGTCAAAGCCAAGGCACCACAAGCATCAAAAGCCTTGGGCCCTGAACTTCCCTTCACCTGGGATGAACCCTTCTGCCGTGGAGATGGTGCTGGTTCTGCTGGAGCAGAGCTAGGATTTCACATCCTTGGACAACGTGTCCGTGTCATTGCTGTTTTCCAGGTGACTGTTGGGCACGATGCCCAATGCCATCTCGTGCGGAGGCTTCCCTGGCATCTTGCTGCCGGCGAACTTCATGAATCGTTGTCCTGCTAAGAAGTACAATATAGGGTCCAAGCAGCTATTGGTGCTAGCGAGGGGACGAGTCAACTTATAGGCTAAATTGATGGCATTGAGGGTCTGACAGCTCAAGTCCCAGCTCCGGAAGGAGTAGTACAAGGTACGAGTGACGTGGAAAGGAAGAAAACAAACGATGAAGACCATCAAGACAATAACTATCATCTTGACCGACTTCTTCTTGGATCGGGATAAACGGGACATCCCCCGTGTGGGCTGCAGCAGCCTCCGCGCCATGAGGCAGTAGCAGATGATGATGATGAGGAAAGGGATGCAGAAGAGCAGCACCAGCATCACCGAACTGTAAATGACAAACTGGCCAAAGAGGTCTTTGCTGGACGTGTCGTGGCACGTGACGGTGTCACGCTTCACGCTGGTGGTGACGAAGAAGAGCACGGGTGACTGGCACACGACAGTCACGACCCACACGATGACTGACACCCTCCGGGCGTAGCGGACGTGGCCCCACTGCAGCGACTTCAGTGGGAAGCAGATGCCCAGGAAGCGATGGATGCTGATGCAGAGGAGGAAGAGGATGCTGCAGTAGAGGTTGGTGTAAAACAAGAAGCGGACTATCTTACACAAGCCCACGCTGAAGGGCCAGTTGTCTCCCATGGCATAATAGTACACCAAAAGGGGCAAGGAGACCACATAGAGTGTGTCAGATATGGCCAGGTTAAACATGTATGTGGTGGAGGCGTTCCAGGTCTTGATCCTGAAGATGAAGAGGTAGAGGGACAGCAGGTTGAGAAAGAGCCCCACCACGCACACGATGCCATAGGAGACGGGCAGCAGGACGTACTTGAAGTCCTCATCAAATATGCACTTGTAGACGTTGTCATCTGCAACACTTGGGTCCAAGGAGCCGTTGATGAGACTGGTCCAGGCTGAAGCAGTTGTTAGGTCCGCCATTGCCCTGCGGGGGAACAAAGAGGCTGTAAGGACATAGAATCATGGAATCACAGAATCAGCCAGGTTGGAAAAGCCCTTTAAGCTCATCCAGTCCAACCATTCCCAGCCCTGCCAAGGCCACCACTGCCCCATGGCACTGAGGCCTCGTCTCCATGGGGTGTGAACCCTTGCAGGGCCGGTGACTGCAGCCCTGCCCTGGGCAGCCTGTTCCAATGCCTGAGCACCCTTTGGGGCAGGAATTGTTCCTAATATCCAGTCTAAACCTGGAGGTAAGGAGGTGAGGACATGGAGGTAAAGAGCCCATAGAGGAGGTGGGTTACATTAGAAAACCCCAGCACCACCATACTGCAGTACATTGAGTGGTCCATGCTGCCCTTATTACTATATACTATTACTATACCCTTCCCTTCTTCTCCTGTAAAGGTGGCCATCAACACTTGGCTGTGTCCATCCACAAGCTACCTGCAAGCATGTCTGGCAGACAGTGCCATCTCAGTGCAGGTGACAGTGCCTCCTGCCAGCATACCACATGCCCATGAACACCATGGCCTCATTGCCCTGGATGTTGACACAACCGAGGTAGTCCCTTGCATGGAGGACTTATGGTTGAGCAGATAAAGGGAGTCTTATTTATCCTCATTTTGCATCTGGAGCACAGGTGAATCATAGAGTCACAGAATGGTTTGGGTTGGAAAGGACCTTAAGATCAGTTCCAATCCCCTGCCATGGGCAGGGATGCCTCACACTAGACCATGGCACCCAAGGCTCCGGCCTTGAACACTGCCAGGGATGGAGCATTTACCACTCTCCAGCATCCTTGCAGCCCCCTTCACACACTGGAAGCTGCTCTGAGGTCTCCACGCAGCTTCTCTTCTCCAGGCTCAACAGCCCCAGGGTTCTCAGCCTGGCTGTACCAAAGGAAGTGTGCTCTCCACCACATGGGCTCTGCCTGGCTTGGCTGTCAATGATGATGATGATGATGATGATGATGGGGTTTTTACTGCTGGGCTGATGGTGGCCACCTCGCTAGTTCTGCTTCCTGGCCTTGAGACGTGCTCTACAGCATCCCCACCACCGGTAAGCCTGTCCATGCTTGTGCAAAGCTTCTGCATGGAAATGCCAATTGAGACAAGCAAAATGGACTCAAAAAGAGTCTCAGCAGACACACAGAGCCCGGCAGTGTCTGCCAGCAGGGACAAGGGCCCTTTTGTGCACTGGGGACAGCCCATGACACATGATCTGAGCTCAGCAAACCCATCAGCCAGGAATCAAATTAAAGGGCATTTGCCTCCCTTGCTGTCAAAGGAGCCGGTTTGATGTCACTGCTGTTCCCTGTCCCAGGGAGCCCATGGGAATGCGGTTACAGGGATGAATCCAGTGCATGAGCTTGGAGAGCGGGACCTACTGCAGGAGAAAAGGTTTGACTAAAGGGATGAGCGTGGGGGACGTGCCCTGACTCAAATCCCACCACGATTTTAGGTGGAAAAGAGCAGTATCAGCCTTCTCAGCTACATAGTGCAGCTCTAACCTGGTGCCCCGATGCTGAGGGATGCCATGGGCATGCCCTTTCCTGCTAACAAGCAGCATTTTGACCCAGAGCTATCCCGAAGCTACCTCCAATTCAGATCCTGCAGGGAAGAAGGCAGTGAGGGTTTCCTAGGAGCTGCCAACCGGGATGATCTCTCGTCAAACAGAAGCACTATGGCATTAAAAAGCACCTTGAACAACTCATAGCTGATGGAGAAGGGGTGGAGCGATGCCTCCAGCCCATCACTTCGGGATAACTCCAGCCCTTGCCCCAAGGACTGGACCAGAAAACCTATCCAGATGTGTCATGGACACGATCCCTGATGATGCTTCCCCCATTTGGCTGCTCTTCCCCTTGGAGCAGACCACAGGCAGCGCTGGCTTCCCCAGGACGTGGGTAGAAACCACACGCACGCTCAGGCCCTGACTAATCCGCAGCATCTGCAAAGCCCAAATACATCTTTAGGAACCTCTCTGGGGTGAACGTGAGGAGCCAGGAGCTGATCTTGCTCTGTCCTGGCCCAGGGTTTTGCTTTTCCTGCACCCAGGTCAGCTTTGGTTCCGTCACCCTTCATCCCGCTTCCATCAATTCCTCAGCAATGGGGTTGTCCCTGTTGATGGAGGGGGTTGATGGTGCTGGGGCAGGAAACCCTTTCCAGCTGCTTTCCTCCTCAGTTTCCTCCTTCCCTTGGAGCTTTGCAGACCTGTGGCCAACGAGACAGAGGTTGCCACAGACTTGGCAGATGATGAAACAGGTCATGCAGGCCACAGTGACCAAGAGAAGCCACACAAGATGCCCTAAAGGGTGCAGGGAAGTTACGGAGCTCCAGTCTTCAGCCTTGCATGTGGCTTATCCACGCCTTTGCATTTGCATTCCCCCTATCCTCTGCAGACAACCCATCACCCAGCTCCGAAGCACCAACGGGGGCAAGATCACGCCATCGTCCAGCCCACCAGCAGCCCCAGCTAGAAACCCCAACAAGGCATTTGAAACCCATCCATAAGGGATGGGGAACATCGTTCCAGCGTTCAGGGTAGACCAGGCCATGCTGTGACCACCGATGTGCCAAGATGCACCTCTCCATCTGCAGGACAAGGAGCAAACAGGGCTAATTGCAGAGCAAACGGGGTGATTACAGTGACAACCCCCCCTCACAAAGCAGCCTTGTCCTTGTTGTGCTCTCCCTCCTTTTCCTCCTGGAAATGCCAAAGCCTTTCTTTCTTTTTAGCTTTTTTTCCCCTATTTTTGCCTGGAATCCCTGGACAAAACCTGCTGTGTCTGTCGGGGTGGCTGCAATCCACCCCCTTCGCCCGTCACTGCTGCATCTGCAATGAGTGAGCTGCAGAGGACACGGCCAAGGCACGTGAAGGCACAAGAGCTGGCAGCTGCCCTCGCCTCTGCCTACGGGCTGGGTGGCACAAACGCAGCTCTTACAGCGATGCATGAGCATCAACGAGGGGAGGGAGGGAGCAAGAGTGATCCGAGCAGAGAAATCCCTCTGTGACTATCAAAAGCCAACCAGCCACGATGCTTCGGTGAGGACCACCTGCATCTGCTGCACCAGATAACCTGGACATTGCCCTGCCCAGCTTCCTCCATGCTGGACCATGTGCTGGGTCTGGATGAACCTGACTGCATCAGCTGCACTATCTCTCTCCAGCATGGCCTTGAGCCTGTTTATCCCATAGGACATGGGGGTTTTTCCCCAGAAAACAGGTACCATCAGCTGTAGTGGATGAAGGCAGCATGGGAGAGGAGCCCTGCAATGAGAGGAGACTAGCAGGTCAGTGCTGTAATCACAGCAGCCACATGGCCTCAAATATATATACCCACAGGCATGTGCATGTGATGCCAGCATCCCTAAACAGCTCCTGGGAATATTTAGATGAGTCAATACGAAGAAGGAGGGGGCTGTCATCAGAGAAGGTCACGGGCAGCTGAGGGATGGGTAGCACCTATGGCCAGCACAGGGGGATCATGTGTTGGACACTGAATCTCCAAGTAAAGGGCTTTAATGCTGGTTTCTGCCCTACTTCTCAACGTTCCTGGTGCCATCCCCGTGGTCAGCATTGATCCGTGGTGGTTTCTGCTCGGGAGCCTGCTAACGAAGTCATGAAAGCAAAGTGCAACCATATCACAACTGCCATGAATACGCTTTTTCTTTGGGGGGGGGGGGTGTCTGATGAGATTTAATTGACCTTCCCCAATAATTAATGGGGGTTAGAATAATAGAATCATAGAATCCCAGCCTGGTTTGTGCTGAAGGGACCTTAAAGCTCATCCAGCTCCAACCCCTGCCACAGGCAGGGACCCCTTCCACTAGAGCAGCTTGCTCCAAGCCCCTGTGTCCAACCTGGCCTTGAACACTGCCAGGGATGGGGCAGCCACAGCTTCTCTGGGCACCCTGTGCCAGCGCCTCAGCACCCTCACAGGGAAGAGCTTCTGCCTTATCTCCAACCTGAACTTCCCCTGTTTCAGTTTGAACCCATCACCCCTTGTCCTATCACTGCAGTCCCTGATGAAGAGTCCCTCCCCAGCATCCTTGTAGCCCCCTCCACACACTGGAAGCTGCTCTGAGGTCTCCACACAGCTTCTCTTCTCCAGGCTCAACAGCCCCAATGTTCTCAGCCTGGCTCCATACAGGAGCTGCTCCAGCCCCTGAGCATCCTCGTGGCCTCCTCTGGACTCGCTCCAACAGCTCCATGTCCTTCTGATGCTGAGGACACCAGAGGGATGGATGAATTCACCCGTAGGACCTCACAGACTCAGCCCTTTGTCCTGTCAGAAATCAAACCCATGCTCCACCTGCAATCACAGCTCCCATCATTGCACCCTGGAGGTCAAAACCACCATCCAGTGCCTGCATCTTCCTCATCGGCTCCTTCACAACAGACACAGTGGGAGTGTGGGTGTTCTCCCGGCCCTAATTTATAGGCTTTCCATAGACTCATCCAAATCCTCCCTCCGGATCAGGAACTACCGGAGGCGCTGGGAAGCAAACCCCTGGCATCATTTTCCTCTCCTTTGGGATTGTGGTTGAAACCCTCCACAACCCAAAGCAAACAGGCGGCGCGTTGGGATGCTGCTGAGCCCGTCTGCTTGGGAGACGTGAGATGGGAGCAGGCTGACATTTGAGCCTGGCCAAAGAGCTTGGGTTTCAGCTGCCCTTTTCATTTGGCTCCTTTCTGCCACCTCGACCTTCAGTGTCTTTGTCCTCCAGGCTGGCTCTGGCCACCAGCGTGGGCTGAGGACATGCCCAGTGTCCTGGTCCCACCATCCCCATCAGCCTTCAATGATCCCAAGGCAGAATACATCCGTTATGCATTTCCAAGATACCCAAAAAGCAAGTTTTAAGCAGTGTAAGGGGCTTCACCCATTTCCCCACCTAGGATCACACACAATATCCCTATTTCATCCCCTATGGGTCTGACCTCTTCCCCATCCCCAAAATAACCAGAAACCCTCATTCCTCCCAAAATAAGCTTGTAAATAATCTGTGTTTTCCTTTTTTTCCCCACAAAAGCACCTTGGAGGTGCAGAAACGGAGCAGCTCCATAAAGCAGCCCCGTGCCTCAGTTTCTCCTCCTGCCCCCAGGCTGAGAAGCAGCAGAGCTGAGTTTTTCCCCATTAAAGGCATTTTTATGGGAGATTTTCCGTTTCTTAAAGGGTTTTCAGGGGCTTGATCCAGGCTCAAAGAGGGACATGGAGTCTGGAGAAGAGAGAGAACAACTTAGAGAGAGCTCTGTGACTGTTTGGAGGTCAAACGAAACGTTTCACTTAGAGCCAAATGGCTTTTTCCTTGGAATTTCTGGTTTTCCCCCAAGAAACTCCCTGAATTCCTCCCTGATTCAACCCCGCTTTGACCCTTTGCTTCCCAACTGGTACCAAAACCTCCTGCCTTTATCCACACCATGGGAGTCGATCCAGATTAACCAAAACTGTGGCTTTAAAGCCAACGAGAGAAGAGCATTAAAGCCATCGGTGCTCACACGTAACTAAAGCTGCCTTCATTGGGTTGAACCTGACTTGATTCCCAGCACGTCCAGTCTCTGGGGATGAATCCTACTGGAAGTAAATAACACCCTGGCCAATATTTAATCCCTTCATTAACATTTCCCTTCTTGCTACGGCAAAGGTGATGTTCCCTGTGTGCTTTCCCCTGCATCGCCTTCAGCATCCCATGGGCTTGGGGACAGATCCTATTTGATGCCCTAAACTTTGATTTCATTTATTGCAGGGGGAATTGCTCACATCCTTTAGGCTTCCCAGAGATAGAAAGGGGCCCTGTGCTGCTTTTGATATCAAGAATTGGACTCTGGTTTCACCCTCCATGACTTTCTGGTGCTCACCAGAGGAAGCAATGGTCAGACTGAAAGAACAACATGGGACCAGTTTCTGGTCGATCACCCACTTTTGGTAACTATTTTACCCTATAAACCCCATATCTGGAAGAATTAACATTTCCACAGAGACCTATCAGCCTCCTGCCTGGACCAAGGGAGTCACCCACCAACACCACCATCCGCCCAGCAAAACCAAACCCATCAGGGAGATGATAACCACCATCCGAGACTGGGGATAATGCAATTATCGGGCTCCACCACTGCACCAGCAGTTACTGGGAAGCCGAAGCAGCACCAAACCCCATAAAACCCCATGAAGGATGCGCTTTGGGGGATGATGTGCGGGGATAATCCTCCATAAGGAGCACCCCATGGGAGCAAAAGGGTCTTTGCTTCATGGACCAGTTGCTGTTAAGGCTTTAACAGGGGACAGTGCATTAGGAAGGGATGGCATGGCTGCAGCACGCTCCGCTGCCAGCAAACTATTCATGGCTTTGGCTTTATGTCAATAACCAGAGATAAAAATCACACTGGGCAGAGACAGGGGAAAGGCACTCGGTGCCAGGACAGTTAAAGATCCTTTTGGGGGGTTTATAACACACAAAGTCCCAAGGTACAGCCAAACTCCGGCACCCAGAAGTCTATTTAGGGCCTCCCCCTTTGCATTGGTGCTCTGCATCCCACCAGCTGAAGGCCGACGCTCCCTTTGCTGGGGTATAAATGAGGAAGAGGAGCTCGGGGCACTAACAAAAGGCCCTAATTTTGGTAGCAACAAGCCTTGTGCCAGGGGCACCGTCCCCCAGGAGCGGGGTTGGCTGCTCCCTGCCTCGTGCACAGGAAGGCAGCGGGTTGCCAAAGGGGTTTTGCAATAAGCTGATAAGAAGAAGTGGAGCAGAAAGAGAAAGGAGATGTTTTGCCCTTAAAGCTGCTCCTGGGTGATGCCACCCAGCACGCAGCTATGGGGAAGAAGGTGGGTTTGGGGTTAGGAGCTATTAAAAGGAGTCAAAGGGTTTGAAGCCAGCGTCTCACTGATCCCGGTGAGAGTTAAAGCACTGAATAGGTTACACAGGGACCCCAGCATGCAAAGAGGTGGAGAAACACAAGCAGGAGTAAAGCAGGGAGCCAGCTCCAGGGTGTGTACAGGAACCCCCTGACCCCCAGCCAGCGAATTCCCCTGGGAAGGGAGAAACCGAGCGGCAAAAGAGATTCTTGGGGATTAATGCACCAGGAAAAAGAGGAGCCCGGGACACTTCCTTGGGTGCTCCAAGTCAGCTGCAGCCCAGGCGGGGGGCTCGCTGCCCGATGCTGCTCCAAACACCCCGGTTTTGGGGCACTTTGGGGGCAGTTTTGGTGTGTCCCCCCCCCCCATCCGTGCGCACAGGGATGCGCTCCCACACCCGCACCCCGGGTCCCGTCCCAGGGTCAGCTCCTGCCCCGCACCCCCAAACCCCCCGGTTCCCCCCCGCTCACCTCGCGGCTCCCGGCCCCGCCGGTCCGTGCCGATGGCTCCGCTCAGGCTGGCGGCGGAGGCAGCGCCATGGCCCGGGGCTCGGTCCCACGGGTCCCGCTGCTGCCGCCCCCGGGGGCCGAGGCCACCGCGTGTGAGCCGGGCAGAGGGACTGGGGCCGGGCGTGGGGCGGCACCGCCCGCCCCGGGGCTGGGAACGGGGGCAGGACCCGGACAGCACCGCCCTGAGCGGGGTTGGGAACGGGGCTGGGTCCGCCCCATCCCGGCCCTGCAGGGATGGGACTGGGACAGGAATCCCGCTTCGGGGACGCGGCCGTGGATGGGATCAGGGCTGGGAATGAGGCCAGGATCAGGACGCGAGCCCTACCGCTCTCCCCTTGTCTCCCCACCCCGCCCCGGGAATGGGACCATGGATGAGACCGGGGTGAGGGCTAGGACGGGAGGCTCCCGTCCATGGGAAGGATTGGGGCAGAAGGCTGCCTCCAAGGGTGGAAACAGGGGTGGGATCAGGACAGGAGCGCCCTTTCCGAGGATGGGAATATGGGTAGGAGCAGGGCAAGAGCGCCTCTTATGGAGATGGTGCCATGGATGGGATGAGGACTGGGAACAGGCCTGGATCCTGCCCACCCAGCACTGAGGTCAGTCACCCCCCGCTGCATCCAACTGCCCCCCATCCAGGGACCCCAGAGAGCTGCATCCACCCAGAATCACCATGGAGACCCCTCCCTGCATCCCAAGGGTGCTGGTACCGCAGCTCACCCTTGTGGCAGAGCCCACAGGCCCTTACCGGGAGCATGGAGCAGCCACGCAGGGGCAAGGGGCTCCCAGGATCATCCCTGGAGGGGCAGAAATGCCTCTGAACCAGGTGGATGAGCCCAGCTTGGGGCCCTGCCACAGCCACCCTGATGTGGGCACTGTCCCACCATGGGTGGCACCAAGCTGTGCCCCATGGAGCTCAGGGAAGGGACCAATGCACCTCAAGCAATGCCCCACAGCCCATCCCTTATCACAGGGGTTCATTTCCAAGGGAAGCAGAGCAGAGGGATGTGGGACACGAGATGGTAAAGGGACCTTGAGGACAATTTTGGCCAGGTTCAGCCTTATGACCCCTGTGGTGCTGTCACCTGGGCTGAAAGACCTTTGGGTCTGGGGATAGGGGCTGGAGGGTTTCTGGGGTTGGAACTGGATGATCTTAAGGTCCTTTCCAACTCAAACCATTCTGTGATTCTATCATTCTATGGGGCTGAAGAACAAGCCCCATGTGCAGGTGGCCCAGTTGTTTTCCACTACCCTAAGCACAGAGCTCCCCTGTGTATTCCCCATCTGTGTCCATGGGCTCAAGCCAGATCCTCCTACTCCAGCAGCCGGATCTGATTTCACCCAGGAGCTCCTTTGGCCTCCTGGATATGGACCATAAAGCCCCAGGGAGGAGAGGAAGGGCACTGATGTCGTCTATTACTCAAAAGCAGCCAGCTAAGGAGGCATTAGCTGGTGCAAAGAGGATATGGACATCTGGCACGGAAACTGCTGCAGGGAACTCGGTGGCGTGGTCCTTCATGCCAGAAAACAACAACAAAAATGCCTGCTTCCTTCTTCTGATGTCATTTGTTTGAGGAGGCAAAACAATACATCACCCCACAGCTATTTGGGGCTGATAAGGGAGGAAGGAGAAGCTTGCTGCTTGCACAGAGGGAGGCAGATGCCTGGGCAGAGCAGGGAGGCTGAGGGCGATGAAGCTGCCAAGCAGTGTCCCACTGGGATGGCAGCGTGGTGCCAAGTTAAGCCCGTTCCTTTGGGGTTTGGAAACACTTCTAGGGCAAAGAATGGGGTTAAGCAGACCCTGGTTTCACCGTCCAGATCCTTCACCCCTGCTTCCTCTGAAAGAGGGGTGATGGGCAGAGGTGATGCATGGAGATGTGGATGGTGGAAAGGCTTTAACCTGCCCGAGGGGAGACTGAGCTGAGCTCTTAGGCAGAAGCTCTTCCCTGGGAGGGTGCTGAGGCGCTGGCACAGGGTGCCCAGAGAAGCTGTGGCTGCCCCATCCCTGGCAGTGTTCAAGGCCAGGTTGGACACAGGGGCTTGGAGCAAGCTGCTCCAGTGGAAGGGGTCCCTGCCCGTGGCAGGGGTTGGAGCTGGAGGAGCTTTAAGGTCCCTTCAACCCAAACCAGTCCATGATTCCATGATTCCATGCCCAGGGGTTCGTTGCCTGCCCTTGTACAAGCCCCATCCCATGGGGGGGGGTCACTGCTGCTCAGCAGCCATGGCCTGGCGCCGCCTCCTCCAGCTGATGCTCCAAGGTCCGCTCACCCGCAGCCCTTCAACCGCAAGATGAAGCCAAGCGACTTAAGACAGGAGGTGGCTTTTTGGTGTCAAGGGGTGGTTAATGAAGGCTGCAGCTTGTGGCGAGGGCTGCTCGGCAGCGTGGAGCTGGATGCTTCATCAAGCAAGAGCTGGTTTCCTGAGAGCTTGTTTGGGGCAGGGAAGTGCTCCCCTGGAGAGTTCTCTTCTCATGCCAAGCCTGGTTAAAGTCTCAGCAGCTTCCAGGAAGCAGGAGCTTCCCTGCTTCACTGCAGGGAAAAGCCTTTCCTTCTCCTTCTTTTGTGTTTTCTCACCTTTGTCCACTCATCTGGGTGCAGGGGAGATGGGAGGGGGTTGCTACCCTCTGATGCCCATCCTAACCCACCTCAATCATTTCCTTCCATCATAGAATCACAGAATCCCAGAGTGGTTTGGGTTGAAGGGACCTTAAAGCTCATCCGTTCCCAACTCCCTGCCACGGGCAGGGACCCCTTCCACTGGAGCAGCTTGCTCCAAGCCCCTGTGTCCAACCTGGCCTTGAACACTGCCAGGGATGGGGCAGCCACAGCTTCTCTGGGCACCCTGTGCCAGCGCCTCAGCTGCTCACAGGGAAGAGCTTCTGCCTTATCTCCAGCCTAAATCTCCTCTGTTTCAGTTTGAATCCATCACCCCTTGTCCTATCACTGCAGTCCCTGATGAAGAGTCCCTCTCCAGCATCCTTGTAGCCCCCTTCAGACACTGGGAGCTGCTCTGGCGTTGGTCACCCATTGCCCAGGAGACCCAAAGCGCCTCCTTCCCCTAAACCCTCCATTCCCCAGCTCCCAGGCAGCTCCAACAAGCGGCAGATGCTTTAAATCCAGTTGAGAGGAGCACGGGGGGAGGCAGCGGCGGTACCCACTGGAGCGGAGCTGGAAACCAGCCCCGTGTTTCCTTTCTCAGCTTCATTCTTCAGCTGTTTTGGCAGCGCTGCACGTTTCTAAGATGCTTCCAAAACATTTCCCTGTTGCCTGGCAGGGAGGAACGGAGGCAGCGGGCAGGAATGCGGGATAGGAACCGGGAAGGTCAGGGTGGCCGATAGCGGAGCCCAGCGCTGCATCCATGGGTGCAGCTTAAACCCGTGGTACAGGAGGGGACCCCAGCAGCAGTGCTCGGGACGAGCTGGGATGTATCACATCCCTTTTCCTTGCTTCCTTTTGAAGCTGTCGTGGAAGCAAGGAGGAAAGCTGGTGGGATGTGTTGGGTTGAGCCCTCCGAGCTGCTTCGTGTTGGTGGGAGAGGAAAGGGTTAGGAATGCTCATCTAAACCTATGGAAGAGCAAAATGATGCCCTGGCCCCGGGGCATGGGTGTTCGGTCACTTCTCGGGGTCGCTTGGCTGGTGAGGTGTTCAGCCACTTGAATGGGAGGACGAAATATGCCCTGTGTGACCAGGCATGCAGGAGGGATGTGCCACGGGAGGAGAAACGTGCCATGGGAGATGGAGGGACATCCCACAGGAGAAGGAGGGACATCTCCTGGGAGAAGGAGGGACATCCTGCAGAAGGAAGGCCATGCCATGGGAGCAGGTCTGATACTGCAGCTTCCCAGAGGGGCTGCAATTTCCCTCCAGGATGCTCTAACTCAGGACTATCAGCAGCTTTGAAGGATATATGAAAGTCATCAAAAAGCCCAATCCAGCTGGAGGATGAAGCATCTCTTCATGGGGGTGGATGCCAACAGGGTGGGCAAGGGATGAGGTCAGGTAGGGTTGGTACCCACTGGGTGCTTTGGAGACATGGGAGGATCTTCCCAGCAGCCAAACAAGCTCCAAAGCAGGGCTGATCAGAGAGAGACAGAATCCCAGCCTGGTTTGAGTTGAAGGGACCTTAAAGCCCATCCAGCCCCATCCCCTGCCACGGGCAGGGACCCCTTCCATAGAGCACCTTGCTCCAAGCCCCTGTGTCCAACCTGGCCTTGAACACTGCCAGGGATGGGGCAGCCACAGCTTCTCTGGGCACCCTGTGCCAGCGCCTCAGCACCCTCACAGGGAAGAACTTCCTCATATCCAATGTAAATCTCCCTTGCTTCAGTCTGAGAGAAAGATGTGTTGGAGGTGGGATTTGGGGCTGCAAAAGCACCATGTCCCTCTGTCCATCCCTCATACACAAGTGCTTCTACATGAGCATCCTCCGGCCCTCCCTGAGGTTAATGGTGTTTGGGGGAGCAGCACCCAAGAGCCACAACCATGCTGGTGGCTTGGTGGGTGCTGAGCACACAAAGGCACCCTCCACCCTTTTTCCCCTCACCTCCGCAACAAGAGCCTACAAGTGGGGGCAGATGGGGCATGGCGTTGCTCTCTGGGGCTACATCCAGCTGGGGTAGACCTGATGCACACGATGCTCACTGGAGCAGCTGCAAGCAGAAGGCTTGATCTTCTCCCCCATTGCTTCAGCGCAGAGCTTTAGCCTCTGGGTGTCTATGTGTCACTCTCCAGCTGTGGCTGAGGGGGCACTTTTAGCCCAGCTTCCATTTCCTCCCCATAGACCACATGTGATGCCATGGGGCTTCAGAGCAGGGGGGGCAATGGAGCTGCCAGGCTTCAAGCCACTCACTTTTCCTCCATAGCCCTATTATTGGAGGCATTTCAAACTCCAGCATCCCCCTTCCTGAGGAGGATGCTTCTAAAGACCAATTTGGGCGCTGCCACGGCCTCCCAGGCAGCAGGAACAAGCTGCCAGGCCCTGACACACAAGGATCCTGTTGTGGCCAACAGTGCTGCTTCTTATAAAGACCTTGAGCAAACACAGCACACTGGGTAAGGTGTGTTAAAATTAACCCCTTGGCAGAGGTTATGGGTGCTGTGGGCAGCACAGGCTGGCTCCCAGCAGGCCTGTGGTGGTGGTGATGGACCACAGCCCATGAAGGGAAGGAGAAAGGGGGGTCCTAAGGATGCTGTGAAGCCCCATAGGCTCTCAAGGTCAGCCTTGCTCAGCTCTGCTGCTGCTGACCACACCGATGGCTGGCTTAGAATAGGAGATGTTGAGTTCTCTGCCAAATTTGGGGCTTTCTCTTCTGCCTCTTCCCCTGGGACTGCCCAGAAAACACTAAACAAGGCTGAGATTAAACAGACAAACACAGCAAGGTCTTATTTAGAGCCAGGATTGGGATTTACATCAACAGGAGGCGCTGGATAAGGCGACCAGGAGGAGACGTTGCCAGTGCCTAAAGGGGCTACGGGATCCATGTAATGATCTAAGCCGAAACTGGCTCTTGGGAAGATGCTGCCCTGAAAAGGTCTCATTTCTCCATTTGCTGGTGAAGAGCTGGGCAGGCAGGAGCCCAGCCATGGATAGAACCCTTGTGGTGGGACACAGGGGGCATGGGCAGCTGCACCATGGGCCCAGCCCGATGTGGAAGCACTGCCTGGTACCACAGTGGGTTTTGCTCTGGCTTCTCCAGCTGGAGGCTGGGTCTTGAATGGGGTGGCAGGACCTCCATCGCATCCCATATCTCCTGCTTTTGATCTGTTCCTCATGGAGGAGCCAGTAGATAAAGGCCACAGAAGCTCAGGAGCAAGCTCCCATTGGTGATGAGGGAAAAGCCTTTTTTGGGTCATTATTCTTGCTCTCAGCTCCCAGCAGCAGGACCACGGGGACCGGTGCATGGTCCCAGCCTGGAATCCCTTTGTTCCCCCCAGAATACTTCTTAATATGGGACTTTTGAACTCCCTTCCTCTCCTGCTTCAAAATAACCTTTGCGTCCTCAGGGAGATTCTTGCTGAGGTGACCCAGGATATGGCATTGGGAAGAGAGATGGATGCATGGACCTCGGAAAGCCACTGCTCCCTATGGATGCCATGTGCTGGGGGATGCTCCGTATCCACTTGAGCCCAGCGAGAGATTGGCTCCCAAACTGCCCAGGCACAGATAGGAGAGCACACACACAGGGTATGAGAGGATGTGTCCACGATGTGCATGGTCCCTTGGAGATGTCCATCTAAATCAGTGTTTCAAATGGGTGAAAGAGCCAAACTGAGCTCCTCCTCAGACCCCAAAGCGCACGCACCCCGATTTGATGGGTTGGTGAGGATGGGAAATGCAGCCTTCCACCTCCACAAGACCCCAACAACCCTCCTTGGGGACCCGTCCTGCCTCCTGCCCTTTGGAAGTAGGCTGGTGACATCCTCCTGCACCCAAGTCACCCCTTAGCAGCATCCCCATGGTTACAAATCCCTTTTCAAGCAGACCAACAGCAGGTCCATCTCAGTCTTCAAGAAGAATCATGGAATAATTAAGGGTGGAAAAGACCTTTCAGATTACTGAGTCCAACTGTTAACCTAGCACTGCCAAGACCACCACTGACCCATGCCCCTAAGTGCCACATCTCCACATTGTGTAAGTACCTCCGAGGATGATGACTCTACCACTTCCCTTCCAGCAGAGGATGGCTGCAACTCAGCTTCTCCATTTTAACCCCCCCATTCTACCATCAATTTTCTTGCCTTTTCCCCTATTTCCTCATTTAAAACACCATTAAACCCAAACTGGGCTCAAAAAGCCCACCCTGAGGAGTGCGGAGCTCAGGGACTGACATCTCTCTCCCTGCTTATGGCTGGCACCAAGAGGGAAGGTGGGAAATAGGGTCCACATGGATTTCTCCATGACCCTGGGTAAAGCAGGCTGATGGTCGATGCTCCATCGTGGACATGTATTTCATTTAACCTCCAACCAGCTGGCAGAGGAGGGACTTGCCTTCCCATGTCTACCCCATGAGAACCCATCCCTGCAGAGGCAGACCAGCCCAAAGGCTCACTCCCAGCTGGTGTCCCTGTCAGGAGGCCAATATTGTTATCTAGAGCCTGGCTGGTGTTTCTTGCTTGGATCTTTGCCACCGCAGCTAAAATAACTCTCCCACCACTCCCAGCATTTAAAGGTCACGTTCCAGGGATTAATCTTGAGTGTCTCAGGCCTGCTCCTTGGCTTGGGATCACTGATGGGACTGACATGGTGCAGGAGCATCACGGTGCTGGGGATGCTCTAGAACCCCAGTACAAGAGGGACGTGGAGCTGTAGAAGCGAGGCCAGAGGAGGCCATGGAGCTGCTGCGAGGGCTGGAGCAGCTCTGCTCTGGAGCCAGGCTGAGAGAGCTGGGCTGGGGCAGCCTGGAGAAGAGAAGGCTCCTGAAGGGGAGACCTGAGAGCAGCTCCAGTGCCTAAAGGGGCTGCAGGAAAGCTGGAGAGGGGCTTGGGACAAGGGCCTGTAGGGCCAGGCCAAGGGGAATGGCTTTAACCTGCCCAAGGGGAGACTGAGCTGAGCTCTTGGGCAGAAGCTCTTCCCTGGGAGGGTGCTGAGGCGCTGGCACAGGGTGCCCAGAGAAGCTGTGGCTGCCCCATCCCTGGCAGTGTTCAAGGCCAGGTTGGACACAGGGGCTTGGAGCAAGCTGCTCTATGGAAGGGGTCCCTGCCCGTGGCAGGGAGTTGGGAACGGATGAGCTTTAAGGTCCCTTCAACCCAAACCAGGCTGGCATTCCATGATTCTCTGTGTGCACTCCCAGTGCAGAAGAACCCTTGGCCAGGAGCAAGCAGGTCTCCAGCACCAGGTTCAATGTCCTCAGCAAGCTGGGCTCAAGCTGTCAGCACCACTCAGCTAACCAGAAGCCAGTTCCTCCAGGCCAAATGGTTATTTCCTTGTAAATCACAGCATCATGGAATCACAGATTCTATTCACAAACCTTCTTCTAGCCGTTGGCCAAGCAGCCCTGGGAAGCCCACCCTTTGGGGATGATAGTTTTGGTTTGACCACTTTGTTCGGTTGTTCCTGTGCTTGCTTTTTTGCCCAGACAAGTCCTGGAACCAAAGGAACAGGTTTCCAAGCTAAACACAAGCAGAAAGAAATCGAGTGCTTGATGAAGAGGTTGTTGGCTGGGGAATCCCTAAATGGGAGGAGAAATTGGGCCTCAGGAGCAGAGGATGTGTAGGGGAAGAGAAAGGGAAGGGGAAGAGAAATGATGATGCCGTTATCCCCAAGAAGCAAGAGAGACACTTGGTAGTCCATGACTCAGAAGGAAGGAGAGCAGGACCTGCACTGTGTTCTCTTTATTAGAGCATCATTTCTTCAGCTGGATGGACCAAACCGGTGCCATGGGATGGACCAAACCTGTGCCATGGATGGATGGACCAAACCTGTGCCATGGATGGATGGACCAAACCTGTGCCATGGATGGATGGACCAAACCTGTGTCATGGATGGATGGACCAAACCTGTGCCATGGATGGATGGAGTAAACCTGTGCCATGGATGGATGGACCAAACCTGCGCCGTGGATGGATGGACCAAACCTGTGCCATGGATGGATGGACCAAACCTGTGCCATGGATGGATGGACCAAACCTGTGCCATGGATGGATGGACCAAACCTGTGCCATGGATGGATGGACCAAACCTGTGCCATGGATGGATGGGCCAAACCTGTGCCATGGATGGATGGACCAAACCTGTGCCATGGATGGATGGAGTAAACCTGTGCCATGGATGGATGGACCAAACCTGTGCCATGGATGGATGGACCAAACCTGTGCCATGGATGGATGGACCAAACCTGTGCCACGGATGGATGGACCAAACCTGTGCCATGGATGGATGGACCAAACCTGTGCCATGGATGGATGGACCAAACCTGTGCCACGGATGGATGGACCAAACCTGTGCCATGGATGGATGGACCAAACCTGTGCCATGGATGGATGGACCAAACCTGTGTCATGGATGGATGGACTAAACCTGTGCCATGGATGGATGGACCAAACCTATGGCATCCAACTTTGGAAAACAGAGCCGGGGACAAGCATTCCCTACGGCACCCAGAGCAGTTCCCAGTGCTGACAGTGCTTCCCAGGACACATGGTGGTGGTACTCGCTGCCGTTGCTGCCTTCTTTCTCTTCCCATAAGGAGAGCCTGCTTGACTGAATCTGGATGATCATGAGCAGGTTGAGCTAACTCCATCCTTGGGGGCATCCAAGACCCAACTGAATAAAGCTCTTCGCAACCTGATCTGACCCCACAGCTGCCCCTGCTGTGACCACGATGTCCCCATAGCTTCCTTCCAACCTGCGTTATCCTGTCATACTCCTCAGATCAGGGGATCCCAGCACACTGGGGTCAGGATGAAGGTACCAACACGTGTCAGTGATGGAGCAGCGCCATGGCCTGGTCCGTTGTGGCTCCACTACACTGAGCCCTAAGTCTCTGTCTCAAACCAGGGGAGCATCAGGGGGTTTTGCTGGGACCAGTGGATAACCAGGTCCAGGTTTTTTAGCTGCTGTCTGGATTTCACCATGGAACCCCTCACAAAAGCCAGTAAGTTGGGCTTGGGTTGTTTTATTAGAAAGGCATCACATCTTGCACTGGAGACATTCATGGGGACACCCCACTGCCTCTTGTTAAGATGCTCCTTTCATTTAACACAGATTCTTCCCCACAGTCCCTATTTATTAATACTTTGTGCCTTATTTGATATAAGCAGGTGTCTGGCTTAGACATCTACTGACCAAAGGCCCCTTTGACCCATGGCATAGAACCTCATGCCAGGCAAGCCAGGCCTTCACAGAATCATAGAATAGTTGGGGTTGGAAAGGACCTTAAGCTCATCCAGTTCCAACCCCCTGCCATGGGCAGGGACACCTCACACTAAACCAGGTCACCCAAGGCTCTGTCCAGCCTGGCCTTGAACACTGCCAGGGATGGAGCATTCACAGCCTCCCTGGGCAACCCATTCCAGTGCCTCAGCACCCTCACAGGAAAGAACTTCTTCCTTATCTCCAACCTGAACTTCCCCTGTTTCAGTTTGAACCCATCACCCCTTGTGCTATCACTGCAGTCCCTGATGAAGAGTCCCTCTCCAGCATCCTTGTAGCCCCCTTCACACACTGGAATCTGCTCTGAGGTCTCCACGCAGCTTCTCTTCTCCAGGCTCAACAGCCCCAATGTTCTCAGCCTGGCTCCATCCAGGAGCTGCTCCAGCCCTTGAGCATCCTCGTGGCCTCCTCTGGACTTGTTCCAACAGCTCCGTGTCCTTTTTATGTTGAGGACACCAGAATTGCACACAGTGCTGCAAGTGGGGTCTTGTGAGAGCAGAGCAGAGGGGCAGGATCACCTCCTTGATCTTCCTCTTAGCGATTCAGGGAGGTCTCTTTGGAGAGCAGAAGCTGAGCTGCCTTTTCTGGGCTGCAGAATGAAAGGATGGAGAGTGGTCACCAGCAGACACTGCCCAGTCTGTTCCAAGTCAAGGGGAAAGCTCTGGGTTGACAGTGAGATGGACCACGAGCAAGGTCCCCATGGAAAACAGATGATGGCTTTGCTCCCATTCAAGATTTGTCCCACCCATCGTGGTATAACCGGGGCAGGGCCTGGGGACACAGAGTATGGTTCATACATTAGGATGCTGAAGGACACCTGGGACATGGTCTGGACCACGAAGCCACCATTACCCCCAAGCTGGTAGCTGAAAACTGAAGCACAGGCTCACATAGAAACAACAAAGCACCGCATTGTCATGGGGATCTACCTCTTCCTGGAGAGCAAACACCCCGAGGAGACCCTTCCCTTAACTTAAGTGCTTGCAGGTGCTTCCTGGTGCTTCCAGGCATGGGGACTGGCCAGGTTTTCCCTCTCAGTGCGTCATTCCTGGGGCGGCCATGGCAGAGCCTTGGATTGTGCTTGGAGCCCCAGCAAGGCTCTGTTCAGAGCAAATAGACCATCTGATAAGAACCCCCCTGGAATAGATGTTTTCAGGAGCAAGGATTTGCAAGGGAAGTGGAGGGAGATTTATGTCCCGATAGGCAGCCACCAGGGAGAGGGATTGCCTCTCCCAGCCCCTCCAGTTTCCATAGCAGTGAGTCACTCACCTTCCTGTGGTAGGAGGAAACCCTCCTGCTCTCATGGAGAACTACCCATTGGCTCTCCACCGACCTTTCCTTTGTAATGATGCAGCTATTTTGGGATACAATGACCCGTTTTGGGATACAATGCCTTGTTTCTTCCTATGTCCCCCAGGGCCGACAATGGGAATCCCCGGCTCAGTGGTGACCCTCCATAGGACTCTGGTTCTGCGCTCCCTACCCCATCCCTATGGTCTGGTTGGACCAGTGGGAAAAGGCAAGGGGCAACTCTGGGCAAAGCTCCCTGCTCGTGTTAACCAGCTCAGCAGAGCCCTGGAGCCCAGGGCAACCTCTGCATCCCCTCCCAAAGAGCAGGGTGAGGGATCTGTGGTCATCTTCCGTGTGCCATGAGGAGGTGGGACATGGTTATCTCGCTTTGACAGGGGTTTAGGGCACCTTAGGGACCTAATACCAAGCTGATGGGTGTCCTCTGCTCTGAAATTCAGCTCCCAAAGTAACCCTAAAGTCCAGCTGGGCAGTGTGACAGGGGTGAAAGTGTGGGACCAGCAGTCCCAGCAACCAGGGCACAAGCTCTGCACGAAGCTTTGCCCTCCTCCAAGGTGCCCATGAGCTCTGTAATGGATGGAGAGCAGCACCACAGGTGGAGGGTGGTTGACCTTCCCTGCTGCAAATGCACACTTCTGATCTGGGGGCAACTTGTGGCCACCAGCTGCCTCCAGCCAACCACCCCATCTTGGCCTATTGCACAAGGCCAACATGTCCCAGAGGCAGGACCATGCACTTGTCCCTGCTGAACCTCTCCAGGTCCCTCCAACAAGTCAACCGTGCTCCACAGCCTGGTTTTGCTCCCAAACTCGCTGAGCATTCTCCATGCAACCATCTGGGTGGTTACAAGAGTGATGCTTGAGCATGTCCTGGTCCTCCTGCCCTCGCTGGAGCGTGCATGAGAGGGTACCAGAAGTGCAGCTGCAGTGGGACACTGCGTCTATGGGATCAACAGCCCAGAAATGAGGTTAACTCTTCACATCCCTTCTCCTTCCAGTTGTCCCGTTCATTTCCCAAGGAGTTCATGGTGTTTAACCATCAGGGAAGAGAGAGGAAAAGGCATCAGGAGTTTACACTTGTTTTAAGAAGCGTTTCACGCTGCTCATCCGTGTGTGCTGAGGTCTTATGGGGTCAACTCAGCCCTTGGGGATGCTTCATTGCTGCCAACTCCTTATCTAGAGGGCCTTCTTCACAGGATGGTGGCCCTGAGCCTGTCCCACCAGCATGGAAACACTCCCTGCATCCTGCTCCTTTAAGCACTGGGTATTCCCTGTCCGAGCATCACCTAATCACTCTTTCCATTGAGGTGATGTCTTGTCCTGTCGCTTTGGTTCAGCACCCATGACAATGCTGATGGGTGCTCCTTGGTTTGACCCAGCTCTTCTCTGGCACCCACAAGGGTTTGGGGAGCATGGATTCACCCAGAGACCCTCACCATGGTTGGGGTTAGAGTTCAGCTGGGGTGAGGATTAGGGTTGGGGTTAGGTGATGCTCCCTGTCCCCCGCTCTTCCAGTGTTTCATGGAGATCCCATATGGATGCATTACTTGGGCAGGGGATGGCCACTGCCCCTCACACCAGCACCACTTTTGGGGTTGCCCTGTCCCGATTTCCCCAGCCTTGACCATCCCTATAAATACACACAGCTCAAATCCAGCTCTTAGAGCATCACCTCAACGTGTCTGGCCAACATCTATATGGCCAGGCTCAGTTCTGCTCTTAGAAGACAACATCTAAGCCATGTTCCTAAGCCACACCATGGGCTGTTGGCAGGTGTCCCCAGCAGGACAGTGATGAATGAGTGGAATTTTGAGGAGGAGTAGGGCAAGAGGAAGCCATGGAGAGCTGACAAAGACACGGGCAAGGCAAAAGTCTGCATTAGGCCTCAGAGAGGTCAGAAACAGGTTGGTCCAAGGGGCTGCCCATCCCTGGGCAATGCCTTTTGCAACTGGAAGAGGGATGCTCAGGAGAGGAAAAATGCTCCCACATCCTGGCAAGGGCAACCTTCACCCCAGGCACTGTTTTCTTCCCAACCTCATCCAATGAATCCATCTCAGCCAGAGCATGGGGATGCTCTGTTCCTACAAAGTTCATCTCAGCTTGTGCAACTGTGACGACTACTCATATCCTATAACTGTTAGTGATATCCCAGATGCTATCTCAGAGCCGGGAGCCAGGGGTATTAAGAGCCAGGGCGTTCCTGTATTGAAGGGCTCCCTGTTCATGTCCCAGCCTGAGTTAGGACCTGCCATGATCAGCAATCAAGCACAGCACATGAGTCAGCCATACCCTGTCATGCAGCCTGTAACATTTCTGGGCAGTTTGGGCATGTAGAGAAGCAAACAGCACCGGCAAAACCATGAAGGGAGCAGCAGCAACAGCAAGCAAGGATGGAGAAGGTTTGATTGCATGGTTTAGATGCATCCATGCTATGAGCACACCTATGGGATCTTGGGGTTCATGGCGTGTTATTACTGATGCAAACACCAGCCAGATCCAGCCCTTTTGAGCTCTGTTAGGTCATGCATTTCCAGAGGTGCATCTTCCCCCTGGATGCTGGAGGGCCGGGATAAGGCTCATGTTTATGCCTCCAAATACCGGGACTTTCCGGACGTAGGATCCGCATTCACAAATGGGCAGAGTAAAAGGATGAGATATTTCATGGCATCAGGACCAAAGCAAACTCGTGTTTCATTTCCTCCATGACTCAGAGATGAAAACTCGCTCTCCGGAGTGGCTGTTGTGTTTGCCACTGTAACCTGTCAACCATTCCCGGGGGGAAAACCCTTCCGCAGAGCAGAAGGAATGTGCTCAGAGCAGAAGGGATGTGCTCAGAGCAGAAGGGATGTGCTCAGAGCAGAAGGGATGTGCTCTAGTAGAAGGTAGATCTTTCTAGCGCAGAGGGGATGCTTTATGCAGGTGATGCATAAACCCAGCTGCCTTTCAGCCAGCACCCCTGAGCCCAGGTTTATTGAGGGCTGCTGGGAAGTCAGTGAGAGTCTGCTAAGGTTGAATGAATTCAGCTTTGGGAGAGCGATGCGAGGCTGTTGTGCCTTTTGTATGCATGAGGAAGCAGCACTGAAACGAGTGTTTGTACAGGGATTGTTGCTGTTTCCTGACGCTCAGACTAAAAGCAGCAGGACGGATGTGTTCATAGAAGTCAAATTAGAGCCATGGAATCCCAGCCTGGTTTGGGTTGAAGGGACCTTAAAGCTCATCCAGTTCCAACCCCTGCCATGGGCAGGGACCCCTTCCATAGAGCAGCTTGCTCCAAGCCCCTGTGTCCAACCTGGCCTTGAACACTGCCAGGGATGGGGCAGCCACAGCTTCTCTGGGCACCCTGTGCCAGCGCCTCAGCACCCTCCCAGGGAAGAGCTTGTGCCTAAGAGCTCAGCTCAGCCTCCCCTAGGGCAGGTTCAAGCCATTCCCCTTGGCCTGGCCCTGCAGACCCTTATAACGGCATGTAAATATAGAAATAAAACAAGTAAGGGGGGTTCTTACTGTTAAAATGCTCTGATGAGATCTAATAGTTCCAGCCACAGCCTCTTTCCTCAGTGCTCCAGGAGAACAAGTATCTCTGGAGCCATTCGGTTTATTTTCTGTCACACACTGGGGCTTTCATCTCTCAGAGCCTCACCTTCCCAATAAGATCATTTCACTGGCAAAACCAAGCAGCAGAAGAGGAAAGCCAGGCAGGAGCTGGGCTGATGGCTGTGCCTTCCCTCCTTTGCAGCAGGGATAAACCATTTCTGCTCTCAGGCTGGTGCTTGGTGCTCACTTTGCTTTAGTGACCACGATGCTTGGCCGCAGAGCAGCGTCTCCGGGAAAGAGATGCAGTTCTTCATAGAGAAGAGTTTAATAGGAAGTAAATCACATAGAGACACATCAGCACATTGCCCCCACCATTTCTCTTTCACAGAGGAAGTTTTAGTTCCTCTCCTGCTTGCCAAGGCCCGGGTCCAAGCTCACATCTCCCCTGAACCCACCCAAGGCCCATATGTAGAATGGGGAAAAACATGTTGAAATTGCCTGACACCACACTTTCAGCTCTGCACCCAGTTTCATTTCCTTCCCAGCCTTGCCAGGGGACGGGTGACTCCGAGATCTCCACCCGTTCACGCATGGGTACCTCTAAGGCCAGCCATCCATCTCCTGAGATGCTCTCCTCCTCTCTCCACCCAGGTGCTCCCTCCCAGGCAGGGTCCAGTGAACCACCACAAAAGTCGTGGTTCCACGTGGGGTTTTCATAGGAGCTTCACCTCTGTTTTCCTTCCTTTACTGGCACCGGGGAGATGCCAATATATAGGGACACCTATATAGGGTCCCTATAAGGTTGATGGGACGCGATCAGGTCTCTATAAGGTTGAAGGAGCAAGTCCAGAGGAGGCCACGAGGATGCTCAGGTGCTGGAGCAGCTCCTGTATGGAGCCAGGCTGAGAACATTGAGGCTGTTGAGCCTGGAGAAGGGAAGCTGCGTGGAGACCTCAGAGCAGCTTCCAGTGTGTGAAGGGGGCTACAAGGATGCTGGGGAGGGACTCTTCATTAGGGACTGGAGTGATAGGACAAGGGGAATTGCTTGCCTTAGGGTCTGGATGAAGCCTCAGATCTTGCAGGCGTGTTTCTCCAGCATGTTCTCCAAACAAAAGCTGACTCTGGCAAGTCTCCTCCCAACCCTGTGGCCACCAGCTCCATCCTACTTGCTGTCCTGCTTTATGCTTTGCATGGTGATACCATCTGGATCACTGAAGCAATGGCTGGACCAGAAGAATTACTTCCTTACGTATTTTTCCACTGCCTCTGAGCCCAGTGCTCCTGTAACTCAGCCACACTCACACCCCTTTGATTTCTGAAAATATCACTGATTCCTTCCCTTTTCCTTTATTTCCACCTTTCCTGTGGTGTGGGCGAGACCCTGACACCAAATATTGCATCCAGTGGTACACTGATGAAGCCATGCTGAGGTTCTGCTTATTTGGGCAAGCCTGTGGGAGCCAAAACCATAGAACCATGGAATGGGTTGGGTTGAAGGGACCTTAAAGCTCCTCCAGTCCCAACCCCTGCCACGGGCAGGGACCCCTTCCACTAGAGCAGCTTGCTCCAAGCCCCTGTGTCCAGCCTGGCCTTGAACACTGCCAGGGATGGGGCAGCCACAGCTTCCCTGGGCACCCTGTGCCAGCGCCTCAGCACCCTCACAGGGAAGAGCTTCTGCCTTATCTCCAATCTAAACTTCCCCTGTTTCAGTTTGAACCCATCACCCCTTGTCCTATCACTGCAATCCCTGATGAAGAGTCCCTCTGGGGCACCCATCTTCCAAGAGGACACTGCTTCTTCCTCTCTTCCTGGCTGTAGGAAGAGAAGTGAAACAGAGAAATTGAGGCTGGATGGGATGAATGGAGACGTCTGCATGCAAAAGCACCAGGAGAAACGCAGTGCCAGGGTGGGAGGGGATGGCTGGTGTTGATAACCAAGTGGGGAACACTGGAAACAGGCCATGTCTGCGCAGCCCAGGCAGCTGTGGGCTGATACGGTCCCTGTGTCACCAAGCCCTTGGGGCAGAGCACCCAATGCTCTGATAACGGGAGGGTGCAGCAAGGTGCCAGCATCTCCACCTACCCCCTGCCCCATGGGACAACCAGCTCTTCCCACACCACGCCTGATCAACACGTGTCTGCTCGGAAAGCCATCCAGTGCCGTGTCCACCACAGACATGGAAAGCAACCCAATGGTCTCTTCCCCTTTGCAGTAGGAAAATAAGGAGAAGAAAGGCTCCCTGTGAGGGTGCTGAGGCGCTGGCACAGGGTGCCCAGAGAAGCTGTGGCTGCCCCATCCCTGGCAGTGTTCAAGGGCAGGTTGGACACAGGGGCTTGGAGCAAGCTGCTCTAGTGGAAGGGGTCCCTGTCTGTGGCAGGGGATGGAGCTGGGGGAGCTTTAAGGCCCCTTCCAACCCAAACCTCTCTCTAGGTGAATATTCATTCTCTGTCCAAGAAGGACTCGTCCTTGGCTACCCTGAAGGGATCCAGGAAACCCTCCCGTCGTGCCCAACCCTCCCTTATCATGATACCATCTCCCTTATCATGATGCCATATACCTACGGATAGAAATCCCCATGGTCTGAGCATGGGATGCACCCAGCCAGGGAACAGATAACGTTGGGATGAGGGAAATGTGCCCCAGCGGGTTCCCAGTTACACATTAACAAGCACTGGGGGAGAGCAGCCGTGACGCATGGATGGGCAGGGGAATTTACAGCAGGAATGCTCAGCTCACGCACAGGGAACAACAGAGGGGACAGCCCCGTCCCAATGTGCTCCTGCACAAGCCAGGGCTGGCAGCAGCCGGTTGGCGTGAGCTGGAGACACTGAGTGTGCCCGGGACAGGAGGGCAAACGTTGCTTTTGGGATCAGATCCATGTCCGTCAAGACAGAGTCGATGCAGAGCAGCAGTCTGGAAGCCTGACAACAGCCTGTCGTTCCAAGGAAGGCCTGGGAAACCCCAGAACGTGCGGAAGTTGTCATAAAGCTGATAAGGTCATGGAATCATGGAATGGTTTGGGTTGGGAGGGACCATAAAGCTCATCCAGGTCCAACCCTTTGCCACGGGCAGGGACACCTTCCACTAGGGCAGCTTGCTCCGAGCCCCTGTGTCTAACCTGGCCTTGATGCTCATACTGCTCTGGCCTCACGCCTTAACACAGGCAGCATAGGTGCAAAACCCAGACAGAGACCTGCTATCCATGAGCAGCATCTCCATTTCCAGAGCCTGCTGAGGCCCTCAGGTCAGCCCCATGTCAGAGCAGGACCTTGTGGTCACCCTCTGAGCAGCTCCAGGGGGAGTTTCACCCTTCCCAAGTATGCCAACAACAGCCTTATTACCTTGGAACCACCCTCATCCTTTCCTGTCTTGTCCCACAACAAAGCCAGGCAACTGGAAGCAATCCACAACTCCTCGACTTGGGAACACATTGACTGGAGAGAGCCAGACATGAGCTTGGCTTTGGGCTCCACCATGGGGAAGGGGTCTCCTACATGTGCATCAGACTTCTCTGATGTACAACCATCTCCTCCCCATATCACCCTCTGTTAAAAGGAAGACTCATCCTGGGGGATGTCCATGCACAGACATGGGTACCTCTGCAGAATGGAGATGGAGCCCTGCCTCCTCCACCATCAAAGTTGTTTTGCTGCTATGGACCGTGCAGTGAATCAGGACTCGAAGACAACGCTTTCATTCAGAGCAACAAGCAGTTGTGCCCTGATTGTCCCACCTATTGCACAGGCTTTGCTCTGGAATTGCAGCCCTGGAGCACACAGTCCTGGCTCTTCTGGGACATCTGCTCTGGGAGAGCCCTCAACACACAGCAATGCTTTTGGGGATTCATAGGTCTGAGGCAGTGAGTGCCCCTTCAACCTTGTCCTCCATCAGGTACAAGCACGCATGGAAGGCTCTTGCAGTGTGCTGAAAGTATCCACAACACCCCAGGGTCCTTCTGGTGCTTCATAAAGAGCCAAGTGGCACCATCATCTTCATGTTTGCTGTCACACAGCTCTACACTGCAGCTCCGGGGTTCTTCATTGTCTTTACAACCCGTCTCAATGTCCTTCGTCTTCATCCCTAGTCTAAGCCTCCTCTTGCTGTCTCCTCTTGGCTCTTGTCCCAACAGAGCTTTCGTCTTTTCCTTCATCCATTTTTTCCTCCCATCCCACCTTTCCTTACTGCCATCATTGCATGAGGTTAAGGTGTCAATTCAACAACTGCCTCTCAGGAGGTTCAACCTTGAGGACCCATATCAAACCCTCAGGTGATCTTGCTGCTCACTAGGATGTCCACATCCATGCCCCAGTCCATGTCCGTATCCATGTTCCCATCATGTGGAAGAGTTTAGAGGAAAGAAGCTGGTGGAGTCTTGTTGATGCCTCAGCCCTTGGACCCTGTAGATGACCCCCAGGATGAAGGCAAGTGGAAGCAACACCTCAGATCCCATCTCACCTCTGCAGAAGTCATAGTGACAACTCCTGGTTGAACACAGATGAGGGTTCCTAGAGTTAAGCCCAGAGATGGTGACTGTGTGGGGCTGGCTCTTAGCAGAAGACCCTGCACCCACCTCTGGGTGCCCACATCCCAGAGTTGATGTGATCCCACAGCATGAACCCCATGAAGCTGTGCCTGCTGTCAAAATGCTCCCAAACCTCAGGAACACGTGTTGGATGGCTTTTGGAGGCTCTTCTCATGGTTCCTCTATTCCAGTAGTACTGCAGCAGCTCCACATCAGAAAAGCAACTGATGAATGTTTGATGTGTTTGATCTGCTCCCACAACAGACCACAGCAGTACCACATTCACTCCCACCCAAGGGCTAAAACCCATCACTGGACATAACCCTCATCCCCTGCCTTTGCCTCCTCCCATGTACTCCCAGCAGGACGGGAGATAACATCGATGTGGGGAGGAGGCTGCGCTAGGACTTACCTGATTTACACCAGCTCCATTGGAAAGCAGCACCAAGAAGCACCTCCTGGGTAGGCTTGGGAACAGTCACAGTCCAACGCTGGGATGGGACAAAGGACAAAGAGTGGGTCGTGCTCCAGACGGGCAGCTGCCTCCTGCTTGCACGGCCACTGATGCTCACATCTGGTCACGAGCAAGCAGCAAAAGAGCAGGAAAGCTGCCAGCTCTTGGAGGAAACCAAACCCCATGAACCTGCCAAGCGTCCCTGCTCCGAGATATTTACTCTTTCAAGGTGTTCTCATGGAAATTAATCCCAGTCTCACCCCTTCAGGTATGGCAAACATGAGAAGTGAGGAATGGGGAGAGGCCAGGACAGCAGAGCGCGGGGAACAAAGCGCTTTGGGTGTACCAGCCTGCACCGAAATGTGGTGGAACAGGCCCAAGCAGGACGTGGCAGGGCTCTATGGGCTCTCCTCCAGCTCGGCTGGACCTCCATCCCCTCACGGCCATCCCCGGGCAGGACGAGTCCTTCCGCCCATGTTTAACCTGGAGGAGGCTGATTCATCCCCTGGGCTCCTGAAAGAGCTACTTCAAGGTTCCTTCGACTCGCACCAGGTTACAACAAGCTCCAGAAAGGGATTTGTTGCTTCCACTGGGGAATGCCAAAGCATGTGAAAAGCAAGAAGTAATGTGGACGGGAAAAATAAGACCTTATTTGGTCTTATTTTAGGTCTTGTTTTTCCCCATCCACATTATTTCTTGCTTTTCTCATGCTTTGTGAATCTTATTTTTCTCTATCCGTATATTTTCCTTTTTTATGGCAAAAAATCAGAGCAGTCTCCGTGCTAAGGTGTCTCCTTTTGCCTTGCCATGGCTGTAGGACATTGCCACCATTCCCATTCGCATCCGCATGGCACCCCCATGTGGGGAAAGGCCGGAGGCTCCATCAGCAGCCTGATACTTCCCTTCAGAGGGATGTGCAGAGATTTATGGGTGAAAGAAGGAAGAGGTGGACATAAAGATCCACTAATTAGGGGGAAATCGAAGGGTAACAGTGGTTGTGCTGGGAAAGCAGTGCAAGGTGCGTGCCAACAGCATTGCTTGAGCACCTGGGTTGTCTTATCAAGCAAGGTGGGACCAGGACTCAGCATCCCTTCTGTTTCACTGCATCCCGGGAAGCGGAGGGGTGTGAGGAGCACCCACACCAGATGTGGGATACCCCCAGCCTGGGATGTGCTCATGGCAAGGCCTCAAAAACCTGTCCCTGTCTTAATGGAGCAGTGGCAAGGGCTGGATGAGCTGGAAACATCTGGAGGCACAACATGTGGAAGCTGGAAACATCTGGTTCTTGCACCATGACCTTTGAAGAAACACCCAGAGCAAAACCATGGCTCTGAGATAACCCCAAGCTCAATGTATGGCTTTAGCTGTTCCTTGCAGCAGTCGGATCCCACCCTGCCAAAGACACAAGTAGGGAAGGGAAAGACTCTGCCACCCTCAGGGACATCACAGTCCATTATTATGGGTTATTTTGAGCTTTCATTCTTTTCCTTTAATACACTTCCATTCATTTTTTCATTCTTTAGTTCTTACCTATTTGTCTGTCTACCCATCTATTCCTTTGTCTGTCTATCTGCCTATCCATCTATCAATTAGCTTTTCATTTCTTATATATTCCTATTTAATATAAAATATATATCCCTATATATTCCTTTTTAATATAAAATATATTCCTATGTATATTCCCATGTATTATAGAATGTATTCTATATATTCTTCTTTAATATAAAATACATTGAATTATAGAATTATAGAATCACAGAGTGGTTTGGGTTGGAAGGGACCTTAAAGCTCATCCAGTTCCAACCCCTGCCATGGACAGGGACACCTTCCATTAGAGCAGCTTGCTCCAAGCCCCTGTGTCCAACCTGGCCTTGAACACTGCCAGGGATGGGATATATATATGTGTTATATATATTCCTATATATTTCTGTTTAATATAAGTTATACATTCCTATATATTCCAATTTAACATAAATTATATATTCCTATATAATAGAAAAATACATTATATATAAAATATACATTACATACATTCCTATTCCATATAAAAATATATATTGCTATATATTCCTATTTACTATAAATAGATATATGCCTATATATCCCTATTCAATATAACAAGCCAGCTTCCCAGTGGAAGCAGTTCCTGTACCACCTCTGAAGGCCAAGGTGGGCCTCACAGACCAGCAGCTCCTCTGTCACCAGCCCCCTCCTGCTGAGGTTTCTATTGGAGAGCAGATCCTCCTGCCAGGAAAATCCTGCCAGTTCCATGGGCAAAAACTGCTCCATCTTGGATCCATCAGTGGAAACGCAGCCAGAGCTGCCTGTTGCGTTCAGCACCTCCCTGGGATGCAGCAATGGGGCAAACCGTGCTTGGTTTTGATCCGAAGAGCATCCTGGCAGCCCAGAGTCCTTAAACACGAAGTGTTTTCCACACTCAACACGAGCTTTATGTACTTGATGAGGTTTATATGCAGGAATTCCGTTCAGATGTGAAGGATAAAGAGGCACACAGGAAAGTGGTTGCATGGGAGCTGGCTCCGGAGATAGAATCATAGAATCACAGAACCAACTAAGTAGAAAAAGACCTTTAAGATCATCAAGTCCAGCTGTTAAATCATATGCCTTTACATGGGGGTCGGAACTAGATGATCTTGAAGTCCTTTCCAACCCGAACTATTCTATTCCTTGTCTACACACTGAGAGCAGCATGAAGATGGACCCAAGTGGGGCTCCATCCCTTGGGATTCACCTGTAGATTTGGCTTTTATGGACATAGTCTGCTTTTGGGGGTGAGGGAATACACTCCTTTTTTTCAGGTGTGGGCTGTTACCATCAGCTGGTATTTGGCTCTTGGGGTTTGCGTCCTTCATGTCTCACCTCTGTTGGGGATCCCTGGCTGTTATAGATCAATTTGGGACTGTATTTTGTGCCGCCTTTCAGATGCGAAATAAAATGAAACAAAATTCAATTAAACCTTAAAAATTAATAAGATAAAATTGTTAAATTAAGTTACATTAAGGTAAATTAAAATGAAATGAAACTAAACTAAACTATATAAATAATTGGACACTGTTAAGATTGGGCTGGACAGGGTGCTGGGCCATCTAGTCTAGGTCATGCTTTGCCCAGAAAGATTGGACCAAATGATCCTTGGGGCGCATCCAACTTGGGATCCTGTAATTCTGTGATTCATGAAAGTGAAATCATTGAAACATAGAATGGTTTGGGTTGGAAAGGACCTTAAGATCATCCAGTTCCAACCCCCTGCCATGGGCAGGGACGCCTCACACTAAACCATGGCACCCAAGGCTCTGTCCAAGTTACCCCTTATCCTATCACTGCAGTTCCTAATGAAGAGTCCCTCCCCAGCATCTTCATAGGCCTCCACGAAAGGAAATGAAAGGAAATGAAATGAATGTCTTTTAAGAAGCTGTTTACTCTGCCTGGCTCCTGCCTTTCTCAGTTCATTCAATGCTGATCTGCAAAATCCCATCCTCCTCCTCACTCCGTTGTGGACCCCAGGGAAGCAGCTCCCCATTCCCACCAGCGCATCCAAGGGAAAAATGGAGCATTAATGCCCTGAGGATGCTCCAAAGGACTCAGTCCCTCCAGCAGAGGTTTCAGGGATGGGCTGAACCTTTGCAAACAGACAAATTTACCAAACACATTCCATAGGATTTAAATCAAGATGGTGACAAATTGTTTCCTGAACCGCTGGGGCACAGTTGTGTTTTGTTTGTCTCCCTCTATTTATCCTCCTCTATGGATGTCCTCAACGTAAGAAGGACATGGAGCTGTTGGAACAAGTCCAGAGGAGGCCACGAGGATGCTCAGGGGCTGGAGCAGCTCCTGTATGGAGCCAGGCTGAGAACATTGGGGCTGTTGAGCCTGGAGAAGAGAAGCTGTGTGGAGACCTCAGAGCAGCTTCCAGTGTCTGAAGGGGGCTACAAGGATGCTGGAGAGGGACTCTTCCTCAGGGACTGGAGTGATAGGACAAGGGGTGATGGGTTCAGACTGAAACAGGGGAAGTTTAGACTGGATATAAGGAGGAAGAAATTCTTTCCTGTGAGGGTGCTGAGGCACTGGAATGGGTTGCCCAGGGAAGTTGTGAATGCTCCATCCCTGGCAGTGTTCAAGGCCAGGCTGGACAGAGCCTTGGGTGCCATGGTTTAGTGTGAGGTGTCCCTGCCCATGGCAGGGGGTTGGAACTGGATGATCTTAAGGTCCTGTCCAACCCAAACCATTCTGTGATTCTATGCCCTGGCCAGAAAAACCTCGGTGGCTCCTGTGATTGTTTCAAGTTGTCTCCTTGGTGAGGTGACACTGAACAAGACCAGCTTGGTCCCCTTCGGGTTTCCCATTGTCGTGTTATATAGCCCACTATTAGAAAATCACCGATTGGTTTGAGTTGAAGGGACCTCAAAGCTCACCCAGCCCCAACCCCTGCCACAGGCAGGGACCCCTTCCACTAAAGCAGCTTGCTTCAACCCCTGTGTCCAACCTGGCCTTGAACACTGCCAGGGATGGGGCAGCCACAGCTTCTCTGGGCACCCTGTGCCAGCGCCTCAGCACCTTCACATTAAGGAATTTCTTCCCAGTGCAAAACCCCTGCAAGCCCCAGCTTTCACCCCAGCACCAGCTGGGCGTTTCTAGCCCAGAAAATGCTTTTTGCAATCTCTTTTCCCATGAAGCATCCTCTGCATCCCCCTGAGCACATCCCACTGCATTTGCTCGTCCCAGCTTGGGCATCACACTGCGTGCAGGAACTGCAATATATATATTAAACAACAATTGCTCTCAACGCTTCTGTCTTCCCCAGCCACCATCCTAGGTATATGTGTGTGTGTAGGAAATGCTTTGGATGGATTTAAACTTGCTAATGAGGACAGGGCATGGTCCTGCAAGAACACCTCCAGGGGTCTGCAGGTTGTGTAGCTCAAAGAGACGGATGATGCTCACATCATTCATTGAGGCACCACATCACACCAATGATTTAGATGGACAATTCCCAGGAGGAGGAGTTGGAGTAATTACCAGCACTCCATAAACTACTAGCTAGAGGAGAAAAGAGAATTCACATTGCATTTGAGGGGGTTTTCAAGTGTTAAAAGATGGTTAAAGCATCTTTAAAGGCATTGGGTCGTTTTCTGGGAGCGGGAGTAAAGCTGTTCATCAATAATAAAGGAGCTGGAGCAGCAGCAATGCTGGAGCACTCGGGAAAATGCAATTAGGAGAATTGCCTTGTGTTCTGCAAACTGCCCCGGTGATTTGCTTCAAGGAAACATCCAAATGCACTTAAGAGCTCAAAGATTTCATTGCAGCAGATCTAATAAGCTGAGCCAAGCAACCTAAGTACTGGGAGGGGAAAGGAAAAAGGAAGTCTAATGAAGGGCTTTTAATTCATACCCGTCAAAACATGGCATTGCATGGCTGGGAACATCACTTCTGCCTCCTGGGCTCTCCTGCATCTCACCGGTGGCTCCAGTGCTCAAGGGCTCTGCTTTGGTTTATTCATCTTTGATTAAAAGCAACCTCCTGCAAAAGGCTTGTGGGTTGTGGTGTGTTCGGGTGCTCTGCGGGTGTGGTGGCCTTGGGGTGCATTGGGGTTTGGGTGCTCCAGCTGCTGTCCCCAGGCTCTGAGGACGGAATTGGGGCTGCTCAGCCTGGAGAAGAGAAGGCTCCTGAAGGGGAGACCTGAGAGCAGCTCCAGTGCCTGAAGGGGCTGCAGGAAAGCTGGAGAGGGGCTTGGGACAAGGGCCTGTAGGGCCAGGCCAAGGGGAATGGCTTTAACCTGCCTGAGGGGAGACTGAGCTGAGCTCTCAGGCAGAAGCTCTTCCCTGTGAGGGTGCTGAGGCACTGGCACAGGGTGCCCAGAGAAGCTGTGGCTGCCCCATCCCTGGCAGTGTTCAAGGCCAGGTTGGACACAGGGGCTTGGAGCAAGCTGCTCTAGTGGAAGGGGTCCCTGCCTGTGGCAGAGGTTGGAACTGGATCAGCTTTAAGGTCCATTCCAACCCAAACCGGTCTGGATTCTATGACTCTATGAGGAGGACAGTCCTTTATAACTTGAACTCCAGCTCAACTCCATCTCTTCTGCTCCACATTGCTTGGGCAGGCTTAAAAGTGCTGGCAGAAAGGTGATGGCTGCTTTTCCTCTGGTGCAGCGCACTCCCAGCACCACGTCTGCGTGATGCTGGGGAGCACCTCCATGGCAGCACAGGTTTTATCCTGCACCCCAGTCTGTGTAGCCGGATCCTGCAGTGGACCCATGCCTTGGAAGCTGGATGAGGGCGCACATCCTTTGCACACCCCTGCTCACATCACATAGGAGACGTCCTTTGCACATCTCTATACACTCTGTGCATCCCCTGCTCTCACCTAGTGCACACCCTGCACCCCTCTTGTGCACACCCTTGTACCTCCTTAAGCACACCCCTGCACCCCCTTGTGCACCCCCATGAACACCATCTGCACCCCTGTGCACCTCCTTTGCAAACTATTGTCCCCCTATGTCCACTCTGCGCACACCTCTGCACCCACTTGCACACTCCTGCACCCCCTTGTGCAGCTCTTGCACACCCCTGCACACCCTTATGCAAACCCTGCACCCTCCACGTGTCTTCCCTGGGCACCACCCACATCTTTGCACACCCCTGCACCCCCTTGTGTGCATCCTGCACCCCCCCGTGCACACCCTTGTGCACCCCGTGCACCATTTGCACCCTCCCTGTGCACACTCCTGCACCCGTGTACCCCCTTGTGCACACCCTGCACCTCCGTGCACTCCCCTGCACCCTCCTGTGCACGCACCCTGAACCCCTGTGCACTTCCTCCGTGCACCCCATTGTGCACCCCTTACCCCCCCGTGCACCCCTTCCACCCCCTTGTGCACCTCTTACTCCCTGGTGCACCCGTTACACCCTCCGTGCCCCCCTTACCCCCTTGTGCACCCCTTACCCCTCTTGCACCCCCTTGCACCCCCCTGCACCCCCTTGCGCACACCCATGCACCCCCCTTACACCCCCATGCACCCACTTGTGTACCCCCTGCACCCCTCTTACATCCCCTCTACCCCCTTGTGCATTCCCCTTACACCCCCATGCACTCCCTTGCGCACCCCCTTGTGTACCCCCTGCACCCCTCTTACACCCCCTCTACCCCCTTGTGCACCCCCCTTACACCCCCATGCACCCCCTTGCGCACCCCCTTGCGCACTCCCTGCACCCCCTTACCCCCCGTGCACCCCCTTGTGCACACCCATGCACCCCCCTTACACCTCCATGCACCCCCTTGCGCACTCCCTGCACCCCCCTTACGCCCCGTGCACCCCCTTGTGCACACCCATGCACCCCCCTTACACCCCGTGCACCCCTTGCACCCCCCCTTGCGTACCCCCTGCACCCCCCTTACACCCCCTGCACCCCCTTGTACACCCCCCTTACACCCCCATGTGCAACCCCTTGTGCACCCCCCTTACACCCCCATGCACCCCCTTGCGCACCCCCTTGCGCACTCCCTGCACCCCCTTACCCTCCGTGCACCCCCTTGTGCACACCCATGCACCCCCCTGTGCACCCCCATGCACCCCCTTGCGCACCCCCTTGCACACCCCCTTGCGCACTCCCTGCACCCCCCTTACACCCCCGTGCACCCCCTTGTGCACCCCCTTGTGCACACCCATGCACCCCCCTTACACCCCCTGCACCCCCTTGTGCACACCCATGCACCCCCCTTACACCCCCATGCACCCCCTTGCGTACCCTCTGCACCCCTCTTACACCCCCTGCACCCCCTTGTACACCCCCCTTACACCCCCATGCACCCCCTTGTGTAACCCCTTGTGCACCCCCCTTACACCCCCATGCACCCCCTTGCGCACCCCCTGCACCCCCCTTACACCCCCATGCACCCCCTTGCGCACTCCCTGCACCCCCCTTACCCCCCCTGCACCCCCGTGCGCACCCCCTTGTGCACCCCCTGCACCCCCCTTACACCCCCTGCACCCCCTTGTGCTCCCCCTTGTGCACCCCCCTTACACCCCCGTGCACCCCCTTGCACACCCCCTTGTGCACCCCCTTGTGTACCCCCTGCACCCCCCTTACACCCCCTGCACCCCCTTGCGCTCCCCTCACCCCGCGCCCTCTCCTCCTCCCCCCCGCCGCCTCCCGCTCTGCCCACGGGCGCCCTCCAGCGGCAGCAGCGGAGCCTGCAGGGGGCGTTCCCCCCCCCCCCCGCCCCGCTCTGTGGTGGCCGCTCCCGCCTCCGGAGGCCTCGCCTTAGGCGGGCGCGCGTCCCCTCAGCGGGGCGCTCCCGAGCCGCGCTCCTTCTGCTCCTTCTCCTCCTTCTCCTCCTTCTCCTCCTTCTCCTCCTTCTCCCCCTTCTCGTCCCCGCCTTCCCGCTGCCGCCTCCTTTCCCTCCCCGCTCCCGAGGGCCGGGACTCGGGACGCTGCTCGGTCGCTGCCCGTGAGGAAGAGGCGGCCTTCCCCCCCCCCCCCCCCCCCCCCGACATTCCCTCCCCTTTTCCCTCCCCGACCGGGACTCGCCCTGCACCGGGAGGGAGACGATCGCTGCCCGCTCCTCCTTCTCCTCCTTCTCCTCCTCCTGCAGCGGGGGCCGCATCCTGCTGCCGGGGGGAGGGAATTGATGTGGAGACCCAGCGCAGCACCATGCAGCCGCCGCCGAGGAAGGTGAGGGCCCTCCCGGGCCGGGGGGGGGGGGGGCTCTGTGTGTGTTGAGGGCTCTATGTGTGTGTATTTGGGGGGGGTAAATGGGGCTGGAGGCTGATTTGGGGGTGCTGGTAGCGATAGGATGTGTTTAGGGCAGAGTGGGGGGGTTCTGGGGGTGTAAGGGGAGGGGGGATGAGGGGGTTTGAGGGCGCCGGTGGGGAGGGGGGGCCGCAGGTTGGGCTGTGCTATGGTGGAGCATGGAGGGAGGTCGGGTGAGGGAAAACAAGTGTTAGGAGGGACAAGGGGGGTGAACTGGGGGTTGTGGGGCTTTGGGGGGGGGGGGTTAGAAAAGGGAAGGGGGGTTTGGTATGGAGGGGAGCTCTGTGGGTATGGGGAAGGCTGGTGAGGAAAGGGGTGGGCAATGGTTGGCTCGTGGGTTTTGGGGTACCCCCGATACCCGGTGGTGGTGCTCCAGATGGAGGCGAGAAATGGCTGGGCAGGGCTGGAAGGGGGGCAATGACTGCAGGGGTGGTCAGGAGACTGTGGGGTGCTATGGGCTGTGTTCTGGGGGCTCAGCTGTGTTGGGGTGCTACGGTGCATTGCTGCCGGCGGCGGTGGGTCGGTTGGCTTGGCGGAGAAGGTCACGTCTGGAGTTGATGCAAGGATGCAGGGTATCCCGGCATGGCTCAGGAGCGACCAGAAATGGGCAACATCGGTGTGATGGGAACAACCTGCAGATGCACCGGGGAGGGGGGGTGAGGCTTTTTTGTGTCCATGAGAATACAGGGTGCTTTGCTTTATGGGGGGCTGCTGTGGGAAGGGGTGTAAGAAGAAATGTAGATTTGGAATAAAGACTGTTGCTGGTGCGGCTTCTCTGTGTGCAGGTTGTTCTCTGGGCGACTTGAGCCGTAGTGGGGTCTTGAGCTGTGTGCAAGTGCTGATCCATGGAGATTTAGTGGTTAGTTATGCAGTGGTGTGGGGAGAAAGGGAGAGCTGCAGCCGGAGGAGCAGGTCACAGGATGGAGAAGCTGCTCTTTTACAGGCGCCGTGGAAGGGAGTTCTGTGGCTTTGAGCTTGGTGTGTGTTAGATATTCTCTGCTGCCTGATAAGGGCTGTAAGCATTCGCAGCCTGATTTGTTGTAGCTCGATGGGGTTGTTTGAGATCTCGGATGTGAGACGGAGGTTTCTTGGTGAAGACATTGCAGGGGTTTGCCGGGTGGAGACCCGTATAATAGTGACTGGGAGAGCTTGGGAAGGGAGGAAGCATAGACAGAAATCCCTTGTCATCTCCAGTAGCCCTGGCAGTCACTGCAGGGAGCATCTCTCCCTGGCTCGTTCCTTCCTCTCGACCTCTTGTTTTGCGGGTGGACTCTGCTTTGGTTGAACCAGTTCTCATTTCTATTTCAGTTTGCATTTGGTGGCTTATTTATTCTCCATGTGTGGCATTCTTTGCCTATATTACTCGAGATTATTTCCATTACATGGGTCATCTTGTGTGGGTTTATTTATTTGGAGTAGGGTTTTCTTTTTCATATACAGATAAAACCCCCAAATGCTGAAAGTTCATGTTAAAAATAGCCTTTTTTTTTTCTGATTGAAGTCACATACATGTGATTTTTAACTATTTTGGTATCATGTGAAAAATGTGTCTTTAGATAATGTTGGCTGAAGGGTGCTGGTTGCTGGGGCTTGTTTTCAGTGTTAAAATTGAGGAGGCTTTCGCTGGTTGATGAGATCTAAGGGCTTTTTGCCCTGCTACTGAAAAAGAGGGAATTTTGTATCTTCTTCCTCTGTGAATTCTTCACCTCTTCCTGCACTACAGTAACTGGCATTTCTGCCCTCCTGAATGCATAATGTCTTCAGGTCATTTTTTAGGCCGATATATGGATTCCCTGTGATAACTAGAGGGCTTAAATGCCAAGACCTCTTGTTCTATAAAACCAACAGCAAAACAAGCCCCAGATTCCCTTCCAGAATCCAGTCATTCCCTGTACCTGTGCCAATGGTGCTGCCAGTTATCAGGTTGGTTCCCAAAGTACTGAAATCTTAGCTTTGTGATCACAAGGTTCAAAGGGAAATGACACCAATACGAAAAACAAAAGGTTGACCTTCTGAAGCCTTTTAGAAAGGCTCTTTTGATGTGATGCGCAACCAAAATCCAACTTGGTGTTTAAGCTCTCTTTAAATGATAGCAAGTGTAGGACAGTTCAGTACATTTCAAAATGGGCCTGACTTGCACTGAAGTGCTAAATATGTATATTATAATGTAATTTCACCCCCCATGGCCTGTTTTTCCTGGTTTTGGTGGGCAAAACTCTTTCTAATGCACACAAGCTTCAAGGTTTTGGAATAAAATTGCACCTTTTGGTCATGGTTGGGCCCTAAGCATGAGGTTCTTGCTGTGTGCAGTGTAAGCCTGCTGGGGTGACAGCACTTCTTGAAATCAGCCTTTTTGAATGTTAAACTGCACTCTTAACTCCGTGTTTGAAATGTGCTATTTCAGAATAGGTGGAGGACACAAACTGTGTCTTTTTCTTGTTGAAATCATTTAAACTCTCCAGCAAATATATGTGGTCTGTGGTTTGTTTTGTAGGTGAAAGTTACACAGGAGCTAAAAAACATTCAGGTTGAGCAGATGACAAAACTTCAGGCCAAGCACCAGGCAGAATGTGAGCTACTTGAAGATATCAGGTAAGGTTACAGCAAATGCTACCAAAAATTCCTTTAAGGTCCAGTTTTTAGAAAAACATTGGAGTTACAAAACTCCAGGAACTGACGATGGAATTTCCTCTTTGGATTTCCTGCTTTTAGGCTGTTAAAGTTTTGACACAGCTGGAAATTATAACTGGAGCTAACACAATGCAAACCATTTTTTTCTCCTCTTCAATGGGGGAAATGGTAGAAAAAAAGCCCCTGTCACAAACAGCATGCAGAAAGCATTGGTCTTTTCAGCAGTGTAAAATGGACCCAGATTTTGATTTACCAGTTGTAAGAGGCTGCTAAAATGATGCAAATATCTTAAACCCACTCATGATTTATGTCTCCTTTTAAAAAACACCTTTAAATAGATTCTATTTTTTACCATAAGAAACTCAGGTATTTCCATGTAGAATTTAAAACTCTGCCCAGGTGAAGATCAGTAGGGAAACAGGACATAATTGTGGGGGTTTTAGTCTTCATTTTACCTGATGTGATTGCTCCTTTTGAAGTTAAAAGTTTGCTTTTAGGAAAACACAGTGGTTGGGTTATTGCTTTATACGGAAGCTTAATCATTCCATTTGGAGAATCAATTTCTAGGATGGCTCTTCTGTCGAGTATTCAGCAGTAAGTTCTGTGCCATCCTGCTCTGTCTGGCAGTGTATAGTCCACCCATTACTTATTTAAACAAGATGCCTTGCTCTATATTTGTATATAAAATGCAAATGTGTTGCCTTTGACAGCTGCTGGGCTGTTTGTCTCGCTCTCCCAGTGTGCTCTCTTCATAAATCACACTGTGGAGGCTTGAACCTTCTCTCCCCTGTTTTTCTTCTGTGGGTGTTGAGACACTTTTTTGTCTGGGCAAGATCACAGCATTCATTTCCTTCGATTCAAATGAGTGGCTGTGCAGTGTTTAACTACCAAATGCTGAGTAATAAGTAACAGACTGAGCCAAGGAATTCTTTTCCCCCTGGATGGAAACATATTTTTAGAACATCCAGATCAGGTACTGCTGTTCTAGTCCAGGTTTTATTGGCATTTCCTATTTTTCAGGCGCATATAATCACTTCAGTCTGTGCTCTGCTGAAAGATGTCACAGGCATTATTGGCCTGTGGTTACAAAGCCAGGAAAACATGTGAAAATGCCAGCTGAAAAATAGTTTTCTTTCATGTAATTTGGTTTTTCTACAGTTAGTTTATAAATTTGGATGTTATGGATTAAGAAACTGGGTTAATATATTTAATTCACTACCACAGTCACTAAATGTGCATAGTCTGACCAGCAGTCTTGCTGCAAGCAATCTGCCTTTGCAGAATCGCTGCCTGGATTTACAGATTAAACATTCCTTAAACATGGAATGATGTGATAGGATAGGACAGCTCTGTTGCGTCAATGATTTATTCAAACATCAGATAACAGAATAAGAGAGAACAAGAGAATTTTTGCTTAAAATTAATGCAAACTTGCTTTGTGATGCAGAGCCCTTTAAATTGCATCTTGCTGGGAAGGGGGAGCTGGGCTTTGAGGACTTGGTGGTGTTGATGCTGCGCTGGCTGGTGTGTGACACTCGTGTGAGACGTTGGGTGTCAACCTCATCATCCCATTACTGGTGTGTTTATGACTGTATTCAGAATATGCAGCCACCGTGATTCCGGAATGTTCCAGAAAGCAATGCTCCCTGGAACCACACACAGGATCTTTTTGTCTCTGGAACAGAGAATGATTTTTGTGGAAAGCACCCTGCTGTTATCCCAAAGTATTAAATTCTAACTGAAAACTGTTTATTTATCAAGGCTTGGGAGAGTTTGGGTCCTTTCATAACACTGTTGGAGCTTTTGGGCACTGCAGGAGTTGGACTTTATACTCTTTGAGTTGTACTGTTCGGAATTCTACAAACTCAACTGTCGCAGTGGCAACAGGGAAGTCTGAATGCGTGGCTTGCAAGCTAGTGATTAAGAATGCATTTAAAATTCACGTTTAAAAGTGGTAAATAATTAAAACACTTTCTGTATTTATTAGCATATAAATGCAAGCATTCAAATCACACAGACAACCTTTAAACCATATGGTTTGTATGGGATTTAAAACTCTTAATTACATTTTTTCTATCATTTGAGTTCAGTTTTGTATACAGCTAAAAAGAAAGGACACAAGGCAAAGATCAGAAAGTTCTCTTATGAATTCTAGAAGAACACAGCCATTATGTAGTGTATTAACAGATGATTTTTGGCAGCCCCCCACATCATAAGCATACTTGCCATTCCAGTAGCTTTGATATCTTTATGCAAAACTGAGCACTGCTTTAAATGTTTGTGGTTTGAAGGCTTAAACTATGTCATTTGGAGAGGATGAAGACTCAACTACTGTTTATTCCAAACAGGATTCTTCTTGGTCAGGGTTGTGGCTTATCATAGAAGGCTCATCTTTATAGGTGTAACTACCTTTTCTCCAGCCCCTTTGCAGATATTTCATAGCCTTGAGGGCTGCACATAACCAAAACCACCCTGTTTATTTAAAATATGTCATCTTTTTGAATGATAATGCAGTGTTTTGTATGCAGGGGTGTAGATTTGACAGGCTGAGAAGGTTGGGGCTGTTCAGCCTGGAGAGGAGAAGCTTCATGGAGACCTCAGAGCAGGTTCCAGTATCTGAAGGGGGCTACAAGGATGCTGGAGATGGACTCTTCATCAGGGACTGGAGTGATAGGACAAGGGGTGATGGGTTCAGACTGAAACGGGAGATTTAGGTTGGATACAAGGAAGAAGTTCTTTACTGTGAGGATGCTGAGGCACTGGCACAGGTTTCCCAAAGAACCTGTGGTAAATGCCTGGCAGTATTCAAGGCCAGGTTGAACATAGCCTGCAGCAACATGTTCTAGGGTGAGGTGTCCCTGCCCATGGCAGGGGTTTGGAACTAGATGATCTTAATGTCTTTTCCAAACCAAACCAGTCTGTGATTCTATGATGTAGGTCCTGGAGGCTGGGAAGAAAAGGCAACATACTTTGCTTGTGGAAAGCATACCTGGGACTTGACACAACTGTGTGCTGGTTGAGTGGAAAGCTTTAGTGGGAGTTGAACAACTTTTGACACAACACAGTATCTATTTAACAAGAAAAATACCCATTGCAGTCTTAACAAACTCCGTTGTGTTTCTCTTCTTTGTGGAAGCTCAGTAGCAGTAACGCTGAATTATCTTTTCATGACTTGACAAGACTATAATACAAAATGTGTTTTGAAATGTGTTAGCAGATCAGTTTAAAAATACATCTCTGTCTTTAGGATCTCGATTTGGCTTTTGGTGTTACATTGCTTCAGACTTAGTGACTGGGGAATTTGTGGAACAAGTGATTCAGGATGCTTGTAGGCTCACTGGCTCTGTTTTAGGCATGACATATGTTTATCTTCTGGAGCTCACTGAAGCTCCAATCCCCTTTCATGTGGTAGATATGTGCTGGCATTGCTATAACAAGGTTGTCTTTCTGCAACTGTGCTGCAAAAGGAGGTTTTTCCCCCCAAAAGGTAAATGTAGGTTTTGTTGCTGTCAACCAGAAATCCTTCCAGGTTTCTCTATGTCTAGAAGTTACTGCTTCACTCTCCACACCTGCCTGCTTTTAGCCAGCAAGTTTTTTCAGTATATTTCTTTTCCAGGGGCAAACTGTGTTCTGAATAGCTGAATTTAACAGAGGTGTTGGCATTTTTCATAGGTTTTCTTTTGGTTTTAAAGTTTGCTTTGTATGGTGGTAGCAAATAAGTCACACATAGTAGTCTGAAGTTGCCCATGGTTTGCTGGGACATTGGCATGCTTTCCTTTTGGGTGTGTGCATGTGTCTGCAAAAGTGTAAAGCAGATAGTCCATATTTTAAGGCTGTATAATCCCTATTTTAATTCAATTTGGTATTTCTGTAATGTATTTTTATCTATTATATGCTGTGGACTTTAGAAACTTGCTAGGTGGTAGTTGCTTTACCTTGAAGGGTATCTCAAGGTCTGTTTCGTGTGCCTTTACAGTTTTTGCTAGATTTAGATTAGATTTTAGGCAGAAGCTCTTCCCTGGGAGGGTGCTGAGGCGCTGGCACAGGGTGCCCAGAGAAACTGTGGGTGCCCCATCCTTGGCAGTGTTCAAGGCCAGGTTGGACACAGGGGCTTGGAGCAAGCTGCTCTAGAGGAAGGGGTCCCTGCCCGTGGCAGGGGTTGGAGCTGGATGAGCTTTAAGGTTCCTTCAACCCAAACCAGTCTGTGAGTCTGTGAAAATGGCTTTTTAAAAGCTTGCTTGCTTTCATGTTTTGCCAGAGAGAGTGAGTGTGTAGTTTAATCTGTTCTGAAGCCTGGATTGCTGCTGAAGGGGCAGCTCTGCTTGCCAAGTGTTTCTCCTGTCTCCCTGTAGCAGCACAAGGATGGGTGAGCCATGTGGATTAAGGGAGCTCACCCACCTGAAGTCAAACCTTTCCTGACTTTTCTGTCCAAAAAGGGTATTCTTTGGATAAATCTGTTCCAGCTTCCTGTGTGGCTGCACAAGTGCTGCTGCTACCGTGAGGGGTACGAGGAAGAGTACGTGAGGAAGGAGAGGGAAAGCAATGTTGTACAGTAGCATTGAAGTCACTGTGTAACCCCAGCCTCCTGCTCCCAATTCCTGCTGCTGCTTTGGGAACTACAGAGCTATAAAGGCCTCTTTATTTGAGTCTTGGCTATTTTTTGCTGTCTGGATGAGTTGATCTATTTTGCTTCATTATTTTAAGTCTGTTGACTGCGTAGTGTGTTGAAAATAGATAAGAAGATTCTGTGATTTCTGGCTGAGATGGATTAGCAGTACAGTCCTTGCATTTGGTGGGTCCTGAATTTAACTTTTCAACATTCAACAAAATTCAGAGTGGAAAAGGAATTGCCAGAATTCCTGTAAGCTCCTCACCTTTGTGTGCTAATGATCTGGATGCATCAGAACATCTCTGTGGTCTCCACTGGCCTCTCTCCAACAGCTCCACGTCGCTCTTGTGCTGCTGCCCCAGAGCTGGATCAGGGCTGCAGGGGGGGGTCTCCCCTTCACACAGCAGAGGGGCAGGATCCCCTCCCTGAGCTGCTGCTCACACTCTGGGGGTGCAGCCCAGCACACGGGGGGGTTCTGGGCTCAAGTGCACCCTGAAGCTGGGTCATGGGGAGCTTCTCCTCACCCAACACCTCAAGTCCTTCTCAGGGCTGTTCCATCCAGTCTCTGCACAGCGTGTGTTTTCTGTCTTCCATCCTCTGATGATTGCATCCTCCTGCTGATTAGTCAACTTGTCTTTTTGTTTTTCTTCCCAGATACTTAATCTCTTCCCTGATCCTTCCTTGATCCAGTTCTTCTTTGTGAACTTTAATTCTTGGGCATCACCGCTGTTTCCAAGGTGCTTTTGTGTATCACTTTCAGCAGTACCACTTCTGCCTGCTAGGGCTGTTAAGCCTCAGTTTACTTCCTAAGTGGGGAAAACTTCTTGGGTCTTCCTTAACAGTCTGAGCCCTCTCTGATCTCAGATGCTGTTTCCTTGTCAGCTGGGCTGTCACTTCCCTCTGCTCAGCTTAGACATAGCAGGATAGATGTGAAGTGTGTGTGTGAAGGAACAAGGAACTTACTGGGGATTTGTGTTTGTGTTCAGGATGAGGACAAAGTACTTCTTCAAGGTCTCTAACTTGGTGTCTCATTCTTGTCATAACAAGCCTGAATGAACAGTACAGATAAGGAAAAAGAAGTATGAATGAATATATATCTGCAAATAGCTGGTTGCTGCTAGTTTTAACATGTCATTTTATGCATTGAGTTACGCTCCACTTAATAGTAAGCTTTTGGTATGAATAAACTTTGTACTCTCTGCTGGAATTCAGCTGTGCTTCTGTAACCTCGCTGATGATGTTGGTAGGTTCGTGATAAGGTTTACAGCGACGCTGGCTGTGAGTCAAGCTACTGAAGTAGAAACTAACTGCAGTTCCAGTTTTAAATACAGCAAATCTAATAGAGCAGCTACAACACAGATCACTTAACAGGTAATTGCGTTAGGGAATAGTCTCATCACAGTATGGATAGTGCTGCAGGAGGATCAGTAACTGGGAAAGAAAACTGTAGAAGAGCATTTCTTTAGATACATATATAGCCGTATATATTAGGGTGCTGAAAATTGAAGAGAAAGCTTTACTTTTCCTGCCCTGAGGCAAAGTGGTGGTGAGGAGTTTCCCTTTCTTCCTGTTCTTCCTCCAGTTGCAGGGAATGCAGTTTGTTTGGATGTTCTTGAACCCTGTACTATGCTCCAGAGCCTGTTTGCCTCAGGCTGGTATCTGACAGGGCCCTATTTTTCATGAGACCAGGTTGCTCCAAGCCTGGTCCAACGAGGCCTTAAACACTGAGAGGGATGGGGCAGCCGCAGCCTCTGTTATCCTTTATACTGCTCAGAAGCTTGTCCTTCATCACCACAGTTCCTTTTTCCTTCAAGGTCATTCAGTCCATTCACAGATGCAGTGCTTGCCTCTGGTGTTGGTGGCTTTATTTCAACAGGAGCAGAGGGATTTTTCTGTGCTTCCAGCTTCTGAAACCTTCAACCTGCCAAAGTGGAAAACAGAATTAGGGAGACTCATGGAAACTTATGTACAGTGTTGTTTGAGTCAGGCTTGAAGAGGATGTCTTTGTACAACCAGTGGATCTAAAAGCTTAATTTCTTACTTTAAAGCTTTCCATTTTCTTAGGAATTGGTGCTGTTTCTTCCCTCTTGGCTTGTTCTTTCTCGCTTCTAGTGAGTATTGTAAGTTCCTTATTTATCCCTCTTGCAAAGCTCAGTTCAGTAGCTGAGCAGAGAGCATAACTCTTTGCTAGAACACTAAATATGTATAAATCTCAGAACTTTGGAGAGAACTCAGTGGTGTTACTCTGAATAATATTCCATATAAAGCTACCACAGGCTCTGTGGTCTGGGCACGTTACCTATAATTAGGCAGCGCTTTAATGAGATGCTCACATTCTTGATGGAATTAAAATCTGGGGATGTTTTGACTGGAACTGTTTGAGGGAAGCTTGGAATGTACCTAAAAAAACTGTTGCTACTGGGTGTGGAAGTCCAAGTTTTGAGCAGAAAAACCCAGGTTTCAGTATAAACACAGCCCCAGTGTAATGCTTCAGGCCTGTCTTGGCACAGTGACATTGAGAAATGGGCCACACTCCTTCAGTATTTGTTTTATCTCTGACACATAAAACGCAATACAGCTTTTGTTTCACTCTTTCCAAGTAGCTTTACAGTGTCGGGTGAACTGATGAAGGGGAAATCGTCAAAAGATGATTGTTCTGAGGTTTTTTAATAGTGTAAAAACCCTCCAACAAACCATTTCTCACATCAGAAAGAAACGGAATTTCTTCTCTCCATTTTAGCTTCAAGGTTGCATTTGAATGAGCTTTTGTTTATTAAAGCAATTCCAGCACATGCCATGGAAGTCTGATTTCTTTAAGGGCTTGTGTTTTTTTTTTTAAGAGCTTTCAGGAGAATTCAGGCTTCTTGCATTAGCTGTGAGCACTGTGCTGTGGTGTGCATTTGTCGTGGAAGACAGGAAAAGGAGGATTCTGGTTTGAGGTACAACACGCACTTGCTTTGCCAAAAGTTGCATTTTTCAGTCTTGCCTCTGCTCCCTTTTTAAGAATCAATTCTTTAGCTGCAGAGAGCTGTGTGGGGTTTTATTTGTTTCTGATTCTGTTTTCTGAGTCCTGTGTCCAGCTCTGGGGCCCCAAACACAAGAGGGACGTGGAGCTGCTGGAGCGAGGCCAGAGGAGGCCACGGAGCTGCTGCGAGGGCTGGAGCAGCTCTGCTCTGGAGCCAGGCTGAGAGAGCTGGGCTGGGTGAGCCTGGAGAAGAGAAGGCTCCTGAAGGGGAGACCTGAGAGCAGCTCCAGTGCCTAAAGGGGCTGCAGGAAAGCTGGAGAGGGGCTTGGGACAAGGGCCTGTAGGGCCAGGCCAAGGGGAATGGCTTTAACCTGCCCGAGGGGAGACTGAGCTGAGCTCTTAGGCAGAAGCTCTTCCCTGTGAGGGTGCTGAGGTGCTGGCACAGGGTGCCCAGAGAAGCTGTGGCTGCCCCATCCCTGGCAGTGTTCAAGGCCAGGGTGGACACAGGGGCTTGGAGCAAGCTGCTCTAGTGGAAGGTGTCCCTGCCTGTAGCAGGGAGTTGGGAATGGAGGAGCTTTAAAGGTCCCTTCAACCCAAACTCTTGTCTGATTCTATGACTATCTGAGTATGGCCTTTCCTGGAGCTAAGTATCATTTTTCACCACAGTGTTACTTGGCAGAGCTTTGGAAAACCAGCAGTTGGAATGCAGTCCTATAAAGTTGCCTTTGTTACAGATCTTTATGGTGACAATTGCTGGGTGTAGCTGACAGCCAATCAAATGAGGTTTGGATATCAGAACACATGGCACAGGCTTATTTTAAAGGAACAAAAAGCTTTTCCTTTGATCTGCTTGATCAAACCCGAGCCTGATCCTGTAGGAAAGGAGTTCCCTTGGAGGCTCTAAGTATTTATAATCTCATACTCTTACTTCCAAAACCCCATATGTCAGGGGAATTGAAGATCTTCAGGACATATCACAAATGTCATGATAAGCTGTATTGGGAAGAGGAGGAGAATTGTTATCATTCCAGACACAATTAGTGTAGCCTGGCTTAACTTCCCATGGTGCTGTGTTGGATGGTTCATCTTGTTTGATAGGAAAAGGGTTTAGTTTGCAGGTTTTGCATCCTTTGCCAGTAGTGCTTTTAGCATCTTCTGCAGACGGTGCTGTCAGCATTTTCAGTGTAACCTACACAAAGTATTGCAAGCAGTACCTGTGGTGGCTTGGGACAGGGAGGCTATTGATAGAGGGCACTCTGCCTTTTTCATCTGGCTTCAGGACAGAAGATGTTTCTCCCCCTCCCCTGCATGCCAGCCTTGTCTTTCCTCTGGAGGTTTAGACATTCACAGGTGAACATGGAGTTCCCCATGACCTGGCTTCAGTGTGCACTTGAGCCCAGAACCCCCCTGCTTGCTGGGCTGCACCCCCAGAGTATGAGCAGCAACTCAGGGAGGGGATCCTGCCCCTCTGCTGTGTGAAGGGGAGACCCCCCCTGCAGTCCTGATCCAGCTCTGGGGCAGCAGCACAAGAGGGACGTGGAGCTGTTGGAGCGAGGCCAGAGGAGGCCATGGAGCTGCTGCGAGGGCTGGAGCAGCTCTGCTCTGGAGCCAGGCTGAGAGAGCTGGGCTGGGGCAGCCTGGAGAAGAGAAGGCTCCTGAAGGGGAGACCTGAGAGCAGCTCCAGTGCCTGAAGGGGCTGCAGGAAAGCTGGAGAGGGGCTTGGGACAAGGGCCTGTAGGGCCAGGCCAAGGGGAATGGCTTGAACCTGCCCGAGGGGAGACTGAGCTGAGCTCTTAGGCAGAAGCTCTTCCCTGTGAGGGTGCTGAGGTGCTGGCACAGGGTGCCCAGAGAAGCTGTGGCTGCCCCATCCCTGGCAGTGTTCAAGGCCAGGTTGGACCCAGGGGCTTGGAGCAAGCTGCTCTATGGAAGGTGGTTAGAGCTTGGGGTTTGAGCTTGATGAGCTTTAAGGTCCCTTCCAACCCAAACCAGTCTGGTGTTTTATGAGTCTCTGTTCCTCTGCTAGTGAAGCTGATTCTGTTTTAGTCTGGTTCATGGTCCATTACATTCTGTCTTGCGGGCACAGATTTTCGGCTCTTGCCTCTGCAAGGAGGGTGTGGTGAATAGCAGGAGACAGTATTACACCACCAGACCTGGCTTCACTGAAGTGTTTTTGACCGTGTGTCAAGCTGGCTCAGAACAAGTTCCATTTATGCCACGCTGAAAATACCCTCTGGCACGTTGTGAACACTGAGTGTTGGCAATGCTGATGTTTGTGCCACAGAACTGGAGTTAAATCAGGAAGTAAAAACTTGTCTGTGGTCCCTCATGTGAGGGGTGTCACAGGCTGGTGTTTCTAAGGCATAATAATATGAAAGAAGATGCTGTTCTTCATAGAAGATGATGTGACTTGGAGAGTATGATGGTTGTTGTTGTAATAAGTGGTTTTCATATTTTTACTTTAATGTTATAATTGAGACCTGTGTGTATTTTGCATCTCATAAAGGTCACTTGAACCTCATAGAGAATCAGAATTCCCAGAGTGGATTGGGTTGGAAGGGACCTTAAAGCTCATCAGTTCTAACCCCCTGCCATGGGCAGGGCCACCTTCCACTAGAGCAGCTTGCTCCAAGCCCCTGTGTCCAACCTGGCCTTGAACACTGCCAGGGATGGGGCAGCCACAGCTTCTCTGGGCACCCTGTGCCAGTGCCTCAGCACCCTCCCAGGGAAGAGCTTCTGCCTAAGAGCTCAGCTCAGTCTCCCCTCGGGCAGGTTAAAGCCATTCCCTTTGGCCTGTCACTGTTTGCTCTTACAAAAGGTATCTTCAGAAACACAATATATGTTAGAGACCTTTTGGCCAGTCCTTTGATGGTGCATTGTGCACAGTTCCTTTTAATATCCAATTTTCTGAGTTCAGGTCAAGTCTGGCTTCACAGTCAACAACGGATGGCCGGTCTCATCTCCCCTCAGGAGACCTTGAGAACTTTGTGCCTTTTCAGTGCTGGTGAGTGGGATGTTTGTCCTCACAAATGAGGGGAAGGACATTAGCAGATCACAGCTCATGTAGCTACTTTTCGTAGGGGAGGCGGAGGTAAAATGGGGTTCAGGTGGGATTTATAGAGGCCTGTGTAGTGTGGTTATCTGGACTGCAGATGCAGAGACCTGTGTTACTGTGTTGATCATTGGGATCAGTTTCTCCTGCTCTCACTAGACTCTTAACCTGGCTGTTATCTTCTGTTTCCGTTGGTGATTTTCATTTTATGATCCGTGTGCATCTGATTGAGCTGAGCTCTTAGGCAGAAGCTCTTCCCTGTGAGGGTGCTGAGGCGCTGGCACAGGGTGCCCAGAGAAGCTGTGGCTGCCCCATCCCTGGCAGTGCTCAAGGCCAGGTTGGACACAGGGGCTTGGAGCAAGCTGCTCCAGTGGAAGGGGTCCCTGCCTGTGGCAGGGGTTGGAATTGGATGATCTTTAAGGTTCCTTCCAAACCAAACCAGTATACGTTTATCTTCTAAACTCAGTGAGCTTGTTGAATCTTCTAAGGCACTTACTTCATTAGGAAAGAATGCAAAAAAAGGGGGTTCTACATTTATATATTTTAAAAAGGGCAAAACCTAATCAACCCATAGTCATTCCAGTCAAGTACTTGCGGTAAACAGAAGTGGTGTGTAATAGCTGAACGTGGTGCTTTGCTGCTTGGGTATTTTTTATTGCAGCCTTTAAAACTTTAATAACTTTTTTCCAGAGCACATTATAAGAACCTGTTAAGTTAAAGGCTTTTTATTGGATTCATGTTTGTAAGTGGTTGTGTTTCTGTCTGAAATAAACAGATTTTCCAATCAATAATTGAGGAATGAGAGGAAAAGTAACTAAAGCCTAATGTATTGAATTGTAGTTTTTCCCTTTCGTCAGCATCTAGATTCTATTCTGTTTTGAATCTTGTTCTTAATGTTCAGAGATGTCCCTTGTCACAGTCTGTTGAGTTACCTGAAGTGTTCCATTCTTCATGCTTGTGAGAACATGGTCAAATCCCGTCTCCAGTGGCCCCAAGCAGGTTATTCACTCGCATCTCTGTCCCTGTGTACTTCCTCCAACAACCTCTGTTAATGAGAGGGATAAAACATGTCAGTGTCTGCTTTGATGAGAAGAGCTCAGTCATTCGTGAGGTTTTAAAGATTTATGGTGGTAAAGCCACTAAATAGAATTATTTAGAATTGTAGAATCTTGGAATGGTTCGGGTTAGAAAGGACCTTAAGATCATCCAGTTGCAACCTCCTGCCATGGGCAGGGACACCTTCCACTGGAGCAGCTTGCTCCAAGTGCTTGTGTCCAACCTGGCCTTGAACACTGCCAGAGATGGGGCAGCCACAGCTTCTCTGGGCACCCTGTGCCTCAGCACCCTCACAAGGAAGAGCTTCTGCCTTACATCCAACCTGAACTTCCCCTATTTCAGTCTGAACCCATCACCCCTTGTCCTATCACTCCAGTCCCTGATGAAGAGTCCCTCCCCAGCATCCTTGTAGCCCCTTTCACACACTGGAAGCTGCTCTGAGGTCTCCACGCATCTTCTCTTCTCCAGGCTCAACAGCCCCAGTGTTCTCAGCCTGGCTCCATACAGGAGCTGCTCCAGCCCCTGATCATCTTCGTGGCCTCCTCTGGATTTGTTCCAACAGTTCCATGTCCTTTTTATGTTGAGGACACTAGAACTGCACACAGTGCTGCAGATGGGGGCTCAGGAGAGCAGAATAGAGGCCCAGGCTCACCTCCATACAATATTGAGCATAAAGGAGTTAGGTTTTGGCCTCCGCTGTATTCTGTTTGCATGTTTAGAGGAATAAAAGGGGAGAAGGCAAAGAACCAAACAATCCACATTTTTTCTTGAGGGTATGATACTCTAAGCTGGTCTTAGATCAAAAGGGCTTTTAAAGATGTTTGAATAAAAAGAAATTAATTTGTGCATTTTGTGAGGAATTCCTGGCAATATTTGGGAAGGCTGGAGATTTGAAGAATTACTTGGAATTACTTCCTAAGGGTAGAAAAGCAGAAGAACTGTGGTTGGAATTGAGAGCTTGAGAATGACAGTGATGAGGGCCTGAATGTTTTATTAAATAAAATGGACCCAAATGCCCAAATATTTTTCAGACTTTTAACAACATAGTGAAATAGTTGTTTTCGGAATTGAGAATTCCTACCTTGAAACATCACCATATGTCGAATTCCTGTTCATGCTTTATGTCAAATCAAAGTTTGTCCATCCTAAAACCAGGCAGAGGCAGAGGAGAGGTGCTGGAATGACTTGGGGCTGTTGAGCCTGGAGAAGAGAAGCTGCGTGGAGACCTCGGAGCAGCTTCCAGTGTCTGAAGGGGGCTACAGGGATGCTGGGGAGGGACTCTTCATCAAGGACTGCAGTGATAGGACAGGGGGTGATGGGTTCAGACTGAAACAGGGGAAGTTCAGGTTGGAGATAAGGCAGAAGCTCTTCCCTGTGAGGGTGCTGAGGCGCTGGCACAGGGTGCCCAGAGAAGCTGTGGCTGCCCCATCCCTGGCAGTGTTCAAGGCCAGGTTGGACACAGGGGCTTGGAGCAAGCTGCTCCAGTGGAAGGGGTCCCTGCCCATGGCAGGGTTTGGAACTGGATGAGCTTTAAGGTCCCTTCCAGCCCAAACCAGTCTGGGATTCTATGAGTTGTGAATTAACCATAACCTTTATAAAAGCAACAATAAGCAGAATGAGGGTGTGTTGAGTTCCAGCAGCTGCTTTTCATACCAGTGCTGTCTCCCCAGCCTGGTTTTAGCCAGTCTTACCTCTGTCTGTACTTTGCTCCTTTCCAGCTGTGTTGCCACTTGTGAGAAAGGGTGTTGATGGCAGCAGCTTTACACCTTGCTGTAATGCGCTTGGTTCTTAGAAAGTTTTCTTTCATGTTCATTGATTTTGTGTGATTGTTTCTATCTCTGTGAGATCTGAGCTGCCTAAAGAAAAGGACAAGTAAATATAGCTGCTTAGTAACACCTAACTTGAAACAGATCCTGCTTTTGAAGTTCCTCTTCTCCTTCTTGCCCTTTTTTCAAGGCTGTTAGTCCACAGAACTGTGTGAGAGGTGCAGGGCACAAGTGTTCACATTTTCCATACAAGATCTGCTATAGTGTTTTTATGTTTGTGTGGGTGTGAGATTGCTGGAGAGCGGCTCTTCATCAGGGACTGTATCTATAGGACAGGGGGTGATGGGTTCAAACTGAAACAGGGGAAGTTCAGGTTGGAGATAAGGCAGAAGCTCTTCCTTGTGAGGGTGCTGAGGCGCTGGCACAGGGTGCCCAGAGAAGCTGTGGCTGCCCCATCCCTGGCAGTGCTCAAGGCCAGGTTGGACACAGGGGCTTGGAGCAGCCTGCTCTAGTGGAAGGTGTTCCTGACCATGGCAGGGGTTGGGACTGGTTGATCTTCAAAGTCCTTTCCAACCCAAACCATTCCATGAGCCTATGATTTGAAGCTCAGGCTTTTCTGCTGAGGAGGAGAACATAATCCATGTTATTACATGAGTCTTTCATCTGTAAGCTTGCAGAATTTTGAGGCCAGTATCCAAAGACTGGTTCAAGTTGGTGTTTAACCTACCTGTGGCAGGAGTGAAGTGGCTTCGCTATCTCTAACGCAGGTTGATTAAATCCTCTATTTTCTATTGCTCTGTAGCCACTACTGGGCTGTAGGCACTCAAGAAATAGTATAAAATCTACGGAAAGATAGATCTTGAGCATCATCTAGTGTGTGGCTGAAGCTTGATCAAAGGGTTCTTTAATTCTTTCTTCTGCACATGATTCCCATTTGTCCTCCCTTTTCTTTCGGTGAGAGATTGCTCTCTTCCTTTTTGCCTTTACAAATGTGCCTGAGTGCAAGTAGGAGTGAAGATATGTTTCTTTTACTTGACATCAAGGATGGTGATGTTGTTATTCCTGATTTCCTGCGGGGACTTGGACTTCTGACCACTTGTATTGTGTGTCCTGCAGCCAAGTCACCCTTACCGCAGAGCTCTGTGTGCCAGAGGAATGCGGCTGTTGACAGTGGTCTTTGTTCTGGGGTTTGGGGTAGTCTTTTAAACACCCCAGGCCAGGATTGTGGAGCACGTTGGGCTTTGATCTTCCCCAGAAAGTTCGTTTCCCTTAGCAGGGGTGCTTTGATGTTCTCTACTTGCTGAAGCTGATGAATGCCAAGTCCTTCACCGCGGAGGTGCAGTGCTCCATCCAGTTAATAGCTGAGACCAGATCTTTTCCGCCAGAGGAATGTTCTTGTGAATCCAGCCACATCCAAATACTTTACTGCACTCAAGTGAGCAAATGCACCTCTGTGCTGTACAAATTTATCTGTTGAAAAGGTCAACAGGGGGACCCTGCCCCTCTGCTGCGTCAAGGGGAGACCCCCCCTGCAGCCCTGATCCAGCTCTGGGGCAGCAGCACAAGAGGGACGTGGAGCTGTTGGAGCGAGGCCAGAGGAGGCCATGGAGATGCTGCGAGGGCTGGAGCAGCTCTGCTCTGGAGCCAGGCTGAGAGAGCTGGGCTGGGTGAGCCTGGAGAAGAGAAGGCTCCTGAAGGGGAGACCTGAGAGCAGCTCCAGTGCCTAAAGGGGCTGCAGGAAAGCTGGAGAGGGGCTTGGGACAAGGGATGTAGGGACAGGCCGAGGGGAATGCCTTGAACCTGCCCGAGGGGAGACTGAGCTGAGCTCTTAGGCAGAAGCTGTTCCCTGTGGGGGTGCTGAGGCGCTGGCCCAGGGTGCCCAGAGAAGCTGTGGCTGCCCCATCCCTGGCAGTGTTCAAGGGCAGGTTGGGCACAGGGGCTTGGAGCAAGCTGCTGTAGTGGAAGGTGTCCCTGCCTGTGGCAGGGGTTGGAGCTGGAGGAGTTTTAAGGTCCCTTCCAACCCAAATCAGTCTGGGATTCTATGATTTTGAGTTCTCTTTTCCCTCTAGGTTCAGCAGGTCAGTTCAGTGTTAGGCTGGATGGGGCTGGGCTCTGTTTTGCTGGCAGAGCTGGGTAGATGTTAGAAATGTTCTGCCTTACCTTCACCTCACTGTGCTAGTGAACTGCCAGGGCAGAGGCAGCCTGTGTCAGCAACTGTTCTACTTTACTATAGCTTTTAGTTTCATTCAGAAAATATATACAACAGAAAATATTACTATACAACACTCCTGCTCCCCCCTCCAAAAGTGCTGTTTTCATAAGTGAATTTCCAATTTAGTTGTATTAAAAACTGCTTCTTAATTCCCACTTAAGCAGCTGAGCTGTGTTTGCCCTTGGGAAAGATTATCCTCTGTTGGGTTTCCTGTTCCAAGGTGTTAGTAGCATCTGATGGTACTGCCGGTAGTGAGCAAGACCAAGAGAAGCTGGTGGCAAGAAGAAAAGACTTCTCTTACTCCTTGAAGTCTCTTTTCCAGGAGGCTGGTTGGCAGTAGAATGAAATTGCTGCTTTTTTGGGAAAAGGATGGTGTGGGACTCTGGCTTTTCTCTCCCTGGGCTAGGAAATGATAGAAGAAGAACTGGAAATGACTGGTTGTACTGAGAAGAACCTTTCCAGATGAAGTGGATAGAGGTAGAGGAATGCCACCATTTCAGAACAGGTTGAAGGAGGTGATCCTGCCCCTCAAATCTGCTCTTATGAGACCCCACTTGCAGCACTGTGTGCAGTTCTGGTGTCTTCAACATAAGAAGGACATGGAGCTGTTGGAACAAGTCCAGAGGAGGCCACGAGGATGCTCAGGGACTGGAGCAGCTCCTGTATGGAGCCAGGCTGAGAACATTTGGGCTGTTGAGCCTGGAGAAGAGAAGCTGTGTGGAGACCTCAGAGCAGCTTCCAGTGTGTGAAGGGGGCTACAAGGATGCTGGGGAGGGACTCTTCATCAGGGACTGGAGTGATAGGACAAGGGGTGATGGGTTCAGACTGAAACAGGGGAAGTTCAGGTTGGATGTAAGGCACAAGCTCTTCCCTGTGAGGGTGCTGAGGCGCTGGCACAGGGTGCCGAGAGAAGCTGTGGCTGCCCCATCCCTGGCAGTGTTCAAGGCCAGGTTGGACACAGGGGCTTGGAGCAAGCTGCTCTAGTGGAAGGGGTCCCTGCCCGTGGCAGGGGTTGGAGCTGGATGAGCTTTAAAGTCCCTTCAAACCCAAACCATTCTGGGATTCTATGAGCTGAACTGGGCGAGAAACACTTCAAGGACTGGCAGTGCCCTAGTGACAAGCAGCAGGCATAGGTGAATATCAGAGTACTTTTCCTTCCTTTTTTCCACCCAGCTGATGCTCTACCTACAGAACTGGGCAGCCTTCACTCCTTTTCTCACTATCTCGAAGGACACCAGATTCAGGAAGCTCAATTCTGTTTTCAGTGTCTCCCCTGTTTTTTTGTCTTAGTCCTGTATGTCCTGTGGATAACGTATGTGAGCTGAATACCAGGGAATGGGGCAAGCTTTCCATGGCTTGTTTGGAGCAGGTGTTTTTGGTGGTGGCACCACTTGGTTTTCTATGGTATGTGGACCACACCCCCTAATAATAATGTAGCACGGGGTTATTCTGGCAGGGAAATTAGAAGATGGTGATGGGAAAACATGTACATTTCACAGTTCTAGGTGATGGATGGATCCCATTCCTGCATGCACGGTACAGAAATATCCTCTGGAGGAAAGCTGTGAGCAGTATTGTTTAAAGAAAGCTCTATGGAGAGCAGGCATGTGCTTCCCTGTTAGCAGACCTGTGTGTTGAGTAAACTCTAGGTAAGCAGATAGGTTATTTCACCTGGCTTGTGGGGTGACAACCATCCTTAAACAGCTTAAACCTGCTTTGGGACAGTTAGGAGACTTTGCACTGAAGTGGCTGAGGTGTGGGCACATTCCCACTGCCTGTTGGACATATGGTGGTGTCTGGAGAGATGTGCAACAGACAGCAGCTGTTCCTTAACCAGCAACAGCTTTTCCTGAAGGTACAAATGGGTTGGGATGATCTCAGAGTGCTGTGATTGGGGTGTAAATGGTGTGTTGAGGGAGGGGATCCTGCCTCTCTGCTGTGTGAAGGGGAGACCCCCCCTGCAGCCCTGATCCAGCTCTGGGGCAGCAGCACAAGAGGGACGTGGAGCTGTTGGAGCGAGGCCAGAGGAGGCCATGGAGATGCTGCGAGGGCTGGAGCAGCTCTGCTCTGGAGCCAGGCTGAGAGAGCTGGGCTGGGTCAGCCTGGAGAAGAGAAGGCTCCTGAAGGGGAGACCTGAGAGCAGCTCCAGTGCCTGAAGGGGCTGCAGGAAAGCTGGAGAGGGGCTTGGGCCAAGGGCCTGTAGGGCCAGGCCAAGGGGAATGGCTTTAACCTGCCCAAGGGGAGACTGAGCTGAGCTCTTAGGCAGAAGCTCTTCCCTGTGAGGGTGCTGAGGCGCTGGCACAGGGTGCCCAGAGAAGCTGTGGCTGCCCCATCCCTGGCAGTGTTCAAGGCCAGGTTGGACACAGGGGCTTGGAGCAAGCTGCTCTAGTGGAAGGTGTCCCTGCCTGTGGCAGGGGTTTGGAGCTGGATGAGCTTCAAGGTCCTTTCCAACCAAAACCAGTCTGGGATTCTGTTATTCTGTGAAACCTGGGTGACACTGTCAAGATTCCTAAAATGCAACAGATGAGTGAGGGAAAACCTCCGGGGTTGTTTCCTGCTTCAGATCGTGTTGTTAGCTCCAGGATTTAAGAAGCTGTGTGAGTGATGGAATGTGTCTTGGCTTCTTCAGAAGCAAACGGGGATCAAAGACACTCCTTGTATTCCTCTTTCCTAAATAGTCCTGGTAGACTGTGTGAATTACCATGTGCTGCTGTGTTTCTAGATAGGAAATACCTTGAATATTTTGCATCTGGTTTGGATAAGCCACGGAAAAGTACCATTGTTGTATCTCATAGAATCACAGAGTCCCAGACTGGTTTGGGTAGGAAAGGACCTTAAGCTCATCCAGTTCCAACCCCCTGCCATGGGCAGGGACGCCTTCTACTAGAGCAGCTTGCTCCAAGCCCCTGTTTCCAGCCTGGTCTTGAACACTGCCAGCGATGGGGCAGCCACAGCTTCTCTGGGCACCCTGTGCCTGTTTTTGCTTTGTTTCCCATTTTAAAACAAAACCTGATTAGTGCTCATTGTAAATACGCTTAAGCTTCAAACCCAATCTTCCTATTGACTAATGATATAAAGATATATTTAATAGTGAATGCCTTTGGTTTGAGAAGGGCTGATGAAACATTCACAGTCCCCTGCAGCTTCCTGGTTTTGATTCCTTTTTGTATTCCCCTAAATGGAAAACCCGTGTTTCAGCATTGTTTTGTGTTAGGTTGTCATGTTTCTCTGCTCACATCCACAACTGCTCATACTTTGCCGAGACAAATAGCTGAAAACATTGCCTAGGTTTGAGGTTACAGGAGTTCTCTCTCTGTAGTGACAGAATTGATTCTTTTTGGCTCTGTTGCTAGTGGCAACTCATCCTAATCCCAAACTGTTCAGTGCTGTGATTTATGGGGAGTTTATGTTGTCTGGAATTGTTTTCTCTATGCGTTGCTGGAGGGTCATTGTTCAGGCACCAGGTAAAGATACTTCATGGCTTACAATAGAAGTAGTTTATTGTAGGTGGCGTGGACTCAGTGTTTTTAATGATGTATAAAATCTGAGCTCAAAAATATGCTTAAAAGTGAAATTTGGGAGAAAATTGCTTTGTCATTTATGAGAGGTTTGTGAAGGAGAAGCTTTTGTTTCACTGGAAGCTTGTGCTGATCCAAACCACAGATGTCTTCTGTTTAAACTCCAGTTTCCATGTGGGTTTGCAGTGTCACACAGAATATTTTGCATATATATTAATAGTTTTCTTTTAATTGGATAAATTTCACTGAGTGTGTTTTACATATGGGCATCACAGGGCTGGGCACATGGGGATCAGGTCTCCCTGAGACTTCTCCAGTCCCATTTCTCTCAGCCTTTCCTCACTGCTGCCCAGTCCTTGGATCATCCTTGTGGTCCCTTCTCTGGACCCTCTCCAGCCTATCCACAACTTTGCTGTGCAGCAGGACCCAAACTGAACCCAGTATTCCAGGAGTGGCCTTACCAGCACTGAGCACAGTGGGACAGTGACACCTTTATCCCTGTGGTGATGCCCTTGTTGATGTTCCCCAGCACCCTGGTGGGTCTCTTTGCTGCAGCTGCTCACTGTTCACTCCTATGGAGCTGGTTCTTCCATGTCCCTTTCCCAGAGCTGCTCCAGTCAGGCACATCCCAGCCTGTGCTGCTCCAGGATTGGGTTTGCCCAGGGGCAGGACCTGACACTTGTCCTGTTGAGCTCCATCAGTTTCTTCCCAGCCTGTCCAGCTCACCCTGCAGGGTGGCTTCACCTTCCCAAATGTCCACTTCCCCACTCAGTTTGGTGCCATTGGCAAACTGTGTCATGGTACAGTTGATCCCATCACCCAGATCACTGGCGTAGGTTACTAGGATATTGTATCTTTTATTTCCTTAGAGAAAACTGCAGTTTGAAAATGATGTGTGTTGTAGTAAGGGATTTATAGAGGAGGGAAGAGCTCTGATACATTGCAGGATGTGTGTTTGAATTGTCAGTTCATGCCTTTCTGCAAGAACTTTAGGAAGCTTATGCAGAACTGCTTTAAGACTAGAGATGAGGTAGTACAAACAGTCTGTAAATCAAAATCAGGTTTCAAGAAAATCATCTTTTATGCTTGCCAGAGAACTGGACTTGCAGCGAGCTTCCCTACAGGAAAACCAGCTGAACTTCTTGACTCAGCAAGCGAAAAGCTTCTTGATGTTACAAATACTTGTGCTTTAAGAGTTGTAAAGATGCCCTTCGCACATCTGCTGAGATGAGGCAAACGTGGAGTTGATTCACAAGCAGGAAATGTCACTGGCTTCTCATGGTGGCTCATAGAGCTCCACTGTGGGCAGGAGTTTAGGCTGTGGGTGACCTCAGGAGAGTGGTTTCGAGTTTGGCCTTCTGGCTTGTGTGCTTTCCCAGCTGATGGAGCTTGGCCTATGAGTGTGCTCTTGTTCAAAGCCTTGGCCTGGAGGCCACATTCACACTGCATCGAGATGTTTGTGGTGTAAGAGCTGCAAACTATCCATGCTTGTCGTGGGAGGAAGGCTGGGATTGCTCTTAGGAGTCCTGTCCAGACTTGAGCTTGCATGACCACAAATCGACTTAAGGACCTGCGGACATGCTGCCATGAGAGCAGAATCCAGCTTGTTCATGCAGTTGGTGGGCAGAATCTCCTGGGAAGCAGCCAGGAAGGGGAAATATGCCTGGATTGATGGCTTTAGCTTAGGTTTTCTGAGGAGGAAAGGAGCAAATCATCCCGTTGTGTGGGAAGATGAGGAGTGTCAGCAGAAGCCCCTCAAGGTTGAGCTAGGAGTGAAAAGACAGGATACAGTGAGTGAAAATGATGGGCAGCAAAGGAGTGTTAAAGCTTTCCTTCACTGCTGAAGGATATCACTTACACCTACAGCTGGTCAGGGACATACAGGGAGCACTATGGGAATGGTGGCAGCAGAACACTTTCAGAGGCAATAGGGGAAGATGTGTGGTGGCCTCGAGGGAAATGACTGCAGTGCTCAACATTAGTTTCTTCTCCCCTCAGTCTTTGAAGCCAAAATCTTCACTTAGACTTCAGTGTTTAACACAGCATTTGGAAAGAAGAGCCAGGATAATGCTCTGACATGAATGTTGATGAACATCTTTCTGCAAGACCTGGGGGGGAAGAATTGCACATAAATGTCTCCACGCAAAAGGGCATGGTTGATGATCTTGTGCTAATCTATGAGACAGCAAGTTGAGCTCAAGAGCAGACAAATGAAGCCAACCCAAAATCTAAGCAGCAGAACTGTGGTTGAACAGTGCTATTAAATGCTCAGTGCAGAGCAGTAACTTACTCTGGAGTTTATTGAATGGGTGGTACAAAGTCACTAGAGCAGCTTGCTCCAAGCCCCTGTGTCCAACCACACTGCCAGGGATGGGGCAGCCACAGCTTCTCTGGGCACCCTGTGCCAGCGCCTCAGCACCCTCACAGGGAAGAGCTTCTGCCTTATCTCCAACCTGAACTTCCCCTGTTTCAGTTTGAACCCATCACCCCTTGTCCTATCACTACAGAAGAGTCTCTCTCCAGCATCACTGTATCCCCATTCAGATACTGGAAGCTACTGTTCCTTTCCCTTCTTCCCTACCAATGCTGTGTTTGAACTTAATATACACCTAAGGAAGCTTCGAGAGCTTTCCAGCTGCCTGTCAGCTACTTGTGTTGAACCCCAGAGCTAATGGTGATGCTTTTACATCCTATAGGCAGTGAAATGGTTCAGTGACTGCGTTCCAGGCAAGGCTATTGCATTATTACATTTTCTATACTCACAGGAGTTGTGCTTGGCAAAGGAAAAGCCATTTTTTAGTGTAATTATGTCAACTCCCCAGCCTGCAACAGGCCCTGAATTTGAAGCTGTGGCCGCTTTGTGATGAAAATCACTTCTGATCACTCAGCCTCTGTTGTTAGGTCTATGTAGTGTTAAAATTGCCCCTTTGAAGTGGCACATTGCTTGCTCTTGCCTTTGAAGAACCACATGTGTGCTTACCTGGTGGAAAGGAGCCAACAGGAGACCCCTTCTTGTTACAAGGGTTTCTAATTTTACTAACCTGGTTTGTTGTACTCCAGCTTCTGAAGGCTGTCTCTGGGTAACTGTAGAAATCAGCGCTTTTCTGTCCTATAACATCCTTTAGACACTCAGAATTTTATGCTTATCTTTCAAAATGCTTTTCTAGGGGTAATTCTATTTAGGATAAACAGGAAAACACAAAGAGGAGCCTCTTGCACACAGCTTTTGCCAGTCTTGTCCTGAGGGATCATTTCTGTAGATGAATTATTGTTCCAAGTAGGTTGTCTTTGTCTCTGCTGGACATGGAAAGGGAATATTAATGCAGGTTGTTCCTGTGTGTATGGGTGTTCCTGAAGTACCTAATTAGGCACAGAGCTGCTGCTGTGCTGTTAACTCAGCATTTATTGCCAACCGCTGGCCTACACCGAGCTACAGTGATGCCTGATGTTAGCTGAAGTGCTTCTGAATTCAGGGTTGGGTCTTTGTCAGTGTCATACCTGTCCTGGAATTAAAAACCAGGTAGAAATTCGCTTGTATGATACAGATTCATGATGGTGCATTTTCAGGTTAGTGGGGAAAGTGGGATGAGTTGTGGCTGCCCCATCCCTGGCAGTGTTCAAGGGCAGGTTGGACACAGGGGCTTGGAGCAGCCTGCTCTAGTGTGAGGTGTCCCTGCCCATGGCAGGGGGTTGGAACTGGATGATCTTAAGGTCCTTTCCAACACAAACCGTTCCATGATTCGATGGGTGACGTAGGCTGGCAGGAACCTCATGAAGGTCAACAAAGGCGAATGCCAAGTCCAGCCCTGGAACACTCCAACCTTGAGCAACAGGTCAGGCTGGGGCAGCCAGTTGGGAATTTCAATGCCATCTTGTACATGAATATCCCAGAAGTGAACAGTTCACCATCGGGTGCCTCCTCTGCTGCTCATGGATTAGAATCTCTTTCCCTTGCTTAGAATAAATCCATCTCATCACTGTAAAAGCCATTTCAGATCTGTTTGGCTGTTCAGGGAGGTGGGGAATTGATATTTAACACTGCATTTTAAGTTGCTGCATGCAGGTTTTGGTTTCAAATGTAGGTTGGGATATTTTGGAGGGGGCTAAACTGTATCCGTGCAGTTATTCCCTGATAGATAAATGGGGTTTAGGTTGTTCAGTCGTGATTTTTGTCTCAGAATGGGACAAAAAAGGTGAACAATCCCAGTCTGTGATCCTAACTTGATACATGACGTTGGGGTTTGAGTGTTCTGGGATTACTCCCAGAAATGAGAGCTCTGTTTTAATGTTTTTAATGGAAGGTTGTGGAGTGAGCGTCTGATTCCATCATAAAGAAAACCAGTTTAGTATTAGCTTGGATATCCTCGCACAGTGTGTGCGCTCCCAGTGTACATCAGAAGCAGGAGTTGCAGCGTCATCATTTTCCACTGGCAGATGTTCCAGCTGTCAGGAATTGATCTGCTTTATGGGAAGCTGGAAATTTGGGATATTTCCTAATTCACTGATTCACCTCCTTGAGTGCTGGGGGATTGAGTCACTTTAAAATCAGTCGCAATCTGCTCTGCAACTCTGAAGTGGATTTACTTCAGGAATTCTTCATGGGGTGAACTCATTTTTAGACTCAATTTTGAGATTGCCTTAATAGCTCATAACATAAAACCAATGGAAAATCATCTAATTCCTGCTCCTTTTCCCCCGTTCCTGTTCTCATGGCATTGGGGCTGTACAGATCTGCTGCGCTTCATGTGGCTTTCACTTCTGTTGACTTGGGGATGTGTGCATTTGGTAAAGCAAAGAGTAAATTATACTGACTGAATGATGCTGAGAAAATGATTCTGTTACAGATACAGGAGTGTGTATTAAAAGCGTTTAAACAATGGGTTTAGTTATCATCACCATGCAGTGTGTGTAAGTGAAATTCCCCCCTCTCCTTTCATCATCTGTCAGATAGCACTGAAAGCATTGGTTCTGTTGCTGTGTGTTCTGCTGATGTGGGAAATCCACTCTCTGTAGAGCTGAGTGTGGTGTTTGCTCATTTCCCTGCTCCTTGCTTTGTTAGTGTGGCAGTTGGGGACTGCCTTAGGTCAAGGTCAGTTAAAACAGGTGCTTTTCTGTAGTGTAACAGTTCCAGATGGTTTGGATTTTATATTGTTTTGTACATTTTCTGCTGCTTTGCGCAGTTGTATAATACTCTTTTAATTACAGTTTCTAAGGAATTAGTCTGAATGTCCACTAGAGCAGCTTGCTCCAAGCCCCTGTGTCCAACCTGGCCTTGAGCACTGCCAGGGATGGGGCACCCTGTGCCAGCGCCTCAGCACCCTCCCAGGGAAGAGCTTCTGCCTAAGAGCTCAGCTCAGTCTCCCCTTGGGCAGGTTAAAGCCATTCCCCTTGGCCTGGCCCTACAGGCCCTTGTCCCAAGCCCCTCTCCAGCTTCCCTGCAGCCCCTTTAGGCACTGGAGCTGCTCTCAGGTCTCCCCTTCAGGAGCCTTCTCTTGTCCAGGCTGACCCAGCCCAGCTCTCTCAACTCCTGACATTTCAAAGGAAGACAGCCGTCCTCTGCAGAGCTTCTCTGGCTGCTTGGCCTTCAGAACGAACATTCCTTTGTAATCCCTCCAGGATTAGACTCATTCTAGTCACACGGAGCTGTGAGCCATGGAAGGAGCTGCAGGCAGCAGTGTGAAGAGATGCTGTGGGTGGCTGGAGTTAAATCACCTATGTTGAAACCATTGGAATAATTCTCCTGAGTGTGACTTTTCCTTCAGGCTCGTAGCAGACTGCCCAGACACCAGGGTCTTTTAAAGATAGGTGCTTGGTCACTCTCTGGATTGGCAATAAAGCAGAGTTCCTTTTACATTGCAGCTTTTTGTCCTGATGGTGAGAATAAGTTTATTTTTATTGGGTTTCTTGGTTTTGGAGAACTTAAATCAGGATTTTCCTGCAGTTTGAGGATTGTGCGCAGTATTAGACTTAGATGGAAAATGCTTACAACTTATAGACACCAAATATTGTTGAATATTTTCTTGACAGGCTGAGAACACTGGGGCTGTTGAGCCTGGAGAAGAGAAGCTGTGTGGAGACCTCAGAGCAGCTTCCAGTGTCTGAAGGGGGTTACAAGGATACTGGAGAGGGACTCTTCATTAGGGACTGCAGTGATAGGACAAGGGGTGATGGGTTCAGACTGAAACAGGGAAAGTTTAGGTTGGAGATAAGGCAGAAGCTCTTCCCTGTGAGGGTGCTGATGCGCTGGCACAGGGTGCCCAGAGAAGCTGTGGCTGCCCCATCCCTGGCAGTGTTCAAGGCCAGGTTGGACACAGGGGCTTGGAGCAAGCTGCTCCAGTGGAAGGGGTCCCTGCCCGTGGCAGGGGTTGGAGCTGGAGGAGCTTTAAGGTCCCTTCCAACCCAAACCAGGCTGGGATTCTATGACTGCATTTATTCTTTCTCACCCTCTTTTTAAGCAGTCAAAGTCTTTAAATGCTTAAAAATGATTTTTAAGGGGGCAAAGGGAATTCACAGTTTGCAGGATAAAGATGATGTTTAGGATCTGCTTTCCAGAAACTAATCTAGGATTCTTATTTGGCTGTCCAGTTCTGCTGTTCTCTGCACTAACTAATGCTTAATTTGTGAAGGGCTGCAATAGCAGATATTAATACTTCCCAGTTTAAAGGATCCCTAAATACCATTCCTGCTTCCCTGCAGAGCCACTAATTCATTTCTTACAAGCTTTTTCAGTAGCAGTTAGAGAACATTTTATTAGCTCGTGGAACCAAATGTTTCCTTATATGAATAAACTTGAAATTCCATCTGGAACAACAGTAAGGTTAAGAATATCCCATCTTTGCCCATAAAATCAGGATACCCATGAAAGTGTTCAGGTTTCCCAGGTTAAGGAACGATGATGCATTTCTTAGTCAGACTTTTGTTTTTAGTTCCCTTGCCCCAAAGAATTTTCTCCTGGGAAATGTGGCTACTTGAGCCTCATATTTCATCATGTTTTGTAATATATTTATAGCTGTCATAAAAGGATTCCTGTCTAAACTGTCCCGAGGTTAAATCCAGCTTTGTGTTTGGCTAATGGAGGGAAATGCAGTCACAAAGCAGCGGAGAACACCGGCTTCAAGGGATGCGGTGCCTCATCCTGCTGCTCCTTCAGGATTTACCATTATATTAATTCACCAAAACACAGATCAAACACCAATTCAAGTATTGTATAAGTCAAATGATGTGCTGCCTTGCCAGTTTTCATTCCAAACCCCCATTTAGAGCACAGAACCAACTCGAAACGTTTCTAATTGAGGGAGGTGCTACTGTACAAGACATGTTCTTCATGCTGGAGCTTGCAGTCCTGCCAGGTCCAAGATCTTGGTTGGGTTTGCAAGCAGATTTGCTTTGCAGGGTGTTTTGTAGTAGTACAGTAAGGCCAGTTGGATGCTTTTGTTTCTCTTCTCCAGTGTAAACCTTTCAATGTAGCAGGTTTTTAGGGGATATCTCAGGCTTCCAGCTTGTGATATTTGTTGTTATGCTGTTAATTTAAGTGGAATTTGTTTTGCATGAGGAGGGGGGGAGCCCTCATGGTGAAATACAGAGCTCCATATCCAGGTTCTGTGAAAACCAAGTATCCTGAACGTTCTGTGATTATATCATAGAATCACAAATGGTTTGTTTTTGAAGGGGCGTTAAAGCTCATCCATTCCCCCTTGGCCTGTCCCTACAGGCCCTTGGCCCAAGCCCCTCTCCAGGTTTCCTGCAGCCTCTTCAGGCACTGGAGCTGCTCTCAGGTCTCCCCTTCAGGAGCCTTCTCTTCTCCAGGCTGCCCCAGCCCAGCTCTCTCAGCCTGGCTCCAGAGCAGAGCTGCTCCAGCCCTCACAGCAGCTCCATGGCCTCCTCTGGCCTCACTCCAACAGCTCCATGTCCCTCTTGTGCTGCTGCCCCAGAGCTGGATCAGGGCTGCAGGGGGGGGTCTCCCCTTCACACAGCAGAGGGGCAGGATCCCCTCCCTGAGCTGCTGCTCACGCTCTGGGGGTGCAGCCCAGCACATGGCGGGGTTCTGGGCTCAAGCGCACACTGAAGCCGGGTCATGGGGAGCTTCTCTTCACCCAGCACCCCAAGTCCAAATCTTTTTAATTAAATAATTGAATTTTTAGTATATTGATTTATATATTAATGGATTTCTTTTCTTCTTCTTTTTCAGAGCATTCAGTCAGAAAAGAGCAGCAATCGAGAAGGAATATGCACAGGTAGGTTCTAGAGTAATTTTATTGTCTATGGCGTTCTCTTGATGTAATTTATTCATTAGGTCTGTAGGGTTTTTCATTTACCCTTTCTGTAAGTCACTATGAAAGTACCTCTTGAAGCTCCAGTTTTGACAGTTTGGCCTATGCAGGACTTAGACCTGTTCCGTGTTTGCATGGATGTTTTGACTCGAGGAAGTTCCTGTGTACAGAAACCATTTTTCATATTATTCTTTTCAAAGCGTTACAAAGTCAGGGACCTCTTTGAGGTTTTCTCAGAAGTTAGTGTGAAACCTGAGCAAAAAAAAGTAAAATCAGGTCAACTGGAGGGAGAGGAAATGGGTTGTGGCATCCTCGGGCCAATGTAAATTTACATTCCCATTCTTCAGGAGGAGCAGCTTCCCATTCATCTGCAATAAAAGCAGCCAGATTTGGCCTCGTGCTGGTGATAGGGAGTGGAATGAATTCTGATTTGTTTGGGAGAAAGGAGGGAGGATTGATTTTTTTTTTTTCCCTCCCTGCTTCCAAAATTAGAACGCATCTCATAAGGGTACAGCTGCCTCCTTCATTTACAGGGGAGGCTCTTGGAGCTTAAGTCCAAGTCCAACAGCTTAAAAAGACATTAATTTATTTTAAAACAGATTAGAAGTTGAATCAAATAGAAGCAAAGGAGCTTGTGGAGCTCAATATACAATAAATACAACTGGGGATGTGCCTGATGTTACAGTTGTTGGTGTTGGGGCAGGGACAGAGTGATGTGAAAAGGGAAGCTGTTGCTTGGGTGTCCCTACCTGTAGTTTGTGACTTGTTGGGTTAAGCCTCCTGTTAGTGCTGCATCACCCCCAGGTCTGCCCAGAGCAAACATCGCTGCTGGCCTGGCTTTGCTACTCTGCTCTCGTGAGACCTCACCTGGAGTGTTGTGTGCAGTTCTGGTGTCCTCAGCATAAAAAGGACATGGAACTGTTGGAACAAATCCAGAGGAGGCCACGAGGATGAGCAGGGGCTGGAGCAGCTCCTGTATGGAGCCAGGCTGAGGAAGTTGTGGCTGTTGAGCCTGGAGAAGAGAAGCTGCGTGGAGACCTCAGAGCAGCTTCCAGTGTGTGAAGGGGGCTACAAGGATGCTGGGGAGGGACTCTTCATCAGGGACTGCAGTGATAGGACAAGGGGTGATGGGTTCAAACTGACACAGGGGAAGTTCAGGTTGGAGATAAGGAAGAAATTCTTTCCTGTGAGGGTGCTGAGGCACTGGAATGGGTTGCCCAGGGAGGTTGTGAATGCTCCATCCCTGGCAGTGTTCAAGGCCAGGTTGGACAGAGCCTTGGGTGCCATGGTTTAGTGTGAGGTATCCCTGCCTATGGTAGGGGGGTTGGAGCTGGATGATCTGAAGGTCCTTTCCAACCCTAACTATTCTATGATTCTATGATGAAAGAAGATTTTGGTGTCTGTGCCAAATGCTTTTTCTAGCCCTACATCTCCTGTAGGGAGTCTGAGCCCTCAAACTCAGCTGAAACCACTTTGTAAATCACATGAAATTTGCACTGAATTCAATCCAGATGTTGACAGTAGTGCTCTGAGGATCTGCAGTTACTGCTGCTCCTCTTCCTCCGCTGTACGCGGACTGGCATCAGCATCTATCGATTCCATTGGCAGTTGCACTTGATTTGATTCAGAGCAACAATTTTTCATTGACAGAATCAATAGATGCCTCCTGAACCTTTGATTAAAAGTATGTGTTCTTTAGTGAGTTTTGTAAGGATTTTTTGTAATGACATTGAATTTAAGTTCGTTCTTGATACATTTATCCATTCTGCACCAGGACTGTGTTTTATATGCAGCAGTCGCTGCTTTTAGGGAATAGTCTGGATAAGCTGGAAAAATAATTACATTCTCGGATTCAGAAGGCTCAGTCTTAACAACTGAGGCTTTCAAGTCCTTGCATTTAAACACCCCCCCCCCCTCAGCTTTCCAGCAATCCAGCTGCATCATTTGACATCCCTTCAATGCCTGCTTCTATGAATGAGGGCTTTGGGCTCGCTTCCTTGGTTTGCTGATAAGTGCCCAGTTCAGGAACAACGTTGGATGTTTCTTCTTGGGCCTGTGAAAAGGATTTCTGTGTTGGAGATGGTAATAAAATTCCACATCAAGCCTTGGTTTTGGGGGGGGGAGAGGAATTGTGCTGCAAAAGAAATGTGAAGTCGGATTCATCAATGGGGGAATCTTCCTTTTGAACCTGGTCTAAAGGAAACTGGAGGTTTCTGAAGCAGGATTTCGACATCTTTTCACAGGCTCTGTCCAAAAGCCTCTTGTCACTCTCAGAGGACTCAGAATATTCTTACTTAGGACTTTTTGGCAAGTGAAAGAGATAAATAGTGGTGGACAGTGAAAACCAATTGCCCAGAACTGAATGCTTTGTTGGTTAAAAGAAGTTGTGTTCTGCTGCCCAGTGCTTGGTGCCAAGTTTCACTGCACAAAGTGCTTTTGTTTGGAGTAATACCTATACAGATGCTCATGAAACACATGGGGCAGTGTTGATAATTTCCTCAGGTATCTTGAATGCATATGATGTATCAGAACCTGTATGTAAGTTATGCTATGGCTCCTTTTACCAAGGCAGTTGGTTTTACTCGGTCTCTTCACCATATTGTACCTGTTGAAGTGATTTCAAGCTGGTTCCAGTGCTTATTACCTGCCTCTGGTGGCTTCTTCCCTGGCTTTTTTGGCTGTGCCATGGTATAAATGAGAGAAGCATTTGATGCATCAGCCCTCCCGTTGCGAAGGCCTTTCTGGCTCTGTTGTGGATATGCATGGAGAGGTTTCAGTGGTATTTTCAGTACTGCATCATTAAATAGACATTTGAGGCTCACCTTAATATTCAGAAATTGAGAGCTTGAACAGGCTTTCATTTCCCATTAGCAGGATTCCTAGTTAATAGCATTTAAATTGCAGTTTTATAGAGTATTATTAGCTGTGCTCATGATTAATAAGCTGGCTGAAATCAGGAGGCAGGAATACTCTTTTGTTAGCTGAAAGAGCAACTTAGTGAATGCCTGATAAAACACTGTTTTCCTGAGCTTGTGAAGGAGGTAAAATGGTGTTGTTACTTCGTTTCAGGTTGTAATTGCACCTCTGCTGTACTTTGTATTATTCTTTAACAGTTTTAACACAACAGGAGCCTTTCGCAGTCTGTGTCCCACGCTGGGAACACACAGAGGGGAGATGAAGATGAGCTCTTAGGCAGAAGCTCTTCCCTGTGAGGGTGCTGAGGCGCTGGCACAGGGTGCCCAGAGAAGCTGTGGCTGCCCCATCCCTGGCAGTGTTCAAGGGCAGGTTGGACACAGGGGCTTGGAGCAAGCTGCTCCAGTGGAAGGGGTCCCTGCCCGTGGCAGGGGTTGGAGCTGGAGGAGCTTAAGGTTCTGTTAACCCAAACCAGTCTGGGATTCTATGATTCCATGTCCTGTTTTGTCATGCTTTGGTTTTGGTCCATCTTTGGCTCTCACTGTGTTGGAGTAAAACGTGACTCCAGGCAATCAGCATGGTCCACCTCTATGAGTGTACAAGTCATCTCAAAGAGGTTGAGCTGTGAAACATGCTCCCCGTTTCAGTGCATGCTAATCAATTGCTAACTGTAATACGTCAGCTGAGGGCACTGAGGAAACCAAGTGGGAAAGTTCATTCTATCAGCTATATTAGAGCTTTGGATTTAGGCTGAGGAGCAAGAAGGAGCTTCTGTTGAGCTGAAAGAAAGGAAAAAGCCACTGACTTACGATTTCTGTTCCTGCCTGCCTTTCGGGTGGTCAGATGAATGTTGAAGAGATGTGTGAGCTCAGGAGAAGCAGCTATCTGATCTGTGATCTGAGAGTGGACAGGTCACTGGTGTTGGTTCCTGTTGCAATGAAACTTGAGACATTTAAACCACTTTAAAGTATGGAGGAATAGAAGGTGGTACAGTTTGTACCCACACATTCCTGTTGGCAGCTGTGAGTGAAGTGCAGCCTATCACAGGATCCCAGACTGGTTTGGGACCTTAAAGCTCATCCAGCTCCAACCCCTGCCACAGGCAGGGACCCCTTCCACTGGAGCAGCTTGCTCCAAGCCCCTGTGTCCAACCTGGCCTTGAACACTGCCAGGGATGGGGCAGCCACAGCTTCTCTGGGCACCCTGTGCCAGCGCCTCAGCACCCTGACAGGGAAGAGCTTCTGCCTAAGAGCTCAGCTCAGTCTCCCCTCGGGCAGGTTAAAGCCATTCCCCTTGTCCTGCCCTACAGGCCCTTGTCCCAAGCCCCTCTCCAGGTTTCTTGAGGCTGTTGTCCTCCACTTGCTTACTGGATTGGTTCTACCACTGAAGTAATAAACCCTCCTCAAGTGTTTTCCAGAGCACTCAGTGACATTTTGGTGTAATTCCACATTTGTTTGCTGCCAAGGTAAAAGGTATTTGTTGTTATGCTGTTAATTTAAGTAGAATTTGTTTTTCATGAGGAGGGGGGGAGCCCTCATGGTGAAATACAGAGCTCCATATCCAGGTTCTGTGAAAACCAAGTATCCTGAATGTTCTGTGATTATATCATAGACTCACAAATGGTTTGTTTTTGAAGGGACGTTAAAGCTCATTCATTCCCCCTTGGCCTGGCCCTAGAGGCCCTTGTCCAAAGCCCCTCTCCAGCTTTCCTGCAGCCCCTTTAGGCACTGGAGCTGCTCTCAGGTCTCCCCTTCACACAGCAGAGGGGCAGGATCCCCTTCCTGAGCTGCTGCTCACGCTCTGGGGGTGCAGCCCAGCACACAGGGGGGTTCTGGGCTCAAGCGCACACTGAAGCCGGGTCATGGGGAGCTTCTCCTCACCCAGCACCCCAAGTCCTTCTCCTCAGGCTGCTCCATCCAGGCTCCCCCAGCCTGGGTCTGTGCTTATTAGCTCATTCCCTGTCGTCTGGACAGAAAGCTGGCGTTCTTTTCAGCCTGGAGGATACAGAAGGTTACTGTGGCCTCAGGGAGAGCAGGAAGAGATTGTGGACTTTAAGGGTGGGTCCCTGCCTTGGTGACAAACACAAGGCAGCCATAGGTTGACTGGTCAATAGCCTGTTTTGTTAACCCATGAACCTGACTGACTTCTTTCTTCCTTGGAGGAGGATGTTAGCTTTACTGCTGTGGCAAATCTCCCTCTAGAGTATTGCTGTACTACTGACGATGTTTGTCTGGGGTTTGATTTGTGCCTGAAACCAGTGACTTCTCTAATCAACCAGTCAAAGCTATCAGTGAAATAAGCCCTCAGGGTGGGGAAAAGATGTATTTTTAGGACTTTATCTTTTAGGGAATTAAGGGACTTCTGTATTCCAGATCATGTGAGGAAGGATTTAGTTGGTAGTAAGCACACATACAGAAAGGAGTTATTTCTCAGGCTTATCTTTTGATGAAACTTGGCTTTCATTCCATGGTTCCTCTGCAGAGAAACTTCCTCTTGTAGTAAATGAGGAGACTATGTAGAGATTTCCGTGCTGGGCAGGGAGATGAATGATTGCTATATGTGGATGTACTTGATAGCAGTTGGTTTGGAGACAGCGAATGCCTTTGAAATCCAGCTCTGGATTTGTTGAATTTGCAAGCTTTCTGTAGAGAATGTTAGGAGAAATCCAGAGGGAAACCTTTCCATCCATGAGCTTCCTCATGTCTGCAGGTGGCGGCTGTATCTTTGCTGTCTAGTTTAAGAGCAGACAAAAAAATCATTAAAAAAGCCCTTTATATCTCTGAAATCTCTCAGTATAGTCTTTCTCTTTTGATTTTCAATGTCTTTAGTGCACTGTTTTAGATCTCTTTATAAAGCCGCATCCAGCCTGGCTCCTACTGGCTTCATGGCTGATCCCTGATGCTTCAGAGGCTCGATGGTCATTACTCAGAAACCTGTCAGTAGTTTGGAGGCAGCTTCATTCTATTTAATCAGTAGTATTGCACAGAACTTCAGGAGTCACAGAATCCCAGACTGGTTTGGGTTGGAAGGGACCTTGAAGCTCACCCAGCTCCAACCCTTGCCACAGGCAGGGACCCCTTCCACTGGAGCAGCTTGCTCCAAGCCCCTGTGTCCAACCTGGCCTTGAACACTGCCAGGGATGGGGCAGCCACAGCTTCTCTGGGCACCCTGTGCCAGCGCCTCAGCACCCTCCCAGGGAAGAGCTTCTGCCTAAGAGCTCAGCTCAGTCTCCCCTCGGGCAGGTTCAAGCCATTCCCCTTGGCCTGGCCCTACAGGCCCTTGTCCCAAGCCCCTCTCCAGGTTTCCTGCAGCCCCTTCAGGCACTGGAGCTGCTCTAAGGTCTCCCCTTCAGGAGCCTTCTCTTCTCCAGGCTCACCCAGCCCAGCTCTCTCAGCCTGGCTCCAGAGCAGAGCTGCTCCAGCCCTCACAGCAGCTCCATGGCCTCCTCTGGCCTCGCTCCAACAGCTCCACGTCCCTCTTGTGCTGCTGCCCCAGAGCTGGATCAAGGCTGCAGGGGGGTCTCCCCAGAGTGCAGCAGAGGGAGAGAATCACATCAATAAGTGGTCATCTCTCAAAAGAGGTTCGGATTCATGCACTTAGGGTACAAAACCAAGAGGAAAACTTGATTTTCAACCTGGATTATGGGCAGTATGTATTCATTAATGAATAATTGCTTTAAATAAGTGTCTTTATTCCTTTCCATTTTCCTAAATAATCTCCTCTTTGGCATGGAATGTGTGTACATGATGTCAGATACCTCTGGAGCCTGGACTGTTTTATTGGCTTGCCTGAAATCTCAGCTTGGCAGGCTTTCCCTTTTCCAGGAGAGGATCCATACAGCTTCCCAGTCACTGCCTGATGCAGAGATCATGCATATTGATGACCTGCCTTGGTCCTTTAAGCCGTGATGCTGAAGAATAATACATCAGCAGAACTTGCTGCTTCCAGAAAGCAAACACCTGCTTGATCCCACCTTTGTATTATCCTCTCCTATAGCCCAACACTATTCAGAACACCAGGATATCAAGCAGAGGTTGAAGAAAATGAAGTGTAAGACTTTAGGAGCTATTCACCCCATTCTTTCCAACAAAGCATGGAGAATCAGTGGCCCTGAATGCTACAAAGACATGATCTGCCTCATTTCATAAATGCTTAAATAGACTATTGTGGATTTTAGAATAACTTGTAGAGACAAGTTGGACAAATCAGGTGTTCTAATGGGATTATCGATACAATTCTGCACTTGTCACAGCTCAACCCCTTAGTGCACGTTACCCTTTCCCCCCCCCAAACAAGAAGCTCTTTAGAATTCTCTCTATTAAATGTCCCTTTAACATTTAATATAATATACTTGGCCTGGAACAAAGGCTGTGGGTCTACGTGTGACATTCCAAACAATATTATCAGTGCCCTTCTCTTTTTATGTAGATTTTGCATTCAGTTGTTGGTGTAGTTTTTCTTTCCCCAAGAAACCCATGTCAGCATTTAAAGCAGGGATGGGGGGGGGGGAGTATCAGGTATCTGATTTAGGGCTTGTCTCACTGACAACATGTTCTCTTAGGTGGAAAACGAAAATGCCTTTAACTGAAATACTTGTCCATTTAAAAGGCGTGTTCAAAGGCAGCCTTTAGAAACTGCGCAGCTCTCTGCTGCAGGCTTTATGGAATTCTTTAGGTTAAAATAATATTGCCCTAAGAACAGAGGTGGACTGTCAGCTCCTGTTTTCACTGAAAACATCGAGTTCCTTCGAAAGGGGTTGCTAAGCTTCAACTTACACTATTCCTACAAAGAAAGCCCTTCAGAAAGAAACTGCAGGTTTTGCTGAACTGATGCAAGCGAATTTCTCTTTGCCTGCTTTTAGCCCTTATTTTTCTTTCCAATTACTGCACTCATAAGCATCCACTGCCTGCAGTTCTGATGCATGTGAGTGGTTCTGCTTTCAGATGAAGAGCTTTAGTCTTAAAAGGTATTCATTTTTTACTCAGTCGTTAAGATTTAGTGAACTGGGCCGTGTATCCTTCAGTCTGTGGAGTTCATACAACCATAGAAGGGTTTGGGTTGGAAGGGACCTTACAGCACATCCAGTTCCAACCCCTGCCATGGGCAGGGACCCCTTCCACTAGAGCAGCTTGCTCCAAGCCCCTGTGTCCAACCTGGCCTTGAACACTGCCAGGGATGGGGCAGCCACAGCTTCTCTGGGCACCCTGTGCCAGCGCCTCAGCACCCTCATATACTCTTTATGTGCATTGTGTTTTGTTTTAAATCCCCAAAGCTTCTAGGAAACGGGCCAATATTTGGCAGATGAGCATCACCTGCATCCCTTCCTCCTATTTTCTAGCACACCATAAGAAGTTCAAAAGCCATTTGTCTTTTAGCCTTCTTCTGGTTTCCTGTTGCATTTCTGAGCTTTCTTAGTCCTGCATTTATTCTGGAGCCCTAAATTTAAAGTAAAACTTTTTTTGTATTCCAGGATAACACTGCTGCTTTCCCAAATGAGCACCTTCTCTGTTACAATCCAAAGGCCACAATTTAGGGTCCAACCAGCAATTCCTGCGTTGTCTGGGAAGGATGCTCTGGAGAGTGGGATTATAAAGAAAAGGTTTGTTTAAAGAAAATAAGTCCTGGATAGATAAAGGGATGTAGAATTGCATCCCTTGTTTCACCCTGAAGTTCAGGTAGCTAATTCAGCTGAGGAAGTTTTCTGCAGTTCAGCTGGGTTTTGATTCTTAGGCAGACCAAGGTAATCCGTAAGAGGTGTTACTACTTTCTTCTATGGGGCTACAAAGAAATGTTTGTTTGCGCCTTCTATACAGCAGTTTTGGACTCTGTGTGACTCCTTGTATTATAGGTAGTAATGTTTCTGAGCACTCTTCACATCTCTCTGGTTATTATACCTTTACTAAGGATAAGGTCTCCAGTTCTCAGCAGTACTGATCCCAGCAGTTCACTTAACACCTAGCATTGTGTTAGATGGACGTCAGGTAAACTGGGCAGTGATTCTTGGCTACTGTTTTATCATAAAAGGGTTTACTTGAAAGGGTACAGTAGACATGTTCTTACCTATTTTTAAAAGCTATAATTCCTTCTTCCCCTTTGCAACCCTGCAACCAGACCTCTACAAACCAGACCATGTTGACAGCTAAAAAAACCCCGCAGAGAGAGAATGTTTAAGTCAAATCTGCCATGAATGATGATTCAGTGTAAGACCTTATATACACAGTAGGAGATTTGTTCAGTTTTAGACAGATAAAAGGCCTTTTATCAACCAGTCCTGTCTCTTCTCTCAAGGAAGAGACGGGAGAAGGGGAATGCGAGGTTACTGAGGCCAATGCAGGAGAAGAATCCAAGTGGTAGCTGCAAAGTAGTAAAAGATGTGGTGCTAACGTGATAAATATATTCTACAAGCAAAGAAGTCTGCATGAGCTAAGGAAGTGGGTACTGCTGGTGTTTGTATGGCTTACTCCTTTGGTAAATATATAACTAAATTGCTAGGATTTAGTCTCATAGTGTGGAAATCATAGGATCCCAGGGTGGTTTGGGTTGGAAGGGACATTAAAGCTCATCCAGCTCCAACCCCTGCCACAGGCAGGGACCCCTTCCACTGGAGCAGCTTGCTCCAAGCCCCTGTGTCCAACCTGGCCTTGAACACTGCCAGGGATGGGGCAGCCACAGCTTCTCTGGGCACCCTGTGCCAGCGCCTCAGCACCCTCCCAGGGAAGAGCTTCTGCCTAAGAGCTCAGCTCAGTCTCCCCTCGGGCAGGTTAAAGCCATTCCCCTTGGCCTGGCCCTACAGGCCCTTGTCCCAAGCCCCTCTCCAGGTTTCTTGAGGATGTCGTCCTCCACTTGCTTACTGGATTGGTTCTACCACTGAAGTAATAAACCCTCCTCAAGCATTTTCCAGAGCACTCGGTGACATTTCGGTGTAATTCCACATTTGTTTGCTGCCAAGGTGAAAGTTTTCAACCAAATAATGAAGTTTGTGGGGGAATTCAACAGAACTGTTATTTCCAGGGGCTCGGAACTGGATGATTTCAAGGTCCTTTCCAACCCAAAGCATTCTGTGATTCCCTTTGCTGTAAAACACCGGGAGAGATGCAAGTACATTTCCTAAGTACAATTCTGAATTGAAGCCAGAATGTGGAAGAAATTTGTGTGATGGTATCCATTATAATTCCCTAGAATTCATGCATGCAAATGACCGTCCTAATTACAAGTGTGAAATAGTCAAGACATACTTGGGCAGTTGGGGTGTTGCAATTCCAGTGTAAGTGGTCACAGTGGTTTGGCTTCTTGGTCTCAGAAACTATTGCGACTTAATGTAGTGGTGTTCACAGGTCTGCATCCTGTTGGTTGCATCTGAGCAACTGGATGATCGTTTTTCAGTGTTTCCCATGAAAAGTGAGATCAGTCTGTTCAATGAGCTTTATGGTGGGAGATATCCATGTCTATTAAAAGGAATTAACTCTGGGGCTTGGAGCAAGCTGCTCTAGTGGAAGGTATCCCTGCCTGTGGCAAGGGACTGGAACTGGATGAGCTTTAAGCTCCCTTCCATCCAAACCAGTCTGGGATTCCATGGTTATATCATAAAATAGAGTTTGGTAAGTTAGGGACATCACCATCATCGATATCATCATCAAAATGAATATCACACAGGAATTGGAAATCCAGGGTAAGTACAGTGCAGGAGCAAACCCTGTGCATTGATTTGCATTTTAATTTCTCTATGTAAAACGTTCCTTTCAGTCACCAAAATAGTTCTGATGAGTGCATGGACTTAATTCATTATCCTGTATTTTCTGCCTGCCGTACTCCCACTGCTGTTCCTTTCACTGGCAATACGCTCAATGTTCTGCCTTTTTTGCCGTTTCCAGGGTAGTTTGTCATATTTTCAACCCGAAGAAAAGCAGATTCCATCTTGGTTGCAAACAGAAACTAATTGAGTAGGAGGAAGACTGGAGGTTTATGAAGCCCCCCCTCAGCTCTGGTTTTCTTAGCTCTGATTGTGTACAAATGTGGCTTGAAGCGTTTCTTTTTTACTTTCACAAACCATAAAGAGGGGATTTAAACTATAAAGAACACTTAGCAAGGGCTGGTCGCATACTTTCTGGGATGAGAAATTTGGGAGGTCCCAGGTTTCCTGGATTTATTTCTGCTCAGGATGCCAAGTACATCTGTGTTTGCTTTTTGATTGTCTGTCCAAACAGCCTAGCTTGAAACTTGCACTTTTCCCATCAAATCCTGTTTCTTCTCTTTATAGTAGTGTCTTGAAAGGCATTTTCTGTCTGGGGTTGGTTTAATGGGTTTGAGTTTTGCTGGTAATTTCTGTTCGATCAAGGTAGAAGAGAGCATCAGTGTGATTGCCTCCGGTGAATATGGCTGGAGGTGGGATTTGGGAATGGGAATTCTTCTGTGTGCTTATGGAAGAGTTGTCTTCTGGATAAGAAGGATTCCACCAGTGCTGGGGATGCATCAGAGATGTCAGACAATGGGAGAGGGGCAACCATAAGGGGTAAGGGGTAGTCATGAGGAGAGAGGAGGAGTGGCCATGAGGGGTAAGGGGTAAGTCGTGAGGGGAAGGCCAGCCATGAGGGGAGATGGGTTTGCTCTTAGTGACATGGTTTAGGGATGGACTTGGCAGTCCTGGGGGAACAGTTGGATGTGATGATCTTAAAGGTCTTTTCTGACCTCATTGATTCTATGAGAAGGATAATGCACTATCTACCTGTATAAAAATATGCAACTATAATCAGGTATAAGGATGATACAATTTTTACTTCTGTAAGAATCTTTTATGGAAAGCAGACTTCTGGGATGATGTGCCCATGTTTCAGGGCTTTGGTTATGAAAACCTGCTGTTAAACCTGCACGTGCTGCTGTTAGATGGATAGAAAATGATACAGGAGAAAGCTGAACTAATTCATCCAGGCTGCGGAGGCTGTGACGGAACATGAATGAAACTAGAATGGTGTGTACCTCTGTAAAGCTAACCTAAACTTTCCCTAGAGCAGTTCATATACGTAAAAGAGTAAATGAACATCCCCTTTGTGAAAAATCATCATTCACCTCTACTCTTATATCTGAAGTCAGAGAAGTGAACATGTGTGACACCTGAAGATATCCCCCAGTGCAAGAGAGACGTGGAGCTGTTGGAGCGAGGCCAGAGGAGGCCATGGAGATGCTGCGAGGGCTGGAGCAGCTCTGCTCTGGAGCCAGGCTGAGAGAGCTGGGCTGGGGCAGCCTGGAGAAGAGAAGGCTCCTGAAGGGGAGACCTGAGAGCAGCTCCAGTGCCTAAAGGGGCTGCAGGAAAGCTGGAGAGGGGCTTGGGACAAGGGCCTGTAGGGCCAGGCCAAGGGGAATGGCTTGAACCTGCCCGAGGGGAGACTGAGCTGAGCTCTTAGGCAGAAGCTCTTCCCTGTGAGGGTGCTGAGGCGCTGGCACAGGGTGCCCAGAGAAGCTGTGGCTGCCCCATCCCTGGCAGTGTTCAAGGCCAGGTTGGACACAGGGGCTTGGAGCAAGCTGCTCTAGTGGAAGGGGTCCCTGCCTGTGGCAGGGGTTGGAGCTGGATGATCTTTAAGGTCCATTCCAACCCAAACCAGTCTGGGATTCTTAGCTTCAGAGCTGATCTCCTGCACTCCAGCAATAATTGCATATCAATAAAAGGTAGAAATTGCTGGGTTTAGTTGTGTGTTTATAATAGCAGGGCTTTATAATGGTGGAAGACTTGAGCTACCTCTTCTCCATCCCCTTGTTTCAGTTGAAGCTGTTCATCCTCAAGAGTTGTTCCTTAGTTGGCCACTTTATGGAAGTTATTTGTAGGAATTTCGAAGTGCATTTCTGGTGCTGTACACGTGGCTGTTAGGACCCGGGTTAGATCTGTTGATCTCCAGAGCTCCCTTTCAACCTCAGCCATTCTGTGGTTTTATTTCTAAGCAATTAAAATATTAGGGATTTAATAGCGAAATGAGCTGTGTTATATTTTCATGTCCCTCTTTCAAACAGCTTGAGCTATTTCAGAGTTTGAGTGAAGCTTCTGCCTGATATGGTTTGTGCAGACGTGTCTTACTGGCTGTTTTGGTACCTCCAGAGCCTCAAGGAATGGGGCAATATGTTTTTAATGCTTTGAAACTTGGTTTTTACAATTAGGAGGCTGACAAGTTGAGGTTGTGCAGGTCATCTACGGAAGTTGGCATGGACCCTGTGCTTTGTTCTATTATACAGTAGATTTAAATGAATCCATTGAAGATTGTGGAGATTGCTGTGATTCTGTGAAGATTCAGCTTCCCTTTTATTTTACAAAGGGGAATAGACAAGGAGAATTCAGCTGCCCTTTTATTTTCCCTAAGAGCAATATAAAATACAGCCTACGATGTGGGATTGGATAGATCCTCTTTGTTTTAACTTCGTGCACTACGGTAAAATGTGCTTTCATGAAGCGTGCAGTGTTTCAAATGCCTCCCCCCCCTTTTGTTTTCATAGAAATGAATTATTCTGGTACTGTAATACCTCTAAATAAGCATTTTCACACTGCTGATGCAGTAAGATTTCATATAACCACCAAGGTATTTTTGCAGGTGTGGAAACCAGGGGACACACACAGAGGTCTTTCTGTTTGAAGGCAAAGCAGCTGCTAGCTAGGGGCTTCCTCAGTGCTGCAGGATTAATTGCTGGTATTAGTGCTCTTACTTTTGCCCTGGTCTCTATTCATTGCATCACCTTCAATTCACACCCTGTGCTCTGAAGCAAAGTCTTCAATTGCAGAAGAGGGTTGTTCAATTCTGTTCCTGCAGTAGGCTCCAGAGAGAGAGAAAGGGGTTTGATTGCAAAGGGAGGTGATGGTACTTAACTGGCTGCTGGAATAGGTGGGGACTGCTTTGTAAAACCTAAGGATGAGCTTTTCACTTCCTTCTCTTCCAGCCTTTTGTTTCTCTGGAGCTGTTATTTCATACTATGAGTGATGGCAGTGGAAAAACTGACAGTGTGAAACCCTTTTTGATTGTCCATTGGGACATCTGTGAAGGAAGGGACAATAATGGCACCAGCCATCAGGATACATAAAGCATCAATTGTATAAGCGTATTTTCTTCTAAGTTTCAATACAAACACAAATTACTTCTTCTTGTTCCTCTCTCTAAAACTACAAATGGTGGAAGACATTTGGATCAGTTATATTGTCCTTCTGCGCTCCGTCTCCTTTCTATGTAGGCTGTCTCCATTAATGCCTCTGCTCCAGGTTATGGATGAGAATACTTCTGTTCTACAGTTGTCCAGACACAGTTGGGTACCTGTGCTTTCAGAAATCATGGAATCACAGAGCAGCTGGGGTTGGAAGAGACCTTAAAGCTCACCCAGTTCTAACCCCCTGCCATGGACAGGAACACCTTCCACTAGAGCAGCTTGCTCCAAGCCATTGTATGATCCTGTTGGAGCGAGGCCAGAGGAGGCCATGGAGCTGCTGTGAGGGCTGGAGCAGCTCTGCTCTGGAGCCAGGCTGAGAGAGCTGGGCTGGGTGAGCCTGGAGAAGAGAAGGCTCCCGAAGGGGAGACCTGAGAGCAGCTCCAGTGCCTAAAGGGGCTATAGGAAACCAGTCTGTGATTCTATGAAAAAACACTAAATACAGCTAAAGAATGGAATTTAACATAGTGCCTATTCCTGCAGCCCACAGTGCTGAACACACAAGCTGATACCATCAGCCAGGCTGCGCTCGTGCTCACACCAAGTCTAAATTCCAGCGATGCTTCCTCAGCACATCCTAATCCTGCTATGAATCAGCAGCATTTCACGATCCTGAACCTGGATAAACTCCAAGAATAATCAGGGAGAAACTTTGTGAAACACAACATTAGAAGCTGGTTGAAAGAGTAAATCCCTCTTTATTCCTGTTATGTACAACCCTGTGAGGGCTGGAGGTGGAATTTTACAGCTTGCTTAGGAAATGGTTTTAGAGTCATAGAATCATAGAATAGTTAGGGTTGGAAAGGACCTTAAGATCATCCAGTTCCAACCCCAGTGCCACGGGCAGGGACACCTCACACTAAACCATGGCACCCAAGGCTCTGTCCAACCTGGCCTTGAACACTGCCAGGGATGGAGCATTCACAACCTCCCTGGGCAACCCATTCCAGTGCCTCAGCACCCTCACAGGAAAGAACTTCTTCCTTATCTCCAACCTGAACTTCCCCTGTTTCAGTCTGAACCCATCACCCCTTGTCCTGTCACTCCAGTCCCTAATGAAGAGTCCCTCTCCAGCATCCCTATAGGCCCCCTTCAGACACTGGAAGCTGCTCTGAGGTCTCCACGCAGCTTCTCTTCTCCAGGCTCAACAGCCCCAGTGAAGTTTTAGTGGACAGTTTTAGTGAAGGGAATCTCATCACTGTCTAGTGTAAAGAGAGGTTTGTAAGCCTGAGAGTATTTCATTTGTAACTTAGTCTATGTCTTGAATTTAGCTACATTTACTGTCTCAATTTGGAAGTTACACCTACCTTCAGCTCTGTGGCTTACCAGAAAGAGCACGAATACCAGAAACTGAGGAAGTATTTCAGGAGGTGGTTTTCAGCGCTTACACCTTACCTTGGTGTAACTTCCTAATGGCTGGGACACAGAAGGGAAGAAAGCAAACAAAAACCTGAGATAAGCGGTGCAAATCTGCAGAGCAAAGCACTAAGATACAGCTGCGGGCTTGGAATCAAGATCAATTTACTCACACACAGCAGCAACCCTTCTCACCATGCACTTAAAGAAACTAAGCAGTCATGGCATGAAGGTCACTGTAAAAGATAACTGGTTCCAAGATCCAAAGTAGAGATGAGGGGGCTGAGCTGCAGGGACAGGCAGGACTTTGCTCTGGGGCTCAGCTGGTGGGGATGTGTATGAACTGCCCAGAGAAGGTGAGGAGCAAAGAGCTGGTATCTGCTGATGACAGCTATTCAGAGGGGTGAATTTAAGGGCTGATATCAGGGAAAGGATTTTAATGAAACTGAGTCACAGGATCATAGGATAATAGAATCCCAGATTGGTTTGTGTTGGAAGGGAGCTTAAAGCTCATCCAGTCCCAACCCCTGCCACGGGCAGGGACCCCTTCCACTGGAGCAGCTTGCTCCAAGCCCCTGTGTCCCACCTGGCCTTGAACACTGCCAGGGATGGGGCAGCCACAGCTTCTCTGGGCACCCTGTGCCAGCGCCTCAGCACCCTCCCAGGGAAGAGCTTCTGCCTAAGAGCTCAGCTCAGTCTCCCCTTGGGCAGGTTCAAGCCATTGCCCTTGGCCTGTCCCTACAGGCCCTTGTCCCAAGCCCCTCTCCAGCTTTCCTGCAGCCCCTTTAGGCACTGGAGCTGCTCTCAGGTCTCCCCTTCAGGAGCCTTCTCTTCTCCAGGCTCACCCAGCCCAGCTCTCTCAGCCTGGCTCCAGAGCAGAGCTGCTCCAGCCCTTGCAGCATCTCCATGGCCTCCTCTGGCCTCGCTCCAACAGCTCCACGTCCCTCTTGTGCTGCTGCCCCAGAGCTGGATCAGGACTGCAGGGGGGGTCTCCCCTTCACACAGCAGAGGGGCAGGATCCCCTCCCTGAGCTGCTGCTCACGCTCTGGGGGTGCAGCCCAGCACATGGGGGGGTGTCTGGACTCAAGTGCACACTGAAGCCGGTTTGAGGAGCTTCTCATTTTGTGCAGTTTTAAAGCATTCAGTGTGTTTAAATGGAGAGTATTTTCCAGTAAAGATGGGAGAGCATCTGGGGTTGTTCTGCTGTGTGCATGTGTCCAGCCCTGCTCATGTAGTATTGTCTTCTTTGCCTTTTTTTATAGTGAGGTTTGACAATGCAGTGTCAGCTCTTCTGTAGGTATCACCCCATCACTCCTCTTTATTTTGCTCAGGTTTCTGATATTGAAATCTACTTTTCCTTCCCAGTTTGTGCACAAATCACCAGTTGTCCTCAGGAGCTTGTCCTTGGCTCCTATGCTGAGAAACACCTGGAGTGAGTTTTTCCTCAGTGGTTATATGGGCTGGGTTATAAATGCTGCTCTACTCAGGTTATCAGAAAGGCCAGTAATGAGTTTGCTGAGGCTAAGATATGATTTCAGCTCTTTAGACCCATGGCCAGAGGCTACTGATAGGATCACAGGTATTTTTCTACCTTTTAAAATAGAATAACCTCAATGTAAAAAGCCCTGGTGCATGCTTCAGCCAGCCGCTTTTATCCCTGTATTATCCCAGCCGTGTTTATACATGCACTGGGGTGTATCCCTGTACACGATGTGGTTTAATCAGCCCTCTCCGACTGCAAGAGATGTAGTTGCAATCAAAGATCCCTTTTTAACCCTTCTTTTTGATACCAGGCTTTAACGTAGGAGTGGGTCCTGCTTTGGCATCAGTGAGGTGCCACTGGAGAGCTGCCTCTGTGCCAGAGAAATCAAGGGTTTGACATACCTTAAGCTATATTAAATGGTATTTGTACAGCGTTAATCTATATAATACTCCTTGATTCAGGCTTTTTCCTCTCTCAGGTGTTTTTACATTTCACCTTTCTGTGTTTTTAGAGCAAACTGCACCTCCGGCTGTCTCCCTGCTCAAAATCACACTGTCATCAGCTCTGGATACACAATAAAAGCCCAGTTTTCTATGAATTTCCTTTCACTGCATAAATGGTCAATGGAGCTGGTATCCAAGGGACTAAAGAATCAGAAGCAGAGCAGCTTTTAATTAAATATCATGCGGAGAAGTGCCCACAATTCACTGCTGTGGGAGCAGGGAATGAAAATCAAACTGAAGAACCACCACCGCTGCCCTTCAGCGTGTCTGGGAGATGGAGTTGCTTTTATGTGCAGATAAAATACCTAATCCTGTGAAAAACACTAATACTCAGAGCAGGGACAGCGTTGAGAAGCCTGTGTGTATGTGGGGTTTGTAATCTCGGTACCAGTGTGATCAAATACAGAAGGCCCATACTAGAGAAGAATTGGGGTACAGAAATACATGAAGAAAAGTCATGCCAGGTTTTAGGGTAGGGTTTAAGCAGTTTGGTGCCATGAATTGCTCCTCATTTATATCAAGATCCCGTGATAGAGATATTTTAATCATTCCCGTTTGCATGTGGACTCATTCAGTCATCTTTGTGCTGCTGCTAAGGATGTTTTATTGTATGTATTTAGGAGGTGGTTGTTACAGTCTTTGTCTTTATGGTGCTTGATTTATCTGAAGGCTTTTCCATAGGTGAGTCAGTTTTTGGTCCTCTCTGGGTTTTCTTGCCCACGTGTTGAATATCTCAGCGTGTGAGGGAGTGGTTTTAGTGAATCCTCTCTTGCTGTATTGGAGCTATTCTTACTATATATGGGGCTTGGAGCAAGCTGTTCTAGTGGAAGGTATCCCTGCCCATGGTAGGGGGTTGGAACTTGATGAGCTTTAAGGTCCCTTCCAACCCAAGGCAGTCTAAGATTCTGTGAAGGTATAATACTGCAGTGTGCAGTGCTGGGATTTCAGTCCCATTTTAGGTAGATCTTCCCTGCTGTGAACCAGCACTATATTTGCCTTTAATTTTCAAATCTGCCTTTTCATCTGTTTATCATACTAATAAAATTCTAATTCTGAAAGCAATGAGATCCCATCTTGCTCAATGATGTTTTCTTTATATTTAACATATGTCTCGATTCATTTGTGCCTCTTTATTACTGCCAGAATGTCTTTGGCAGTCTTCGAAATACTGACATCCCTTGTATAGCAACTGAAGTGACTTGAGCAAAATCTTCCGTTCAACATTCATGGAATTATTTGATCCGGGTTCCTGTGCTTTCCTTGTGTGCACAAGCGCTTTTCTGTCCTTTGCTGTGTTAAAGTTCGGCTCCTTGTTTGTGAAGCTCTGAAGTGTTGAGCCTTTGTGTGTTAAGCTTAAAGAGGGGAGATTGAGATGAGCTCTTCGGCAGAAGCTCTTCCCTGGGAGGGTGCTGAGGCGCTGGCACAGGGTGCCCAGAGAAGCTGTGGCTGCCCCATCCCTGGCAGTGTTCAAGGCCAGGTTGGACACGGGCTTGGAGCAAGCTGCTCCAGTGGAAGGGGTCCCTGCTCGTGGCAGGGGTTGGAACAGGATGAGCTTTAAGGTCCCTTCAACCCAAACCAGGCTGGGATTCTGTGATTCTGGTTTTATTCTCTTCTCTCTCTTTTGCCTTATTTTGCCTTCAGTGATCCCATTGCATGCCCCTGAGCCACCACTGAATTCCTGCATCTGGCAGACCACAACATATCTGTTTACCCTGGTTGTTGGTGTATGTATTTGTGTTGCAAGTGCTTCCAGGTAGGAAATCTGTTTCGTTCTGTGTTTGCACAGCACTATGTAAGTTTGCAACAATATCTAAATGCTTCCTAATGACCCAAACCCCGTGGAAGCCAATTGAGTCCCAGCAGAGCTGCCTTTGACATCTTGTGTTCAGAAACACACCGCTTATTCCACCGAGTCCAAGTGAAAGATGCGATAAAGGAAGGTTTGAGTGGAGAGATGAGACCAGACTGCAAATGGGGAGCTTGCCCTTGGCTGAAGAGAAGTTGTTCTGCTGCAATCCATTATCTAGCAGCGCTGATTTCAATATGAATGCAATTCACTTGGGTTCTGATTCTAGTTGAGATCTTTGAAAACCAGATTTTCTTGGCTTTCCTTCACCGAAAGTTGGTCTGGATGCAGTTGCTGAAAACCAGGCTTTGCAAAACCCATCTGCGTTCCCCCACCTCTATAGACAGAGATCTCTTTTCCCCTCCGAGCATTCGTGTGACGAGCATTTTCCTTTGCAGAAACTTGGGATTTTAGGCACACATTGGCCGCAGTGTGTCACATACAGTCCTGAATGAAGGTGGTTTTATTTCTCTTTAATTTCCCTGCTTCATCTCACTTTTAAAGCTTGCTTCGCATCTTTGTGTCTGGGATTCATTTGCTTTGGCACGCTGCAATGTCTCTGTCTCCCAGGAGCAGCTGATTATTTACAATGCATTTCTTTTCCCTCTTCTCCCTATGGCTCATAGGGGAAGGCTTTCTCCCTTTACACAACTCCAAATAATATCCAAAGAGGAAAAATATTTGAGGAACGAAGAGCTCAGTTACCTGTAATGACCTGAAACTCAAACATGACTCACCTCGTACTGAGTCCAGCACTGGTATTTACTGGCACGTCTTTGGTTTGCAGCAGAGACCCTTGCATAATGAATAGTGGCACTATCTGTTTAGCTGGGTAGAAAATACTGGGCTGGAGGCCTGCAGTGAAACAAGGAGTTGACAAACTTATGTTAATGATATGTTCAGTTAATCATCTGGGGTTTGTATGCCATAAAAGGGGGAAGTGTGTTTTCTTTCCTCTCAGGTATGTGGATAATGATGTGAATAAGAGAAAGTGGCTTTTTGGATCTCAATTTAAAAGGGAATTTGAGATATATATATATATATTATTAGCATGTCTTTACTATTTGTTTGAGTGCACTCCTACCAATTTTTCTCAGCCTGGGGAAGAGAAGGCTCCTGAAGGGGACACCTTAGAGCAGCTCCAGTGCCTGAAAGGGCTGCAGGAAAGCTGGAGAGGGGCTTGGGACAAGGGCCTGTAGGGCCAGGCCAAGGGGGATGGCTTTAACCTGCCCGAGGGGAGACTGAGCTGAGCTCTTAGGCAGAAGCTCTTCCCTGAGAGGGTGCTGAGGCGCTGGCACAGGGTGCCCAGAGAAGCTGTGGCTGCCCCATCCCTGGCAGTGTTCAAGGCCAGGTTGGACACAGGGGCTTGGAGCAAGCTGCTCTAGTGGAAGGGGTCCCTGCCTGTGGCAGGGGTTGGGGCTGGGTGAGCTTTAAGGTCCTTTCCAACCCAAACCACTCTGGGATTTGCTGATAACCTCTTTTTGTGTTCTGAATGCTTTTTGTCCCTTTGTCAACACTTTTTCTGTACACCTAAAAGACCCATAATAATTAATACATAAAATCTCCTAAATGAAAGCTAGAGCAGAACTTTCAGTAAAATCCACTTCTGTGCAGTCAGATACTTGGAGCCGATCGGGGTATTCTCATATGCAGAATAACCCCCAAAGCAATGCAAGTGCTGCCATGACCTGCAGGCATGCTTTAATTACAACAGGGGACGTGTGTGATGGTTTAGCCATGCTTGCACATATGGTTTTAACTCCGAAACTCCTGATTATTTGCATGTATAGAGGCAAGTCTCAGAATAATCCCTGTCCTGTAAAGAGTCAGTGAATTGCACATGACACTGACCAAGAATTGATAACTCCAGGGGGAGTTTGCAGTAAATCAGGCTAAGTTCCTAAGGCTGTTGAAGGTTTTCCTCTCTCTGTGGATTCCCTCCAGAGCTGCAGTTAGTGCTGGCATCGGTGATGCTAAATGCAACCAAAAAAGTGTCAAGAAAGAAGATCTACAGTAAGCACAGATGGAAAGAGCCAGATACAGGAAAGACAACAAAGGAGTTGGGGGGTGAAAGAAGGAATGAATGGTGAAGAGCTGTGGAACAGCATAAAGAATGAGATTATAGGAATGGAATGGCTGATCAAGTTTAGTGTAACCAAGCCAAAGAAAAGAAATAGAAGTCTGTAAATGAGGAGTTGCTGAGCTGAGAAGTGTTAGAAGGTGCTGGGTTAGAAGGAAAAAAAGAGATTTAAGGGATGGATCAGATAGTTGGTGTTGAAAATGATGCTATAACAATGCCTGATTTGGGGAAGAAGGGTCAGAAGAGTGTGAAGAGAGAAACCTGAAGTGAGTTGTGTCAAAGAGAACTCGGAAGTGGAGCATTTGAATTAAAGATGTTGGTGCTGAAAGACAGGCAGTAATGGAGCACAAGCAAGCACACCTAAAGAGGTAGTTGAAAGATCTTTGGAAGGTCTATAGGTGTTCAGAAGCCAATAGGTAGGCTTGTCCTGGAGGAGCTTCCTACAAGGAAGAAGGAGAGAGAAGAGTGGAGTTAGTGGAAACATAAAGCACTTGATAGACTGGGGAAAGGAAGAATTTAAGTTCTACTTTAGAGCATCAAAATAACCAGTGAGTAAATCCAGACAGGCAGGAGACAATGGTGAAGGCAGCGTGCATCTGATGAACACATGGGCAAGAGCCTTCCCTTACCCTTGTGCTTGTGAAGTCTCTTGGATGAGGAAAATAGGAATTGTATCAGTGACAAGGAGGATTTTACTCGTTTATTTCAAGCAATGGCAGAAACTACCAAGGAATTCTGGATTGATGGTCAGTGTGAAGTCTTTCAGTTGTTGGGATGTGAATGGGGAAGAGGAAAGGGTTGGAAACAGAAGTAAAGCTTGCGTGCTTTGGAAGCCTGGCTCAGGGATCAGGTAGTGTTGAGGTGAAGCAAAAAGCCTACAGAACGAAGTTCTGGAAAGCTAGACTTTTAAAAGTGAACAAAATGTGCAGGAGGCAGCTTTTATCTTTCATAAGTCAAATTCCAGGCTGAAAACCCATGTCGCTTTACTGCAAGTGGAAGAGGTTTTGGCCTTTAAATCCCCAAATATGGGTTATCCTTAACACTGCCTCTATCAGTTATACTCAACCAACTTCAAGGCTCACTGTAACTCTGATTGCTGTGTCTTTTGGGGGGGGGGGAATGAAGGAAGGTTTTACTATGTTTCATTTGAGCAACGTTAACTAGATGATCATTTCTTCTTTGAGTCCCCTGATACCAGTTGTAGAAACCTGGTGCCTTTACAATAGGAAGAGTAAAGAATAATAGCCAACTGAAGGCAAAATAGTGATTATTAAATCAAGTAGCACAACCTGTGGTGGTTGCCCTGCTTGTATGAAACCTGTTAGTGCTATAAATCACAGTGGGATGGAGATAGCTTGGCTCTCGTGGATGTGCTGGATGGGGAATCTGCCCCTGATAACGCAGTTGCCCCTGTACCTGGTGCTTTGTTGGAAGGAACAATCTTGCCCTTACAATTAGTTATGTCTAACTTAGAATTAACATTGTGGCTGCTGGTTAGTTTCATCACATTCCTTTGCCTACAGCCTTTTTTGTGTCCTGCTGAATGCTCTAGGAGACAGTTATCACCTAGGCAGAAGGATAACTGATTTAGATGAGTACTTAGGTGGAAAATTGAAAGGTGGGAGAGGTGAAAAGCATTTTATGTAGAAATGAGTGATTTAAAGCTTGGGTTTGGAAAAGCTGTGTTGGAAATCTAAGAAACATTCTGGTGCTTTTTACCAATAAATTACATATACCTTTAACCTAGTCTATATTGTGGTACGCTATAGATTACACACTGCAACAAGGTGGTGTGCTTTGGTAAAACATGATTGGTTTAATTCACTGAAGGAATGAAGTGAAGCAAATGCCTTTACATTTGGTTTTTAATTACTCTATGATCAAGCTGTGGAAGTAGGAATCAATCCCTCCACAGCATGAAGTGAGACAAAATTCAGCCTCCCAGATAAGATGATCTGCTGCCCATCTTTTTACAAACCTCCTCCTCCTCGTAGTAAAGCATCCCGCAGCCCCAGCCTTCACATTGAAGTGATGTATTACAACAAGGAGAGTTCCCACCTTTAAAGGGCTTTGTCCCTCAGTAGAATACAAGGGAAAATGTAGAATAGCTGTGTATGAAGAATACATTTCCTGGGCTCTGAACTCCGTGTCTGACCCCTGGATCCGCGCTCCCGTATGGAAATCACGTTACCGTTGGGATCATTTCAAGCGCTGCTCAGCCACACAGAGCAGAAGAGCAGCCTGGTGAGAGGGGATGTGTTGCTATCTCCCGTTCACATTCCCTCCCTTCTTTCTCTTGGTTTGTTTTCCACATGAGTGGGAAACAATTGCTTCTTCCACATGGAGCCCTTCTCCTATTCCTGGGAAAATAGCAGGGAATAGGGAGCATTTGCATAATCGTCTTTAGTGCTATTGTGGGCGGGCTTTGGATGCCTGCACGGAGCTGCAGCCTGGCCACCTGTCCAGAACAAATGAACTTAGCTTTTGTGGAACCTTATCTGCTTCTCCACACTGTTACTTTTGGGTAATGAATAACTCAATTGAAATATTATAAACCCCCATCGTTCAGGGTGTGTTTGGTTTGGGTTTCATCCCCCCCCCCTTTCCAGGAGCAAGGGAGGGAATTTCTTCTTTCTCTCTTAAACACAAGTATATTTTCAGGCTGGCTCTGCCGTAGTTTTATAACTGCTTTTGTGACATGATCCTCATGAATATTAATCAGGGGGGTGGGAAGGAGGAAAAAAGCCACCCCAAACCTCAAAATGATTTGCATTTGTCCTTGGGTAAACGATACGTTAAGTGTTGTCTCATGTTTTCTAATGGTGTGCTTCACCTACGTGAAACGAGTGAGTTCTGAGTGAAGGAGGAGGAGGATGGAAGGGATGGTGCTGAGGACCCCACTAGAGCTTCATCACAAGAGTTAAACTTGCTCACTGCACACGTCTTCTTGACTTTTGCATGGATGAATGTTACTTCTTGGTCTTTTGTACCCCTGTGACTGAAAACATATAGAATCACTGTATGGTTTTAGACTATAGACTTTACTGTAGTTTGGTTTGTGTTGAAAGGGACCTTAAAGCCCATCCAGCTCCAACCCCTGCCACGGGCAGGGACCCCTTCCACTAGAGCAGCTTGCTCCAAGCCCCTGCGTCCAACGTGGCCTTGAACACTGCCAAGGATGGGGCAGCCACAGCTTCTCTGGGCACCCTGTGCCAGGGCCTTACCACATGGTGACAAACCCATTTTAATTTCCCCTTTTAAGAGGTGAAATATACAATGAGTTATTTCACGTGGGGTTGGTGCTTCTGCCAGCCAAGGTGTTGGAAGGACAAACTCCTGGTGCCACGTTTTATTGTCCATCAACCTTTGCCCCAAGAGTGTTTCGGTGTACAGAGATTGCATTTCGATTGCTGCATTATAAAGCAAACCAAACCCTCCCATACTTTTTTTTTTGGCTATAAATGGCATGTAGGTTAACCCAGGTAATAAGATTTCCATAGTGCTTCTTTACTTGAAGACGTGGATCTTTTACTCCTGGATGCCCCATTGCTGGCAGTGCTCAAGGCCAGGTTGGACACAGGGGCTTGGAGCAAGCTGCTCTAGTGGAAGGGGTCCCTGCCCATGGCAGGGGCTGGAGCTGGAGGAGCTTTAAGGTCCCTTCCAACTCAAATCATTCTCTGATTCTGTGACATTTTGTCTAAGTGATGATTACTAAGTTACATATAGGAAGGACATGAGCTTTTTCTTCTCTTTCTTTTTTTTTCCATTCCAGTAGCACTTGAAGGTAGGAGATGCATTGAACCAGTAGAACATTACTGTCTCTCTTTTTGAGCCCTTACTCAACACTTTGCAGTATCCATGGGATTTCTGATCGCTGTTTGCTGGCAGCGGATGAGAGGACAGGAAGATTCTATCGATCAGCAACTGCTCTTGCAGTTACGTCCTTGAGACACGATGTACACCATGTACATTTTACTACCTTGTTTGCTTCTGTCTTGTTCCTGATAACACCTGTACCACTGTGTGGATGGGTGCAGAGCTGTTCCCACTCTTGTACTTCAGTTAGTAAATCATTTGGTAATCATTGGTACGCTTCCAGTGGACACTGCACATTCCTATTTACAGATGACTTACGTGTTGGTAGTATCAGCTGTGCAGCGTGTGAGTTATGGTGGACTTTGGTATGAAATCTTTTAGCTATGAGAATGATGAGGCTTTGGCACAGGGTGCCAAGAGAAGCTGTGGCTGCCCCATCCCTGGCAGTGTTCAAGGCCAGGTTGGACACAGGGGTTTGGAGCAAGCTGCTCTAGTGGAAGGGGTCCCTGCCTATGGCAGGGGGTTGGGGCTGGATGGGTTTTAAGGTTGGGCTTCCAACCCAAAGTAGTGATTCTGTGATTACACGTTTCTTTTTCCAAGAGAGGCTGCTAGCATCACTCCATTGCGCTTTGCTATGCTATAACCCAGTTTCATTACAGTGAAAGGTCATAGAATCATGGACTGATTTGGGTTGAAGGGAGCTTAAAGCCCATCGAGCCCCATCCCCCTGCCACGGGCAGGGCCACCTTCCACTAGAGCAGCTTGCTCCAAGCCCCTGTGTCCAACCTGGCCTTGAACACTGCCAGGGAATGATGGCAGAAGGAAGGAATAAATATTTAACATCTGTAAAGTAAGACAACAAGGAGCTTCAAGCCAGGATTTAACTGCTTCAGCAGTTCCCATTTACCTTTTGATTCTGTGTGAATAGATGATTTATTTATGTACTCTAGAAACCCATGAATTCTGTTCCTTACTATTACCCAGTAACAAAAAAAAAAAAAGAGCTATTTTGTTTAATTTGCTGTAATTTGTAAACCCTGAGTCATTACATTGTGTTTTCTCTGCCTGAAATGTGTTATTTAAAACGCAACAAACTAGTGAGTTGGAAAAGCTGCGCCTGTTGATGAATTGGACATAATTCAGTTTAGATCTTGTGCTGTTCCTTCTTGGTGTGCCTATTTCTTCCCTAGCAAGTAGAAATTGCTTTCACCTTTTCTACCTCTGTCCTCCGAAGACCTCAAAGTTCTCTAATTCTTAGTTGATGTTTCCACTTTGTGGGGTTCAGAGCAGCGTTTAAAGGGAGCAGTTCTCCATCTATGACTCCGTTTGGAGGATTTAAAACCTGCCTGTTCAGTGCAGTCCAGTTCCTTTCTCCAGTCCTTATTGATGAGGTTTCCTAGGTTTTCCAGTTGTCAGCTTGCTGATGGGGCTTCAAGATTTAGGATGTGATGTGGCTATGGGAATCTTACTCTTTGTTTTCCTATTAGGAGCCTGACCTCTGGTACCTCGTTTTAACATTAGAGCGGACTCCGGTGAATAATGGGCTGTGGTGAAAGTGCATCCAGCTGGAATTGCGCCTTGGGATGGGGGGGAGGGAGAACTGGGATCTTTAGATGCCATCATGAAGCAATTAGACAAGCTACTTAATAATTTATAGCTCCCTGTCTGAAGAGTCCTCAGCAGTTTGACTGAAGGGGGTTTGGTTTAACCTTTCAGGGCTTTCTGTGAAGCCTTATCTTGAGGTTAGACATGATTTCCCTTTGAAGAACAGCGGAGAATATAAAACCTGATGACTTTTGGCATCTATTAATTAATCCTTTGTCTTCCCATCGAAATATAACAGTTTGCTCAGAGCTCATCGAGCTGCGCTGGATTGTGAATACATAAAAACCTGATGAAGCAGGAAGGGGGCAAGCAAATCGTGTCACATACATGTGCTAAAGGCCCTTCTGTTGAATTTGCTCGGAATTTTGTGATGTTTCTCATGTTCCATAAACTTCAATATTACATTAAACTGGAAAAACATGTAATGCTGGGGAAGGGAGGAAAGGAATTGCCTATCTGGTAGGTCATAAATCCTGTTTCTATAAGGGGTTGTTGTAGGAAATGATACAGACACCTCATAGCAAAGTAATTTCTAGTAGTTTAATATTTAACAAAATGCTTATTCCAAACTTCTGCTGCATGAAGGAAAGAAAAGCTCACATGGGTGTTCAGGTGCAGGGAATGAAGCTGTTTAGACCCAGTTGCCTGAAGATCATACGAAAGTGAAGAGAACCACAGGTACAACCTAATTGTACGTGATAGGTGCAACCTAATAGCTAATTGTGTAAAATACTGTTTGCAAACAACATCTCCATCGTCGTAAGTAAAAGAGGTTTTCTGTGAGCTTTTTCCATGTCTAAAAATGCTATAAAGTTAAAAACTTACAGTTTCTCAAGCATTTCTCTAGAGAAGAAATGCTTACAAAGCGCATTGCTGATGTTCTTGGATGTGGTGGTTGCATCTGCAGTCGTTGTGTAGCTCAGGGTTGGTGCTGCTGTGACTCTAACACTGAAATCATACAGACATTGTGGTGACCATATTCAGTAGCTGTTTCTTTGGCTTATTCCAGTTGTTGCAAGAATATTATTCAAGATGTAGATGTGCGTTTTATAGGGGGTGTTGTGTGAGGAGAAGCTCCCCATGACCCCACTTCAGTGTGCTCTTGAGCCCAGAACCCCAGTGTGTGCTGGGCTGCACCCCTAGAGCGTGAGCAGCAGCTCAGGGAGGGGATCCTGCCCCTTTACTGCTCTCTGTTGAGACACATGCTTCATATAGGGGAGGTTGAGGAGACTGAGCTGAGCTCTTAGGCAGAAGCTCTTCCCTGTGAGGGTGCTGAGGCGCTGGCACAGGGTGCCCAGAGAAGCTGTGGCTGCCCCATCCCTGGCAGTGTTCAAGGCCAGGCTGGACACAGGGGCTTGGGTGCCATGGTTTAGTGTGAGGTGTCCCTGCCTGTGGCAGGGGGTTGGAACTGGATGATCTTAAGGTCCTTCCCAACCCAAACCATTTTGTGATTCTATGAATATTGAAGGATTTCAGAGAGTTTTGTCCTTTTTTTCCTGCTTCCTCTACTTCAGACTTACCCAAAGCAAAGCCCCTGAGATTATCTGTATTTTACTTCTCACTGTGAGGAAACTTCCCCCAAACTACGCGAGAGCTGTTCAGGGTCTGACACAAACTGAGAAAAGCCACAAAATGCCCCATTTTCTGGTGGAAAAGAGGAAAGGTGCCATATGCTTCCCAGCCCTTAGCTGCCAAACTCACTCCTTCCCTATTGTGTTGGTGCGGGAGAGACCAGATGGTTCCTTTCCCCCAGCGCCAGGCATCTTCTTGCTATTCTTAGTTGTCCTGTTTGTCTGATAATACCAAATCCCTGAGTTTCATGTGTGAAGTCTATAGGGAGATAGAAGAATACATAGAGATATATAGATAAAAGGTCTTGTGAGTGGACCTGTGCTTTGCAGTGATTGAGACCGAAGGAATTCGTGTTGTAAATACCCAAAGCGAAGCTTTCCTTCTCTTGGGGCTTTTTCCTCCTCTCCCGTTTGTTTTCTGTGCAGAGATTAACTGGTGATTTTATTTACTCATTTTTTTTTCCTCTGTTCCTGTGAAATTCTTTCTTCAATGAGCAGGAAGGAAATGATTTTTCTTTCATCTGAATGAAGTCCAACTGAGCTGGACTCGGATGCTCTTGGCAGCCCTTGTAAGACTTGGCTTGCTTTGTAACTTCAGAGCAAAACCGCTTTCTAATAGACTGTTTTTCCCCTCAGTGAGTGCTTTGGCACCTGTAGCCTGGGCTGTGGAAGAGGTTTTCTTGCTACAGATGTTTGAACGTGAACACAACCTTTGACATCTCTGCAGTAATTGCAACTGCCGGCTCTTCTGTCCTGTGCAAAACAGATATCCCTTAATTTAAGGCATCAGCATACATCAGGAGAGCAACTTTACCCTTGGAAAACTTAAAACTAGTAAAGGCAGTCGAAGGCTATGCAAACCTTACTTAGAATTGCACATAGTTTGTATGTCTGTGTTCTAGAGCCTCTCATCGTGTCCCTGCTACTGTTTGATTGTAGAAAGGACAAAACGAAACCACAGTAACCCCCCTGAAATATAAACTGGGGCTTTTAAAAACCAGGTAAAGGAATGGAGGTACCATCTCACAAGGTTAGTACATGACCTGTAGGATGCTTGAGGGAAGTGTTGCAGGAGAGTGCTTTGCACTGAGTAATGCAACTGTTAACTTACATTCTGCTTCCACTCACAGTTGATACGGAGTCTTTGGAAGGTGGGAAATTTGATGTAAAGATCCTTCACTGTGAACCCTGAAAATCACTGTACTCTTTCAAATCATACATTGCTTTGGGTTGGAAGGGACCTTCAAGCTCCTCCAGTTCCAAGCCACTGCCACAAGCAGGGACACCTTCCACTAGAGCAGCTTGCTTCGAGCCCCATCCAACTCTCTGGATGTGAGCTTGGTGGGAGCTTTGGAGCCACCTCGCTTAGGGAATCTGAGGTCAGTGATCTCCTGTAGACCTTATTTAAGGATTTGCAATGGTGTTGACGTGGTACATTCATCTGGGACCTTCTCACAGCGGACTTTCTGCAGCTTCACAAGTAATAAGAGTGCTGCTGCCTTTACTGCTCTATGTCCAAAAGCCCCCAAAGGTCTTTAGTGAGCAGGAGTCATGGTTTTCATGGACCTAAAGTGGATTTATTTTAATTGTTTCTCTAAAAAAAACCCAGCAAAAATCAATTCTGCTGTGAGAAAAATCCCTGCCACAGTTTATTTACAGGGATAGAGTGGGAGATGTTGCAAAACACAATTGAACCTGTGCACTCAGACCTTTGCACGGTTGAACATACGTAAGTCTCTTTAGGGTACACCAAAGAACTAACTGCCTAAAGTTGCACGTAGCTGGGACTGCAGAAACCCAGCAGTGTGCCCAGGCAGCATCCTGGCCTGGATCAGCACCAGTGCGGCAGCAGGGCCAGGGCAGGGATTGTGCCCCTGCACTGGGCCCTGGTGAGGCCGCACCTCGAATCCTGAGTTCAGCTCTGGGCCCCTCACTGCAAGAGAGACATTGAGGTGCTGGAGGGAGGCCAGAGAAGGGCAGCGGAGCTGGTGCAGGGCCTAATGGAAAGGACCTTAAAGCTCCTCCACCTCCAACCCCTGCCATGGGCAGGGACCCCTTCCACTAGAGCAGCTTGCTCCAAGCCCCTGTGTCCAACCTGCCCTTGAACACTGCCAGGGATGGGGCAGCCACAGCTTCTCTGGGCACCCTGTGCCAGCGCCTCAGCACCCTCACAACAACCTCACCTAGAAATAGCTCCCCAGTCCCTTTCCCTGCATCGATTTTCAAACCTCTGTAACCAGCAGAAGAAAGGAGCCTTGGTGTCTGCTGGCCTCGGATGTTGAAGATAGTGCTGTGTACGACTGGACTCATTTTACCTCCTCCTCGTGCTGTCTGGATCATCCGGCTGTTTTCCTTTTGAAGTCTAAAGCTTTGTTTCCCATCATCAGGATGATGATGCCAAAATTTCATTGCAGATGTCAGCCTGCAGAGTTTTCTTTCTCATTCCCAGCAAACAGCGGGGTTGTTTGTTCAGCTGACACAGTTGTGCAGCCAAGGTGAAGCATCTGACTTTGTAGGAATATACAGAACTTTCTCTCTTTGTCTTCTACCCTTAACTTTTGTAACTGTAGTTTTCATGCAGATTTGTTTGTTCAGAACATACCAAAACTATCACTCTGGAGACAAATCTACTGGCTGTAGCAGTGAATCTGTGCAGAACCAGAAAGCAGTGGCGAAGTTTTTCTCCTCCTTGGCTGTTGTATAAGTTGGAGGAGAATAAGCTGGGAGATGGAGGAAGGGAAGAGGATATGAGCAAGACTTGGAGATGATCATTGCTTCACTAGGGCTTTAGATACTCCCATGCCATCCTCATAGGCAAGCTCAGGAAGTGCAGGCTGGACGAGTGGATGAGAGGGCTTTGGACAAGGGCCTGTAGGGCCAGGCCAAGGGGAATGGCTTTAACCTGCCTGAGGGGAGACTGAGCTGAGCTCTTAGGCAGAAGCTCTTCCCTGTGAGGGTGCTGAGGCGCTGGCACAGGGTGCCCAGAGAAGCTGTGGCTGCCCCATCCCTGGCAGTGTTCAAGGCCAGGTTGGACACAGGGGCTTGGAGCAAGCTGCTCCAGTGGAAGGGGTCCCTGCCTGTGGCAGGGGTTGGGGCTGGATGAGCTTTAAGGTCCCTTCAACCCAAACCAGGCTGGGATTCTGTAAGCTGTGTAGCTTTACAAATCAGTTTGGTGGCTGAGATGCTGTTGCTGCTGTCACTAAAGCCAGAGAGCTCCTCTTGGCATAGTCAGGCTCCTGAAGTTATAGAAATAGCTTTATACAATCTTCACTGAGTTTATCTAGGAAAGGAAGGAATTCTTTACCGTAAAGGTGCTGAGGCACTGGAATGGGCTGCCCAGGGAAGCTGTGAATGCTCCATCGCTGGTGGTGTTCAAGGCCAGGCTGGACAGAGCCTTGGATGCCATGGTTTAGTGTGAGGTGTCCCTGCCCGTGGCAGGGGGTTGGAACTGGATGATCTCAAGGTCCTTTCCAAGCCAAACCATTCTGTGATTCTATGAGCTACATTTTTTATCCTCCTTGTTGATACTCCTAAGTTCTCTGTTCAGTGTTTACCCCAGTATTCATTTGTGTAAGTCCTTCTGGCACTCCACTAAATACTTTCAGGCTGACCATTAACATTAACTTGTATCAGTGGCAGCTATTGAATTAGAAGTGTTTTTAAGGACATTTCGTACCATGTTTTGGCTTACACTGGAGAACACTGTCATGTTTCATTTGTCTCTGCCACCCTTTTACATGTTGATATCTGTGGTGGTTTCAATACTTACATCACATAACTTGCCTGTTGCTGGACATTTGCTGTCTTCACGTTGTAGCTGCTGATTCTGTGGTGGGTTTCAGCTGTATTTGCTGATAGAAATACGTAGTTTTAACATGAATTATTATCCTCCATCTCCTATCCTGAGCCTTTTAAACTCTTGTTCTTAATCCTTTGCTCCTTCCACACACATCTGTTTTCCTTAAATAAACTGAAGATGAACACATTTAATTTGGTAGAGTTCTGACACTGCTCAGTTCCTAATTCTGCATTTATTAATACTCTCAATCAGTGCCTGCAGTTATTAGACTGTCTTCATTTTCCTGTGCCACTGCTGCATGTTTTTAAAACTGGTTTTAATTTCAACTTCCCATTTCTTTAATTCGTTCCTAAAACTCTTATTTCAAACCATCAAAACTCAGCTGCATGTATTTATAACCTTGTGATCAAGTGGAAGTAACATTGGGCTGTGGAATTTTCTTTAACTGAGCATCCTCAGTTTAACATCCTCCTTCTGCTCTCATATGTGTTTTTCATGTTCTGTTAAAATCCCCTTTCCTACCATCTCTGTTAATGCCTGCTTTGAAAGATCCTGATTTTATTGTCACTAATTCTGTCTTTGCAGGTGACTGATCTGATACATAATCTTATCTTTGTATTTTCAGACAATTCCCAGGTTTTATTTGGAGTTTACACTCTCTTTTCCTTTCTTCACCCTTCCAGTGTCTGAAGGGGGCTACAAGGATGCTGGAGAGGGGCTCTTCATTGGGGACTGGAGTGACAGGACAAGGGGTGATGGGTTCAAACTGAAACAGGGGAAGTTCAGGTTGGAGATAAGGAAGAAGCTCTTCCCTGTGAGGGCGCTGAGGCGCTGGCACAGGGTGCCCAGAGAAGCTGTGGCTGCCCCATCCCTGGCAGTGTTCAAGGCCAGGTTGGACACAGGGACTTGGAGCAAGCTGCTCTAGTGGAAGGTGCCCCTGCCTGTGGCAGGGGTTGGAGCTGGAGGAGCTTTATGGTCCCTTCAACCCAAGCCAGGCTGGGATTCTGTGATTCTACAGAATCATAGAATACTTAGTATTGGAAAGGACCTTAAGATCATTTAGTTCCAAACCCTCTGCCATGGGCAGGGTCACCTCACACTAAACCATGGCACCCAAGGCTCTGTCCAGCCTGGCCTTGAACACTGCCAGGGATGGAGCATTCACAACTTCCCTGGGCAACCCATTCCAGTGCCTCAGCACTCTCACAGTAAAGAACTTCTGCTTTATATCCAACCTGAACTTCCCCTGTTTCAGTTTGAACCCATCACCCCTTGTCCTGTCACTGCAGTCCCTAATGAAGAGTCCCTCTCCAGCATCCTTGTAGCCCCCTTCAGACACTGGAAGCTGCTCTGAGGTCTCCACACAGCTTCTCTTCTCCAGGCTCAACAGCCCCAGTGTCCTCAGCCTGGCTCCATACAGGAGGTGCTCCAGTCCCTGCTCATCCTCGTGGCCTCCTCTGGACTTGCTCCAACAGCTCCATGTCCTTTTTATGTTGAGGACACCAGAACTGCACACAATGCTCCAGGTGAAGTGTCACAAGAGCAGAGCAGAGGGGCAGGATCACCTCCTTAAATGATGAAATGAATTGAACCAGAAACTGGTTGTGTGCTCAGTGGAAGGCGCTCATGCGGGGCTCCTCACTACTGCAGGCTGATGCTGTTAGAGCTGTTCCAGTGAAGGGATGATAAAGATTTTTCTCTTTCAAGTTCTTCCATCAGGCAAGTGAACTGTTAATGTCAGCGTGCATCCCTAGTTCAGTCTTCTCCTGTGAGATCTTGTCTGTGTTCTGCGTTGTAGAGGAGCGGTTGTCACGTATTCAACCAGCCAGAAATGTTGCAGGAGATGAAACTTCAGCAGCCACCCCGGCTCTGAATTCCAAGAAGTTTGGAATTCAGCAGTGTTGTACATCCTAACACATTCCAAATCAGGGGAGTGCCAGGTTCTGGTTTCACTCAGCAAACCGGTACTTGTGGAGATAAAGATAGGAAAGTGAGAAGCTGCGAAGCTGTTGGTGTTGGGTGGTTTTGCTCCAGACTGGTGCTTTGCTATTTCCCACAGCACTGGCTCATCATCCTTGTCTGTCTTTCTCTCCACCAGCATGGATCTCCCACTCTGATGGTGGGAGGGAGATGCTCAGCGTTTGAGGAGTTCATAGAGCTCGTTTTGACTTGTTGCAAGTGATTTTTCTCAGCAGTTCAAAGAGAAAGGTGTGCAAAGAAGAAAAATACCTCGGCCTGACAGCAGTGTTAGCGCCAACCCCACATCTGGTGCCTTCAAAGTCATCTTGTATTGGTGGTTTTAGCTTGTATCCCTCAAACCAGCAGAAAGTGATGGTGAGGAAGTGATACAGATCTCTCCCATCTCCTCCTTCACCAGCACTCTGTGCTCGGGTACGCCTTGTGCACACAGCCCGTTTGAGATGAAAGAAGGATGTGGTGGTTGTTTCACAGAGCCCATGTGAGACTCGTGGGTCCAGGAAGTGTGCAGGTAGTTCCTTTGCTGACTGAATGCTACAACTCCTTTCTTACTATCACTTTTACACGGGGTATTTGGGTTATATTTCACATAGGTGCCCCATCTGTGTTCAAGGCCAGGTTGGACACAGGGGCTTGGAGCAAGCTGCTCTAGTGGAAGATGTCCCTGCCCATGGGAGGGGGTTGGATCTGGAGGAGCTTTACGCTCCCTTCCAACCCAAACCATTCCATGATTCTGTTACTTCAAATTCGTTGAACTGATCTGTCAGGATACTCTTAATAACAGAGATCTGCAGATAAAGAAACTTCCAACAGTTACTTTTTGCCAAGGGATGTAGAGTGCTGTGGTAATCCCTGGGTTAGGTATCTATCCTGGCCTAATGAAAGATCAGGAATATAATAGGTTAGAGGATATTTTGCTGAATAAATGTGACTTGGCTCGAGGTCCAGCCAGCTTGGCTGCAGAGGATTTAGTCTCTGATGATTTCCCATCTGAAAGCTGTGCGTTTTGCCTTTGAAAACTCCAAAACCTTTGAATAAAGGGGCAAATTTAGTGCTGGTTTATATAAAAGAGTGCTGAAAGCGGAAGAATTCAGTTATAGATCACTCAGGTTAGCTTAAATTCCTAGAAAAGCATCACAGCAATAAATGGAAGTGATAAGAAAAAGCACTTAACCCCAGTTGGGTTAAATTCTTTGACTTCTTTTTTGCTATTACAGGGTAACAGGTCTGTAAATACAGAAGGTGCTGGGTATCTTCTCTTTAGGGAGGCTATTGATTCTTTCTTGTGGTGGTCTGAAATGCATCCTAGGGAAGTGTGGATTGGGTAAAAGGACAAAACCATGATGAAAACCAGAAGGGAAATCATGTAGCTATCAACTAGTTCTTTGGTAAAATGAATGAGGTTTCTTAGGGCCCATCCTTAACCTGGTAATAGTGTTACCACTACAAGGCTGGAGGAGGGAGTAAGGTGTATTCTCATTGGATTTACTGATAGTGACTGGGGATGGGCAGCAGGTGAGTGCCAGCAGTGGTTGAAATCAGTTGGAAAACTCAGGGTGCTGTCTTTCAAGTGCTGGCTGCTGTATTCCTAATAAACGTGGACCAGCTGGAGAGATGCCAGAGGAGAGCAGTGGAAATCAAGGGAAAGAGAAGAAGCAGCTTACAAACTAAGAGTGGAAAGTTGAGCTTAGAGTAAATCATAGAATCCCAAACTGGTTTGGGTTGAAGGGACCTTAAAGCTCATCCAGCTCCAACCCCTGCCACGGGCAGGGACCCCTTCCACTGGAGCAGCTTGCTCCAAGCCCCTGTGTCCAACCTGGCCTTGAACACTGCCAGGGATGGGGCAGCCACAGCTTCTCTGGGCACCCTGTGCCAGTGCCTCAGCACCCTCACAGGGAAGAGCTTCTGCCTAAGAGCTCAGCTCAGTCTCCCCTCGGGCAGGTTCAAGCCATTCCCCTTGGCCTGGCCCTACAAGCCCTTGTCCCAAGCCCCTCTCCAGCTTTCCTGCAGCCCCTTCAGGCACTGGGAGCTGCTCTCAGGTCTCCCCTTCAGGAGCCTTCTCAACACACTTGCAATACGGTAATGGGTTTAACTCCTAACCTTAAGTTAACATATGAACAAAACCTATTTAGAAGTAGAGATTTGACATTTTCTTTGCTAAACATGATTGCAAGGATGTCATAGGTGATATTTAGCTGCTGTAAATGACTTTTTCAGCTTTTTCCCTTTGTTTTCCTTTGCTCTCTTTTCATGCTTCATATATATAAAATGAAGCAGCTTGGAAAGAAATGAAAGAATGTAATGGTGTTTTCTGGAACTGGTATCATCTAATGATAGGGAGGAATACCCCATCTCCAGGAAGGAAAAACAACGTGATTAGAGATCCAGCTTTAGATGCAGCTTTTAGATGCCCCATCCCTGGCATTGCCCAAGGCCAGGTTGGATGGGGCTTGGAGCATCCTGCTCTAGTGGAAGGTGTCCCTGCCCATGGCAGGGGATTGGAACTGGTTGAGCTTTAAGGTCCCTTCAACACAAACCAGTCTGTGATTATCATTCTCTGATAACCAACCTTTCAGGTTGTTTCTAGGGAGTTCTGCAGTTAATGCTGCAGGCACATGAAACCCTCTTTCATCCCTGGTTTAACCACAGTAGAGGCAATGCAGATAAACAGCCCCAGCATCGGTTTGAGCTGCACCTTTTATTACGTGTTAGACTGAGCTGTAGAAGCCCATGTGTTGCCTGTTATATGGTTTGTTTGCAGTTGTATTTGTGCTGCAGCACCTCTGTAGTCCTGCTCTCATTGCCTAAGGCCCTGTGTAAGCTCTGAGCAAACTGATTGTGTCCAACAGTGGTTTTGTCATCAGCTTCTAATGTAAATGGGAGCAAGTCACATCCTGCGTGGAACCCCTGCGCTGAGCCCGTGCTGGGCTTCATTCACATTAAACCATTAAAGGGTTTATTGAATGTAGCTCTAGTAAATAAAATACCACTTTAAATAATCCCTGTGAACACTTGATCACTATCTCGGAATTTAATACCGAGCCTAAATGGTTCTGCTGCATTCAGCAGCTGGAGTCCTCCCCACGCATCCTGCGCCGTGTCTCCTGCTCCCACACGTTCCCTGCTCCCTGTCCAAATGTTTGGAAGAGATTGGCAAGGGAGTGGAATATGTTCCACGTTCCTCTCCAGGCTTGTGAAATGAAACATCTGTATGAGCGATCAAACCGTCTGCTGCAGGGTTGGCACCGAGCGCGTTGAGTTGCAGTGAGTCGGGCTCATTGAAGCAGCTGAAGACGTGTAAGATCGCAGTGATTGCAAAGCATCAGGGAAGCAGGAGCGTCCAGAATCACTTGTTTGGGTTCACCTCACTTATTTTTCCATTTTTGCAGCAGAATTGTTGTTCAGCATGGAGAAATGTCATGTTACTCAGTTGCTTGGGGGATTTTTCTTCTCTTTTTGGAGGGTTCTCTGTGCATGGCGGTTTCTCTTTGTTCTCAACCACTCTTACTCTGCTACAGCTAAACTCATAGAATCCCAGACTGGTTTGGGTTGAAGGGACCTTAAAGCTCATCCAGTTCCAGCCCCTGCCATGGGCAGGGACACCTTCCACTGGAGCAGCTTGCTTCAAGCCCCTGTGTCCAACCTGGTCTTGAACACTGCCAGGGACGGAAGTCAGGGAAAGAGAGAGATGCTGAAGAGATGCTAAAATCCTCTTCCCTGTGGAGGTTTTTCCTGCCAGGAGAGCACTTAGCAGACAAAATAATGTCACTTAGTAAAGAAAATACTGTCAGAAAGCTGCTGTGGTGGCACATACCACATAGACAGTGATCTGGAGGGTCAGGGGTCTTTGTTTCTGTAGAGCAAAAGAAGTGTTACTGAGAACAGAACAAGGAGGATCTCATAGAAAAGAGTTACATCCAACATGAAGTTTAAGAAAGCTGGAGAGGGGCTTTGGCCAAGGGCCTGTAGGGCCAGGCCAAGGGGAATGGCTTGAACCTGCCCGAGGGGAGACTGAGCTGAGCTCTGGGGCAGAAGCTCTTCCCTGTGAGGGTGCTGAGGCGCTGGCACAGGGTGCCCAGAGAAGCTGTGGCTGCCCCATCCCTGGCAGTGTTCAAGACCAGGTTGGACACAGGGGCTTGGAGCAAGCTGCTCCAGTGGAAGGTGCCCCTGCCCGTGGCAGGGGTTGGAGCTGGAGAAGCTTTAAGGTCCCTTCCAACCTAAACCAATCTATGGGTTCTCTGATTTCTCTGTCCTTTTCAATCCCAAGGGTTTTGTGGCGCAACAACAATAGCAGAGTGTAGAAATATTTGTAGAAATGAAAGGTATAAGGGGGGGTGCTTTTTACTCTGATAAAGAGAAGTGATCCAAATGATGCAAGATACTGAAACCACCTAAATCCGAAAGAACACTAAATTTGGCCACTTGGTAGATACTTTCCAAACCTCAGTGTTACATCAGCTATGCCTATCATGCTTTCTGCAACTGATAATAGGTTTGTGGGGACCTGGCCTTTATCAGTACCACTCCGTTATTAAAGATCTCTCTGACCATAGCAGAGGGGTTGGAATTAGATGAGCTTTAAGGTCCTTTCAACCCAAACCAGTCTGGGGTTCATAGGGCTGCTTTGAAAACCATCATTAATACGTCTTTTTAAAAGCTACTTGCTTTTCTATTAGTGATCTTCTGGTTTGGGATGTCTTTCTCTTTCCTTTTCCATTGGTAGTTCCTGTTTGTTAATATAGTGTGTGTATAGATATGTTTTTCCTCCCCCAGTGTCTGTTACAACTGGCAACATTGGAAAATTCTGTTAAATAGGAGGTAAAGTTTGATAATAGGGAACTTCAGATAGAAGCTGCAGCCTGGAAACAGGGATTAGAATCATTGAATCATAGAATAGTTAGGGTTGGAAAGGACCTTAAGATCATCCAGTTCCAACCCCCCTGCCATGGGCAGGGACACCTCACACTAAACCATGGCACCCAAGGCTCTGTCCAGCCTGGCCTTGAACACTGCCAGGGATGGAGCATTCACAACCTCCCTGGGCAACCCATTCCAGTGCCTCAGCACCCTCACAGGAAAGAATTTCCTCCTTATATCCAATCTAAACTTCCCCTGTTTCAGTTTGAACCCATCACCCCTTGTCCTATCACTGCAGTCCCTGATGAAGAGTCCCTGCCCAGCATCCTTGTAGCCCCCTCCACACACTGGAAGCTGCTCTGAGGTCTCCACGCAGCTTCTGCTCTCCAGAATTTTCTTCTCTTGCTCCAGGATTTGAGCACCCATGAAGCTTTGCTGCTCTTTTATGGTCCTTCCATTGAACACAGCTTCATCTGTAGGTGTTGATTCCTTGGGTGAGGGATTGCCACAGTTTTATGTCCCAGCCATCCATCTGCCAGGCAGATTGGCAAAGAGTTATACCCCCATCAGTGTGAAATGCTCCTTTTTTTATAGCACAGCAACACAACATGTGGGGTTTGGGGTGGAGGAAGGGAAAACCAAGACATGGAGGAATCTTCACATGAGTTACAATTGGGTTTATGTGACAGCCAAGCTCTTTATGATATATTTGCTCTTTCTAAGTCTTGCTTAATGTGTTAATAACAAATGGAGTTGTGAAGTACATCTCTTTGACAGCTGGTGAGCAGAGGTTGCACAGTGCTTGAAGGGGTTTCCAGACATTTCTGACCTCTTCTTCCAATAAGAATTGATTAAAAGCAGTGTACTTTTAAATCAGTGGATCGGTTATTACCATTCAGGAAGTATTCATTGAACTTCCTCTTCAATTCAGTGATTTACATCTCAGAATGAAGGGGAAAGGTAAATCCAAACCTCTTGTTTGACAGCCATCAGAGAGCAGACTGGTCTCGTAGTTCTGGTGAGCTGGGGTTTTGCATATTTAGACTAAAAGTTGGTTCAGTGTTTGCTCACCTATCACAGGTTTGAATCACAGAATGGTTTGGGTTGGAAAGGACCTTAAGATCATCCAGTTCCAACCCCCTGCCATGGGCAGGGACACCTCACACTAAACCATGGCACCCAAGGCTTTGTCCAACCTGGCCTTGAACACTGCCAGGGATGGAGCATTCACAGCTTCTCTGGGCAACCCATTCCAGTGCCTCAGCACCCTCACAGGAAAGAACTTCTTCCTTAGATCCAATCTAAACTTCCCCTGTTTCAGTTTGAACCCATCACCCCTTGTCCTATCACTGCAGTCCCTGATGAAGAGTCCCTCCCCAGCATCCTTGCAGCCCCCTTCAGGCACTGGAAGCTGCTCTGAGGTCTCCACGCAGCTTCTCTTCTCCAGGCTCAACAGCCCAACTTTCTCAGCCTGTCTTCATAAGACAGGTCCTTTCCTTTGTTTGGTACATGGAGGTGCCCAGCACAGTAGGGGCGACAGGGCTTACGGTGGCTGGGGATGCAGGTGCAGCCAGTATTGCTTCTCCTGAAATGGGATTTTTAGTCATGACACTGCACCTGTCAGTGAAACTGAGAGGAAGGAGAGGTTTTATGGATTTACTCAACTTGGGCTGGGGATTTATGTTGTAATTATTGGAAGTAAAGCTATCAGTAATTACTCAGTGAATCTCTGTCCTGTTCTGTAGAATCCTTGATTATGTGGCTTGGAAGGGACCTTTAAGCTCATCCACTTCCAAACCCCCTGCCACGGGCAGGGACCCCTTCCACTGGAGCAGCTTGCTCCAAGCCCCTGTGTCCAACCTGGCCTTGAACACTGCCAGGGATGGGGCAGCCCCAGCTTCTCTGGGCACCCTGTGCCAGTTCCTCACCAGGTGACTTTTCAATGAGTATCAAGGAAGCATGTCCTCAAACCATATGGAAATCAGGAGAGCGTTTGCATGGAGTTCTGTTCCTGGCTCTCTAGAAACATACTGCATTGAAACATCACCATCTCAAGCCTGTACAACGTGATTGATGTGCGTGGAAGGGATCGTGCTCCACTGCTGTGGGTGAAGTCGGGTGTTGCCAAAGGTTAAACAACCAGTTGACTTCCCTGCCTGAGCCCAACAGTGGTGGGCTTTGTTTCGCTGGAGCAAAACAAGAAGTGTTATTGAGAACAGAACAAGGACGAGCTCACAGGGAAAAGTTACATTCAGCATCAAGCCTAAGAAAGCAAAGCTGCTGGGCTGGGCTGATGCAAAACCATCCAGTTGCCTGACACCGTGCAGAGAGAAACACAGGGACTAAAGAGCAGAATTAACATTAATAATTAAAAGTGTGCTACATTTTTCAATCTCATGGCTACTGTAACTGGGTGACTGCTTAATCCCAGGCGCAAGAGAACTTCTGTAGTTCACTGATGACCGTGCAACCTTGAATGATCAAAGTTGGGCATTCCATTGTGGGCATATAAATGTCATTTCATGGCTTGATCTTAGTTATAGATTCATAGAATCATGGAATGGTTTGGGTTGGAAAGGACCTTAAGATCATCCAGTTCCAACCCCCTGCCATGGGCAGGGACACCTCACACTAAACCAAGGCTCTGTCCAGCCTGGCCTTGAACACTGCCTGGGATGGAGCATTCACAGCTTCCCTGGGCAACCCATTCCAGTGCCTCAGCACCCTCACAGTAAAGAACTTCTTCCTTATCTCCAGCCTGAACTTCCCCTGTTTCAGTTTGAACCCATCACCCCTTGTCCTATCACTGCAGTCCCTAATGAAGAGTCCCTCCCCAGCATCCTTGCAGCCCCCTTCACACACTGGAAGCTGCTCTGAGGTCTCCACGCAGCTTCTCTTCTCCAGGCTCAACAGCCCCAACTTTCTCAGCCTGGCTCCATACAGGAGCTGCTCCAGTCCCTGCTCATCCTCGTGGCCTCCTCTGGACTTGTTCCAACAGCTCCATGTCCTTTTTATATTGAGGACCCCAGCACTGCACACAGTGCTGCAAGTGAGCTCTCACAAGAGCAGAGCAGAGGGGCAGGATCACCTCCTTGGACCTGTTGGTCACGCTCCTTTTGATGCAGCTCGCAGCCCAGAAAGCTGAGGTGTGCATGTTCTATGATTCTCTGTGTGGGTCTCAGAGTCCTTCTGGTCTCAGCTATTAACCTGAAACTCCTTATTGTTCTCAAGAGGAACTAAAGGCAAAGCATAAAAAGGGAGTGGAAATAGCAACCTTGCACAGTATAGTTTGCTACTAATACAGGTTGACCGCTTCTTTATATGTCATATTATCAGACATATAAAGATATAGGAGCAAAACGTCTGATTCAAGAGCAAAAATGTACCTCTGTTAACTTGTTTTTCCTTCTTTTAACAGAGCATTCAGAAGCTGGCCAGCCAATACTTGAAGAAGGACTGGCTTGGAATAAAAGCTGATGAGAGAAGTGATTATAGGTAATTTCACAGTTGGACATCTTGAAATTACTCTTTATAATTTCCATTTGTGTGATTATTTTACCTACCCATTTAACAGTGCTCTGCTGTAGTTAAAGTCATTTCTGTTCTTTGTGGTAGAGCATTGCCAGTTAAAAATGAAGCTGTTTTCCCCTGAAGTACTGAGATTAGGTTTAAATGGATGCTTATTACTTGAATAAAAGCAGGGCTTAGAGCAAGCTGCTCTAGTGGAAGGTGTCCCTGCCCATGGCAGGGGTTGGAACTGGAGGAGCTTTAAGCTCCCTTCCAACCCAAACCAGTCTAGAAATAATTCAGGAAGATTGGAAGAACAAAATGACACCACAGGGCAACTGTATTAGTGCACCCTGTTGGGTATTAATGCTTAAAACTGAATCTAGTGGTGGCTTAGTGCCATGGGTTAGTGGCGGCCTTGGCAGTGCTGGGGAACAGTTGGAATTGATGATCTTAAAGGTCTTTTCCAACCTGGTTGATTCTGTGATTCTCTGTATTCTAGCAAATAGCTTAAAGGTTACAGTGATAAATGTGGGGATCTCTTCATCGGAAAAGCAGCAAGACATTCCTCTTTAGGAGACCATTCTTCATGCAGATCCCATCTGACAGCAGGGAGGAGGCAGAGCAAGAACCACTTGTTTACAAAACTTAGTTCCATTAACATGAGGGGTGGATCAGAACATGAAAGCAGAAGTGACTCAGTTGGTAAAAGCCTCCCCCCCTTTGAATGGGACCTCTTAAATCTCTTAAGATACTCCATTTTAATCTGTTCTTAATTCTGACAAGTTTTATTGCTAACAGGATGAAATTGTTGATGGAATTTGCTTTGGACTGTCAGTACCTTCACACCACTTGTGTGTGAGTAGCAAACTGCATTATCAGTCTGAAGTGTGTAGAAAATGCTCCCATATCACACAGACCCCTCCTACCTACAGTTTGCTCCCCACTCACAAGCCTTTCATGCCATTATGAAATGCCATAATGCCCAGAGGTCTTCTTCAAGTACCTGCCACCCCCGTGCTCCTCATCACCAGGTGCTTGGGCTCTGTGGGCTCCACCAACCTTTCCCCATGTGAGCCAAGGGGAGGTCTTTTCCCCCTCTCACCCTACTCCACCCTCTTGGGCACTTCTGAGCTTTAGTGGTGAGATACCAGGGCCATGCAAAGCTCACTACACATCTGTGGGTGTTATCTTGTTACACATGATGAAGGAACTACAGGTAGCAGAGATAAAATGGATGAGCAGTCTGTGAATGTTTGCTTGATGGCAAGATGCCCAAATCACAAATTCCATGATCTTATAGAGGATTGTTAAGGTGCCATCTGGCTTTGCCTGCTGGGGTATGTAGGGTCTGTTCCACTGCAGCACCAGCTTTGACCAAAAATCATAGAATCATGGAATGCTTTGGGTTAGAAGGGACCTTAAAGCTCATCCGTTTCCAGCCCCCTGCCACGGGCAGGGACCCCTTCCACTGGAGCAGCTTGCTCCAAACCCCTGTGTCCAACCTGGCCTTGAACACTGCCAGGGATGGGGCAGCCACAGCTTCTCTGGGCACTGTGTGCCAGCGCCTCAGCACCCTCACCCTATGCTCACTGTAACCTTCCCCAGCCCTGCCCTCCCCTTTTCCCCCTTTTCTCCTTCCTCTTCTTTCTTCTCCTTCCCTTCCCTTCTTCCCACAACCTTTCTGTGTTTCGCTGTTTCAGGAGCATGTACTCCGTATGGAAGTCCCTTTTAGAAGGCACGATGCAGGTGGCTCAATCCCGCCTCAATATCTGTGAGAACTATAAGAACCTGATTTCAGAGCCAGCCCGGACTGTGCGGTGCTTTAAGGAGCAGCAGTTGAAGAAGGTACTTGTGCTTTAAACTCCTTTCAACTCCTGTTATTTCCACTCGGTGATTGGGAATCTTTTCCTATGGCACTTCTGTAACCTGTACTTTCAGTCTCTTCCTGTGCATGCTGTTCCAGAAGGAAATAGCCAGTTTGTCAGAGGGGTCACAATTCAGAGCAGAGATTAAAACTGCTTGGAAATGAGTCTTCTCAAATGGGGTACACCCTGGGTCAGAGGTATCTCTGCAAATCTAACATCCTGCTGTGGCAATGGGGTTTGTAGTGACAATTCCAAGTGGGTTTTGTTCGAATGGGTTCTGATTTTGAGGACAGGCATAGCTTAAACCTGAAGGAATGACTGGTGGAGTCATAGAACTGGAGTTATTCTGGATCTTCTAAGAGGGGCAGCCCCTCTTTCAGATATCAGTTGACTACCAAGTCTTTGCTGTGTGAGCTTCCATCATGCACAACTTGATCATACAACTTGTTCCCACTTGTACAAGAAATCTACTCTGCAATAGGGAGCCTCACTTCTCCATGAATTCCTATTTATAAAGAAAATTGCAATAGAACTGAAGTGCAGAGCAGCAGAGTTTTATCCCGTGGTTTTTAGGGGATGGTGACTAAAGGTTCTTAGGAAAGAAGTGAGCTTGTAAGCTGCTTTCCTAAGAAATCCCTTAGCTAAATGTGCCCATGGAATTGCATGACATGTCCAGTGCATCAAGAAACAGGCCAGAGCTTTCCAAAGTGCACATTAGAAGCAGAGGATGTCATACAGAGCCCAAGTGTGATGGGGAAGGGCTGAGGGAGCTGGGGGGTTCAGTGTGGAGAAGAGAAGGCTCAGGGGGGGACCTGATGGCTGCCTACAAGTGCCTGAGAGGAGGATGGAGCCAGGAGGGGCTGGGCTCTGCTCCCAAGGAACAAGGGATGGGACAAGAGGAACCGGCCTCAAGCTGCACCAGGGCAGGTTTAGATGGAGCTGAGGAACAATTCCTGCCCCAGAGGGTGCTCAGGCATTGGAACAGGCTGCCCAGGGCAGGGCTGCAGGCACCGGCCCTGCAAAGGTTCACACCCCATGGAGACGAGGCCTCAGTGCCATGGGGCAGTGGTGGCCTTGGCACTGATGGGTTAATGGTTGGATCAGATGAACCACTTCTTGGGGCCACTTCTTTAAATTTATGCAAATGATAGAAATTCCTGGTTTCCCTACACTTTTAAATCAGCAGAACAAGTTATTGCAGTTATCAGGACAGTACTTGTGGTCCAAAGGATTCTAACAGCGGTACAGTTTTCCTACAACATGGAAGCATTCATTTTCCTCCACAAAAAATGTAGTTTTTTATACATTGCTGTCTAAATTTCACCTTTCCTCACCCTTTCCTTTGGATTTCCCAAGGAATAAATAATAGATTATGCTGACCTCCATGCAGGCAACAGCTTATAAGTGCTGAATTGCTGAGTCAGTAAAATACTTGTCCCATCACACTGGAATGCCCATCTGAAATCAAGGTGCTATTAAAAGCAGCATCTCCTTCCAAGGTTGCGGCAGGTATTGTGTTGATCTCGATGAGTTCCCATCCTCATTTTCCAGATGTTGCTGTAAACCTTTCCATCTTCCACTTGGTAGGATACAGAAACTTCATTTTATCACCCCTTTTAATAGTAAACTGGAACCAGTTCAGAAAACCTCATCATAACTGGCTGAAAAACATGGATGAATCACAGGGTGACTCTGGAGCAGGGTATAAATGTGTCTCCTGTGGACCACATCCAGCCTTGTAAGCAAACTGATCCCCTGCCCTCCCAGGATACAGACAAAAGGCTGTTTAGGGGGCAGCAGCCCACCCCCTGCCGTTATCCTTCCCTAGAGACCTTGTCAGCTCACCCCATAAGTGATGTGTGATTTCAGCTGTTGGCCTTGGAAGATGTTCTGTTCATCAGGTATCTCTATAGAGATGATGTAGCCACCACTGAAGACATTTGCATGGATCTCTATCGGAGGACTGAAGGCAAATAGAGTAAAACCACTGTGTGTGGAGGGAATGCAACAAGAAACCATCTCTGTCACCTCTGAAACAGCTTTTTACAGTGTCTGCACAACCCCAAACCACTGAACAGCATCCAGTCTCCTAACACCATCTTCGGAGATGCAGCAGCCAAGATGCTTTTATGCTTTTAAAACCATCATGTTAACAACCGGGGTTATTTGATACTTTAATTTCTTGATGCCAGCAGGAGACTTCAGGGATCAAAATACCAACTGATGCAGCAACCCTCCCCCCCTCGTTTTGCAGTGATTTTAGGTCTCTGTCAGCTCTCCAACATACACAGATCTTTCCACCTTTCATTTCTCTATCCTACCCTTGGAGGTCCTCAGAAACCCCCCCACCATTCCCCAAACCACCCACCACGGAGTTACCTCATGGAGCCTGGTGCTTTATTGGTCTGCACACATCAAACACTGGGTTTAGTGTGAACCTGCATGAATTTTTATGGACTTTATAGCCAGAAAGGAGTGTGACGTTTCGAGTGAGAGCAGAATTGTGTGGTGAGGAGTGATTTCTGTTGCCTCAAACAAAAAGCTGCTTTCTTTATGGGCTGGATATTATGATTATTAACAATTGTTGAATGCTGTGAAATCAAAGTGATGATGTTGGATTACATCACCTTATTCTTCTCAAAATGCTTGTAAAAGAGGTTGCATGTATTAATAAGTACTGTAATGAAAAACCTGAGGTGTTTAGAGGGGGTGTTCAATAAGAGAGCAATGTAAAGCAACTGCACTGGAAGAATAATACAGGCACAGAATCCCAGGCTGAAGGGACCTCAAGGATCATGCAGTCCAACCTTTCCAGGCACAGCATTACCTAGATGGGATGCCCAGCACCCTGTGCAGCCCCATCTTAACAGTGTCCAACACTGGGGAGTCCCCACTTCCCTGGGGAGACTATTCCAGTGTCTGGTTGTTCTCACTGGGGAAAGTTTTCCTCTTGTGTCCATTGGGAATCTCCCAGCAGTAGCTTGTGCCCATCACCCCTCAGCTCTCCCATGGGACTCCTTGTCCAAAAGAAGTCTCCATCTTCTCTGCAGCTCCCCTTTAAGTCCTGGCACATGGATCAGGTCTCCCTGAGTCTTCTCTTCTCCAGCTGAACAGTCTCAGCTCTCTCTGCTGCCCAGCCCTTGGATTATCCTTGTGGCCCTTCTCTGGACCATCTTCAGCCCGGCCACATCTCTTGTACAGCAGGACCAAAACTGAACCCATATTCCAGGGGTGGCCTGACCAGCACTGAGCAGAGCAGGACAGTGACATCTTTATCTCTGCTGGTGATGCCCTTGTTGATGTTCCCCAGAACCCTGTTGGGTTTCTCTGCCCCAGCCACTCACTGTTGATTCCTATGGAGGTGGTGACCCTGAGAACCTCCAGATCCACCCAGCTGGGTATGTGATAATGGTGTGAAAAGAGGTGAGAGCTTGGGTCTGGTCTTTGAAGGACAAAAGAGGCAACTTAAAAGACAAATTGCTTTCCTTAAGCTTGCTTGAGGCTCTGCCTCTGAGTTTTGCCTGGAGCCTTCATGGACCACATCCAGTCTGTAATATCTATAATTAAATATAAATGCATTGAACTATCACTCTTACATGTACTTAAGCTCATTTGGGTACAAGAAAATCTTTACAAATCTCTTTTGAAGATAGTCTAGTTCAAGACATTGATAATTCACATTTGGTTTGTTAGCAAGGTCCTTTCTGCATACCACAGATCCAGACAGAAAAACCAGTACAGTGGTTTTTCTGCTATTCCTTTGATTATTCTATTGTGACATTAAATTGTGTCTTGTAACATTGCTTGGCTTGGATGGAAAAGCATCCCTGGGTTATTCCCACAGTTTTGGTTCCAAATCTAACCCACAGCCCTGTACCAGCTACCGCACTCAAAGTTCACATCCTCTCAGTCAGAACCAGTACAGTGGTTTTTCTGCTATTCCTTTGATTATTCTATTGTGACATTAAAATGTGTCTTGTAACATTGCTTGGCTTGGATGGAAAAGGTTGGAGTTATTTTCCCTCCTTCACTCACCCATTCCGCATTTTAAGCCTTTAAATGAATGACACTGATTTCTGATACATCCCTATTTGTTGGAAACCCCTCAAAATAGAGAAAAATAGGCTCTTAAAATAACATTTTTCAGATTATTCTTGTTGCTCTGGTGTGTTTTATGTGGCAGCTTTTCTCTTACACTTTATACTGCAGAGAAGGAAGGATTAACCATTTTCTTTACCACCTCCGATAGCTTGCCATTGGATTTTCCCCAGTTACATTCCACTTATTTCAACTCATTGCCTCATCCAGAGCTTTCACAAGTTGAATATTTCATTTGTGAGTTATCATTGAATTTCAGTAGTTAAAGAAGAGCACAAAGAAAGAAAGAAAGAAACGTGGGGTTTATGCACTGATCAGCTTTAAAAACGACCTGAATGATTGACCAGGAGTGACTCTTAGAAAATGTAATCAAGAGCAGTAAAACCAGGATGATGGCATGATTTGGATGCAAAAACCCATTAATGCTTTGTTTCCTGCCTGCTTTTTTCCAGTGTGTGGACCAGTTGACGAGGATCCAGGCTGAGTTACAGGAGACAGTCAAAGATTTAGCTAAAGGCAAGAAGAAATATTTTGAGACGGAGCAGATGGCTCAAGCCGTGCGGGAGAAAGCGGATATTGAGGCCAAGTATGTTGTTCTAATAGCATATGTATCAATAATTGCATGCATATCAAGCAAACTGGGACTTGTATTAGTTTTAGAAGGTAATTGTTTTCAATGAGCTTGGGCCAGGTTGTTTGCTTTCTGCTATTTCTGGAACCATTTCATAGAATCATAGAAACCCAGGTTGGAAGGACCTCAAGGATCATCTGCTCCAACCTTTCCAGGCAAAGCATGACCTAGACTGGATGCCCAGTGCCCTGTGCAGCCCAACCTTAACAGTGTCCAACTCTGGGAAGTCATCACTTCCCTGGAGAGATTATTCCAGTGGCTGCTTGTTCTCATTGGGAAACTTTTTACTCTTGCATTCCCAGAAGTAACTTGTGCCCATCACTCCTCATCTTTTCCATGGGACTCCTTGTAAAAGGGGAGGCTCCATCTTCTCTGTAACCACTCCTTAAATACTGGAACATAGAATCATAGAATCCCAGACTGATTTGGGTTGGAAGAGAGTTTAAAGCTCCTCCAGTTCCAACCCCTGCCACGGGCAGGGACCCCTTCCACTGGAGCAGCTTGCTCCAAGCTCCTGTGTCCAACCTGGCCTTGAACACTGCCAGGGATGGGGCAGCCACAGCTTCTCTGGGCACCCTGTGCCAGCGCCTCAGCACCCTCACAGAGAAGAGCTTCTGCCTTACCTCCAACCTGAACTTCCCCTGTTTGCATTTAAACTCCTTGCCCCTTGTCCTGTCGCTCCAGTCCCTGATGAAGAGTCCCTCCCCAGCATCCTTGTAGCCCCCTTCACACACTGGAAGCTGCTCTGAGGTCTCCACACAGCTTCTCTTCTCCAGGCTCAACAGCCCCAATGTTCTCAGCCTGGCTCCATACAGGAGCTGCTCCAGCCCCTGCTCATCCTCGTGGCCTCCTCTGGTCTTGCTCTTACAACTCCATGTCCTTCTGATGTTGGAGACACCAGAACTGCACCCAGTGCTGCAAGTGGGGTCTCACCAGGGCAGAGCAGAGGGGCAGAATGCCCTTTATTGGTGTAGTTCAGTGTACTTTGTAGTATTTTCTTTGATCCTTAAGCCCCACTTAAATCTATGCAAATAAAACTGAAGGCTTAAGAAGTCATTTAAATTAACATTTTAAGTGAGGTGCAGTGGTTGTTTATCCTGCACATTTGTAGTGATGACATTAGTCAGTAATATCCTCTCTTCATTTCTGTTTCAGGTCCAAACTTAGTCTTTTTCAGTCAAGAATAAGCTTGCAGAAGGCAAGTGTAAAGGTGAGTAGAAGAAACAGTGGTTTTGCTGCTAATTTCACGAGGTGTGGGACCAAAGCTGTCTTGCATCTTAGATGAGTGACTGTTTGGAAGGTGTATCTTTAGAGAAGGTCATGAGAGAAGACTCTTTAAGCAGTCAGAGTGCAGAATTGCCTATGTCCATAAGGACACTCTTTCTAGTGGGAGTTGTAACTGTTCTTTACAGATCGCATGTGAAATTACAACTGCATGAAGGCAAGATGCATTAGAAATCCCATAACCATTAACAAAGCTGCTAAACTACCAATCCTTTAAAGCTTTGACTGTATTAATACATACATATGCATGTTAATTTACTGTTCATACACTTTTGCTCATTTAACTTCTCATTAATACCTTTTAACTTCTATTTCTTGTTGTAGTTAAAAGCACGGAGATCCGAGTGTAATTCCAAGGCAATCCATGCAAGGAATGATTATCTCCTCACGTTAGCAGCTGCTAATGCACACCAAGATCGCTATTATCAAACAGACCTAGTAAACATTATGAAGGTAAGGAAGATAATTTTTATGTATGGGAGTTGGGAAGTGTGAAACTATGGAAAGCAGAGTGGGTCTGGAAGTGCAAACTCCTGGGTTGCTTTGTTGAGTTTTCCAATAGGCTGGAATGGATGAATGCAGTGCAGGAGATGGATCCTGCAGTAGTGTGCAGGGTATTTGGTACCTGTTATCAAACCCAAAACTAAGCACTCACCTTTATACTGAATTCCTGAAAACTCCCTTGGATAAAGGAATCAGGTTTGTATAACTAAGACCTGTATTTGCCTATTGTGGTTGACCTCAAGTAAGCTGGAAATGGTTTAGTTGCTCAATAACATATCCCATAATCCTTTTAAGTGTCCCCATATCTGATCAGAACATTTCTTTATGGCATGATTAATGAAAATACAACCATTGTATCTTGGTTTCAAACCATGAATTGTAGAGAATAGCAAATCAACATTGGCGGTGTCACAAAGTCAAGCCAAGATACTTGAACCCATAGGAAACTACATACTTGAAAAGCTCAAATATGATTGCTTACCCTTTCTTTTTTTAATATCATCCTAAAATTACTTAAATGCACATATCTTAAAATGAGATAGTGACGGGAAACCTGTAAAATCTACAAAATTAGCTCTTTAAAGCCAGTTCATCCTCTCTGTAGTTGCACTTCATACGTTGCCATTTGCAAAGTTGATTTCAGGTTGCTCTCTGCACACTATTTCCAGGTGATGCAATCAGACACAGCACTTCAAAGCCTATAATTTGCATTTCAAATTGCTTTATTGAGTAACTATCAGTGTGTTTTAATAAATCCCTGTATTATCAGCATCTTTCTGCATCCTGGGGGAAAAAAATGGTGATAGGAAAAGCAGGTAACCGAAGGAGAAAACGAGAGCACCAAAAAGGAGCTTCCAAGGGACTTTTATATGTAATTCCATTATATCTTGACTAATTTAAGCACAATGCCACCTAGAGTAAATCCTAGTCTGTGGTACAAATTCATTTATCAGCCTACTACGTGACTTCTCAGAAGGCTTAACCAGATCTGGGTATCACAGAGGCAATGCAGGGCTGGTAGTTCTTGAAGCATCATCCTGTCTTTGCTCTGTGTGTGTATGTGGTTGTGCTTTTCTCTTAGTAAACCACAAATATTTGTGCTGACTAAATGTTTAGTGCATGAAAATGGTTATAAAGTATTTCCTTCTCATAGACAAGGTGAAGTTACTCACTGATGCCTACAGAATTCCAGCCTTAGGTGCATGGTTTGTTGGCATCCTTTAATGCTCTTATTTGGATGTAATGCCAGAAGTGAATTTAGATTTTCACAACAAAACAAGCAAAAAGGACATTTGACATAATCAAAAGGTGAGCAGATAGCCTGGGTAAAGTCCTGCCAGGCTCGGGTGGGTTATGGGTGCTCTCATCCCAGGGCATTCCAAGATAATCCCTGCAAAGGCATTCCTGTTTCCTCTATGTCTGGCTACATTTTGTATGCACTACAAACCGAGTGTGTGGTAAACTAGGTGGGATCTTCATCTCTTTTGAGTTTCCATAAACACTTCTGTCTTTTGGATGGTGTGAGCCTTCTGTAGTGTGACATTAGAAACCTGCAGATACCGCAGGAACGTGGGGTTTTAATAAGCTGCTATAAAACCTCAAACTAAAAATGATTTCATTGTTTCTGAAAGACTGAGAAGTGCAGCCATGGAAAACCAATGGAAGAAGTCATGCTGGTGCCATTCACCTGTGTACGTGCTGTTGTCCGTGTTCTATGTGCACAGGGTCCAGTTCCTGAAGTCAGTGCTGATCTGTGGTGGTTTCTTTACCCAGTTACTGCTTTCCCTCTTATCCAGTCCTTGAAGGGACTTCTTTTGAAGCTTTATTCAAACTGAACCTTTCTTTATTTCCTAAGGAAACCAACCTGGTCTTCTGTATAAATAATTGTGGTTTACTGAAAAGCAAAGGTGTAAGTGCTTTCGGTGACCCATATTACTTTAGAAGGATCACCTTCAGGGGTCTTTTTCTACATCTCTCAGACATTTCTAGTATCATGTCCTGTGGAACTGGGCTCCAGCTGCATTCAGCCAAGAGCTTTAATGTAAATTCAAATGTAAACTGCTTGAATGTAAACAGCGGTGTGTAATCTGGTGCTAAAACCCACCTCAGTGTGGCCCAGCCTTTGAAAAGGGCTTCAGGAGGGGCCCTGGCTATTAGAGATGAAGAAACCCTATATCCCTATGAGGCTGATAAGACAAGTGCAGTGATGAATGGAGGCAATTCACACATAGACAGATATGATGTGGTGGGAATAATCAACATCATTTTCTTCCTAAGAGGGAAAATGTCCTTCAAAAAGAGGGGATAAGGGTGATTCATCTGCTTTAATGTCTTGGATGTGCTGGGCGGCCTCAACAAACTTCCCACTCAGTCTCTGCTTATGTAAAAGGACATTGCAGCAGGGTGGTGAGGGTTTTCTCCTAGGTTAATAACTGATGAAGAGATACAGAAGATGTGGGATTAAAGTAAATACTTGAGCTTTATCAGGGAAGGAGAATGGCTGGCAAGGTCCTGGTTTCTCTCTTACCTGTCTTCTCCTCCTGAAGTGTGGGAACCACCCTTCTTAAAGCACTGAGAGAGTGATTATGTTATTTACCATAAGGATTTAACATAAACAGCATGGAGAAGGAACTGAAGAGAGAGGTGATGATTTGAAGATGGTGAAGAAACACAATCACAGAGTGGTTTGTGTTGGAAGAGACCTTAAAGCTCCTCCAGTTCCAACCCCTGCCACGGGCAGGGACCCCTTCCACTAGAGCAGCTTGCTCCAAGCCCCTGTGTCCAACCTGGCCTTGAACACTGCCAGGGATGGGGCAGCCACAGCTTCTCTGGGCACCCTGTGCCAGCGCCTCAGCACCCTCCCAGGGAAGAGCTTCTGCCCCAGAGCTCAGCTCAGTCTCCCCTCGGCAGGTTCAAGCCATTCCCCTTGGCCTGGCCCTACAGGCCCTTGTCCCAAGCCCCTCTGCAGCTTTCCTGCAGCCCCTTCAGGCACTGGAGCTGCTCTCAGGTCTCCCCTTCAGGAGCCTTCTCTTCTCCAGGCTCACCCAGCCCAGCTCTCTCAGCCTGGCTCCAGAGCAGAGCTGCTCCAACCCTTACAGGAGCTCCATGGCCTCCACTGGCCTCCCTCCAACAGCTCCACGTCCCCCCTTTTGCTGCTGCCCCAGAGCTGGATCAGGGCTGCAGGGGGGGGTCTCCCCTTCACGCAGCAGAGGGGCAGGATCCCCTCCCTGAGCTGCTGCTCACTCTCTAGGGGTGCAGCCCAGCACACGGGGGGGGGGTTCTGGGTTCAAGCCTGTGCTGCCCAGTCATTCAGTGTTGTTCTCTATAACCAAATATAAAGCTTATGAGCAAGAGATACAGGGATGTCTCAACGAGTGTTGACCAGGCAAAAAAATAGCACATGAAATTAATGTTAGAAGGAGAAAAGCAGTCAGCTGGGGAGGAGATTGCTGCCTGCAGAATAAAGACCACTGAATAGCCATTACCATTATGAAGGAGTTAATAGAACTGGAAAATGGACCAAAGGATAAGGAAATGGAGACTTTGTCTCTTAAATGTTTCTAATCCTTCCTCTAGACAACATCCCTGGGAAGGAGGTATTTTGGAAGGGGATTAAACCTGTTCTGAGCAGCACAGTTCTTGTTTTAGTACCTTGAGTGGTGGGGACCTCATACATGCTGTAATCCAGTTGTATCCAAACGAAACTGTTCCTTTATGTATTGTGATTAACAGTCTAAAAATGCACCTTTTATCTTCCTATTAGTAAGCCCTCAGGTATTCTTGTGATAGTGGCCACCTTGCTATCTCTAAGTATTTCTCCATTTAGCTGCAGTGGAGCTGACACCCCTTCTTCTGTTGGACCTCTGCAGGCCTCTCCACACCTTTACTTCATATCAAGTGCTTCCATAAACTCCTCACATTTCGTCTCTCTTCCAGCCCCTTTGGAGATGTTGCCTTATTGCAGATGCTCAACAGCTTCTCTTGGTTCTCTTTGAGTGAGGCTCTCAGACAGAGCTAAGCATTCCTGAAACATTCCCTTCTCATTCCAGCTGCCCCACGTAAAGCAGACTGGAAGACTGACTTAACCATGCCAAGTGCAGGGTCCTGCACCTGGGTGGGAGCAATCCCAGGCACAGCTACAGGTTGGGCAGAGAAGAGATTCAGAGCAGCCCAAGGAGAAGGACTTGGGGGTGTTGGTTGGTGAGAAAATGAACATGAGCCGGCTTCAGTGTGCGCTCGCAGCCCAGAAAGCAACCGTGTCCTGGGCTGCATCCAAAGGAGCGTGACCAGCAGGGCCCTCTGCTCTGCTCTGGTGAGACCCCACTTGCAGCACTGTGTGCAGTTCTGGTGTCTTCAACATAAAAAGGACATGGAGCTGTTGGAACAAGTCCAGAGGAGGCCACGAGGATGAGCAGGGGCTGGAGCAGCTCCTGTATGGAGCCAGGCTGAGAAAGTTGGGGCTGTTGAGGGTGGAGAAGAGAAGCTGTGTGGAGACCTCAGAGCAGCTTCCACTGTCTAAAGGGGGCTACAAGGATGCTGGAGAGGGACTCTTCATCAGGGACTGCAGTGATAGGATACGGGGTAACGGGTTCAAACTGAAACAGGGGAAGTTTAGATTGGATCTAAGGAGAAGTTCTTTCCTGTGAGGGTGCTGAGGCACTGGAATGGGTTGCCCAAGGAAGTTGTGAATGCTCCATCCCAGGCAGTGTTGAAGGCCAGGTTGGACAGAGCCTTAGGTGCCATGGTTTAGTGTGAGGTGTCCCTGCCCATGGCAGGGGGTTGGAACTGGATCATCTTAAGGCCCTTTCCAACCCAAGCTATTCTATGATTCTGTGACTTCTGTGTGGAGCAGGTTGGGGTTGCTGAGTGGAATCAGCAGCATCTCAGACATCATAACCCTTAGTTATTTGGTGTCTGCTCTTCCAGGAGGAGTTCTGGGAAGTGGTGGTTAGCTCCACTCTGTAGACAAGGTGAGGTTTCTATAAGCACCATCTCCACAGCAAGATGAAGCTCGAGGTCCAGTTTCATTTTCAGTTCAGTTACTTTGAAATCACGTGCATTACCCCAACATTGAGATCAGGAAAACTGATGTTGTATGCACCATATGTCTACATTTTAAATGATTTTCATGCTGGTTTTCAGTTCTTCACTAACCTGCACATAAACCCTTTCTCTAAACAGTACTTCAGAAGGTTGCTTGTTTAATATTGTCACCTTCAAGTGGAAAAACAACCTCTCCCACCTCCCCTGCCTTGAAAAACTCCCTGCTCCTCAGCTTAAATGCCACTTTTAGCACAGAGCTATTAGAAATCGTGTGGAAAATGGGGAGATAGTAATGTTCTGCTTTCGAAGACAGATCTTCTACATCCTTTGTCTAGAGCAGTTGTTTAAATGGCATTTAGGTATAAAACGGTGGCCGGTTGGTTGGTACTGCTCCTTTGGGGTGCATCAGTGTGGATTTCACTGAAGGGTCAAAGCTTTCTGTGTTTATTGAGGGGTGTCCTCAAGGGTTGGTGTTGGGACTGATCCTGTTCAATGTCTTTGTTGGTCACACGGACAGTGGGATCCAGCACCCTCAGCAGGTTTGCTGATGACACCGAGCTCTGTGGTGCACTGACACTGGAGGGAAGGGATGGGATCCAGAGGGACCTGGCCAGGCTGGAGAGGTGGGACCGTGTGAACCTCATGGAGCTCAACCAGGCCAAGGGCAAGGTCCTGCCCCTGGGTCAGGGCAACCCCAGCACAAACCCAGGCTGGGGGAGACTGGATGGAGCAGCCTGAGGAGAAGGACTTGGGGTGCTGGGTGAGGAGAAGCTCCCCATGACCCGGCTTCAGTGTGTGCTTGAGCCCAGAACCCCCCTGTGTGCTGGGCTGCACCCCCAGAGCGTGAGCAGCAGCTCAGGGAGGGGATCCTGCCCCTCTGCTCCTATTTGTAAAGCTGCTGTTGGGAAAGCATTGGGCTGGAGACACTTTGGGTTCCTTCATGTTCAGAAGCCAGCATTGGTTTTGTTCCTTGTATCTGAGTGGGAAATACCGCATTGTGCTGTCCCGTGACAAATGAATCACAAATATACATTATAGCCCAATTTAGTGTTCTGTAAGAGGCAACAACTAAACACTGTCATTGGCAGGGTTCCTGGGGACATGCAGATTCTGAGAGTTTTCACTCATTGGGAAGATGTTTATTTGAAAGCATTTTTATGCAGAGAAGAAGAAAATGATTCACTCTGCTGGGTTTGCAACTGTGAAGGCATCACTCAAAACAGGGATGCTTGGAAAGAAAACATTAAATCTTCCAGCATCTTTTAAAGAATTGCTTCTGTAGTGCCATCCTAGTTTATTCATTGCACAGGTAGATAAGAAGCAAAACCATTCTAGATCTCCCTTTAGGAAAGATTTTAATCCTACTGCCTTTTCCCCTATATATAGAACCACGGAATCCCAGACTGGTTTAGATTGAAAGGACCTTAAAGCTCCTCCAGCTCCAACCCCTGCCACGGGCAGGGGCCCCTTCCACTGGAGCAGCTTGCTCCAAGCCCCTGTGTCCAACCTGGCCTTGAACACTGCCAGGGATGGGGCAGCCACAGCTTCTCTGGGCACCCTGTGCCAGCGCCTCAGCACCCTCCCAGGGAAGAGCTTCTGCCTAAGAGCTCAGCTCAGTCTCCCCTCGGGCAGGTTAAAGCCATTCCCCTTGGCCTGGCCCTACAGGCCCTTGTCCCAGGCCCCTCTCCAGCTTTCCTGCAGCCCCTTTAGGCACTGGGAACTGCTCTAAAGCTCCTTAAGAAGCCTTTTCTTCAGCCTGAACGAGACCATCTTTACAGGCAGTGATGTGTTTTTTCTATGCACAATGAAAAACTCTATAAGATGGCAAACACTAACCCAAGTATTTCTAAAACTCTCCGCTTTTAAAGCATGTATTTCATATCGCACCTAGTGTGGTCTGTGGGGTTTGAGGGCTGCGTTGGAGGAGCAGCATCAAAAGCTGTTGCACTTTGCTCTCTTTTTTGCCTTTGCGGTTTCACAAAGGGGGGGTTTATATTGTTTCAGTCATCTTTTCTGTATTTTCTGTACTTTCCAGCTTGCTTGACATGAGGAAGTGCAGCTGAGTGCCTGGGCTCCTGCTCTTGATCAGAGTTCTCTTGCTGATATGGCAGGTTTAAATAGAAACTCCATGTTATCTAATTGCCCTGGAACAACTCTTTCCTTCCACGTGGGTGATGATACCGAGACATGTTAGAGCACTGAGACATCAGGCTGTAAAGTTACAGGTGATGTGCGATGTTTTCACATCCTCAGCTGGGTTTGAGCACTGTCTGAAAGGGTTTTCATAGAGGAAGGCATCTGTCTGCCTTCTGAGTAATGAGCTGGCTGTCATGGGGATTCATGTGAGAGGTGGTTGAGCTGTTGCAAGGGAACGTGGAGAGTGAGTGTAGTACCTGGAGCACATGATGCAAGAAATAGACACTGAGAAAACTGGGAGAAGAAGGGGTAGTAACAGTCTTAATGATCTACAGCTGCCTAGTGTATATATTTATAGTCTATATAGTCTATATTTATAGAATCACAGAACAGTTTGGGTTGGAAAGGACCTTAAGATCATCCACTTCCAACCCCCTGCCATGGGCAGGGACACCTCACACTAAACCATGGCACCCAAGGCTCTGTCCAACCTGGCCTTGAACACTGCCAGGGATGGAGCATTCACAGCTTCCCTGGGCAACCCATTCCAGTGCCTCACAGTAAAGAACTTCTTCCTTATCTTCAATCTAAACTTCCCCTGTTTCAGTCTGAACCCATCACCCCTTGTCCTGTCACTGCAGTCCCTAATGAAGAGTCCCTCCCCAGCATCCTTGTAGCCCCCTTCACACACTGGAATCAGCTCTGAGGTCTCCACGCAGCTTCTCTTCTCCAGGCTCAACAGCCCCAGCTTTCCCAGCCTGTCTCCATACGGGAGAAGCCTCATATGGACAAGACTGTTCCAGGCTGGGCTTGGGGGTGTTTTTTGAAGCCTGGAGGCAACCTAATTGAAACCCAGGTAATTCTGATTTAAATACAAGGAAGAAGTTGTGCCATGAAGGTGGTCAGAGAGAAACAGGGGCTTGGGGAGGGGAAGAATGTCCTACCTTGGAGACATTCAGAACTTGACTGTACACAGGCTGATCGGCTTGGCCCTGCTCTGAGTAGCAGTTGGACCATGTCTCTCTTTCAACCTGATTTATTCTCTGTGAAATAACATTTTCTGTTAGGAAGATTCTGCTTGGGAACCCCTAACTTGGAATCACAGAATCCCAGGTGGAAGGGACATGGGGATCAGGTCTCCCTGAGACTTCTCCAGTCCCATCTCTCTCAGCCTTTCCTCACTGCTGCCCAGTCCTTGGATCATCCTTGTGGTCCCTTCTCTGGACCCTCTCCAGCCCATCCACAGCTTTGCTGTGTAGCAGGACCCAAACTGAACCCAGTATTCCAGGAGTGGCCTTACCAGCACTGAGCACAGTGGGACAGTGACACCTTTATCCCTGTGGTGATGCCCTTGTTGATGTTCCCCAGCACCCTGGTGGGTTTCTTTGCTGCAGCCGCTCACTGTTCACTCCTATGGAGCTGGTTCTTCCATGTCCCTTTCCCAGAGCTGCTCCAGTCAGGCACATCCCAGCCTGAGCTGCTCCAGGATTGGGTTTGCCCAGGGGCAGGACCTGACACTTGTCCTGTTGAGCTCCATCAGGTTCTTCCCAGCCTGTCCAGCTCACCCTGCAGGGTGGCTTCCCCTTCCCAAGTGTCCATTTCCCACTCAGTTTGGTGCCATTGGCAAACTTCATCAGGGAGCACTTGATCCCATCACCCACATCACTTAAGATACTGGGCCCAGTATTGATCCCTGGGGGACTCCACTAATGACAGGTCCACAGTTTCTGGTTGGTTTCTGCCATTAGCTGGAGTAACTGTATGAGCCAACAGCACCAGAATAGTTATGTTGTGATGAACCCTGTTTTCTCTATATGAGCATTGTTGGGAGTTTTTATGAAGCCGAGATGACATCTGTGTTTTCAGCACCGTCATCCATCACTTTTACCAAGCACTTTTAATGATCATTTAAAACAAATGTAACTACAGGCTCCAAACATGACTTGTACAAATGGGATTCAGCTGAAGCTGGCAGTGTTTGTAAGAGTCACAGAATCCCAGACTGTGGGATTTGGGTTGGAAGGGACCTTAAAGCTCATCCAGTTCCAACCCCTGCCACGGGCAGGGACGCCTTCCACTAGAGCAGCTTGCTCCAAGCCCCTGTGTCCAACCTGGCCTTGAACAGTGCCAGAGATGGATCAGCCCCTGTTTCAGTTTGAACCCATCACCCCTTGTCCTATCACTGCAGTCCCTGATGAGGAGTCCCTCCCCAGCATCCTTGTAGCCCCCTTCACACACTGGAAGCTGCTCTGAGGTCTCCACACAGCTTCTCTTCTCCAGGCTCAACAGCCCCAATGTTCTCAGCCTGGCTCCATACAGGAGCTGCTCCAGCTCCTGCTCATCCTCGTGGCCTCCTCTGCACTTGCTCCAGCAGCTCCATGTCCTTCTGATGTTGGGGACCCCAGCACTGCACCTGGTGCTGCAAGTGGGGTCTCACTAGAGTAGAGCAGAGGGGCAGGATCACCTTCTTCAGCCTGGTGCTCATGCTGCTTTTGTTGCAGCTCAAGATACAGTTGATCCAAGATTAAGGACTAGGTGGTTCATAATAATAATTTGATTTATGCCCAGAAAATAATCAGGTGTGTATGGCAAATGGTTCTTTCCTGTGGTGACTGACTTGAAAAGTAACTTGGCATGGTAGCTGGACGTCTCAGCAATGTTACCCTAGCAGTAGCTGGCCACTGTCCCCTATATAAATAAGAGGGTAACATTTGCATGGCTCCATATTTGTGTAGCCTGCAGAACAAGCAGAACCACCATTATCACTGTAAGTAAATCATTTGACGTGCACGTTATTGTTTTCTGCTCTTTAGAGTGATTTAGAAGCACCCAGGGGCTTACTTGGTTATAACAGAGATTCTGTCCCAAAGAAGAAATAGCATTAAGAGAAAATAAGTTTGAAGTCACTGGAGGTTTCCATTTACTTCTATAAATCTCTTTTCTTAATTCAGCTATTCTTTTCAGATCCTGTCATGCTCCCTTTTAAAATGCAGGGGGAACTTCTGTAAGTGAAAGAACTATTGTTTCACTTCCCCTTCTTGTCAGCTGCGAGCCACAAATATACTGTAATTACAATTAAACCAGCCAGAGATTGCTTTATCTACAGTATCAGATGGGCCCAGCTACTTTCTTTTACAGTTGAGGAGCGTGTGTTGCTTTCTCATGTTCATTCCTATGAATGCAGGATGAGTGAAGGGAGGCTCTGGCCCAACACACGATATGAGTGTTCCAGAAGATGCTCATTGTAGCTCCACAGCAGCTGATACCTGCCAGGACCATCAGTGTGTGTGCATACATACACATGTACGTGAAGCCCTGGGGAGATGAAATCCTTTTATAAGGCTCTGTCTGTAGTGTCATTATCCATCCATGTAAATCGTTGAATGATTAGTACAAAATAGTGCTCTTTTGTTTAGGGTTTTTCTTAAATGCTTTTGTATCACACTTTTCAGTTGATACCTAAGATCTGCTTTGGAGAACTTTAGCTCCTTCATAGTCTCTTGAATGTATGCTAACTGCAGTTTTGACCATTTACATTCATAGAATCCCAAACTGGTTTGGGTTGAAGGGACCTTAAAGCTCCTCCAGCTCCAACCCCTGCCACGGGCAGGGACCCCTTCCACTGGAGCAGCTTGCTCCAAGCCCCTGTGTCCAACCTGGCCTTGAACACTGCCAGGGATGGGGCAGCCACAGCTTCTCTGGGCACCCTGTGCCAGTGCCTCAGCACCCTCACAGGGAAGAGCTTCTGCCTAAGAGCTCAGCTCAGTCTCCCCTCGGGCAGGTTAAAGCCATTCCCCTTGGCCTGGCCCTACAGGCCCTTGTCCCAAGCCCCTCTCCAGCTTTCCTGCAGCCCCTTCAGGCACTGGAGCTGCTCTCAGGTCTCCCCTTCAGGAGCCTTCTCTTCTCCAGGCTGACCCAGGCCAGCTCTCAGCCTGGCTCCAGAGCATTTACCAGCTGACTGTGAGGAAGCATTTACAGGGAAGTGAAAAGCAGCTTCCCAGCAGAACACAACCACTTCTGGTGGTATTTTTGGTGAAACCACAAGCAGGGGAAGTTGAGATGCCCTGAACAATAAGCGGCACTGCCACCTCTAGCTATGGAAGCAGTTAATATCAGCATCCATCACATAGCCTTTCCAAGCTAACTCAAGACAAAAGACCGTGTCTGGATCACAACTCTTTCTGTTGTACAGATGAGAACTGAGCAGTGGTCCCGTTTCCCTGATGACAGTCTGCTCTGTCTCACCTCATGTTGAACCACTGTTAAATGTGGTTTAACCAATTCCCTGTTTAAGCATTTAGTCCAGAAAGGCTGTTTATTTCCTGGGGGCTGAGTATTTGTTCCTCCATGAGTGGGGATTGTGTAGTGAAAGACAGAGCCTGATGCATAAATCAGGGCCACTTAATTATCCTAAAACAAGGATCATTTTTCATGGGATAATAAAGCTATTTCTTGATAATGCTTCGGCCTTGTCAGCGAGGTTTCTTTTGGCATTTTGACAGAAACAACTTCAGGAATGGCTTGATGGTGAAGAAATGTGGTGTGATTTTAGAGATGCTCATGAAAGGTATTTCCTGGGTAGGAGAGTCAGGGGTGTATTTACATGAGATGGTTCACAGGAGGCAGTGATTGGAGGAGGCTTGGGAAGGGACAAAGGGAAATCATCAGGATGCTGGAGGAGGACTCTTCACTAGGGACTGTAGTGATAGAACAAGGGGTAACGGGTTCAAACTGAAACAGGGGAAGTTTAGATTGGATCTAAGGAAGAAGTTTTTCCCTGTGAGGGTGCTGAGGCACCGGAATGGGTTGCCCAGGGAAATTGTGAATGCTCCATCCCTGGCAGTGTTCAAGGCCAGAGCCTTGGGTGAGATGGTTTAGTGTGAGGTGTCCCTGCCCATGGCAGGGGGTTGGAACTGGATGAGCTTAAGGCCCTTTCCACCCCAAAACATTCTGTGATTCTGTCAGTGATGGAAGGGGGATGTAAAGCACAAGAACAAGGAGAATTAATGGAAAGCTACAAGAAACCCAAAGTCACTGCTAGGAAGAGGGCACAAGGAAGGGTTAAGAAGGGGATGGAGCTACTCCCGAATCTGGGCGGTCTCATCAAGACACCTCATTGAAGGAGTTAATGGAAAACTTTCTAACCCTTTCATTTCAGTATTTACTTCTTTGGGGCTCTTTAAGGATTTCATATCGAAGCCGTTGAGGGTTTGGATCAGGCTTTTTCTGTCCAATGTCATAAACGTGCTCATTTTGAACAGGAAATGAAACTTTGCCATCGTGTTTCCAAGCCGCTCTCTAATACAATAAGAGCGGTTCCCGAAATACTTGGCTGTGGCAGAAGCAGCCGGCGCGGCTCCCGGAGGCAAAAGGCAAGCTCAGGAAGCACCTGGGGAGCGCTGGTGGGGAGGCAGGTGGAGCAACTGGAAACATGCGACATTCCAAGGTTAGCACTCATGGACACGCATCCCGAACAGATCATCACAGGGGTTTGGTTTTAGCAGCTCCGCATTCATAGAGTCTAAGACTGGTTTGGGGTGAAGGGATCTTAAAGCTCCTCCAGTTCCAACCCCTGCCATGGGCAGGGACCCCTTCCACTGGAGCAGCTTGCTCCAAGCCCCTGTGTCCAACCTGGCCTTGAACACTGCCAGGGATGGGGCAGCCACAGCTTCTCTGGGCACCCTGTGCCAGCGCCTCAGCACCCTCACAGGGAAGAGCTTCTGCCTTATCTCCAACCTAAATCTCCCCTGTTTCAGTTTGAACCCCAAATTGAGAGTGTTTTCGTGGCATGTGGCTGTCAAAGAATGAGATGCTTCAAAATCTTTGCTTTTCTTTCTCAATGGAAGTCCCTTTGGTGACGGTGGAGGTCACAGCATAGGTGGATGGACGGAGGTGAGGAGCTGTCATCAGTGTCAGCCTTGGGTAGCGGCTGTTTGAGCTGTATTTTTGGCACAGTCCGCAGAAAACTTCCTTGCCTTGGAATTCCTTCCTGAAGTGGAATTCAGGCCTCCTGCTTATCAGCCTTTATGGTGCCGTGTGCTCCAAAGGCATCACACAACCTCAGGTTTCAGCTTCTTTGGGCAGGTCAGGCCTCCATCGGCAATAAATGGGTGTCCAGTAAGTATCAGAAGAAGAAGAACTATTCCTTCAGTGTGCGCTTCACTGAAAGGAAGTGAATGGAGCTGGTCCATGTGGAATTAGGCCACAGAAGAGCATTAGGAGCGAGAAATTCCTGTTTAGCACTTACGGATTGCTAGAGAGACAAGTGATTGGAAAGATGGCTCAAAGCTCAGCCAGATGAGGAGGAGGGGGGATCCTGCAGTATGATTTCTGCACCTACCTGCTGGTTTTCATAGAGATGATAAATTCCCATCTGTTCAAGTTGTCATCTCTGCTAAAAAGGCTTTATAGCAGGATAAACATCCTTGTCATGCAAGGGAAACAGATATTCCCTACCAGATGAAGATGTCATTATCCCACTCTGCTTGGTGCTGGTCAGGCCATCACTGGAATACTGTGCTCAGGTTTGGTCCTGCTGTACAAGAAGGATGTGGCTGGGCTGGAGAGGCTCCAGAGAAGGGTCACAAAGATGCTCCAAGGGCTGGGCAGCAGTGAGGAAAGGCTGAGAGAGCTGGGACTGCTCAGCTGGAGAAGAGAAGGCTCAGGGAGACCTGATCCATGTGCCAGGAGGTAAAGGGGGGCTGCAGGGAAGATGGAGGCTCCCTTTGGACAAGGAGTCCCATGGGAAAGCCCAGGGGTGATGGGCACAAGTTACTGCTGGGAGATTCCCAATGGACACAAGAGGAAAGCTTTTCCCAATGAGAACACTGAGCCATTGGAATAATGTCCCCAGGGAAGTGGTGACTCCCCAGCGTTGGACAGTGTTGAGAGTGGGCTTTCAAAACCTTCAGGAGGGTCTCAATGCTGATGTTCAAGGCTTTTAATCTCCTATAACTCAAAGTTACAAGAGCTGAAAATGAGTAAAGATGCCTGAAGAAAATACATCTGAACGAATCAAGGCAATAATCTGGTTTTTGGGTGCCTCAGGTTATTTGGAGGAGCTCCTTTCGACTGACGTATAGCCCCACGTATGTGGAGCTGGGTAGGAATCAGGTTTCTAATTCAAGCTAAAGAATATTAGAACTAAAGTTTCTTAATTGCTTCTATTAATCAAGTTGTTCAGTGCTTTATTAGACCCTAGAGTGGTTCAATTTAATAGATAAGAATTCAGTTTAATAAGAGATATTTAAGGGAGATAGAGAGTCCTAAGGAAGAGCTGGATGAAAAGATGATGGCAGATCTGAGGGAAAAGCAGCTTTGTTCTAAGTGACAGCTTCACAAACATTCGTGGCTGTGTATGGCCAAATAATTCAGGTTTTAAGAAATGACCCACTTCTGTCATGTTTCACTCTTCCCCATGGGCATTTATTCAGTGACTTTGGACCAGGGCCCGTGTATGATGAGCTTGCAGGTCCCTTCCAACCCAAACCAGTCTGGGATTGTCGGATTATCAGTTTAACATCAGTTATAGAATCACAGAATGGTTTGGGTTGGAAAGGACCTTAAGATCATCCAGTTCCAACCCCCTGCCATGGGCAGGGACACCTCACACTAAACCATGGCACCCAAGGCTCTGTCCAACCTGGCCTTGAACACTGCCAGGGATGGAGCATTCACAACCTCCCTGGGCAACCCATTCCAGTGCCTCAGCACCCTCACAGGGAAAAACTTCTTCCTTAGATACAATCTAAACTTCCCCTGTTTCAGTTTGAACCCATCACCCCTTGTCCTATCACTCCAGTCCCTAATGCCCCCCCCAGCATCCCTATAGCCCCCTTTCAGATACTGGAAGGCTGCTATGAGGTCTAGTGTGATTTTCATTTACTCCATCAAATAAATCTGTTGACCGAACCCTTTCCTGCTCCACCACAGGCTGTTGTCCCCAGTTGCTCTTTGGATTTATCACTGCCATATGGTTTTCTTTTTCTCTACATGGGCTTAAAGTTACCTTTCACTTCCAGCAACCTATTCAGTGACCAGGCTGTTCAAAGATGCTCACAGCATACCTTTAGTGATGACAATACTAAAGACTCCAGTAAGTTTAATCTATAACTGAGCATTGCCCAGAGAAGCTGTGAATGCTCCATCCCTGGCAGTGTTCGAGGCCAGGTTGGACAGAGCCTTGGGTGCCATGGTTTAGTGTGAGGTGTCCCTGCCCATGGCAAGGGGTTGGAACTGGATGATCTTAAGGTCCTTTCCAACCCAAACCATTCTGTGATTCTATGATTTGAGATTGTTACCCCCAAACAGATGTAAGTTTGATGTGGTCCTACAGAGGTAACATTGCACTGGCCAATCCACACCACAAATATTATTCATTATTCAGACTAATGAAGTTATTTTCCAACTGAAATTAAAAACTGTTCCAGTTTGATGTTAAGATATGAATTAGAGGAGGAAAAGGGCAGAGCATGGTTCGTAGAGTGAGCCCTCCATTCAGAAAAGTTGGGGCTGTTGAGCCTGGAGAAGAGAAGCTGCGTGGAGACCTCAGAGCAGCTTCCAGTGTGTGAAGGGGGCTACAAGGATGCTGGAGAGGGACTCTTCATTAGGAACTGGACTGATAGGACAAGGGGTGATGGGTTCAAACTGAAACAGGGGAAGTTCAGGTTGGAGAAGTTCTTTCCTGTGAGGGTGCTGAGGCACTGGAATGGGTTGCCCAGGGAGGTTGTGAATGCTCCATCCCTGGCAGTGTTCAAGGCCAGGTTGGACAGAGCCTTGGGTGCCATGGTTTAGTGTGAGGTGTCCCTGCCCGTGGCAGGGGGTTGGAACTGGATGATCTTAAGGTCCTTTCCAACCCTGTTCTGTGATACTGTGCAAAGGGCAGAGCATGTTCCATAGAGTGAACCCTTCAGTCCTAACAAGGCACTTTACTAAAGGATTACCAAGACTCTTTGCCAGTCATCCTAACATTTACGGACCAAAACAAGTGAAACTATTTTAGGGCATTGTTGTCATCCGCACCAATGAGCCCCATGTCCTGAAAAGGCAAATGGCTGCGAGTCACAGCGCTGTGATTACTGTCATCGTTATAGAATCACGCAACAATGAGAGAAAGTCTCTGGAACAATGCAGGGAAAAACCATCACAGGACTGTGCCAAAGGTAGGGCAGCTGCATTGCAGCACTGAAGATTAATCCGTGTTTCCCAAATACCACTCGGGAATTCCACATGCCAACTGGGCTTTATTACTTCAGTCGTCTGTTCTTATTGGTTCCCAGAGGAATCGTGCTGACGGTTTAGGGATGCAGTCCTATTAGCACCAATGGGGGAGGAGAAGGATGGCTTTTAGTCTGGATGCTGTAATTAAAAATGCTGTGACAGGTTTGTTCCTTTTAAACAGATTCCCCTCACCCCCAGCACAAAGCTTGGCACCAAACCCCCCACATTCCAAGCAGTATTCCTGAACCAGTATTGATGGGTTTAGGGATTGTATCGTTCTCACCAGAAGCTAACAGCGATGAGCAAAAAAACTCCACAGAAAAGTGAACACAATGAACTCTGGTGATGTTAAACTGTCTTTTAATTAAATCACTTCTTGAGCTTGACCTGATTCATTTCCCCTCCTCTCCCCCTGTTATATCATGATTAAACAGGGGAAGTTCAGGTTGGATACAAGGCAGAAGCTCTTCCCTGTGAGGGTGCTGAGGCGCTGGCACAGGGTGCCCAGAGAAGCTGTGGCTGCCCCATCCCTGGCAGTGTTCAAGGCCAGGTTGGACACAGGGGCTTGGAGCAAGCTGCTCCAGTGGAAGGGGTCCCTGCCCATGGCAGGGGTTGGAACTGGAGGAGCTTTAAAGTCCCTTCCAACACATCTCTATTACACTATGATTCTGTTAATACTGTCATTAATTGTATTAATGCTTTTCTTAAAGGGATTTTGGATTGGGAGAGGGTGATGTCCATCTCCTGATGGCCATTCTGTAGTCTTCTGTGCTCAGAGTAGGCTTCAGTTCACCAGCAACAAAGGTTTTGTGTCATTAAAAACAATGACCCTGCCCTAATGGAAAGGAACAAAATGATGTGCAGAACAATCACCAAGGGACTAATGAGACCAAACAAAGAACTTGCAAACAAGCCCAAAACCATTGACACTAGAAAATACAAAGCTCTGGGGTAGGGTAAAGTGCAGCATGTGTTTATGAGCCCCAAATGGGAATGTGAGCAAACAGAAGGCAGGGCCCTTGCTGCCTTCTAGTGTTTATTGTTCCCAAGTTTGCTGTGATGAAAGCTCCTTCCCCAGGTTCAGGGAGAAGAGGAGGAAACTTGCAGAGTTTATTCAACCATTGTGCATTTAAATGGACACTTTGTACGTCTTGAAGCCTTTTTCCTTATGTTACAAGGGCTTTGGCCAAGGGCCTGTAGGGCCAGGCCAAGGGGAATGGCTTGAACCTGCCCCAGGGGAGACTGAGCTGAGCTCTTAGGCAGAAGCTCTTCCCCGTGAGGGTGCTGAGGCGCTGGCACAGGGTGCCCAGAGAAGCTGTGGCTGCCCCATCCCTGGCAGTGCTCAAGGCCAGGTTGGACACAGGGGCTTGGAGCAAGCTGCTCCAGTGGAAGGGGTCCCTGCCCGTGGCAGGGGTTGGAGCTGGAGGAGCTTTAAGCTCCCTTCCAACCCAAACCTATCTGGGATTCCTTAACTTCATACTTCAGTGTTGTCATCGGTGCAGACACTACAGGGTTGTTCCTACAGGGCTGCAGAGACTGAGAAATGCAGAAGCTTGCACTAGGTTCCCATCAGCATAGAGGTGCCTGCTGCAGGGCTGATGTCTGGGGATGCTTCTGGTGCTTTGATCTTGGGTTTGGTGGTGATTTATATATAGTAGTCCCATTTTGTTGACAAAATCAGGCCTGATTTATGTTACGATGTTCTAATGGAGAAAACAAGGTTGTTCAGCAGTGACAACAACTGCAGTGATGGGAGAATCTAAGCAGAAAAAGACTTGAAGGCAGCAAGCTCTTCCTCTCTATTCAGACATACTGATGCCTAGAATAAATTACTACCAGGAGTCAGCATTTTGAAGGGAAAATGACTATGGCACGTAACTGTTAACTGAAAAGGATGGGTTTTCCTGACCTTCCTTCCTTTCTTTCTTGATGTCCTTGGGAAATGCAGTTCTGTATCACTGATCTGAATACTGCTGAGTTTGGCAAAGGCAGCTGACTCGAGCTGTTGACTTTATTACTTCTGGGGTTTCGATGAGTTTTTAAAATGCTCCATCCTTCATTGTCAAATAACATGAGATGATTCTTGCTATCTGCCCCACTCTCTTGAGACCCCCCTGCAGTCCTGATCCAGCCCTGGGGCAGCAGCACAAGAGGGATGTGGAGCTGTTGGAGCGAGGCCACAGGAGGCCATGGAGATGCTGCGAGGGCTGGAGCAGCTCTGCTCTGGAGCCAGGCTGAGAGAGCTGGGCTGGGGCAGCCTGGAGAAGAGAAGGCTCCTGAAGGGGAGACCTGAGAGCAGCTCCAGTGCCTAAAGGGGCTGCAGGAAAGCTGGAGAGGGGCTTGGGACAAGGGCCTGTAGGGACAGGCCAAGGGGAATGGCTTTAACCTGCCCGAGGGGAGACTGAGCTGAGCTCTTAGGCAGAAGCTCTTCCCTGGGAGGGTGCTGAGGCGCTGGCACAGGGTGCCCAGAGAAGCTGTGGCTGCCCCATCCCTGGGGCAGGTTGGACACAGGGGCTTGGAGCAAGCTGCTCTAGTGGAAGGTGTCCCTGCCTGTGGCAGGGGTTGGAACTGGAGGAGCTTTAAGGTCCCTTCCAGCGCAAACTATTCCATGACTCTATGATCTGTTGCTATGCTTGGGATAAAATGCATGCAAACTACTTGTGTGCTTCGCCTCTCCTAGATCCAGAAGGATGTCTTAACAGTAAGAGTTCCTATTAAAAATATGCCTGTTACTCTTTGTACCCCAACCTTTCCTTTTTCATTCCTTTTGAATGAAGGATGCATTTGCATGTGAAAATTCAAACACTTGGAGGCTCATTTCCCAAAATCCTCCAACGGAATATTCCCAGACTGTCCCATCCGTGAGCTCACGCTGTTTAGTTAATGGATTATAGGGAGAAGTTTTAAACACAACCACTCCAAAAGCTCCTCTCACCATGCCTGATATCTGATTTATGTTTTGAGTGGTGTTAAAGAAATACAGGGTAGAATATCGAGTCCCTGTTGTAACTGGGTTACAGGTTGATTTCAACCCACCACAGATCAGGGACAGATAAAACAGGGTTTCTGATGCAAATGAGAACAGGGTGGTATAAGAATGTAATATTCATTTTTAATAAGGTGCAATAGAGAGAAGGTAACATCTGTGATAGGGATCTCCCTTCTCATATAGGGATTTGCTTTGATTGAAGAGGGAAATAAGTCCCGTTACCCTCCTGCAATGCCATTGACTGCACAGCACCGTTAGCACTGCCCAGACACAATGATTTTTGTTCACTTCAGTTAAAACTTCTCCTTATCTTCCCAGTTTCAGGCTCTGGGCTGGGTAGGGTAAGGTCAGCTCTAACTTTGTTATGTGACCTCCACCCATGTAAGGAAATTCTTTGCCATCAACATCAGCTCTATTGTTTCCGGCAGAGCCGTGGTGGCAGGTTATGAAGCAGTTACCAAGGTTTTTCATGCTTCAGCACAGGCAAAATCAGCTCAAGTGAACTGTTGAGTTGTATCAGCCCATGCAGGGAAGGGTGTTTTCACATGGATACTTGGTTTGATCCATGATGGTTGTGTCATGGAAGGAACGAGGTTCCACAGAGGGTTAGGGAGTTCAGAAACATACAAGAACATAAATGCCTATGTTTGAATATATAAAATATATTGACTATAGAAATATATATATATTTCTAGATATTTCTATATATATTTCTCTATATATTTGTATATATTTATATATATATTTCTAGAAATATATATTTCTAGGCAATCATAGAATCAGAGAATGGTTGGGTTGAAGGGACCTTAAAGCTCATCCAGTTCCAAGCCCTGTCCAACCTGGCCTTGAACACTGCCAGGGATGGGGCAGCAACAGCTTCTCTGGGCACCCTGTGCCAGCGCCTCAGCACCCTCCCAGGGTGAATTAGAGTTAATGTGTAGGGTTTCCTGTAGAAATACACTTTAATTTGCTTGTGTATCCAGTGCTGTTAAGTATCAGTTCTTCCCAGTCCTGATTTCATCCAGTATTTTCTAAAGCTTGGACTCAGGTGAGGAAGGATTTTTGCACCTTTACCTCGACAGTTCCATTGTAAAGACATTATTTGTTATAAATCATTGACTTTTATCTACCCTTGGACGTTGTAATTGTGTGGTGCTTTGTATTGTCTTGGTACTGATGTCAGATCTGGGTTTTAATAAAGAAGAAAACCTTGATTTCCTTTTGAGGTTGAAAAATAGATGGGATTTCAGTGTGATTGTAACCCAGTGAGTGATTTACTAATCTTTGGAGATTCAGAGAGAGAACAAAAGCCATTGTAGAGGAATAATATGGGCTGGGCTTCTTGAAATCCTTCTTTTTCCAGTTCCCCCTTCAAGCTGTTTGATCAAAAAACCTGAAAAGACTTTGTATTTGCAACATGAATGGTGATGTTCAGAGGTTTGGGTCAGGGTGTTTGTAAGTGAATGAGATTCAGGTGATGAGATCCCAGAGGAAATGTCTTTATATCACATAGTTCAGCGAGTCAGATCTTGTGTTTTAATACTAACATATGCGGCTTCATACAATAATCGCCATTTCTAGAAGGAATAACCACATTATCACTGAAAGCAATGTGTAAGCAGGTAGCTCTGTGCCCTGTAACTGGTGGGATGTTACGTTTGCTGTGCAGTGAATGCTCTCTGTGTGTTGGAGCTGCACATGCAGCCCTGGCTTCTCCTGGCTCCCAACCACACCTGCATTGTGTGGCCTTTACTGAGTTCAAATCTGGCAGCTCTTAACAGTAATTAAGAACTTCATCATATTGAAACCGCTTTTAATTAATGAAGGGAGAAAGGCTGTGACACACTTTCCACATGCTGACAGATGGGGGGGGTTCCTGGTGCTTTGACATGCTTTTCTTTGATGGTTTTTCTTATGTATCTAAAGGGGCTGCAGGAAAGCTGGAGAGGGGCTTTGGACAAGGGCCTGTAGGGCCAGGCCAAGGGGAATGGCTTTAACCTGCCAGAGGGGAGACTGAGCTGAGCTCTTAGGCAGAAGCTCTTCCCTGTGAGGGTGCTGAGGCGCTGGCACAGGGTGCCCAGAGAAGCTGTGGCTGCCCCATCCCTGGCAGTGTTCAAGGCCAGGTTGGACACAGGGGCTTGGAGCAAGCTGCTCTAGTGGAAGGGGTCCCTGCCCATGGCAAGGGGTTGGGGCTGGAGGAGCTTCAAGGTCCCTTCCAACCCAAACCAGGCTGGGATTCTCTGAATCACACCACACAAGTACCAACTTCTCTCCACTGTAAAGAACCGAGAGTGACAAACTCCAGCGTATGCATCAGGGCTGTAGAAGGCTCAAGTTAAATGCTGTGAACCCTCCTGCTGGTTTAACATAAAATGAACATATGGGCTTTATAGGAAGGTGGGGGCGAGCTCTGGAATACGGGTTTATAGCACACTGGAAGGCAAAAATCACAGCTGCTTTGCAAAACAGCGTTTAGAATTGCTTTGCCAAGCTTCAGCTATTTATTTACATGTATTAGCACAACTCGAGCCTGGTGTTTGGGCTGAAAAGCTTCAGAAGCAGATATGCCCTGTCATAAAATCTTCAAATTGTGGTTTTTGGGGAAGCACAACCAATCTTGGCATTTTTACCATAAAATCATAGAATCCCAGCCTGGTTTGGGTTGGAAGGGACCTTAAAGCTCATCCGTTTCCAGCCCCTGTCATGGACACAGACACCTTCCACTAGAGCAGCTTGCTCCGTGCCCCTGTGTATAAGACAGCCGTGCTGTTGGGACAGTGTGTGTTTGATGTGATATCAAATGTTCTTGAGATGGGATGGTAACTTGGGCACTCCTATAACAGTGATGCTGTGGGCTCATCCCTCCAGCTTTGTAAAAGCTCATGAAGTGTTAACAATACTTGGGCTAACCTTGGAGTGTGCCTTATGGATTAGCAGGATGAATTCAGGTAGAGGTGTCTTATACCAAGACAGGGAAGAGCTGAACATCTGCCCCATCGCTGGCAGTGTTCAAGGCCAGGTTGGACACAGGGGCTTGGAGCAAGCTGCTCTAGTGGAAGGGGTCCCTGCTCGTGGCAGGGGTTGGAGCTGGAGGAGCTTTAAGATCCCTTCAACCCAAACCAGTCTGGGATTCCATGAACCTGCATATATGTCGCAGTAGGTTTTTCATGGAATTTCTTGGCATTTTTATCAATAGAACATCCCAGTCATAAGCTCATATTTCATTATTCTTTTTAAATATGTGATGCTGAAAAGAGCATTTGATGAAGCTGCCATCACTTAAAACACCCTGGAGAAGTAAACCTATAGCTCTTTCCCAGCCATACGCTGCTTCTCCCTTCCCTTCATGGAGCCTTTCCATGGCTGGGGCCTCATGGATCCGCCCTGGCTGCTGACCCTTCAAGCTGGGCTTGGATACGGGTTGCTGATGGCTTAGGGCTGAGTGAGCTGCTGACACTGGGGGACTTGGAGGAAATTCCCATGTTTGCTGCTGGTTTGGCACTGTGGCCTGGCTGGCTCTTTCCTGACCTCTGGAATTTTGTGTACCGGCATGTTACAGGCAGGTTTAATGTCTAAGACTTGAAGGGGAAAAAAACCAGCCTTTGCTAGGTAGGACTTTATACTCGGGAGGTGGAGGATGGGGAAAATTCTATAGCATGAAGTGGATTTTGGATATAAAACTTCTTTGGATGCGAGAATTCCAGTCAATCAATTCTATTATTTTCCTCCAAGCATCCTTTAGTGAGGATGTCTGTGTGTCAGTTAATGTAATCAGGTGGTTGCTGTGGCTCTGTGCTGATGGGGGGAACTTCTGTTGCAGAAGGACAACCTCTTTTGTTCCTCGTTAGTTCATAATGGTTAGTTAGTTGTCTTCAGGGCCTGTAGTGATAGGACGAGGGGTGATGGCAGTGTTCAAGGCCAGGTTGGACACGGGCTTGGAGCAAGCTGCTCTAGTGGAAGGTGTCCCTGCCCGTGGCAGGGGTTGGAGCTGGAGGAGCTTTAAGGTCCCTTCCAACCCAAACCAGGCTGGGATTCTCTGATTTGTGTCTGATTCACATGTGTCTATTAGCCTGGTTTTTAACATTGGGCTTGACTTTGCTGTAGGCTTCCACAATTTCACCCTTTTTCTCTCCCTGAGTTTTCAAGATGATTTAAATAGGCAAATGCAGTGTTATATAGAAATGCATTCTTGACTCTGTTGAAATCTGATGTACACTCTTTCACTGAGTATACCACTCCAATGGATATCTGTGAAATCTGGTATCATTAAATATATAGAGACAGTGTAGATAACTATATCCAGAGTTGAGCATTTAAATGGAATTATCATTTCACTTACAGTTTTGCAGGTTTAAGGCAGAACTTGCATTAAACCAATGTGTAACCCAGGCCCTGCGATGTGATTTTCCAGCTCTGGTTTGGAACAGGGCTTTTGAGCTTGAACTTTGCTATAACTGTTCAATTTATGATAACTTTTTGTGATGTATTGGGGATTTCTGTGTACAGAAGAGTTCTGTTGTGCTGATGTGAAATGGCAGCTGTTATCAGTGGGTTTTAACAGCAAATAACTGTATTTGAATGATAAAGATGTTGGGCATCTTGGAGATGTCATTTGGAGCGAGGAAGTGCTTTGAGGAGAAGCCTCATACGTATCCTTATAGTTACTACGTGCCTTCCTTGACATAAATCACATCTCCTCTTCTCCAGACCTGACTTCACTGTTCTGCTATGGCTATATTACACAACTGGAGGGAAATCATTTCATAGGAGGTGATACTACAATGCTCTGTGGTGCCATCTAATGGAACTGAAGCACTGTCATTCCTGCTTGTCAAAAATGAATGCCGTCCGCCAGACACTATCCAAGGCTAATAAGTATAGGTGCATGGGTGTCCTGGGTTAGGGTTAAGGGTTAACCTAGGGGTTAGGGGTTAGGGTTAGGGTTAGGTTTAAGGGTTAGGGTTAGGGTTAAGGGTTAGGGTTAGAGGTTATGGTTAGGGGGTAGCGTAAGGTTTAGGGTTAGGGTTACGGTTAGGTTTACAGGTTAGGGTTAGGGTTAGCGTTAGGGTTAGGGTTAGGAGTTAGGGTTAGGGTTAAGTGTTAGGGTTAGGGGTTATGGTTAGGGGGTAGCGTAAGGTTTAGGATTAGTATTATGGTTAGGGTTAAGTGTTAGGTTTAATTTTACAAGTTAGGGTTAGGGTTAGCGTTAGTGTTAGGAGTTAGGGGTAGTGTTAGGGTTAGGCTTTAGGGTTAAATATTTGGGTTAGGTTTATGGTTAGGGTTTTGGGTAAGGTTTAGGGTTAGTGTTATGGTTCTGGTGGTGTGTTAGGTTTAGGGTTACAGGTTATTGTTAGCGTGAGGATTAGGGTTAGTGTTAGAGCTAGTGTTAGGGTTAGGGTTAGTGGTGACGGTTAGGGTTAGGTTTAAGGGTTAGGGGGAGGGAAAGAAGTGCGGGGAGTGAGGAACGAATTCCCTGACTGGGTTTAAACCAGAAAATGGGTTTGAAATAAATTGTATGGTCATCTTAAATCTCAAAATATGAATCCTAATAAATCACATATAAAAGTATTCTTTTTAATTCTCTTAAATTCTTCCCCTCCTGCAGGCTCTTGATGGGAATGTATATGATCACCTTAAGGATTATTTAATGGCATTCAGCAGGACTGAACTAGAGACATGCCAAGCTGTACAAAACACATTCCAATTTCTACTGGAGACTTCCAGCAGGGTAAGTTGGAACTGCATGATCCTTCGTAACTGAATACTTGGAGCATATATGTCATTGCCAGGCTTAGGATTTTCTTCCAGAATAAGGACAAGCCTGAAGGCTCATTAGTTTTGGTTGCTTGTGAGTGGTATTCAGTTAAAAGAAACGAGCTGGTTTTCCTGGTGGGAATTTTTCCTATTGCCACCCAGGTTATATTCTCCGGAGTGCATTTACACAGTTCCCATTCTTTATAGAACAGCTCTCAAGAGATGTTCAGTTATACTCACTACGCAGCTTTGGAAAGAGAAATGGCAGCTGAGAGTTGTGCACTGTAGGATGTGGACCCATGTTAGTCATCCCTCCCATCAAATCCCGGTGAAACAGTTTGGATCATCTCTTAATCATTGGCTGTCAACTTCAATACCACAATATTAGGGGATTTATTCTCCTTTGAATTAGTCATGACAGAGAAAACAGATCAGAGCCTTGTCGTGAGCATGGTTTGTTTGCTTTGTCAAGCAACCAGAATCAGAAATACATGATCACTTCCAGGATGGTTTTGATACTTGGATAATTCATCTGCAAGGCTGAAAAACCCCCAAATACATGTAATAGCCATTGGGCTCCCACTGTGGTGCAGTCATAATATTCCTTTCTGTGTTTACCAGAACCACCCACACAGAAACAGGGCTCATTTGTGCAGGGAAGCCAGGCTGAGAACGTTGGGGCTGTTGAGCCTGGAGAAGAGAAGCTGCGTGGAGACCTCAGAGCAGCTTCCAGTGTGTGAAGGGGGCTGCAAGGATGCTGGAGAGGGACTCTTCATCAGGGACTGCAGTGATAGGACAAGGGGTGATGGGTTCAAACTGAAACAGGGCAAGTTTAGATTGGATCTAAGGCAGAAGTTCTTTACTGAGAGGGTGCTGAGGCACTGGCACTGGGTGCCAAGGGAAGTTGTGAATGCTCCATCCCTGGTAGTGTTCAAGGCCAGGTTGGACAGAGCCTTGGGTGCCATGGTTTAGTGTGAGGTGTCCCTGCCCATGGCAGGGGGTTGGAACTGGATGATCTCAAGGCCCTTTCCAATCCAAACCATTCTGTGATTTTCATATGCTGAGTGTCAGAGAAGCTCTTCCCTGTGTGGGTGCTGAGGCGCTGGCACAGGGTGCCCAGAGAAGCTGTGGCTGCCCCATCCCTGGCAGTGCTCAAGGCCAGGTTGGACACAGGGGCTTGGAGCAAGCTGCTCTAGTGGAAGGGGTCCCTGCCTGTGGCAGGGGTTGGAGCTGGATGAGTTTTAAGCTCCCTTCACCACAAACCACCCCGTGGTTGTATGACTGGAGATGACATGGATGATCATCACGCCCTGGTCAGTGCTGAGAGTCATCTGAAGCTGCAGATGGTTCCTCCTTTAGCACGTTCTGAATTTCTCTCTATGGGAATTCCCAGTGTAGACGCCCTGTGGACCTTCCCTGTGTGTTTTCCATACATTTGAATGTGTTTGTGTCCAACTGCTCAAATGGGTGCAGTAATTATGTACTTCACTGTTTCACATGAGAGCATTATTGACCCTGGAGGACCATGTACTTTCTTTAACTGAAGATCATTTCTTACAGTTCAGTTTTCCAGCAGCACAAGCATCAGCATTGTGCTGCGTTGGAGAACAAGTTGTATTTACCACTGCACATAGAGTATAATCAGAATCCGTGCTCGTACACAACGCTGCTATTTTGGGATAAACACCATCCTTATTATATACTTCTGTACATTTAAACCCTCACTTTGCTAATAGCTATTTATAATTTCATGCTGTTATTTCTGTATTTCCAGCAACTGAAGCAGGAAATACTCTGTAGAGTTCTTCAAGCAGCACTGCTCTATTTTCACGCTGCCATCACTGAGGTTTTCTTTGTAAACATGTGTAAATTGTGACATAAGAGAGTGTTTGGGGATACATGTCACTCTGTCTGGAATGGATCATTAAAGAAATTTGGGAGCTGAAGGAGTTTTGGGTCGGCAAAACGCAGCTTTGAGAGTTTCCTCTGAAAGCAATTGCCTAAGAGATGAATTTGATAACTGATTTTGTATGCCTTACTGCAAAGAGGCTTTTCAGCTCTGGCAACTAATAATTTGTGTGAAAATCAGACATTTCAGCTGTATAAGAGAGCTGTGCACACAAAATTATCCACAAGAGGAGGGAAAAATATTTACAGCAGTGACACCACATAGTCTTTACTCCAGAGTTGCGGCTTTCCCCCAGTTTGACTTTGTATTTTTCATGGGTTAATGGCCGATACAGAATCATAGAATCATAGAATGGTTTGGGTTGGAAAGGACCTTAAGATCATCCAGTTCCAACCCCCCTGCCATGGGCAGGGACACCTCACACTAAACCATGGCACCCAAGGCTCTGTCCAACCTGGCCTTGAACACTGCCAGGGATGGAGCATTCACAACCTCCCTGGGCAACCCATTCCAGTGCCTCAGCACCCTCACAGTAAAGAACTTCTTCCTTAGATTCAATCTAAACTTCCCCAGTTTCAGCTGAACCCATCACCCCTTGTCCTATCACTTCAGTCCCTGATGAAGAGTCCCTCTCCAGCATCCTTGCAGCCCCTTTCACACACTGGAAGCTGCTCTGAGGTCTCCACGCAGTTTCTCTTCTCCAGGCTCAACAGCCCCGGTGTTCTCAGCCTGGCTCCATACAGGGGCTGCTCCAGCCCCTCCTCATCCTTGTGGCCTCCTCTGGACTTGTTCCAACAGTTCTATGTCCTTTTTATTTTGAGGACACCAGAATCATGGAATGGTTTGGGTTGAAGGGACCTTAAAGCTCATCCAGTTCCAACCCCTGCCACAGGCAGGGACCCCTTCCACTGGAGCAGCTTGCTCCAAGCCCCTGTGTCCAACCTGGCCTTGAGCACTGCCAGGGATGGGGCAGCCACAGCTTCTCTGGGCACCCTGTGCCAGCGCCTCAGCACCCTCCCAGGGAAGAGCTTCTGCCTAAGAGCTCAGCTCAGTCTCCCCTTGGGCAGGTTCAAGCCATTCCCCTTGGCCTGGCCCTACAGGCCCTTGTCCCAAGCCCCTCTGCAGCTTTCCTGCAGCTCCTTCAGGCACTGGAGCTGCTCTCAGGTCCCGCTGGAATCTTTTAGTGCATTCAGGGTTTTGCAGATTTGAGCTCTATGGGAAACACTTCCTCATTTCACTGTACAGCATGTTTTTAAATTTACAGAATGAATCTAAATGTCACTTTTTGTTTGCAGGTGGTGAGGGATTACAATCTCCAGCTCTTCCTCCAGGAGAACTCAGTGTTTCACAAACCGCAGCCTTTCCAGTTCCAACCAAGCGACAGCGACACTGTAAGAACCCTCCTGGATTCCTTCAGTTCTTTGTTCTTGCTCTGTTTTGATGAATGCTGTTATAAATGAGTACAGGAATAACGCTCACTGGTGTTCCCCTCTCGTTTAACCTCATCTGTATTTATGGGAAAGAAAAGGAAGGTGACCTTGAGTCCAGCGGCTCTGCTGGCAGTAGGTGGGTCATTGTAACAGAAGCATCAAGCAGGCTCCCTGTCATCCACAGAAGAGCAGGATCTTTTTGTGCTTCCAGATTGTGCCTGCCAGTCCTGTGTTCCTCTGCTTTCAGTGTAATTCCTACTACATTTTGTTACCTTATTATCATGTTGGTGAGGTTCTCCTAGTGCTCACTAATGCTGTTTTACATCATGTGTGATGCTGTGCCAACTAAGTGTCCATATACCTCTAAATTACTCAAGGAATACCTACCAACACATAGCAGAAGTAGCTGATACAGAAAGCACACTGTTAAAGCATTGCATTCCAAAATACCCTCAGAAAACACTGTTTTGGTGTAAGTGCTGCCCCCAAATGCCATTAAAACAGTGTAAATCTTAGTATATAAATACATTTCCAGCTCGTACTTTAATACAAGTGGGTTGTTGATGTCCCACTCACATTACTGAAGTTATTTTAAGAAATCACAGCTGAAAATAAGGCTGGATCTTTATGAAAAAGTTCAACTTGTGCAGCTTTTTATTACATGAATTCATTAGTAGGAGTTGGAGAGCAGTGTCTTGATCTCCAGGTGATTAACTTCAAGAACCCTCTGAACAGATACATAAGAGTGATTTTTCCAGACATCCTCACATCTATAACACAATTTCCTTTGTCTTTCCATTGTAACAGACTGTGAGTTTGATTTTTCTTCCAGCTCCTTTGTATAGAATCAGTTATTTCCCTACAGTTTAACCTTGTCCTTAACACAGTGAGCAGAACCCTTCTAACTGTCTTTGCCCTGCTGTCTAACCTTCACTGCTGTGTGTTTTCCTCCTTGTGCCATCTCTGCATCTAGAGTTTTAATGCAGTTCAACTGGTGGATATTGAGCCCTCACCTGTCAGTGCTATGAGAATGACAATAGCAGAGGTATATGTAGTATTTATGATTAACCTTTGTGTCCTTGTTGCATGAAGCTTGGGTTGCTGGATTAACACTCATATAGAGGTGGCAACAGAATGCATAAGATATGTATAATCCATAGAACCATTGAATCATGGAATGGTTTGTGTTGGAAGGGACCTTAAAGCTCATCCACTTCCAACCCCCTGCCACGGGCAGGGACACCTTCCATAGAGCAGCTTGCTCCAAGCTCCCCATCCAGCCTGGTCCTACCCCATCCAGTGTGGCCTTGATGTGGATGAGCACCTCCGTTATCCTTTTAGGACTCCATTTTAGACCTGGGGAAACAGGTTGACAGACCTCCATCATTCATAATATAATAATGCATAATATATAGATAGACACATCAAATGAAAATAAAAAGCTTTTTCCACAATGAGACTTTAAGTTAAAGGAGGAAAAAGCAATTTAATGGGGTTATTTGTGGGGATCAGCCGCACACTTCCCTTTTGCACTCACACAGCACTTTGTAATTGCTATTCTAATCTTTTGGGGGCATGAATTAAAATTTCACAGCTCCAGATAGTGGTGTGTGTAATTGGTTCCTTCTCTAATGTGAATAGGGAAGTTGTAGAACAACTGGCAGCTATTAGTACATGCTGATGAAATGCAGCCCTATTACTAATTTAATCCTGTTCTTCATCCAGAGAGCTCTCCCCATGTCAAACAGAGATGTAATTCATCTTGTTTAAACTCTTCAACATTGAAAATTACATGATTCTTTGACATGGTGCTTGTGTGGTCTGAGAGCAGACACGTGAGCTGCATGTACTGCTTGACTTCAGGAGACTGGAAAGCAGTGAATGGGTTGTTCATAGGATAATCATAGAATGGGTTGAGTTGGAAGGGAGCTTAAAGCTCATCCAGTTCTAACCCCTGCCATGGGCAGGGACCCCTTTCACTAGAGCAGCTTGCTCCAAGCCCCTGTGTCCAAGCTGGCCTTGAACACTGCCAGGGATGGGGTGTGCGACAGAAAGAGCTGGGCTTGTGCAGCCCAGACAAGAGGAGGCTCCAGGAAAACTTTATAACAGTCTTCCAATACCTAAAGGGGCTGCAGGAAAGCTGGAGAGGGGCTTTGGCCAAGGGTCTGTAGGGCCAGGCCAAGGGGAATGGCTTGAACCTGCCCGAGGGGAGCCTGAGCTGAGCTCTTAGGCAGAAGCTCTTCCCTGTGAGGGTGCTGAGGCGCTGGCACAGGGTGCCCAGAGAAGCTGTGGCTGCCCCATCCCACGCAATTTAAACCATTCTATGATTCTATGTCTCTAGGACTCTCAGTACCTCTTCACCTTCAGTGACTTCTTCACTTGGCTGACCCACTTGGGCTGCAGAATGACTGCATTTCTTTATGGCCCTGCATGTTTCTGAGCTTCCAGCTGCTTGTGCTGTAACCAGTTCTCACAGCAAGAAAGAAGCTCTGCAGGCTTCTTTATGATCCCTGGAATTATGCTCAGCTAACAGGGTTCTAGCTGAGCACCAGCAGGTTCGACTTCGACATTCACCACTATTAATCAATAAGTACAAGGGAATGAGGGATTTGCTCAGGCTATGAATTCTTAAGTCATTGTGTTCCATTGATCAAGCATTCTTTTGCCACCTATTCTGTTTGTAGATGATCTGCTGAGATTCAGTTGCTTTTAGTTTGTGTGGGTTATGCATGATAATTTTCCCACTGAGGACTAGCACTCAAAGGAATGTAAGTAGAGTGATGAATACATCTAATCACATCCTTTCCAAGAGCAAATCCTGGCCACTCTGCAGGCTGAATACCTGATCACTGTGACTGGGGTCAAAGTTTGGAGCATTTCATGGCACTTGACTGGGATTGTGAGTATTGTAGGCAAGAGGAATAAGCAATGTGGATGTGGAACTCAATTCAGTGCAAAGCTCTGAATGCTGTTGTACCTTCTAGTTTTACATTTTCCACCTCAAATCTGCATTTAGAGCTGTGGCTAAAAGCTAATGTTGACTGGATGGCCATGAAATCCTCGACTCAGGTACAGATTGCTCCAACAATTCCATGTCCCTCTTGTGCTGCTGCCCCAGAGCTGGATCAGGGCTGCAGGGGGGGGTCTCCCCTTCACACAGCAGAGGGGCAGGATCCCCTCCCTGAGCTGCTGCTCACGCTCTGGGGGTGCAGCCCAGCACACGGGGGGGTTCTGGGCTCAAGCGCACACTGAAGCAGGGCCATGGGGAGCTTCTCCTCACCCAGCACCCCAAGTCCTGCTCCTCAGGCTGCTCCATCCAGTCTCTCCCAGCCTGGGCCTGTGCTGGGATTGCCCCAGCCCATGGGCAGGACCTTGCCCTTGGCCTGGTTGAGCTCCATGAGGTTCACATGGTCCCACCTCTCCAGCTTGTGCAGGTCCCTCTACAAGGGAATGGTTTGCTTCAGAAGTGTTCAGCAAGAAATCATTCATTAACTCCCATTTAAATCTAATACTGTCAATAAATGAATTGACAAATCAGGCTGGGCCACTGCAGCAAGGTGGAGAACAGAGAGGAGTCTCTTGTACCCCCTTTAGCCTCACAAGACAAACCATTCAGCACACACTGGCACACTGGGGCTGCTGCTATACTCAGTGTAGTGACAACTTAACCACCCAGCATCCTCCCACAAGGCAAGTATTAAGTCCACAGGAATCTCTTGTGTTGAAGCGTGCTGTCCCCATGCCTCGCTGATAAGCCCTGGCCATAAGAACAGGGCAAAATCCAAAGGAAATGAGCCAGCTTTTCTCTGTTTCCTGTTTGGAAAAGAGGTTTTTTTTCCTTGAACTGCCTGTTATCGTGTGAGAAAAGCAGCCCCATGACAAAAAGCCTGTCCACGGTGAGGGGGATAATGGCAACAAGAAGCTGACACTAAACTTTTGAGGCCCTTTTCCTGTTGTTTTATCCACATTGCCTGTGACCGTAGCTTCCCCTGGACGTTAACTGATGCCTTCATCCTCTTTGAGCACGCAAGTACAAACCGGAGCCAGATCTGATGTGTGTGGCAGCTTCTCACATGAATAAATGGGGGTTTCTCACTGAAGCTGCAGAAAAACAACATCTCGGCACGTTCAGTGGAAAGTTTTTGGTGTTTCACCCCTTGGTCTTTGGGTATGGGAAGTTTAATGGATAAACTGGGACAATAAGGATGATTTTCATTATCATATGCAGAATATCTTGTATTTCTGAGCAGCTTGTATCAGGCTATGTGATAGAAGCTATGTAACCTATACTTACAGAAGGGCATCAGTCTTGCTTGTGCCCAGACTTGTCTCCTCAGCTCTGCAAGTGTTCAGGGCTTGGAAAGTGAATGGAAATCACTGCCCAAGTGGAAATCAGGCTGTGCTTTGTCAGACTTCGCTTTCAGCAGGTTTCTGTGCACAGACAGAGATGTTTACACGGGTCAGCATTTACTATTGAATGTATTTCCATGTTTAAAAGAGATTTAAGGCTTATTTAGTATTCGTATTCTATATATTTAGATCATATTATACATATATGCATTATGATTATTTTACTTTTCCTTATCTAATTATTGCATATAAATATGTTCAATAGAAATATTTAAATACAAAAGGCTTATGAAATGTAAACTGCTAGTAAGAATTAATCCCTCACCCAAGTAAGCCCAGCCTAACAAGTTCAGAGGATGCACTGATTTCTCTGTATTTAGAGAAGTCTGTGCTTTCAATACCAGACCAGAGGAAGGTGGCTGGTTTTAATTACAGCTTTGTTGAAGCTAAATATATATAGATATATAAAAAGGAAGATTTAATTTAATCAGTGTATAAAGCATTAGGAATTACTGAAGAGGAGAAATGCAGTCATTGAGGTAAGGAAATGCTCAGCAGAGCAATACGTTCCCTGTATGATTTGATACATCTTGTGTGTGGACAGCACAACTAAAACTGGTTTTACTTCATTCCCCCATGCCCCAATTGTTGTTACAAGGAGGACTGAGGTATAATACTCGTATTTGAGGTTGATATTGAAGGTTTAATTGGAAGAAAAGGGGGAAGTCCGTGCCATAGAGTTAATGTCTGTCTTACTGTGGTTCGAACGTTAGCCCCATTTCTGATTGGTTTCAAGTATAATGAGCTGAAATTGGCTCATACCAAATGGATTTTATTGGAATTTAGAGACCACTGTGTTAGTATTCACTTTTTTTAGAGTCAGGAAACACTGTTGAAGCAAAGCTCTGCATCATTTCTAACACAGCAGAGAGCAGAAGTGATATGTGAAAGAAGTGGCCACTTAAGTAATAGATCTTTGTGTATATCACATTGAAAAGATCTATGATATCCATTTCTCCGTGTCAAAGTTGATTCTAAAGGTATTCCTTTGTCCCTTTGGATCCCTAATGGCAGCAGTTTTTCTGTGTTTCTAGTTATAATAGAACCCATTAAAGAGCATTTGGATAAGGTGGATGTGGCTGGAGCTGCTGTGATAGCTGAGGGGAAGGAGTTTAATTATGAGGGTGAGAATGGAAGTGCACTATTGAAAATACACATACAAAATTAATTGCAGTGAGTATCATAGAATCCCAGCCTGGTTTAGGTTGAAAGGACTTTAAAGCTCCTCCAGCTCCAACCCCTGCCACGGGCAGGGACCCCTTCCACTAGAGCAGCTTGCTCCAAGCCCCTGTGTCCAACCTGGCCTTGAACACTGCCAGGGATGGGGCAGCCACAGCTTCTCTGGGCACCCTGTGCCAGTGCCTCAGCACCCTCCCAGGGAGGAGCTTCTGCCTTATATCTAACCTGAACTTCCCCTGTTTCAGTTTGAACCCATCACCCCTTGTCCTATCACTGCAGTCCCTGATGAAGAGTCCCTCTCCAGCATCCTTGCAGCCCCCTTCACACACTGGAAGCTGCTCTGAGGTCTCCACACAGCTTCTCTTCTCCAGGCTCAACAGCCCCAGTGTTCTCAGCCTGGCTCCATACAGGAACTGCTCCAACCCCTGAGCATCCTCGTGGCCTCCTCTGGACTTGCTCCAACAGCTCCATGTCCTTCTTATATTGAGGACTCCAGTACTGCACACAGTGCTGCAAGTGGGGGCTCCCATTTGGGAGCACCAAACTTGACTCTTACTACTGCTTTTTAGCTATGAGTAGTGTGAAATACATCATGCATAGTCCTTCCTCCCCTCGAGCAGTGTTGACCATGAGGTTGAACTTGCTTTGCACCACTGACATGCTAACCCCTTACTTTCAGCTCTGTAAAAGAAATGACTGTGAGTTTTAGGTGTGTTTTGTGCCAGTGATTTGCATGCAGTAAATGTTCACTCCTTTTTTCCCCTGGGTTGAACTATTTTAGTCTACAGCTACAAAATTAAGGAGCTTTTAGGCTCAAGATCCAACTTCTTTTTTGCTCTTAAAGCTGTACATGTGCCAACAACATCCAGATATAACAGCTTAAATAAGAGCAATGGTGTGTTTGACCCTGTCTTAAGGCATCTTCTGCACCTGCAACATTTCAGACCACAATGGAGAAGCAACGTGTGTCTACAACCTAAATGCATCTGTTAATTTAAGAAACAGCATCACTGCTCTCTAAGATGGAGTCATCTTGAACTTTCTCTTGGTTTCCTGATTGAATTTATAGCACTAAACGCTGCTTTCACTGTAATCCAAACCCTGAGAGAACAGCACAAGGTCCATCTATGTTTAGCTCGGGGTTATTTTGCCTCTTCCTTCATTCCTTGGCCATAGTAAGTGGCTTTGCTTTCCCACTTTTTGGGGGAAGAGGTTAGATTGAGTCACTGGACAGCTGGATATCTTGCCACCACCAAGTTCCAGCCCTGAAAACACTTAAGCAAGTGCTTAGAATCATAGAATCACAGAATGGTTTGGGTTGGAAAGGACCTTAAGATCATCCAGTTCCAACCCCCTGCCATGGGCAGGGACACCTCACACTAAACCATGGCACCCAAGGCCTCGTCCAACCTGGCCTTGAACACGGCCAGGGATGGAGCATTCACAACCTCCCTGGGAAACCCATTCCAGTGCCTCAGCACCCTCACAGGAAAGAACTTCCTTATATCCAATCTAAACTTCCCCTGTTTGAACCCGTTACCCCTTGTCCTGTCACTACAGTCTCTAATGAAGAGTCTCTGCTTCTAGCTCCTTTCTTCATCCCTATTTAAGTGGCAGTTGGTTTCTCATTTCTCACTTCATGCACCTCTCTATCCTGTCTTTACCTGAGGTCGCAGACTTCTTGGGTCCTCCTTGAAGTCCTCCTGAAGCACATGCTCTTCTGTGCCACTCATCTGGCTGCTTATAAGCTCCTCCGCTTACAAGTTCCTTCAGAGCCACCTTAAGTGCCTGCAACTGGTTCTTCACAGGGCACTGAAGGCTCTCCCCACCATACCAGCTCCAGTTATTCAGGAAGCACTCCAGGTCCTGCTGGGATGAAAACCTTTCTCCTTGCACTGTCTTCTCAGGCAGGTATTTCAGACCATGTGTATCCACCACGCGCTCTGCTCTTGTCCAGCTCAGGAGCCCTTGTTTTCATCTTCTTCCCCAGAAGACTCTATTTGCCTCTAGACCTTGTCTCCTCCTTGTACTTTTGGTTTCCACACAGACCACAGCTCTAGGTTTCTCTCCAGTTTTATGTTATTTTTAGACCTTGAAGCAAGGGTGAGGTCTCTTTGGTTGCAGTTCTGCTTTATGAATAACTAATAGAACCAGTCTGATCCAGTAACAATCCTCTTCTGGTTTAGTACGCCCTTAGGAGCAGCCACAAAGCTTGCATTCATTCTTTCTGGTCAAGTGCTTTTGATAAATAGATTAAAACCCCAAAACACATGTGGGGTAATGCAGAAGGTTATCAAGTGACTGAAGTCTGTATTGTTGCTTAATGAAAATGAGATGCTGGGAAGGACCAAGACTAGTGGGAACACTGAAAATTCATCATGAGATGTCTTACAGAGGAGAGGCAATGTCAACCCATTCTGCTCAGATGTGCAGCTGCTAAGACTCAGCTGGAAGCTCTGGAAGGAGCTGAATGTGCTCACTCCAATAAGCTGAGGGAAAACTGAGGTCTAATGTTATCTTACGGATTGGATCTGTCTAAATGGATCCATGTGTTTGGCCTCTACGTTTTGCAGTGACCTGGTGGAGTAGCTTCATGTAGGTAATTAAAGAGGTCAAATAGCAGTGAATCATAGAATGGTTTGGACTGGGAAGGGACCTTAAAGCTCCTCCAGCTCCAACCCCTGCCACAGGCAGGGACCCCTTCCACTGGAGCAGCTTGCTCCAAGCCCCTGTGTCCAACCTGGCCTTGAACACTGCCAGGGATGGGGCAGCCACAGCTTCTCTGGGCACCCTGTGCCAGCGCCTCAGCACCCTCACAGGGAAGAGCTTCTGCCTAAGAGCTCAGCTCAGTCTCCCCTCGGGCAGGTTCAAGCCATTCCCCTTGGCCTGGCCCTACATCCCTTGTCCCAAGCTCCTCTCCAGCTTTCCTGCAGCCCCTTCAGGCACTGGAGCTGCTCTCAGGTCTCCCCTTCAGGAGCCTTCTCTTCTCCAGGCTGACCCAGCCCAGCTCTCTCAGCCTGGCTCCAGAGCGGAGCTGCTCCAGCCCTCACAGCATCCCCATGACCTCCTCTGGACTTGCTTCAACAGCTCCACATCCTTTTTATGCTGAGGGCCTCAGAGATCCTAAAGCCACCTTTCTTTTGCTTGCTTCTGCCATTGGAAATCATCTCTTTTACAGCCCCTCAACTCTGCTACCCTGAGCTCTCTGACAAGAAGAGGATGAGGAAGAATAAAAGCTGTATTCAATTTTGATGAAAAGGAGCTTAGCTGAACAAAATAAGCTGAACTAATTTTTGCCTCATTTTCAATTAAATCCTCTGATAGGATGTTCACAAAAGTTGGTATTACTGCCTCTCCCATGAGGACAGTATAATCTGAAGGCATAAAAATCTCCCATTTGGTATCACTTCGGTTTGCAGCCTTTACAACAGTCTATTCCAAATAAAACTGTCTGCCTTCCTTGACACCAAATCAAAGCACTTCACCTTCTCAAATACCTGATACCACCATCCATCCCTTCTGCATGGCTGGAGGCTTTGCACCTAGCCTGAAAAGTATTCCTTGTCTTTCGTTCTCTTACCCTTCTCCTGCTGGCTCACCTTGCATTTCTCCTTCCTAAACAGCTTTTTGGATCATAGAATCCCAGACTGGTTTGGGATGAAAGGGGTCTTAAAGCTCATCCATTTCCAACCCCTGCCACGGGAAGGGACACCTTCCACTAGAGCAGCTTGCTCCAAGCCTGTCTTCCCTCAGGTAACAAGGGATGGGACAAGAGGAAACGGCCTCAAGCTGCACCAGGGCAGGTTTAGATGGAGCTGAGGAACAATTCCTGCCCCAGAGGGTGCTCAGGCATTGGAACAGGCTGCCCAGGGCAGGGCTGCAGGCACCGGCCCTGCAAGGGTTCACACATGGTGGAGATGAGGCCTCAGTGCCATGGGGCAGTGGTGGCCTTGGCAGTGCTGGGAATGGATGGACTTAATGACTTTAAAAGTCTTTTCCAACCTAAATGCTTCTCTGATCAATGCACTGGGCAGTGCACTAATGGAAACTGCAGAGAGATTTGGAATGATTTCAGTAAATAAATGCTGGGAAGTCTGTCTTCAGAGTTTCAAATGGGTTCTGTTCAACCGGGAGACAGTGGAGGACTACTTTATCTTGCTTTAGCTGGCGTTTATTGAAGGGGAGAATAATGGAACACACAGTAAAAGCAAGCATAAGATGAAACAGTATCAAGAATGTGATTTGAAATTGAAGTTGATGTTTTGTAGACAAAATTTTGGAGCAGAAATTGCTGTTCTAAATATTTGGTGGCGTTGAGATTGAATCCCAAATTACAACGAACAAGCCTAAATGGCCCATTGGGTCCCATGTAACCTTCCATCTCTGCTTCCTATCATGCATGTATTCACTGTATGGGTGAAACTGGTTTGGCTTTGTTCGTCATAAGTGGCTTCCATTGCAGTACAATTGTCTTTGGTGTTCAGTGTCACTCGGCTTGTCCTGAGGCTATGTGAGTTGTGGACTCCAGTGAGCTTTGATTTGGTTTCACTGTTGGCTTTTCACAACATGGCACCACACAAAGTTCATAAGGAGCAGAGTTGTGTTCGTGGAGTCTTGTTGAGTATGAAACAAGATCCCAGGCTGATAAATGCAATATAAAGTTATCCCATAACTATCATCTTCTCTACAGAGGTAGCCCTGAGTCTGTGTCATGACGTGTTCTCTTGTTCTCTGTTCCAGAGCCGACAACTGGAATCGGAAACTGGAACAACTGAAGAGCACAGCCTCAACAAGGAGGCTCGGAAATGGGCAACCCGAGTGGCCCGGGAGCATAAAAACATCATCCACAGTCAGCGGGTAGGTTGGGAGAACATTCCTTTACCAGTGGGGTTTCTTGCAGTTCCCCAATGCGTGGAAGAGGAGATGCTGCAAGCCCTAAGGAGTTCTTTTTGTCTGTTATCTCTGCCATTTTCATCGTAGCCTTTCTTGATACGATCCACTCACACTGCCAGGTCAGCAGCTCCTCGCTCATTTTGGTTCATAGAATCCCAGATTGGTTTGGTTGGAAAGGATCTTAAAGCTCCTCCAGCTCCAATCCCTGCCACGGGCAGGGACCCCTTCCACTGGAGCAGCTTGCTCCAAGCCCCTGTGTCCAACCTGACCTTGAACACTGCCAGGGATGGGGCAGCCACAGCTTCTCTGGGCACCCTGTGCCAGCGCCTCAGCACCCTCACAAGGAAGAGCTTCTGCCTTATCTCCAACCTGAACTTCCCCTGTTTATGTTTAAACTCCTTGACCCTTGTCTTATTGCTACAGTCCCGTTCTGAAACATAAATGCCACTTCCTTGAACACTGAATCCCAGGTTGAAGGGATCTCAGGGACCATCTGGTCCAACCTTTCCAGGCAAAGCATGAGCTAGACTAAATGTCCCAGCACCCTGTGCAATCCAAACTTAACAGTGTCCAGCACTGGGGAATCACCACTTCCCTGGGGACATTATTCCAGTGGCTGCTTGTTCTCATTGGGAAAAATTTGAGCTATTCCTCAAACCACCCAGGAGAATATACTGTGGAAGAAGCAGGACCAGGGAAGGTGTTTACCATCTTACCTGTCTTCTGCTGAACCTGTAGAATCATAGAATCCTGGAATGGTTTGGGTTGGAAAGGACCTTAAGATCATCCAGTTCCAACCCCTCTGCCATGGGAAGGGACACCTCACACTAAACCGTGGCACCCGAGGCTCTGTCCAACCTGGCCTTGAACACTGCCAGGGATGGAGCATTCACGACCTCCCTGGGCAACCCATTCCAGTGCCTCAGCACCCTCACAGTAAAAAATTTCCTCCTTATCTCCAACCTGAACTTCCCCTATTTCAGTTTTAACCCATTACCCCTTGTCCTATCACTGCAGTCCCTGATGAAGAGTCCCTCCCCAGCATCCTTATAGGCCCTCACTTATGTCACTCCATAGCAGAAAACAGCAGTTGTAGCTGCAGGCAGAGGGTGTTAACCAAAATACGATGGGCCAAACTCTCCTCAGAGGAAGGAGAGGGCATCCTCGATTCTGGCCCTAGCACCTCATTCTCCTTCTGCTCTTTCCCCAAAGACTCTTTAACACAAAGTGTATAAACAGTCACGGAAGCAGATTTGCATGTACTTGGTGACAGTTTGTGCAGTCACATGTGCTGTTCTACAGTCAGCATCCATGTACATGAACCTAAGAAACCTCCAACATGTCTTCTGTGCTCCAGCAAATCCTCCTCAGGACACAACATTCCTGCACATGCAGCAAACCCACTTGGCTTCCTCTACAACAGGGCTTCCATTAGCAACGACCCTCTCCATGTTTAAGCTGCTCTTCTTCATCCAGACATGAATCTAGAGCAATTTAAATGTGGAATTATCAACATGTAGATGAGTGGATTCATAACCACGATGCTGTGTTTTTGTGAAGATGCTGAGGTGTTCCTCTAAGTGGAATTTCCATGTGAAATACTGTATTTAAGTGATATTTTGCCTTGTTCATCATCTTGTTTTCCTGGAAGGGACCATCAATGGTCAACTCAGCAGCTAGTCAAACAATGATTTCCTTGACATCTCATTAATATTTATCACGTAAATGGTGTGCTGGCCTTGACTGCATGTGGGATGTGTTTTCTTGCTCCTGACAGACACTTGAAGAGCTGGAATGCCATGGGCCTGTGATGTCCGAGCAAACCCGAGCAGAACTGGAGCAGAAAATAGATGAAGCCAGAGAGAGTATTCGCAAAGCTGAGGTAAGAAGGAAAAGGTTTTGCCATGTTCAGCTTCCTACAACAGAAGGATTTATGTTACAGCTCTTTAGTTTTGTTTAGAGTCATAGGATCCCAAACTGGTTTGGGTTAAAGGGATCTTAAAGCTCTTCCAGCTCCAACCCCTGCCACAGGCAGGGACCCCTTCCACTAGAGCAGCTTGCTCCAGGCCCTTGTCCAACCTGGACTTGAACACTGCCAGGGATGGGGCAGCCACAGCTTCCTTGAGCACAGGAAACTTCCTTGTGTTCAGGGAAATGTAAGCTTTTAGCATCAAAAATCAGGGAATTTTAAGATGGTTTTTTTTTCCCTCCTTGATTTTTGTACTTCTCAAATCACAGAATCAACTTCATGAAACACTCGGGATTAGAAGAGGGATGTTAAAAAGCCCTCCTAATGAGCTGTGATTAAACTCGCTCCCCTTTCTGCTCTTGTGTAAAGGTCAAGAATCTCTGAATTTAGGGGCTTTGTCTTAAATAGACATAAAGCAATCTCAAGTTTACTGGTTTCCTTCTGCTTGAAGGAATCGATATCAGAAAACAGTGATGATATCTCTTACCTTGATGCTTTCTGGCTTCTAGAAGCAACTGCCACGTGGTGCTGTGCTTCTGTACTAGCATTTTTTGATACACATAGTAATTTGTAATGTCAATGGGAAAACATGTGAAATAACCTTTAAATCTCTTTCTACTCCTACTGTGAGGTACCTTTCAGAAGACTAGAGTGATTTATGAGGCCTGTTTTGGGGTAAAGATTCAGGAAGAGATAAACCAGCTTCATACTTGACTGCTGGTGTCGGGTTGGTAAAACTGAACTGGTTTCATGGCCAGTGAGTCAAGAAACGTATTGCAAGCAACAGGAACTGAGCTGTAAGTTTTCAGCTGAGTTGCTTAATTAAAACTGTAGAGTAACTAATTGTTTCAGTCAAGTGCTTCTCATAGCACCAGCTATGCAGAGTACCTGATGTAATTAGGATGTGATTTACAGTTCAAGAGGTTAGAAAATAGAGAGTGAAATTACTTCTGCTGCTGTGATAAATGTTAGGTGTTCCTTTAAAACAAATCCAGACTATATTCTCTTATAAAAGTGCTTTAAATGTAATAGCCTTTTTGACTACACTGTTTCAAATAGACTGTACTCCAGTGTATACAGAGTTAATGATTAAATATGTAAGGACAGAGGGAATGAGAATGAAAGATAAAAGCAGCAGCAGAAAGAAATCAAATCAGGATAAGAAGTTGCAGAGGAGAAGATTTGCACAAAGAATATTATAAGAGTAACAAATGAAATCAGTCTGGACCTTAAGTGATTGCAAGTCTTAGGAATGTATGATTAATGAGACCCAATAAATCAGTGGAAAAGTGAGCAGAGAGATGACACGTTTCCTGGGGGAGGTGGTGGAGAGGAAAACAGACAGGGGTGATTTTTATTTGTTACATTCTGGAAAGAGCCATAGAAACAACTGGATTGGAAAAAACCTTTAAGATAATCGAGTCCGTCATCGAAGGTAAAGCTTTGATAGGAGGTGCTGCAATAGTAATGACCAAGGAGGATGTCCACAGTACAAAATAGGCTTTGGCCCTGTATGGATCACAGAATCCCAGCCTGGTTTGTGTTGGAAGGGAGCTTAAAGGTCATCCAGCTCCAACCCTGCCACGGGCAGGGGCCCCTTCCACTAGAGCAGCTTGCTCCAAGCCCCTTCCAAGCCATTACCCCTTGTCCCAAGCCCCTCTCCAGCTTCCCTGCAGCCCCTTCAGGCACTGGAGCTGCTCTCAGGTCTCCCCTTCAGGAGCCTTCTCTTCTCCAGGCTCACCCAGCCCAGCTCTCAGCCTGGCTCCAGAGCAGAGCTGCTCCAGCCCTCGCAGCATCTCCATGGCCTCTTCTGTAGGTGTTTGAACCACTTGGTGACTTTTATATATTGCCATAAGTTATAATATAGAATTCATTGTTTGTAAGAGTAACCAGTAAGTGAATTCTATAAGCTTTTTCCTTGGGGTTAGTAATTTCTTTCGGCTTCACCCCTTCTTTGTCCCTACTCCCCTAAGTGGCCCCATTCAGTAATTTCAGGGCCATTAATTAGACAGGAGGTTTCTGCACACATCTAATCTCTAGAAGAACAAACGGTGTAAGCTTTGAGCACAAACATTTTCCTTGGTAATGCAATTATAATTCTTTCCAGTGTGTGAACACCAAACATTTGCAGCATTCCTGCATATTTAAGTGCGAGTGATTAAGTTGGAATTACTGATGGTTGGGTTGGGGGAATGGAATTTGTGCTAGAAGTTACAGTCACTTATTTAGGCTATAGGGGAGCCATGGAATTGCCCTTTCCTTGACCCACTGCACTGCATTTGGGTCATGGAGCTGCAGCTGGTAAATGAAACAAAGCAAAGAGCCCCCTGATTTAGGTCAGAGCTTCAAAGAGGTCCTTCTCGTAGTAGCAAGTGGGGGAAGAGGGTGTCTGGAATGCTGGCAGGAGCCAGTGATCAGTTGTTGGAAGGACCTGGCTTAGGAATCCTAGAATCACAGACAGGTTTGGGTTGGATGGGACCTTAAAGCTCATCCAGGTGGAAAGCGGAAAAGGAACCATTTCATAGACTTCATTTTGTCTTTTCTGAAGCTGTTTGATGTATGTCATTTATAAAGTGAGACAGGAAGAAACAAGTCCCAGAACGTGCAAAGACCCATTTACTGGGTTTACATTTACTGCTGTTACTGAGGATATGGTATTTTATGGTTGCCTGACACCATCCGTGGTTGCACCCTCTGTGAACAGTACAAAGTAATCTGCCCTTTAACGTTAGTTAGTTCGTTATCACCTTGTCACATTAAATCTTAGCATCTGCAAAACCCTGTGTGTGCTGCTGTGGTTGAAACTGGAGAGTAGCTTTGTTCTTGTGCCATGTCTAGAGGTGTTTAATGATAACACAAATGTTGTTACAAGAAAACAAACTATTTTATTGGGAAGGTATCAGCACAGCTTCGCTTGCAACTGCAACAAGTATTAGTTGATGTCATGGAATCATGGAATCACAGAGTGGTTTGGGTGGGAAGCAACCTTAAAGCTCATCCAGGTCCAACCCCCTACCATGAGGACACCACCTGCTCTAGTGCAAGTTATCCCAGCCCAAAACTCACTTGGCTTTAAAGAAAGTGTTAGACTACAACTGATAATACCTCTGACACTGGCAGAGCGCCACACCTGACTGTGCTTAATGCTCCACCACGGAGTTTAGATGCAGAGGAGCTCCATCCTTGGCAGAACAGTGTTTCACCACCACTGTGTCAGGGCTGGATCTTGATGAAGACAAGCACTGAGAGCAGTGGATGCTTGTTTCAATGAAGGGGGGCACAATTCAAGCACCAGGAGATCACCTTTGGAAGTCAGTGAGTTGAGAACATCAGCTGTTGGTGTAGCTCCTTTGCGCTTACTCAGCCGGTTCACGTAACTGAACTACAACTCCTGCATTTTAAGCTTTCATTTTTGAAACAAGTAGAATCATAGAATCATAGAACAGGGTTGGAAAGGACCTTAAGATCATCCAGTTCCAACTGCCATGGGCAGGGACACCTCACGCTAAACCATGGCACCCAAGGCTCTGTCCAACCTGGCCAGGGATGGAGCATTCCCAGCTTCCCTGGGCAACCCATTCCAGTGCCTCAGCACCCTCACAGTAAAGAACTTCTTCCTTAGATCCAGTCTAAACTTCCCCTGTTTCAGTTTGAACCCATCACCCCTTGTCCTATCCCTACGGTCCCTAATGAAGAATAAGGAAGGTTCAATCAATTGGATAGATCTAATTTGCCTTGAAGTAGCTTTTTGTTTCTCCACTGCCTCTATCCCTTTATCTTTAAACCAGTGGAGACAAAAAGCTACTGTCTCCACTGGTCTGTGTTGCAGAAATAAGGGAAAACCAAAGTTGAAGTTACGTTCTTGTTTCTGTATCCTTCCTTCAGCCTGCATCCTGGATGCTTAGGCTGAGTTACTCGAATTCTTCCTCTCATCTTACTCTGTCTCTATCAAAGTAAAGACTCTGATGCTTTGATAGCCCAGTGGGAGTCTCCCAGGCAGTAAAGTTGGTCCCAAAGCTGACATAATTCTTCTCAACGATGATGGGAGATTTCCCATTTGTGCTCAGGTCTGTGCTCAAGGAAGGTCTTGGGGCCTCTACAGCAATTAATCCTATTTCCACTTAATTATAGGGGGATGCATTTTGTCTCCTCATTAGGATATCTACAACTCTCAAGAGAGTCTTTGTACCAGATAAGATTTGATTAAGACTCATTATGATGCTGTTTACTTGGTTTGATGAGTTCAGAAGCTTAGGTCCATTTTTAATTGTAAGAGGAGGGCTCTTTTCTCCCTCCCTTTGTATTTGGCTATGAATATTTATCACTCTGCTGTGATAACAGTTGTGTTTGCTGGCTGGGCTCCTGTTCTATCTTAGGATGTAATCTATTAATCATGTGTTGCATGTGGTCCTACCTCATCTCAAGTGGACGTAGCTACGTTTCAGCCTGTTACATGTTCTTCCAGTTGAACCCTTCAGGAGTGCTGTCCTCTGTTCCTAAGCAATGTGAGAAAAGCTAATTCCATATGCTCCATGGTGTGGAATAAGGCTGCCAACCCCCAGAAAGCTGAATATGTGAAATGTCACTTGCTGCTATCTATGGCTTTGCTCTGGAAACATATGCTTGGGAGAGCTGTGCTGGGTAAACAGATTGCCTTCTCCATATGAGAGCTGTTGGAGCCGTTCATCTTTCCGGCTAAGAAGGTTGGGAATAGGTTGGAAAAACGCCACCAAAATCCACAGGTCAGGAATTTTCAACTCTTAAGGTAAAAAGCAGTTTAGTGAGAAGAGAATGTCGTTGTTGAGAGGGACATCATCAGAGTCTGTGGTATTACGAGGATGTGTAAGTCTTTGTACTTCATCAGCGACATCCAATCACTGAACATGGAGAGAAGGCTTCAGCAAGACCATGGAGCAGCTTCCAGTGCCTAAAGAAGCACTTTAGGCTGGAGGTGGGCTTTTTACAAGGGCCTTCTCCAGGCTTACCCAGCCCAGCTCTCTCAGCCTGGCTCCAGAGCAGAGCTGCTCCAGCCCTCGCAGCAGCTCCATGGCCTCCTCTGGCCTCGCTCCAGCAGCTCCACGTCCCTCTTGTGCTGCTGCCCCAGAGCTGGATCAGGGCTGCAGGGGGGTCTCCCCAGAGCACAGCAGAGGGTCAGGATCCCCTCCCTGAGCTGCTGCTCACGCTCTGGGGGTGCAGCCCAGCACACGGGGGGGTTCTGGGCTCAAGTGCACCCTGAAGCTGGGTCATGGGGAGCTTCTCCTCACCCAACACCCCAAGTCCTTCTCCTCAGGCTGCTCCATCCGGTCTCCCCCAGCCTGGGTTTGTGCTGGGATTGCCCCAACCCAGGAGCAGGACCTTGCCCTTGGCCTGGTTGAGCTCCATGAGGTTCACATGGTCCCAGCTCTCAGCCTGCCCAGGTCCCTCTGGATCCCATCCCTTCCCTCCAGTGTCACTGCACCACAGAGCTCGGTGTCATCAGCAAACCTGCTGAGGGTTAGGGGTAGGTTTGAATACATATATTTTATGTACATTTCATTCTCTGCCTACAGAGTTTGGGTACTTTATATTCAGTCCCACTACCAGTAGTGTGGGAATAACTTCGTAAACACTAAATGCTTCAATACTGCTCTTCTCTATTCTCCATCTCCTTCCCAACCAACTGCTTTCTTTGTTTAGGAATTTCTGATGTTTCTGTATGCTTGGGCTTGGTCAGACTCAGCCAGATGGGCTGGAGCTATGCAGGTGGGTCCTTCTCCATGAACAGCTTCACCTCTGCATTCTTAACCTTGGCATTCACTTTTGAGACACGTTATCTGTGTCAGTGTTTCATTTCCTGTTTGCTTCACCCCAACAGACTCGTTTGATTTCAGTCCATGTGGAATATTTAGCATATAAATTAACTGAGTTTGTTGTAATATGTGTAGAACCTTCCTGCCCATCCTCCCACTTAAAAACCCTACAAATTGTTGAAAAATGTCATTTATTAGCTAATTCCCTTGTTGGTGCACAGGAAGTGTTGGGTTTGGGGATTATCATGGCGTCAGATTGGTTTGGGTTGGAAGGGGCTTTGAAGCTCATCCAGCTCAAACCCCTGCCACAGGCAGGGACCCCTTCCACTAGAGCAGCTTGCTCCAAGCCCCTGTGTCCAACCTGGCCTTGAACGCTGCCAGGGATGGGGCAGCCACAGCTTCTCTGGGCACCCTGTGCCAGCGCCTCAGCGCCCTCCCAGGGAAGAGCTTCTGCCTAAGAGCTCAGCTCAGTCTCCCCTCGGGCAGGTTAAAGCCATTCCCCTTGGCCTGGCCCTACAGACCCTTGTCCCAAGCCCCTCTCCAGCTTTCCTGCAGCCCCTTCAGGCACTGGAGCTGCTCTCAGGTCTCCCCTTCAGGAGCCTTCTCTTCCCCAGGCTGACCCAGCCCAGCTCTCTCAGCTTTCTGTGGTTCTGGTCCCAACCTGATGAGTTCATAGCCTGGTTGTTTCCAGGCTGCTGCAGGACTCGCTGCAGTCACAAGCAGTGACTGAGCTTCCTCTGCAGCCCAGAAGTAAGTGATTTTCTCCTGGCTGTAGAGAAGACAAAGCAAACGTAGGGTAGAGCAGGAAGAGCATCCTTAGCTGCTTCTTTGTTCTGGCATCCTATGGCCTTGATTTACAGTACTGCAGTCAAACGCTGCCCAACTGAAATCACTGCAGGTCTCCCGTGCCAAGGCTGAGCTCAAGTTTGTGCCTCAGGCATCAAAGTTTTAGGTGAGCTGTGTTGCACTGAATTTCTCTTTTAAACTGGGGTGGGTTCGGCATCTCCCAAACATCCACAAGGCACTGAAAGCTGAATTTCATGGATTATTTAGTGCATCCCTACTGGAATAGCACTGGGCTGTGATTTAAAACCGGTTTGCACTGGGGGGGGCTTGCATTGCCTTCTGAGACATTTTTGGCATTCCAGTGCTTGTTTTTACTGGACTGGTAGTTCCTTCTGTCACTGAGCAAATACTTCTGCTCGCCCCAAATTTGAATGGTACAGTATTTTTCTGTAAGAGAATTATTTCATTTTAATACACTTTTAATCTTAAGAAGCCTAGAATTTAAGTGGGAATGTTTCTAAATGGAATAAAAAGAATGATTTCTATCTTTTCAGCACGTTTTGCCAGAACCTTTCCATGTTCCTTTCTTCTTAGGTAAAACAATTTGCCAAATGAGCCTCTCTGACCCACTTAATGGTTATGTTCCTGCCACTAGAAAAACACTGCAGTGAAATAATGTATTTCTCAGAAAAGATGGTTTAGATCTACTTATAATCCCAATTTAATGTGGTTTTAATATCTGAACGTGCTTATAAATGTGACCTTTGTCTAAAAGAAATAATTCTGGATACTTTAAGAGAAAAGCTCCCCATGACCCGGCTTCAGTGTGCGCTTCAGCCCAGAACCCCCCCATGTGCTGGGCTGCACCCCCAGAGCGTGAGCAGCAGCTCAGGGAGGGGATCCTGCCCCTCTGCTGTGTGAAGGGGAGACCCCCCCTGCAGCCCTGATCCAGCTCTGGGGCAGCAGCACAAGAGGGACGTGGAGCTGTTGGAGCGAGGCCAGAGGAGGCCATGGAGCTGCTGCGAGGGCTGGAGCAGCTCTGCTCTGGAGCCAGGCTGAGAGAGCTGGGCTGGGTGAGCCTGGAGAAGAGAAGGCTCCTGAAGGGGAGACCTGAGAGCAGCTCCAGTGCCTGAAGGGGCTGCAGGAAAGCTGGAGAGGGGCTTGGGACAAGGGCCTGTAGGGCCAGGCCAAGGGGAATGGCTTTAACCTGCCAGAGGGGAGACTGAGCTGAGCTCTTAGGCAGAAGCTCTTCCCTGTGAGGGTGCTGAGGTGCTGGCACAGGGTGCCCAGAGAAGCTGTGGCTGCCCCATCCCTGGCAGTGTTCAAGGCCAGGTTGGACACAGGGGCTTGGAGCAAGCTGCTCCAGTGGAAGGGGTCCCTGGTCGTGGCAGGGGTTGGACCTGGATGAGCTCTAAGGTCCCTTCAACCCAAACCAGTCTGGGATTCTATGGAAAAATGGGCAGGGTAGTGGGGTTCAAGTGGCTTTATTATAGATCCCAAAGCCCAGGGAACATGCAGCAGGAAGAGATGCACTCACTGACTGGGCACATGTTGGTCCTGGTCATGTTCTGCACCTTGGAAAATCATGGAAAATAAAAGAACTCTCTTTTCATTAAAACCCATTGAACACTGACCTTAACAATCACCACCCAGAGCACCGAAGGGGCCACATTAGCTGAGCTTTGCTGGATTTCTCTGTTTGCTTTTTAGCCCAACACTTTTATAACTGACTTTAAAAGGCTTGTAATGAGGTGTTTGTGGGATGTGAATGAACCATTGGTTTCTTGGAGGCCCTTTTCTCTCTGGGAGCAGAGACCAGCTATGTAATGTGTTCTTGCTGGGTTTCATTTGCAGGGCTTCCAAAGCAGTTGTGCAAGCTGTAGGTCTAAAACCTTTGCTTAATGAAGCCTGGAGCAGTAAATAAACATAGCTATTCCTTCTTCCATGTAGAGCAACCATAGGTATGTGAGAAATAGATAACAGTATTTATATCTTTGAAGATATTGGGGGGTTTCCCTTTCATCTGCTTATAACCTACCATCAACTAAGGCAGTAGAAGAGCAGGAACCACCCAGAACACTGTAAATTCCGTGGGTGGCTGAGGTGTTTTCAATCAGTGTTAAGTCCTTAGCGATGGAATAGGAATGGGTAAATAGGAACTGTAAATAGGAATTTCACTAGTAAATAGGAAAATATTTGTCCTACAGTGAGGCTTTAATAACAGTGAGATTTGGGCAGCACCCAGATTGTGGAGCGAGCGCTGAATTCCAGCATTCCTGAGCTTTCAAAACTCAGCTGCCTTCCTGGAGGTACTTAATACTGCTGGGAATGTAAGTGCTGACTTGACTTAACATGTTGGACTTGATGATCTTCAAGGTCTTTTCCAACCTAGTTCATTCTGTGGTCCTATTTGCAAGTCTATGAGCTTCTGGCAGTGGAGGTCACTCCGTCAGGAAGCGTGGCACGTGGGGCTGCTGGAATCCGTTTGGTTGAGAGGGAGAAATCAAAGATTAAAGCCTTATTTAGTTTTTATTTGCAATGTATTATGAGGGAACAAGGCTTTGAGAGCTTGTGCATCCTTTCCTAAGGGTCTTGCAGCGGTGTGTGGTTTTACATTGTAATGAAAGCTGTGGTGTGGCCCAGAGTACACCGTGTCTCTTCCCATCTCAATGCATGACTTCCTGGCTTCAGAAATCCATAGACTTCAGAAATCCATAGACTGGCAAGCCAGACTTGGCATTCTTGTGCATGGTGGGTCCCTCTTGATGAAGTCACAACTTAGACACAGTGATAGTTGAATGAAGGGCTTGTAGTTTTAATCATAGAATCATGGAATCCCAGGTTGAAGGGACATCAAGGGTCATCTGCTCCAACCTTTCCAGGCACAGCATGACCCAGACTGGATGCCCAGCACCCTGTGCAGCCCCATCTTAACAGTGTCCAACACTGGGGAGTCACCACTTCCCTGGGGACATTATTCCAATGGCTGCTTGCTCTCATTGGGAGGCATTTTCCTCTTATGTCCAGTGGGAATCTCCCAGCAGTAACTTGTGCCCATCACCCCTCAGCTTTCCCATGGGACTCCTTGTCCAAAGGGAGCCTCCATCTTCCCTGCAGCCCCCCTTTACCTCCTGGCACACGGATCAGGTCTCCCTGCGCCTTCTCTTCTCCAGCTGAGCAGTCCCAGCTCTCTCAGCCTTTCCTCACTGCTGCCCAGCCCTTGGAGCATCTTTGAGGCCCTTCTCTGGCCCCTCTCCAGCCCAGCCACAGCTTTCTTGTACAGCAGGACCAAACCTGAGCACAGTATTCCAGTGATGGCCTGACAGCACCGAATAGAGTGGATTAAATCCATAGGTAGCTGTTCCTGTGTGAGAATAAAGTTATGCTACTGTCTGGTTGGGGTTTCTTGCATTCTTGTAGGTAGGAAGCTGTTAATCCTGGTCTACCAGCAGTATGATTTAGGTTACAGTATATATGTGTGCTTGTTAATAGTGTTTTACATCTTTCAAGTGCAGGCCTGACCTATCACTGTTAAGGAGTTTTATGGCTTGTGTGCAGTGGAATGAAACTCAAAACAATTGTGGTTTGGAACAAACATTTGTTAAGTATGAAGGCTACTATGTGTAAATAGAGGGGGGTAATTCCTTGGATTGGCTTGGTACCTTGGATTGAAAACTCCTTAGCAAGTCCAGTCAAGGATCCTGGAGCAGCTTGTTTATTCTAGTTAACAACTTAGTACAAACAACACGCTTTGCAACAGGGTACTAACACGAAGCACAAATGTTTCTGGCATGCCTGGGCTGATGTTTGGTGCTGTTGTGTAACTTAGGCTAATTGGGAATTGCATAATGAGGTAAGACAGGGAAACAACGAGGCTGACCCTGGCCTGGGGAAGGCACATGGAAAGGTCTTGTAGTATCATGGAATAGTTTGGGTTGGAAAGGACCTTAAAGCTCATCCAGTTCCAACCCCCTGCCATGGGCAGGGACACCTCACACTAAACCATGGCACCCTGTGCCAGGGCTTCCACACCCTCACAGGGAAGAGCTTCTTCCTTATCTCCAACCTGAACTTCCCCTGTTTCAGTCTGAACCCATCACCCCTTGTCCTATCACTCCAGTCCCTGATGAAGAGTCCCTCCCCAGCATCCTTGCAGCCCCCTTCACACACTGGAAGCTGCTCTGAGGTCTCCACGCAGCTTCTCTTCTCCAGGCTCAACAGCCCCAATGTTCTCAGCCTGGCTCCGTACAGGAGCTGCTCCAGCCCCTGCTCATCCTCGTGGCCTCCTCTGGACTTGCTCCAGTAATGTCAGAACATAAAGATGAATTAGGAGACAGCACCTTACTCCACAAGCAGATGTATACATGGAGGCAGCTCAGCTTAGTAATGTTTCTCATTGACAAGGTAAAACAAATGACTTGTGTTGAGCTGCATGAAGTCCATCTATGCGAGTCTCAGAAAACAAGCACAAGGAAAGGATGATGTGTCCACTCGGTGCTGCAGCTGAGTTGGAAGGATCTGCCTTTCAGATGGGAATCCTCATGCGTGGCTCCATCTTTGGCCTTTGTATTCATTCTGAAGCAGTGTTTTGTGAATCTTGGCTGCAGTACTGCAATGCAGATAACTGTATCTTACTTCTTTTCCTCCTTTCCTCAGCTCTGTGAACAGTGTTCACAGCACACGTTAATCATTCACCTGAAGACCACTTGTAAGGAGAAGTGGGAACTTCACTTGGCTAAGTAGCTTTGGCTTTTCCCATGGGAAATACTTCCCAAGCTCATCCATTCCTTCAGTCTCTGTACCTAATTATGTGGGGGAGTGTGTGCATGCACCAGTGCCCGTAGGGAGATACCTTTTAAGTGACAAATTCCACTCTAAAACCTTCCTGCTTTAAAGAATCACCTGTCTTCTAAAGGGAATTAAAAGTAACGCCTCTCAAAAGTAGTTCTGTTGTTTGAAACAGGTTTAAAGACATCCTTGCAGATAGCTTTCAGATGAAAACAGATCCGTGTTTCAGGGTTTGCCTGAATGAACATTATAGTCGTTTCTTTTCTGACTTATCTTCTTAATATAAACATGATATTGAAATGCAGGAGCATGTTGAGAACAAGAAAACCACCACTGGGGAGGGACTCTTCATTAGGGACTGTAGTGACAGGACAAGGAGTGATGGGTTCAAACTGAAAGGGGGGGAGGTTAGATTGGATAGAAGGAGGAAATTCTTTACTGTGAGGGTGCTGAGGCACTGGAATGGGTTGCCCAGGGAGGTTGTGAATGCTCCATCCCTGGCAGTGTTCAAGGCCAGGTTGGACAGAGCCTTGGGTGCCATGGTTTAGTGTGAGGTGTCCCTGCCCATGGCAGGGGGGTTGGACCTGGATGATCTTAAGGTCCTTTTCAACCCTAACTATTCTATGATTCTATCAGTTCACCTCAGACAAACTTCTGTATAGAGTAAGGATGTGAGTTGAGAGGGAGAAAAATCCATGTAACACCAGTTGGTGTTTTAGTTTGTAGTCATGGGATGGTTGCGTTCCAACAGCTCCATGTCCCTCTTGTGCTGCTGCCCCAGAGCTGGATCATGACTGCAGGGGGGGTCTCCCCTTCACACAGCAGAGGGGCAGGATCCCCTCCCTGAGCTGCTGCTCACGCTCTGGGGGTGCAGCCCAGCACACGGGGGGGGTTCTGGGCTCAAGCGCACACTGAAGCTGGGTCATGGGGAGCTTCTCCTCACCCAGCACCCCAAGTCCTTCTCCTCAGGCTGCTCCATCCAGTCTCCCCCAGCCTGGGTTTGTGCTGGGATTGCCCCAACCCATGGGCAGGACCTTGCCCTTGGCCTGGTTGAGCTCCATGAGATCCACACGGTCCCACCTCTCCAGCCTGGCCAGGTCCCTCTGGATCCCATCCCTTCCCTCCAGTGTCACTGCACCACAGAGCTCGGTGCCATCAGCAAACCTGCTGAGGGTGCTGGATCCCACTGTCCATGGCACCAACAAAGATGTTGAACAGGATCAGTCCCAACACCAACCCCTGAGGACACCACTCATCACTGGTCTCCACTTGGACATCGAGCCGTTGACCACAACTCTTTGAGTGCAACCATCCAGCCAATTCAGTTCCTTATCCACGAGTGGTCCATCCATCAAACCCACTGTACACATACCCTACATAGTCTACTGTGCTTCAGGCACTACAGGAAAAGCACTTCCCCTCTAATTTCTGCTTAGACCCATCTATCTTTGCTGAGTTTGCTTGGTTTCAAGCTGCTGTTAACTTGATGGGTCACTGCAGGTAGCAATGCTGTAGTAAAGTGCTTCTGATCCCTGTGGAAGAGGCTGGAAGGGTGAGGAAGGACATGAAACTTTCCTGCTTGCTCAGTAACATGCTCAGAAGGAAGAACACTGAAAGGAAGTGCAGGGAAGGCTCAAGGGTGGTTCAGTGGGTTCCTGTGGTTGCCTCCACCAGTGACTCACTGAAGGACAAAATCACTTGGTTTTTGTTCCTCTGGTAAGCAAGTGCAAGAGAGGGAGGAACAGGATGATGATGATGATCATGATGACAATGGTCATAAATAACCTCCATTTTATTCCTAGGTTTGCCCCCCACTTCTTTACTTGCTCTTTGGAATTCTCCTTTGCTTCTCTTGAAGTCCTGGATTTCTTCATGCTACCCTTGCCCTTCCTCCTCCTTAGGTTGTTAATAATGTGGATCAGGGTGGTGGTTTCTCACAAGTTAGGGAAAGCCTTGGCTCCAGCAGCACAGAAGTATGCCAGGATGCTGAAGTGCACCCAGCTGTTGGCAAACCTGCATTTTCATTCCGTTCCAAAGACAAAACTCATGGAGCTGTTCATTGCAGTGGGAGACTTCATTCTAGAGTTGTTATAATACTCTGTTTCCATAACAAATGAGCTTCCTGTCATCTCTGGGAAGTGCTGGTGGAAAAGAGCCACATTTTGGGGTTCTATGTATCACATTGGCTTGCCTTGTGTATCATAGCCCATGGCAGGGGGGTTGGAACTGGGTGATCTTAAGGTCCTTTCCAACCCAAATTGTTCTATGATTCTGTGATAGCCAGTTTAGTCACCAGCTGAAAGAGCATCCAGGGTCTGAAGCCCAGGAGTATCCCTGATTTTAAAAGCACTGTGAAATGCTGGGGCTTGGTCTGCTTTCTTGCCCTTTGGAAATGGTCTGCACTTCACCAACCACTAGAACATAGGAGTAGAAACTTAGCCTGAACTAACAGATGGGATCGTAGAATGATTTGGGTTGGAAGGGACCTTAGGATCATCCAGTTCCCACTGGTGAAATTGGCTGTGCCTGTGGTTTTACATCTCTAGAGCAAGATCCCCTGCCTCTTGGCTCACTCCACGTTCCTGCAGGCAAGGAAATGAAGAACCAGACTTTACTCTGCATGGAGCAGCTTTCGGAGCCGCAGGAGTGATGTGGGGATCAGGCAATAACACGTTGGGATCTTGACAGAGCTCTGACTGCTGTCTGTGTTTCCTCAGATAATAAAGCTGAAAGCAGAGGCTCGTCTGGACCTGCTCAAGCAGATCGGGGTGTCCGTGGATACGTGGCTCAAGAGCGCCATGAACCAAGTGATGGAGGAACTGGAAAACGAGCGCTGGGCCAGCCTGCCCTCGGTGACCAACAACGGCTCTTCACACCTGGTAGGGCCTCCGTCGTCTCAACCTCACCTTGGTTCCATGTGGCTCTTTCCTAGTAGCAATTCCTAACTTAATATTGAATATAAACCAGAATTCATCATAAATCATTGAATTGGGGAAGGGTTTGGGTTGGAAGGGAGCTTAAAGCTCCTCCAGCTCCAACCCCTGCCACAGGCAGGGACCCCTTCCACTGGAGCAGCTTGCTCCAAGCCCCTGTGTCCAACCTGGCCTTGAACACTGCCAGGGATGGGGCAGCCACAGCTTCTCTGGGCACCCTGTGCCAGTGCCTCAGCACCCTCACAGGGAAGAGCTTCTGCCCCAGAGCTCAGCTCAGTCTCCCCTCGGGCAGGTTAAAGCCATTCCCCTTGGCCTGGCCCTACAGGCCCTTGTCCCAAGCCCCTCTGCAGCTTTCCTGCAGCCCCTTCAGGCACTGGAGCTGCTCTCAGGTCTCCCCTTCAGGAGCCTTCTCTTCTCCAGGCTGACCCAGCCCAGCTCTCTCAGCCTGGCTCCAGAGCAGAGCTGCTCCAGCCCTCGAGCAGCTCCATGGCCTCCTCTGGAGCTGCCAGTACCAACAAGGAGAAGAGAAACTGCTATAAGACCTCACAATGTGTTTATTTTCTTTCATCCCTTCCATGCCTGGCAATGCTGAGCTGTCACCTTTGGCACTAGAACCAAACCCATGTGTTGCTCTTCACCAATAACCAAGCAAAATAAAATTCCTGAAGGTCAATTTGCCTCAAATAAATCTTAACTTTTCTGATTTTCATGCTTTTAATATTTAACAAAATTCAGAGGCTTTTTCAAAGTCTTGGTTTTCATCTAGATACTTCCCTAACTATAGCCTTCATACTGGGTTAAAAATGACTTCATTCATACTTTATCTCCCCTTCAGATTAATCTTCATCTTTGGACACCCAGAATGTATGTTCTGAAGAGCAGAACTTGCAGGGGGAGCAGGGATGTGGTTTTTCTTTGCACTGCAGATGATTTGCTTCCTTTTGCTGACCACCTAAAAGAAACAACATCTCCCTTTCAGCAAGAATGTGGAATCTACACACAAAATTCCTGCTCATTCCTGTGTTTCTTTGTGCTTCTTTAGTGTCCTCTCGATAATGGTGGCAAAGCCATAGAGGGAAAAGGGGGTTTGGGATGTAGAGGTGTTATCATCTATGTCAGCTTTAGTTCAAAGAAGTGAGCGCTGAATGGAGTCTGAGCACATGCTTCCCGTATCCTCACTTTGTTGCCTTCAGGCTGTTGGGATGTCTCTCCAGGGACCTTATACAGAACTCAGACACAGTGACAGTGATATGCAGGAAAGGTTGGTGTAGGCACTCCTCAGTGTAGTCTGTCTCTGCTTTATTCCCATGGTGAGTGGTATAATTAGAGATTAAAGCTGTAGTATGCAGATCCATGCTCCAGTCTTCCCAAATCCCAGAGGAGTTCTTGTACTGAGATTCCTTTCAGATCCTTTCTACATGAGGAGATGTTACATAGCTGTGTTTAACAGTGCCTTTTTTCCCTTTCTTCTTGTACTCCACCTCCTTTACTTGCCCTCATGCACGCTGGAATGTGCCCAATGCCTTGTTCTCTGTCTCATCACACACGCCAAGAGCCAGCCCTGGAGCCAAGCCCTGCGCTAGTCCCTGGTGAGCCAGCAGATGCCACAGAGTGGGAGGCTAAACTCTGAGCCTTATTTTCCCCTTTTACACTTACATACGCTCCTGTGTGAAAACAAGGATGCTGTTGACCTTGGCAGCCAGCTGAGGACAGCAGGAGATGGAATTCTTAGAAGGCCAAAGGCCAAAATTACGCTGCTTGCAATTATTAGAGGAATTACTGCAGCGTGTCACAAGCAGCAGTTTCTCTTCAGCTTTGAAGAGGGATCAGTGTTCACTGCTCAGAAACCAGGTACCCACCTCCTGTACGTGGTACCCAGCTTTGCTCTTTGATCCAGGGAGTCTGTTCAGCAAAGCTCTCCATGTGTTTCCTTGTAAAGAGTGAAAAAGGAGAAAGGAAGGTCAATGCCTACATTACTACAGTAATATAATGAGCTGAAGGAGTTAATATCCCATTGCCTCTCCAGTGGGCTGATTTTGTGATAGAATTATGGATCCACAGCCTGGTTTGGGTTGAAAGGACCTTAAAGCTCATCCAGTTCCAAGCCTCTTGCCACGGGCAGGGACCCCTTCCACTGGAGCATCTTGCTCCAAGCCCCTGTGTCCAACCTGGCCTTGAACACTGCCAGGGATGGGGCAGCCACAGCTTCTCTGGGCACCCTGTGCCAGCGCCTCAGCACCCTCCCAGGGAAGAGCTTCTGCCTAAGAGCTCAGCTCAGTCTCCCCTCGGGCAGGTTCAAGCCATTCCCCTTGGCCTGGCCCTACAGGCCCTTGTCCAAAGCCCCTCTCCAGCTTTCCTGCAGCCCCTTTAGGTACTGGAGCTGCTCTAAGGTCTCCCTGGAGCTAAAATCATTTGACTCAGCAGCAATTATAGGATCATAGAATCATGGAGGCTAGAAAAGACCTTTAAGTCCATATATATATATATAGTGATCTTGATCTTATATCTATTTTCGTACCTTTTTTCATGTGTATAATCAAACTATGTCATCACTTTCTACCTGCATTTCTTCTTGTCTGTGCTGTCTCATACCTTCAGTGTAATTGTCTCATGTACTTATTCTTTGCCTATGCTGTCTCTCATCACTAATGTGTTGAAAGATGAGTTTTAGGAAACAAGCTGCTTCATTTTCTGTCTCATTGCTGCTGTTTTCCCTCTTTGCAAACAAATCCATTCAAGGAGGTTGAGCAGCCCCCACACTGAAAATGAAACTGTCATTTTCTGCCTCGTGTTAGGAAACCAGGAACAGATGTTTTCTGAAGGACTCTTTCTAGACATGATACACTCATTTCCATGATGTTTCTTGTGGCTGTCAGCTGGATCAGCTCCTGCTGCTGGGACATAGACCATGCACAGCAAAAGGCAGTTAGAAACCAGAGAGGGAAACCTTACATTTGCCATAGTTTCTGCTTGGTTGGGAATACATCAAAGCACGAGGCAGGGCAGTGATTTGCTGTTACAGCAACATCCATCAACACATTCAAGCAGCAACAAATCAAGCTTGAATCATAGAATCAGATAGGTTGGAAAAGAACTTCAGGTCCAGCCTTTACCCAGCATTGCCAAGCCCATCACTAAACCGTGTCACTAAAGGCCTCATTGAGAATGTGAGGGGGAAATAATCATCTGAATTGCCAGATTTTAGCCTAAAAACTGCAACACTACAAATTCATCTGAGTTGGGAAATGATGAAGTTTTGTGCTCTTCCACCCCAGGTCTAGAAGAGCAAAGATGCTGCAGAGCAGAGGTACAGCATCACCTGGCTTAGGGAGGCTGCCTTTAGTCTCAGCCTAACTTTGTGCTGATTTATGAGCCCTCCGTGAGGAAAACCAAATGCACTCCCAAATTTAAAGGAATACATAGAGGGAAGATGGCAAACACAAATACCCCACAGCATTGCCTTTGGTTGGAAGGACTGGCCTGCTTTCACATGAGAGAAAGTGTTTATTCAGGATGTCATCCAGGCAGGAGGCCAGAGCACAGCTCATGGCACTGCTGCCCCAGCTGCCCTTATGGAAACTTGGATGTTTCCAGTGTCTCGACTTGAGGTTCTGTTTCAGCTTTTACCCCTAGTTTTTAATCATTCTTTCTCTAAGGATTGTTGTTTCTTGCACCAAGCCCATTGTGCAGAACACACCAGTGAGAAGCTGATTTTTCAATTCTTCAGCTCTTATTTTTGTGACTTCAAGTATTTCCATTGAGGCTTCACTTCAGACTCCTCCTCACAAGTGCATTCAGCCTTAGCAGCAGAAACTCTCAGTCAGTGACTCCTTTTCTCATTCAACTCTTTGCTGTGCCTCTCAAATTGCATCTCCAAAGGACACGAGTCCCTCTTTATAGCTTATAGGGAATAAATAACTGCCCATCAGTGCGGTTAGAGCTTCCAAAGTCTTCTCTGGTTCTTAAATCCACAGTGCTTGAATGAGGAAATGCATCTGAGTTAGGCAAAGATGTAGTTTGGTGACAGCTCTTACTCTTTTCTTTCCCTGCATTTGCTTTGTTTGATGACCTTCCTCACATTATTTGGGAATCATGTTGGATATTATTTAGTTATTGGGGGCTTTGTCCAGTTTGAATGATCATAAATAGTAAAAAAACACGTTGAAGGATAATGATCAATTCATTTCCATTGTTATTCCCTTTTCATTTGAGGGTCTGATGCCCAATTTCATTTGTTTGAACAGGGAAATGCTGATGCAGAGAAGGAAGAAGGTGAAGAGTTTGAAGACAGCATGGATGTGTTTGATGACAGTAGTTCTAGTCCTTCTGGTACTCTAAGGAATTACCCTCTCACCTGCAAAGTTGTTTATTCATACAAGGTTTGTGAGTTATCTTTTTGTGTCGATTTGATCAGAAAACTGAATTATGCAGCAAACATAATAGATGTAACGGTGCTTATGGCACTTGAATAGAATCACCACAGAGTAATAGACTGCTTTGGGTTGAAAGGACCTTAAAGCTCATCCAGTTCCAACCCCCTGCCATAGGCAGGGACACCTTCCACTGGAGCGGCTTGCTCCAAGCCCCATCTGGTGTCAGCGTTTGGCTCAGTAATTAAATATATGTAGCACCTAGTTGTGACTATCTGCAGCAGTAAATTCCATGCCATCGTGAAACACATTTAAACTACACTTCAGCACAGTCCTGACGTCTGTTCCCTATTTGCAGCTTGCAGAGATGTCCCTGCCTGGCTTCAGGGCCAGCAGATGTGTGTGTGCTGTTACAACCTGTTGTAATTCCTCTTGCTGAGCCGGTGGGGCTGTAGTAGAGATGCCTTCTCAGTGTCAGGCTGCGTGACAAAGCCCCTCTTTGTCCTGTAATAGTGAAACCACCATTCATGAGTGCAGGCTTTGCTGACAAACTGCATTCAGGCTGGTTACGTCTGCTAGCACTGCTAGGTCAGTTGTAAATCACACCATTGTGGAGCCAAAGCCAGTGGCAGACATGGACCTAGAGTACAGAGTAATTAGAGATCCCAAAGTAAATAGGGTTTGACACGTTGATGCTATGCAGGGTGCTTCTGTCTATCCGAAATGAAATAGGGCCTTGTGAACATCAGTAAGTGTATAGAAGAAGACTTATACTATGTTTTAAACTATGCTATATCATAGAATTTTCAATTCTTGAAACCACATAAGCTTCAATAAAAGTCTGGATGAGAATGTTCTTTACACTGCCTGGCCTGCACACTTTGATTTTGTAATCTTCCTGTAATACACTTCAGGCTTCTCAGCCAGATGAATTGACCATAGAGGAACATGAGGTGTTGGAGGTGATAGAAGATGGAGATATGGAAGACTGGGTAAAGGTATTGTTTTTCTGAGATTGTTTTCTTTTCGTAGAGTCATAACAGAATGGTTTGGGTTGGAAAGGACCTTAGGGCTCAGTTCCAACCCAGGGAAGAGCTTCTGCCTAAGAGCTCATCTCAGTCTCCCCTCAGGCAGGTTAAAGCCATTCCCCTTGTTCTGTTGCTACAGGCCCTTGTCCCAAGCCCCTCTCCAGCTTTCCTGCAGCCCCTTCAGGCACTGGAGCTGCTCTCAGGTCTCCCCTTCAGGAGCCTTCTCTTCTCCAGGCTGCCCCAGCCCAGCTCTCTCAGCCTGGCTCCAGAGCAGAGCTGCTCCAGCCCTCGCAGCAGCTCCATGGCCTCCTCTGGCCTTGCTCCAACAGCTCCACGTCCCTCTTGTGCTGCTGCCCCAGAGCTGGATCAGGGCTGCAGGGGGGGTCTCCCCTTCACACAGCAGAGGGGCAGGATCCCCTCCCTGAGCTGCTGCTCACGCTCTGGGGGTGCAGCCCAGCACACGGGGGGGTTCTGGGCTCAAGCGCACACTGAAGCCGGGTCGTGGGGAGCTTCTCCTCACCCAACAGCCCAAGTCCTTCTCCCTGGGGCTGCCATCAATAATTTCACTGTTACTTTTAAAAACAGAACTCGGGCCAGGAGAAACATTTGGACTCTTTTCAGAGCCATAAGCAAAACCAGAGAATCTTTTATGCCCCTCTTTTCACAGGCACGGAATAAAGCAGGTCATGTGGGCTATGTGCCAGAGAAGTACCTGCAGTTCCCAACGTCCAGCAGTCTGCTGAGCATGCTGCAGTCCCTCGCCGCACTGGATAACAGATCACACACCTCAAATAACTCCACGGAGGCTGACTTGGTCTCAGGCACCCTGAATGGAGACTCCAGTGGTAAATACCAGTAAACAACTAAAGTCTATGTCAGCCTTGTTCTCAAAGGATTCTGCATGTTGAGGTTGGATGCTGCATATGAGAGTGTCTCCTATTTGACCAGTTTCTGAGTACAACTCTTCTCAGTATTTACCAGTCTCATATCAAACCTGCGTAATTTATCTGTCTCTCAGAGTTGAGATTAACTAAAATTAAGGAAAACCAAAACCAGAATCCCAGCCTGGTTTGGGTTGAAGGGACCTTAAAGCTCATTCAGCTTCAACCCCTGCCACAGGCAGGGACCCCTTCCACTGGAGCAGCTTGCTCCAAGCCCCTGTGTCCAACCTGGCCTTGAACACTGCCAGGGATGGGGCAGCCACAGCTTCTCTGGGCACCCTGTGCCAGCGCCTCAGCACCCTCCCAGGGAAGAGCTTCTGCCTAAGAGCTCAGCTCAGTCTCCCCTGGGGCAGGTTAAAGCCATTCCCCTTGTTCTGTTGCTACAGGCCCTTGTGCCCAAGCCCCTCTCCAGCTTTCCTGCAGCCCCTTCAGGCACTGGAGCTGCTCTCAGGTCTCCTTGGAGCCAAAATCATTTGATTCAGCAATTATAGAATGATGTTGCTTGGAAAACCCCTTTAAAATCATTAAGTCCAACCTTAGCTGTATCTATAGTATTGTTTTTTTTTATGCCTCTCCCAATTCCGCTTTTATTCTTCCTCTTCCATCCTTCAGTGTGTTTTGTGAAAGCACTTTACGATTACGAGGGCCAGACGGATGACGAGCTGTCCTTTCCGGAAGGAGCCATCATCCGCATCTTGAACAAGGAAAATCAGGATGATGATGGCTTTTGGGAAGGAGAATTCAACGGGCGCGCTGGGGTGTTCCCGTCCGTCTTAGTTGAGGAGCTGACGGCCTCAGAAAACGGAGAGACTCAGTGGATTGGAGATATTCAGGTATGTAAAGAGTTGAGGGGTTGGGGTGAATGGGGGGTATGAGTTTGTTAGGGTGGTTTTGCAGTGCTCAAAGATTTGCTTCTTTGGGAGGGGAAAAAAAAAACCAAATTGGGACCAAGTTAAGAACGAAACCCCCTAAATAATTCAAGCAAAATAAATCAGAACCAATTTAAGGAAAAAAAAATCAAATCAGAACCAGGATAAAATGAAAAACCCAAACCTTGAGTGCTTCACTTTGAGTTTCTTTCCCAACCTAATAGTGCCCAACTGATGTATTTTAGCAAATGTAATGGATCTGTGGATAAAGGCAATTAGTTGGGTGGAAAGGAAATGAAGCCAAGGAGGAAATTCCCAGTCTACTTCCTGTAATGAATTTATGGCATTGACTGAGACATCAAATGCAGGCTGGCAGAAAGAATTACAGGCTGCCTCAGCCCTCATTTAATGTTTTCATACTGAAATCTGTTCTGTATCCTCTCAATCTGGAAGGGCAGAGCGCTGTCAAATAGTGAATTACAGTGTTTTTTGCCAAAACGGCCTCATTTCTTATTTTTTTTCTTAATGTTAGAAAAATCAGACACATTCTCCTGTGTAACTGGGCTAGAAACTGGATCTTTGTGTTCCCTACAAGGTAATTTCTCTGGTACTTTTAGTCTTTGATTGAGGCAGATCACGAAAACTTCACTTTTACATGATACATATGATAAAACTCACTATCATCTTGGAGCTTTTGTGTGAGAGGCACACTTGGCCAAGTGACTTTGCAGCTGACCTTCCCAGCGTCTGCATTACCTGGGAGAGGATGAAGATCGCTGCTCAGTGGCAACCTGTGATTTAACACACAGCAATCACTGTTGGGTAGCTTGGTTTTGCTCCTCAAAACCCTACCTGACAGCACTTTCGAACACGTAATTCTCCTCCAGGGGACAGCTTTTGTGTACTGATGTGTCACTTCTAGTGCAGGGATGCGGCACACAACTGGCTGTGCCTCGAGGGGTAGATGAAAGCTGTTAAGGAGTGAGTGAGGTTTGCTGCAAGCCCTGTTTCTTCTTCCCACAGGTATCCCCAACTCCAAAGCCTAACCATGCCCTTCCACCGCTGCCCCTGTATGACCAGCCTCCCACTAGCCCCTACCACAGTCCGGATAAACGAGGTTCTCAGTACTTCCCCAGATCACCCTCAACTAACGGTAAGAGATTTGGGGATGGCCAAAGAAATGGCTCAGCAAGATGCTGATGGGTTCAAACTGAAACAGGGGAAGTTTAGATTGGATCTAAGGAAGAAGTTCTTTCCTGTGAGGGTGCTGAGGCACTGGAATGGGTTGCCCAGGGAGGTTGTGAATGCTCCATCCCTGGCAGTGTTCAAGGCCAGGTTGGACAGAGCCTTGGGTGCCATGGTTTAGTGTGAGGTGTCCCTGCCCATGGCAGGGGGTTGGAACTGGATGGTCTTAAGGTCCTTTCCAACCCAAACCATTCCATGATTCTATGCTTCAGTTTGAATGTTCCTGTTTCATACTTGGGGGTGGGGGAAGAAGCTTTTTTTGCCACCTGAAGTTCATTCAGTGATATTGAGGGGCTTGGTTTTGATGGGTTCTTCCTTCCCCCTTCAGAAAACAGCTTCAGCTCAGAGTCCCCTGGATTCTCACAGCCTCCACGAGTTCCTCCTGAAAGTTCCTATGGAAAACTGCGACCTGTGAGTTAAAACCTAATCCTGATGTTCTCTTGAAGCTAGGAAGGTATAAAAGCCAAGTTTAGGTGAAGCAGGATGCGTGCGTTCAAAGCAGGGGGGTGATGCAGCGCTGATGATCTGTGTTCTGCGGATGCAATTACTGTGTATTAAAGCATGTTATCTCAGATGAAGACTGCAGGGGAAGGTCTGTTCACTCCCCTTTGATAATAGCAAAACTGTGCCCAAAAGCTGGAGGACACAAGAGCTCTTGGAGATGAAGTAAACACTAGAACAAAACAAAGCTGCACTTGTTTAAACACTTCCTCATTGTGTTTAAAGATGCCCTTGAATCTTACCCATCCCCTCTCCTTCACCTAAGCTGCTCTTCCGCCTCTGCCTTTATAGGTGTGATACCTCTGTGTCTCTGCATGAGGCATGTAGATTGTGAAATCTAACCTGTGGGGAAATTGCATCTATAGTGAGAGCAAAATAGGTGGGAGGTGATAAACTCAGAGTGCCTTTGCAGGCATCGGGAGGTTATTTCTGGCCTTGACACATAGAATAACCCCTTAAAAGAGCTAGAAAAGGGGGTGAATAAATGCCAGAACCATTTAATTCTATCATTCGTACAGTTCTCCTCCAGTGTGCCAGCAGACACATCTGCTTGCAAGCAGTTTGTGGTAATGTGTGGACTCCATTGCATTTAGGGTTAAATTTACTTCCAGACCCCTTGATTTGAGAGGTTTGGGTTTAAAAGTCTGAATTATAACATCTATATATTCTGTTTTGTCTTTGCTGCCTCAAAAGAGAGATTTTGCCAGAAAAGGAAAGGAAGAATTTAATCCCTTTAAGACTTGCAAACTCCATCTCCTAGGATTAACTTTGCAATCAAGGTTGGGATGGTTTCAAAGTCCTAAATCAAATCATATTCAGTTGCATTGTCCTGGCATCCTCACCGGTTGCACAAAAAAGAGTGTTTTGGACTATTCATAAGTTATATTCTCATTATTCCAGTTAGTCAGTGAGTTACCTTTATCCACAAGGCAGAGGTAGTGCTGCATCGTTTAGCATTTAGCTATTCAACGGAGAAGTTTCATATTCCCTTGCAAAAAGATGCTGATTCAGCTTTCCCATGTAACAGCTTTATATTTCATGAGTTTCTTGCAGTTTAGTGTCTTTTCAGGATGTTACTCCAGTGTCATGCCTTAACTGGGAGGATTTCTGTTAGTTTTGCATTTGAAATATGCCTGGTTTGAAAATACTGTGTAGTTTATTATGTTATTGCTCCACAGTTTATGTTTTCCATAGCAAGTCACTCCAGTGTATTCTGCAATCACGTGCCAAAACTCCTGCCATGCAATGCTGTTAGCACTTAAGATAAGCTCTCTCAGGAGCAGTAATAACTTTATTGATGTGGCAGAGTGTGTAAATATAGCATCAGATTTCAGGTGTGTATCGTTCAGGTCAGGGATTGAGTAAATACCAATAAGCCACTTAGATGCAGCAAGACATTGTTGTAGCTCCCAGTCCACGTGAGTTCCAGGCAAGGGCATCATCAGGTTTCAGCCTTTGATGTAAGATCCAAAGTGTATCCCAGGTTTAGGTACTGAATTATCCATGGGTGCATGCAGAATAAGTGGGATACTTCACTGCTGGGAGTGCTAGTTATCCTGGAGGAAAGCCACCTAAGAGTAATGACAAGTTATAGAGGAGAGCCTTGATGGCTTAACTGGGGATGGCTGGACCTGAATTCACCTGGTTTCTCGCTGTAGTTCTGTTGATCTTCATACATAACCTGCACCTTTGCTTCATCTGGAGGTACGAGCCTAAAAATGCTGGTTTAGTCTATACAAGCTCTGAAATACTCTGATAGTTACAGGCTGGTTCTGGCTGTTTCAGGTACGAGCAGCACCGCCACCCCCAACACAGCATCACCGCCGGACCACAGAGAAGATAGAGGACGTGGAAATCACCCTGGTGTAACGATGGGACTAGTTAAGTAGTAGTGCTACAATCAAGACCAAACGTGGTATTTGGTCGAATCTCAGTTTTTAGGCACCTTTGCATGATGAAGACTTTGACTAGAACAAGAGATAGGGAGGATTTTATGTGGCAGTGACCTGGTGGACTCCTTCCCGCAGTCATGACTATTTTGTGCCTTTTGAGTTTGTTGCTTTGATTTATATAAGTCATTCTTCCTCTCTTAGCACAAAGCAAGACAGGCCAAACAGCGAGCAGAGGATTGCCTTGGAGCAGGTTTCTCTCTTGGCTGAAGATGGTCAGTTTTTATATGGAGGCTGAAGAGAAAGAGCCTCCTTCATGCAACTTAGTCATAACGTCCTTCGACCACGTGCATTAGTACAGTATATTACTGTTGCCATAGGAATGTGTTAAAAGATTGTCCATTCTTCAAGTAGCATTTACTTTGTCTGATTAGGGATTAATCAGATTTGCAGAACGAAAAGAAAGGGAACTGAAATAAGTATAAATAGAGGCTGGCTCCTCTTCAATCCCCTTGCAGAAAGGAAGAAACAGGCAAAGAATCTTCTAGATGAGGCAAACTGATGCAGACCATACGTTAATGCACACCTCTTCAATGATGAACAGTTCAACTGTTACGTCCTTTGTATTCATATTTATGCAGTACATTTAGGAATAGAGTATCTAATCTGGAGGTGCTGAATTAGTAGCAACATCTTGTTTCATAGCATAAACCAACTGGTAGAAAAGTTAAGTGAGATTTTTGTCTAGATCTGGAAATTGAGCTTCTTTTTTTCTTTTCTTAGCAGATTTTGGGGGGGTTTTGGTTTGGGTTCTTGTTGCCCAAGTATTTGGGTCACTCTTCTCCCAGTTATTGCCGTGTGCTTTATTATCCATCATTAGCAGTGTATCTTTGGCATCAGGACATCTTAGGAGTTACATTTAGAGTATTTACATGCATTAGTTAGTTTTGGCATTGGATGGTCCTGTAGCATATTCCCACATGGACACCCATTCATTAGCCAAAGCCAGGGAGCCAGGAGAACCTCTGGCTCCTGTGAAGCCTTCAGGCCACCGTGGTGGCCAAGACCACAGTCTCCAATTGCTCTTATAGGCAAGAAATAGAGAGTAAAAGAACTTCCCAACCACTTCTCAATTGAGATCTCTGAAAAAGGATCCTTTTTGTTCTTGAAATGGTCGGAGGAGAGGGGAAAACTGGAGGAAAAGGGGTTTTCTTTATGAACTCAATGATTTTCAGCAATCTCCATCAGATCAAAGGCATCATCACAAGGTAGGGGTTTCTCAGCTGTTGTAAGGGTTCTGTTGCTTTTGTGTCTTCATTTTCTTTCCTAAGCCAGTACATTCTCTACCTTTACTTTATTAACAAGGGCTATTTTTTGAGGCTGCATTTACAGAAAACAGAATAAAAACCAACCCATCTAACCGGGTTTTACCATACACTTCACACATACTTGTCAATCCCAACCCAGGCTGTTTGCCAACCTCCTTTCCCAGTGGGATCTCGAACCTAGAGCGGAGCTGGTTGAAGAAACCCAGTCATGGATCAGTGCTGAAATCAGTGCCTGTCCAATGAAGTCTTTCCCATACGCGTCGTTCTTTTGCACCTCTTGTCCTGTTGATCTGTTTGAGGTCTTTTTATGTGTTTTATCAAACTTATTCTTAAGTTTAAAGAAGAAAAAGAAGTTTTTAAAGAGAAAAAAAAAAAAAGGATTTAACTGTTTGCAAACCATTTGGAAAGCTTCACCACGCAGAAGAACAACTATTGCCATCGTAACGTTCACCTTCGCTTTCTTTGGCCAGTTTTTCCTTGTGTCCTTCATCCCTGGACTTTCCAAACAGCAGAAAGCGTTATTTAAAGTCTCTTTTAGTTGTATTTTAAGATATTTTCTGTAAGAGCTGCTAATTTTATTTAAAAAAGAAAAACAGACAAAAAAAAAAGGAAGAGAAGTTGTACAAAGACGCCTCCTTTTTACCTATGATTTCTTCATACAGGGCATGTATTGGACGTCTCATCGTGTACAGCGTCAGTACACTGAAAGCATAGGTGCAAGATGCTTTCTTTATATGGGCTGTAAAAAGTTTGTATTTATTATGTATAAAAAGTTGAATAATAAAAAAGTGGAAGTAAATCCATGACGCAGGAGCCGTTACGCAAGGTTTGGCCATCAATCCACGGGGAAAACCAGGAATTTGGGGATGAAAACAGACATTTTCTTGGCTGTTGCTTCTGTGCTTTATGCTTTTACGTAGAAATGTGAATCTTCTGCTCAGAAAAACCCTTCTGCACCACTTAGAGTGGTCTTTAACCATCCCTTTCAGGTGGTATTTATATGAGGGACTGAAACGATGCCCTGAATGAAGAGCCTGTAACAAAGCTCCACTTAGCAAAAGAATTGTTCAATTGCCTTGATGCAATTAGGGTAATTGCATAACGAAAGAGAGGGATTGATGATAACTCTTCAGTGTGATTGTCCTTTAATAGGCTTGATTCGCCTAATTGTGTGAGGAGAATTCCTGCTGCAGCCCACAGCCCTTTAGCATTAGGGTCCCTTTTTTTTTCCCTACAGGCCCTTGTCCCAAGCCCCTCTCCAGCTTTCCTGCAGCCCCTTCAGGCACTGGAGCTGCTCTAAGGTCTCCCCTTCAGGAGCCTTCTCTTCTCCAATGGCTCTGCTTCCCAGACTTTCAAAAGGGAAAACGAGAATTGGATGGAAGTGATGGGGCTTTGTGATAAAATTCACTACAGATTAATTGGGCCAGGGTTGCTGTCTGTTTGTTCCATGGGGACGTTTAAAGAAACCCAGGCACGCAGGTGAATTCTCCTTCCCTTATAGCACAGGTATCTCTCGCTGTTAACAGCAATTCAGAAGGAAAACAAACCCCTCACCTTCTTCTCCAATGGCAGGGGGGTTGGAACTGGATGATCTTAAGGTCCTTTCCAACCCTAACTGTTCTATATAACAGAGCAATGGCTACTCTGCAACGCCTGCAGCTCTCAGCATGGCAGAGGATAGCTCCCTTCATCCGCCCTTCTTTATGCTGAGCTCCCCGTGGAGCTTGGGAGAGGAGCTGCTGCCATGGGAAGAGCCCTTTCTGCCTGTGTGTACTCTGTTGGCCTGCATAAGGCTGATGGGAGGGATGGGGGAAGTAGCTGCTCCCTCTGTCCTGCGTCAGGAGGTGAGCTCGGGGATGCTGAGACCTCACTTCAAGACACAGGGGGAGGGTGGAGAAAGGGGTAAAAGGAAAGGAAACGTCACAGAACTGAGGGATGCAGCACATGAGCCGCTGAAAAACGCAGCTGGGAAGATGCTGGCGTGCTCACTGTACCGTTAGTGCCCTACTCCAGGCATTCCCCTGGGGGCATTGAGGATTAGAGATGCAGGAGGAGGATCAGTGTAGCGAGCGTGCCTCTGCATTGCAGGGCAGCTCAGCCGGTAAATCAAAGCACTGCAGCGCTCGGGGCTGGACTGGGGAAGGTGGGAAAGCTCTGTGGTGACTGGAGTCGAACTGGAACAGAGCCCTCTGTTCCCGGCAAGGGGAGGGTGATGGATGCTGGGTTGAGTTCAGTACAGGCAGAGGCCGATTGAACACGGCAGCATTTGTGTGTGGAGCTGCTCCGGTTGTGTTACAGCGCTGCTTCCCGACACAGGCTGAACTGAAGCTGCAGCAGGGCAGGCAGCAGGTAGCCAGGCTGCTGGTTAACAGCCTGGAATGTGCTTGGCATCCCAAGGGAAATCACAGTCCTTCCCCCCTTCCGAAATACAACCTGGAATTACCCTCTTGAGCAGACCATGATTTAGTTTATATCACAGAGCAGAGCCAGCCAGGGGTGGAATAGAGATGGGCTGAGAAACAAGAAGTTACCTCCATAACCTGGACCTCTAGTCTCAGATGTTCAGGATTCCAGAAGCTCTTCCCTGTGAGGGTGCTGAGGCGCTGGCACAGGGTGCCCAGAGAAGCTGTGGCTGCCCCATCCCTGGCAGTGTTCAAGGCCAGGTTGGACACAGGGGCTTGGAGCAAGCTGCTCCAGTGGAAGGGGTCCCTGCCCGTGGCAGGGGTTGGAGCTGGAGGAGCTTTAAGGTCCCTTCAACCCAAACCAGGCTGGGATTCCATGGTTCTATAATTCTCTGTGCCCTTGCATCCTGCTTACAAAGCAGTGCCAGCATCACCTGAGATAAATCTGTGCCTTATCACACTGCATAATGAAGTATCTTCTATCATAGAATCATAGAATCAGAACAGTTAGGTTGGAAAGGGCCTTAAGATCACCCAGTTCCAACCCCCTGCCATAGGCAGGGACACCTCACACTAAACCATGGCACCCAAGGCTCTGTCAAACCTGGCCTTGAACACTGCCAGGGATGGAGCATTCACAACCTCCCTGGGCAACCCATTCCAGTGCCTCACCACCCTCACAGGAAAGAACTCCTTCCTTAGATCCAATCTAAACTTCCCCTGTTTCAGTCTGAACCCATCACCCCTTGTCCTATCACTACAGCCCCTGATGAAGAGTCCCTCTCCAGCATCCTTGCAGCCCCCTTCACACACTGGAAGCTGCTCTGAGGTCTCCACGCAGCTTCTCTTCTCCAGGCTCAACAGCCCCAATGTTCTCAGCCTGGCTCCATACAGGAGCTGCTCCAGCCCCTGCTCATCCTCGTGGCCTCCTCTGGATTTGTTCCAACAGTTCCATGTCCTTTTCATGTTGAGGACACCAGAACTGCACACAATGCTCCAGGTGAGGTCTCACAAGAGCAGAGCAGAGGGGCAGGATCACCTCCTTCGCCCTGCTGGTCACGCTCCTTTTGATGCAGCCCAGGATACGGTTGCTTTCTGGGCTGCGAGCGCACACTGAAGCCGGCTCATGTTCATTTTCTCATGGACCAACACCCCCAGGTCCCTCTCCACAGGGCTGCTCTGAATCTCTTCTCTGCCCAAACAAGACATGAAATGCCTTTTCTCCCAATCCCAAATTTTTCCCTTTTATTAATGAGTTTTGGTGTAGAATTTCCTTTTCCCAAAGCAGACCCAAGAGCAGTTGCTCCTGCTCTAGTGCAGTTACTTTTGCCTCCTGTAATGCTTCTCCTTTTTCCATTGTTTATATAGAAAGGAATGGATTTCCAGGTCTGATTGCATTGGGAACGCTGAGAGCAGCTCCTGTAAATCCCACAGCACAGCCATTTGTCTTCTTTACTGAGCTGAATCCTGCAGAATGGGCCAGCTCCAGCTTCACCTCTGTGTCCTGGGCAAAGGACTGCATCCATTCATCACCTTGACTCCTTCCTGCTTACCATAGGGAATGATGGAGAGGTGGGATGCAGTCTGCAGGCACCGGGTGTGGACAGGAGACAACAACAACCTGGGATTAACTTGCTGAGTGGAATCATAGAATAGTTTGGATTGGAGAGGACCTTAAAGCTCCTCCAGCTCCAAACCCCTGCCACAGGCAGGGACCCCTTCCACTAGAGCAGGCTGCTCCAAGCCCCTGTGTCCAACCTGGCCTTGAACACTGCCAGGGATGGGGCAGCCACAGCTTCTCTGGGTAACAAGGAGTAAGCATGCATAAGGAGAATTGAGAGGCTGGGTGATGAAAAATAAGGATACAGCATTGAAAATAATGAGTATTCCAGTCTTAATTTCACATCCTTTGTCATGGCTTCTTTTTGAAGCAATCTTGCTGTATTGCTCTATGTTCATGTACAGTAAATGATTTAAGGGGGCAGGGAAGGGTATTTCTGATATGGTCTCGATAGGACAAAGAGGAATGGCTTTAACCTGACTGAGCTGGGCTCTTAGGCAGAAGCTCTTCCCTGGGAGGGTGCCATCCGGTCCCAGCACTGGCTGGTCCCAGCACTTACCCAGGCAATGTGCTCTGATTCCAGAGGAGGACTCCCCAGAAGCAGAGCTTTGGAAGAAAGGCTGAGGGAAGCAGGAAGTGCTCAGACTTCCAGGGTCATCAGTGGAAGGATCTGAGCTCTCCTGAGGTGCTTGAGCCCTCAGAGCTGAGTCTAAGCCAGATAACAGTCACTTGTTCAGGCATGAAAGTGAAGGAGGCCTCTGGGACCAGGGTTCAGTGACAGTAAATCCAGGTGCAGGGCACCTTGTGCTAATGCAGGAATGCTGTGGCACCGTCAGATGGAGGCTGCTCCTGAACAGACTCCCTCTGCCAGCTCACATGTGTCCACAGAGCTTCAATGGGCTCAGTTCTGTGCCAGCAGAATGGGGTTTATGTGCCTGTGTTGCTCTAACACATCAAACCAGGGCTTGCACATCCCCTTGCTGGCAGCCTGGTGTGAGTCTGTGCCGTGGGTTGGGGCTGGTTCAGTCGAGAGGAACCAGTGCTGGGGCTGGTGCAGCGTTGTCTTGGTGGACATTGGGGCCAGGTCTTGGAATCCCAGCCTGGTTTGGGTTGGATACCTTTGGCAGGAACCCCTTCCACTGGAGCAGCTTGCCCCAAGCCCCTGTGTCCAACCTGCCCTTGAACACTGCCATAATATGAAAGGCCAGGAGAAAACCAGAACACTTCACCTCTTCCATGAGTTGGGTGGAAGCTTGGGAGGGGACCACCCCAAACCCTCATGAGCATTGCTGGAAGGTTCTGTCTCCCCATGGATCTGAGGCTCATGAACCCCCCTGGGGACTCCCATTTCCCCCTGGAGCCAGGGACAGGGAATACTGCAGCTCCAGGCTGCCTGTGGGGAGCTGGAGGCCATGGACAACACGTAGAGATGAAGATCTTCTGTGTATGGAGCCAAGAAGTCCTCAGTGCCTCTTTGGGCTTCTTTGCCCTAATGGGGACCCTCTTTTGGGTCATGGCATCCAAGGTTCAGAGCTTTCCATCCAGGGTTTCTGAAATAGCGGGGATTTTTTTTTGCCAGAATTTCCACAGAAATTTAATTCCAAATATAAACTATATAAACATCATTAACATTATAATATTATATCCATTATAAACATGGATTTTTGATGTGTTCACTTAGAGATAACCACGTTTTGAGCATCCCCCTGGTGAAAAGCCTGCACAGATCTGCAGCAGGAGCCCACCACCACACAGGAGCTGCGTGGTTGTAAGTCTCCAAGTGCTGAATTCTCCACCTACAGTGACATTTGAGGGATGGGAGCAGAGGAGGGAGGTGGCCAGACCAAGCAGTGCCTCAGTAAATCTGCTGTTGTGATCTTTAACCCAGCCCTCCCCTCTGGAATGTCCTGTACCCCTTGGCTTTCCATTGCTGTTGGCTCCTCAAGGTCTCCCTGCACCATAAATCACTGCTGCTTCGCTCAAGTGATGCTCCTGCATCCCAGCTCCTGCAGCAGGGAGCCACGCTGGGTGCGAGGAAGCCCAATGCCAATCCACTTCATGTTCCTGGGAGAGCAAACCCACATCCCATCCATTCTCAGCCTACCACCAAGTGTTCCTGAGGTCAGTGTGAGTTATTACCCAAGGACACCGGCAGAGTGGGGTTGTTCTGGGATAACGAGTGGGATAACTCATGTGCATCCAGCAGGGAAGTGCTGCTGCTGCTGCTGCTTTGGGAATCATCTGACTGAGCTCAGCCGAGGGTGAGGAGACGATTCATTGATTCCAAGTCCTAAGCAGACGGAGGCAGAGGTAATTCTGGGGTGCTGGGGGTGTTAATCCAACAGAACAACAGCATCAGTAAAGACTTCATTTATCTATAGCCCCTTTAGACAATTGTGTTGTGTTGCAGCTGGGGTGGTTTATGGAGAGATGCGAATAGCTGAGATGCTGAAAACCAGAGCTCCCTGATGCCAGTCACTTGGTGTGTTTGCTGATAGCTTGTTTTCTAAAGCAAATAGCCCCCACACTGCAAACACTGGTTTGAGTTCACCCTTTCCTTAAAGATATATTGAAAAAGGGGGGGGGGGAAGGTGTTGAGTTTAAGCTCTGCTTTTGCATTCTGGTCTGGTGTCTTTTTGCTCTCAATGGGTCTCTTACAAGGCTGATTAATGCCCTAGAAAATAACCTTGTGCTAAGGGCCCTTTTATCACTGCTGCTCTCTTGCTGCTCCTTGGAGGTGGAGACAAAAGCAAGGACCAGATTATTGCCAGGCTGCTCACGAGCAGCATCGCTCCCTGGCCTGAAGCATCCTGCCCACCTCGTCTGGATGATTTGGGCTTGGACCTGAGCCTGGCAAAGCACCAGCTCCACACATCAGATACACAGGGCAGGCTCAGCCCGAGACCCAGCTGGTGCTGGCACCTCACAGAGTGTTCTGCTCCATTAGACCTGGGGCTGTCCTCGTGCCAACAGCCATTAGAAGGAAGCGCAGGGTGGAGGTCAGCCACTGCTGGATCTGAAAGCTTCCCAAAGGAGCCCTGGGGTTGGATTACAAGTGAGGAGGATGCTGCTTTGAGGCCTTCATCTCCATTCTCTGCATTGCAAAGGAGTTTGGCTGCCCCTAGAACAAAGAAAGAGGTGACAGAGCTGAAAGCTTCTGAGGGACCAAGGGTCTGGGCATCGAGATCTGCCCTTCAGTGACTGCTGCAGCTTTATCAAGGCACTTTGTTGGTGCTTGCCTCCAGTTCTCTGTGTTTTAAGGTGTCACCATTCCTGATGGATGTCTCCAAAGGTTGCTGATTTCTGTCCCTTTCAGGCCTTGTGTGTTGTTGCTCCCCACCTGCAGTCTTTCACCATCATGTCTGCTGTCATTCACCGTGTCACAGTCAGGCTGGGATGAGCCCTGCTCCTCCCCTGTTCTTCCTTATCTCCAACCTGACCTTCCCCTGCTTCAGTTTGAGCCCATCACCCCTTGTCCTGTCACTCCCCTCCCCAGCATCCTTGTAGCTCCCTTCACACACTGGAAGCTCCTCTGAGGTCTCCACACAGCTTCTCCTCTCCAGGCTCAACAGCCCCAGTGTTCTCAGCATCCTCTGTGCTGCTCCTCGCTTGGCAGCCACAGGAGCAAACCCAAACCCATTTCCCTGCTCTCTCCCCATACCGAGTGCACTGCTCCCTGTGTGCGCTCCCACATCCGTGTTACAGCATCCTGAGCTCCCCACATCCTCCTCCTGTGTCACATAACCACAGCGGGCAGTTAAACCACAAGCTCCTGCTGGAGGAGTGCATGGAAGGGCAGGTAATGGCCTTATCTCGGTGCCTCTGATGCAGATGCACCCACAAATCATCATAAGATGCATTACACAGGGGAAAGCAGCCACCTCCTGCCCTCTGCTGCTTTCCTGGAGCTCCAGGGCTGATTAAGAAGCGCTTACTTAAGCTGATGGGTTTCAAGTGATGCTGCCAAGGGCAAACGGCTCTCTTGGAAGTGCCCATTAAGGTTTCAATTTCCCTGCCTTGCTCAGAGCCCTGGTGCTGGGGTGTGAGCTGCTGGAATGACCTCTGCTAGCAGCCAGGGGCTTCATTAAATAGTGAAGAGCTGAAGTGAAGAGCACACCGAGATCCTCGTTCCATTTCCTGGTCTTAAAGGAAGTATCACTTATTTACTGCTGTGCTTCAAGGCCTTGAAGTGGATCCAAGCAGTGAAGCAAAACCTTGTTTACCAGGGCAGGTGCCCAAAGGGAAGGGTCCCAGTGATGGACACGGCTGTGAGCAGCCGTTCAGACACTGCCAGGGCTTTATCAGATCTAAGGGAGGTGATGGGGTTAGATGGAGGCTCAGGTGCTGCTCTGGTGGGTCAGACCCTGCTCTGGTGGGTCAGACCCTGCTCTGGTGGGTCAGATCCTGCTCTGATGGGTCAGACCCTGCTCTAATGGGTCAGATCCTGCTCTGATGGGTCAGGCCCTGCTCTGGTGGGTCAGACCCTGCTCTCGTGGGTCAGACCCTGCTCTAATGGGTCAGACCCTGCTCTGATGGGTCAGGCCCTGCTCTGATGGGTCAGACCCTGCTCTGATGGGTCAGGCCCTGCTCTCGTGGGTCAGACCCTGCTCTAATGGGTCAGATCCTGCTCTAATGGGTCAGATCCTGCTCTAATGGGTCAGACCCTGCTCTCGTGGGTCAGACCCTGCTCTGGTGGGTCAGACCCTGCTCTGGTGGGTCAGGCCCTGCTCTGGTGGGTCAGGCCCTGCTCTGGTGGGTCAGGCCCTGCTCTAATGGGTCAGACCCTGCTCTGGTGGGTCAGACCCTGCTCTAATGGGTCAGGTCCTGCTCTAATGGGTCAGACCCTGCTCTGATGGGTCAGGTCCTGCTCTAATGGGTCAGGTCCTGCTCTAATGGGTCAGATCCTGCTCTGATGGGTCAGACCCTGCTCTCGTGGGTCAGACCCTGCTCTCGTGGGTCAGGCCCTGCTCTAATGGGTCAGGCCCTGCTCTGGTGGGTCAGGCCCTGCTCTGGTGGGTCAGACCCTGCTCTGGTGGGTCAGGCCCTGCTCTGATGGGTCAGGCCCTGCTCTGATGGGTCAGACCCTGCTCTGATGGGTCAGACCCTGCTCTCGTGGGTCAGACCCTGCTCTCGTGGGTCAGACCCTGCTCTGGTGGGTCAGACCCTGCTCTCGTGGGTCAGACCCTGCTCTCGTGGGTCAGACCCTGCTCCTGAGTTACTCCATACCAAGTAATGACTTGGTGATTGCTGCAATTGGTGGCTTAAATCCAGACAATTTCTGGTGCAGAACTTCTGCCTTTGCCCATTTCTAAGTTTAAGGGGGCTCATTTTCAGGCCTTGTCCCTCAGAAGCTTTAACCATGTTCTCACATCATAGAATCCCAGACTGGTTTGGGTTGGAAAGGACCTTAAAGCTCATCCAGTTCCAAGCCCCAGCCACAGGCAGGGACACCTTCCACTAGCCCATGGCACCCAAGGCTCTCCTCCTGAGCTCCACACACATGTTTCCAGAGCCCCATTGCACCCTTAGCATAGACCTGAGCTGTTCCTGCCCCGCTTTCCATCCTGCTCTTGGGTTCCTTTCGCTGCAGGGAAGGAGATGGGATTTGCCACCTCTGCCTGCAACCCCAGCGCCCTCTCCCCTCCCATCCCGCAGGATCATGCCACCTTCCCTCTGCTGCTGGAAGCTTTCCTGGCCTTGGTTCCGCATGTTCTTGCCAAGCCAAGGAACAGTGAACCCTGTGTGTGAGGTGTTTGCAAAGGGCCTTTAAACGTGGCTCTGAGTCCTGCTCCTCCCAAGTGTTTTCCCACTCCATCCCACCCCGCTCTTACAGCTTCCTCGTGCTGCTCCAGGTGGGAAGGGGCTCACCAAGCAGGGTTTGGGCTCCCCGTGAGGCCAAAGGGGCAGGAGATGTTCCTCAGGGGCTTTCCCAAGCTGCTGGAGAGTCGGGAGTCGCTCCAGGAGCACCAGACGATGCAATTCAACTCGAACGGGAGCAGCTGCTCCAAGTGCAGCACTAAACTCTGATCCTCCAGCCCGTGCATTAAACCTCCCATCAGAGGCAGGCTTTACACATGCTTTACAACCAGGGGCTTGCAATCCATCATATCTCTACTTGAATTACATTCCAGGAGCAGTCTCCATTCGTTTAATGCAGCGTCTCTCATCCGGTCCATCTCTGCCCCGGGTTGCATTTTCCACTGGTGATTGCTGGGTGCATTCATTGCCTCTGTGCTGTGCCTGGTGCTGGTTGTAGGGGTGGGGATGGGATGGACTTCCTTGCCTGGGAGCTTTGGATGGGGGTTTGGCTCTTGGGAGGGGGGCACAGGCAGCCTGTGCCTCGGAGGATGGCGATGGTCCAGGCCGTGCAGGCAGCAGCATCCTGCAGATACAAGGCTGGGAATGTGCATTAAGCTGCTGTGTCTTGTGCCCTCATCCTGGATAGGCAGAGCTGATGGAGACAAGTCTGAATGATGTGTCCTATGGGGCCAAGCTGAGAGAGCTGGGCTGGTTCACCCTGGAGAAGAGAAGGCTCCTGAAGGGGAGACCTGAGAGCAGCTCCAGTGCCTGAAGGGGCTGCAGGAAAGCTGGAGAGGGGCTTGGGACAAGGGCCTGTAGGGACAGGACAAGGGGAATGGCTTGAACCTGCCCGAGGGGAGACTGAGCTGAGCTCTTAGGCAGAAGCTCTTCCCTGGGAGGGTGCTGAGGCGCTGGCACAGGGTGCCCAGAGAAGCTGTGGCTGCCCAGAAGAGTTTCTGCCCTTGGCTTCCTGTATCTGTGATCCTGGTTCCCTCCTCTGGTCCTGGCAGGGCCGTGATGCAGCTCCCAGCCCGCAGCAGGGCCTCAGCTTGGGCTGAGATTCCTGCTCCAAGCTCTGTTTCCCATAGCAGACACCCTCCCCTGGGAGCATCCCATTGCAGGGGAGCTTCCTCACTGCTGGGAAATGTGGCTGGGAGCTGACTGGCATGAAGTGCATTTCTTTTCCCCCTCCTTTATATGGATGGTTTGGTTGTTCCTGTAAGAGTGAGCAGCAGCTTTCCTGCTGCTGGGGGCAGCTCTGTCCTAGCAGAGACCATCTCAGTTTCCTCCTTGCCATTCCCATTCCTCAGGCCTGTGGGTGATCTGCTGAGCCCATAGTGGCCCTTGGCCTGGCATCACAGATGCAGGAGTCCCTGCCCTGACAGCACAGGGTTGTGGTACATCATCCTGCTTGGGAATAGCCTTGGGAATCCTATCCCTAGGAGACCATCTATCAGCCTCAGTCAGAAGCTTTATATGCAGACAGATCCCTTGAGCAGCAACCTTTCCTCCATCTCCTGCCACCCGTAGCTGCAGGGGGAACAGCTCATCTGCTGTGAAAGGGGTGATTTCAGAGGCAGGAATGACATTCCTCTAACACCCCAGAAAGCTTTTTGGGGAAGGAGGTGCATCCTCAGAGACAGAGCTTGGAAGAGAGGCCGTAGTGAGGACTCAAGGGGCTCTCTGAGTGTAGATGGAGACAAGGTCTGTGCTGAGCCTGTCAAAATCCCCCCATAGCATGGCCCCAAAGGCTCTCACAGGGACAGAATCAGAAGGAATGGGATGCTGCTGTCCCATCCTGGTGGGTACCAGCTTTGTATCCCCAAATCCCACGGGTGTCTGAGCTCCAGGGATCACAGGGATGAAGCTTGACCTCACCTCCCTGCCTGCCATGGAATTCAGTTCGCATCTTGCTCCTTGTGCAGGAGGAAGAGGCTGGACCGGGATGCAGCAGCCCTGCCTCACTGGGGAATGGCTGTGTTGGTGCAGTGGGAAGGGCAGGTCCTGTGTTTGTGCCTGTACCCATGGGTCCTGGTGTGGTTGGGGTGACCCTCAGGCTGTTCCCTGATGCTTCATTCCCTTGCAGAGCCCCCACAGTCCTTAGGTAGTACAGGATCTCCCTTGGGATGATTTTGCCATGTGAAAACAGCAGCAGCAATGACAGCTGGGGACATTCCCAGCCAGGACATTTGCTCCTAATGCCCTTTCACTGTTACCCACAGCAAACACAGGGTATCCCAAAATCCAGCATTCCTGCAAGCCAGGAAAGCCGCTCTCTTCCCTGGCCCCTTCACTGCAAAGGGCTGCCAGCCCCTCCTGGATGCTCTGAACGGGAGCCAGATTCCCGGGGAGAAAACACTGGGATGTGGGTTTAATTGAGCCTGTGCAATGGCCTTGGGCTGCCATAAACCATGTTGCTGTCTGGGCAATGAAAGGGGCTGCGGGGAGGCAGGACAGCTCCTGATTCCCAAACCTGCTCCAAGCTGGCATTCCCACAGCGAGGAAACCTGCTGCTAACCCCACGGCACCTGCAGTGGTTCCCTGGTGCCACCAAATGCCATGTCAGGGGGTAATATCCCCACTTCTTTGCCTTTGCTGCAGCAATCCCAGAGGGTTTTCCATCCACTTGGAACAAAGGGAACCTCTGTCTGGCCCCACAAACCTGAGCGACAGCCACCTACCATGGGATTTATGGATACTCCTGCAGATCCAAGCCTTACTGGGGCCGGGAGGCCATTGGGATCCTTTGATTTTCCAGACTTGATTTGAGCTCTCCGAGGTGAGGGATATAGGCACATCCCAGCTTTTTGGGATGCTGCCGGTCTCCCTTTCAGCAGGGATGGAGCAGGGAGGAATTCATCCCCTTCTGGCTGCAAACAGCATCTCGGAGCATCACCATGTATCCCTGGGAGCCGGCTGGAGCCAGGGATGGATGGAGCGGAGCGGAGGGAGGAATCCCACGTTGCTATTTGTGGAAGGGACTGAAATGTTCCCGGCTCCAAAGGCTGCAGTTTGGAGCCCACTGGCTTAGCTGGGCCATGTCTGGGGGGGGGGGGGGGGAACAGGGACATTCCCCTGCTGCCTAACGCCACCGAGGTCCCTGCTTTGTACCAGGGTGCAGCTTGACCCCGGCTCTGGGTGTCGATGCTGACCCTGAAACGCTGATACAACACATAGTTTCTCCTTAATAGGGCATGGAAAAGGGGATGCACGTCAAGGCCAGGCTTTTTTGCTCATGTTGTGCCTTTCCCTGTCTTTATGTGATCCAGAAATACATTGGTTGAGCCTCTCCTGGGTAAACTTAGCCTAAAAATACGAGGTGATCTTGGGCCAGATACTTCCTGCTCTGCAAGTATCATGGTCCCAAGCTGGAAACCAGCAAGCAGAGTGGGGTTTGTGGAGGTTAGAAGGGTCTTTCCTTCAGAACGGTTTGAGATCCTGGTTAATCTGTTCAGATCCCTTCACAGAGACATCCCCAGCTCCTGGCCTCATGGGCTGCTGTGACCTCAAACGCAGATATCCCCTCACTGTAATGATAGGACAAGGGGGAATGGGTTTAAACTTAAATAAGGGAGATTTAGGTTGGATGTAAGGCAGAAGCTCTTCCCTGGGAGGGTGCCCAGAGAAGCTGTGGCTGCCCCATCCCTGGCAGTGTTCAAGGCCAGGTTGGACACAGGGGCTTGGAGCAAGCTGCTCTATGGAAGGGGTCCCTGCCCGTGGCAGGGGTTGGGGCTGGATGAGCTTTAAGGTCCCTTCAACCCAAACCATTCCATGATTTTATGATCCAACCTGGCACGCTGCTGGGACCGTGGGTTCCCCAAATGCCACCCCAAACCTCACCATCTCCATGGTCTTTTGAGCAAGGTGTTCCTCCCTAGCCCCATCCCCATCCCCATGCCCCTGCCCTCTCTTCGGTGCTCACAGGCTGCTGTGGAGCTGGGCTGGGACAGGGAAAGAGCAGGGCTTTAAATAACCTCCTCCAGAATATATATGTGTTTGTATTGGATGGTTCCTGGGAGCTGGTTGACAGCCGGGCTCCAGGAACAGCAGGATGGGCCAGGGAAGGGGGGAAGGAGGGAGGGAGCTCCTCATAGCCTCTGTTGCAAGGAAAGTGTGGTCCTGCACCATGCTGGAGGAAAAAGGGAAGCTTTCCTTGGAGATGAGATGTCTCCTGCTTGCTTTGGGTCTCGGCGATGGGCTGGGGAAAGGTCACACACTCTTGCTGTGTTGGTCAGTCCTATGGGCCATCCAGATGGATTAAGGATGTTTGAGGTACATCCCAGGCCTGTTTGCTTTACTGTCTCCTCATAATGTGGCTACTCCATCCCCTTTTCCTACCTGCTTTCCTCCTGGGCATCCTTCCGAGCTTCCACAGCTCCATGCAGCCCAAAGCTCCTCTGGAGGATGAGGCTCAGGGGGTCCCTCTGAGGGGTGAGTTCAGAAAACGAGATGAGCAGCAACCTGCAGGCTGAAATGGGGGCACAGAAATTCGGGTGCCTTACACCCAGGTCGATTTATTGCAAATATAGACCTAGATGAAGCCTTAAGTGGTGATTTCTACAGCACTGGGAAGGATCAGCATCTATTCCACCATCTGGACATGAGCTGGTTTTGTCTCATCATGCCCAGGGATGCAGATGGAGAAGAGCACCAGGAGCCCACAGAGTGCTTAAGCAAGTATTAAACCAGCCCAGCCTGAGCCCTGGACCCTCAGGGCTCCTTAAATCCATCCCTGGTCAGCCTGGCCACAGCCACAGTCCCTGGGGAAGAGATGGGAAGAGATTGATGGAGCTGTGGCTCCTAATTTTGGCCAAGAGGAATTTTCCATTGGGAACAGCACTGATGGGGTCTACAGGCAGTAACTGGCCCTTGAGGAGCATGGGGGTAAAAGGAGAGAGAAGGATGGGGCCACCACTGGGGTTGGTGTGTTTTGGCAGCCCGATAGTGGGAGCAAAGGACAGCAGGAACAACAGGAGCTGGAGAGGGAGATGGGGGTGAGGAACAGAGTGTCCCTTCCCTCTGGAGAGATCACAGGGAGGTTGAAGGGTGGATGGTGTGGGAATGACCAGCTTGGATCAGCCCAGAGAGGGGAAGGAGTTGCTCGAGGGAAGGATATGATGGTTGGACTCACTCCAAGTGCAAGAAGAGCGTTCAGAGGGGACACTAAATGTGTCTGCTCCATGGGCTGCTCCAGACAGGCTCTGTCTCACCGGTGCTCCACCAGCCCTCAAATCCTGGATGAATGAATCCCTGGGGAAGAGAGGAATGAAACGAAGCTTTCCCCACCCTGGCAACCGTCTCCACTGACATCTAGTGGCAAAACAAGGTGAGGAGGGAAGCTGTGTCCTCAGACGCTGCTTGCCTCTCCGTTGCTCCCGTAGGCAATACCGGTATGGGTGTTTGAAGATGTGTTTTACCGGTGCTGTACTGGTTATACTGGAATCCCCTGCGTGGTTTGCCTGCCTGCATCTCAGTGTGGCTGGAAAACACGAGCCCCAGAACCCCATCCTTGGTGTTAATGGGGCCCTGGTGGGGTTTAGACAAAGAGATAGCAGGAGGCAAAGCTCAGCGGGGGTGTGGATGTGGCTATCCCATTCAAGAGAGACATTAAACGGCTGGACCATGGATTCAGAGCTGGTGGTGGAGGTCCCAGTGCCCTCTGTCCTTCCCTCAAGGGCTGGGACCAGCTCCAGAGCAGAGCCATGCTGTTCCCAAAGCAATTCCGATTGCTTCCCAGCATGTTTAGGAGGAGCTCATCAACTCCGCGTGGCCTGAGCAGTCCAGCCCAAAACCAGAGGTGGTGGCCAGGCCATCAGTGCCACCACCAGTGGCAATGCCCCTTGGTGGGACATGGTGGCCATCAACCTTCTAATGTCATAGAATCATAGAACAGTTTGGGTTGGAAAGGACCTTAAGATCACCCAGTTCCAACCCCCTGCCATGGGCAGGGACACCTCACACTAAACCATGGCACCCAAGGCTCTGTCCAACCTGGCCTTGAACACTGCCAGGGATGGAGCATTCACAACCTCCCCGGGCAACCCATTCCAGTGCCTCAGCACCCTCACAGGAAAGAACTTCTTCCTTAGATCCAATCTAAACTTCCCCTGTTTCGGTTTGAACCCATCACCCCTTGTCCTGTCACTCCAGTCCCTGATGAAGAGTCCCTCTCCAGCATCCTTGCAGCCCCCTTCACACACTGGAAGCTGCTCTGAGGTCTCCACGCAGCTTCTCTTCTCCAGGCTCAACAGCCCCAATGTTCTCAGCCTGGCTCCATACAGGAGCTGCTCCAGCCCCTGAGCATCCTCGTGGCCTCCTCTGGGTTCTGGGCTCAAAACACCGGGGATTGCCCCAGCCCGGGGCCGGGGCCGGACGTTGCCCTTGGCCCCGCTGAGCCTCGTGAGGTAGCGGCCCCAGTTCGGACCCCTGAGGGACACCACTTACCACCGTTGTCCGTGCAGACACCAAGCCCTCCATATCGCTCCCGTTTATCACCCTGCGCCCGTTTATACCGGTTTAGAGCCGGTTTAACGCCGCCTGTGTGCGTTCACACCGGCCTGGTGGAGACGGACCCCCCCCTACGGCAGCGATAGGGTTAACCCCCCCCAACATGGCGGCGCTCCGGTGCACCAGGAGGACTACATTTCCCATCGGCCCCCGCCCGCAGGCCCACGTGATCCAGGCTGGCCAATGGAGAGCGGCGGAAGGCCGCTATAGCCCGCCCCCGGGGCCCGCTCCCTCCTTTCCGCCGGGCGGCGCGGCTCAAGATGGCGGTGCAGATCTCCAAGAAGCGCAAGGTGAGGGCGGCTGCCCGGGCTCGCCGCGGCTGCCCGGCGCCTCCATAGCGGCGGGGTCTGGTCGGGGGCGGCCGCGGGCCTCGCCGGGGCGGCGGCGTGGGTGGGGATGGCGGCCGATGCGGGAGGATGGCGGCGGATGCGGCGCGGAGGCCCCGCGGGGAACATGGCGGCGGAGGGAGGCCGTGCGCGGGTGCCGGTGTGAGGGGGTTCAGCCGCCGTGCCCCACACGGGGGGGGGCTTTAGCAGGGCTCTGGGCTTGTGGGCACAGCGCAGGCAGGCCGGGGTGGGGCTGGGGGGCTCCCTTAGCTTTCCCTGTTCCGTAGTGGGAAGCGTTGGGAGTTAAGGGACCCCCGGCTTCTGTGGGTCAGAGGAGCCGGGAGAGTGCGGGGCTGTGCCGGTTCCGGAGAGGGAGGGAGGCCTTGGAAGCGCGAGGGCCCTGTGGGGCTGGTGGAGGGACGGACCTTTTTAGTTCTTTATTTATACGGAATCAAAGCACCATTGCAGGACACGGCAGTGAGGTGTGATGTCAGCCTTCAGCGTGAAGTGTGCCTGTAGCGAGGCAGTGGGGTAGGTTACTGCTGGACTCAGAATCCCGGACTGGTTTGGGTTGGAAGGGAACTTAAAGCTCATCCAGCTCCAACCCCTGCCACAGGCAGGGACCCCTTCCACTGGAGCAGCTTGCTCCAAGCCCCTGTGTCCAACCTGGCCTTGAACACTGCCAGGGATGGGGCAGCCACAGCTTCTCTGGGCACCCTGTGCCAGCGCCTCAGCACCCTCACAGGGAAGAGCTTCTGCCTTATCTCCAACCTGAACTTCCCCTGTTTCTGTTTGAACCCATCACCCCTTGTCCTGTCACTCCAGTCCCTGATGAAGAGCCCCTCTCAGCATCCTTGTAGCCCTCTTCAGATACTGGAAGAAGTGACTTGTCTATGGGAATTTCAGGGAAAATGCTTCTATCTCTCCCCTCTGCTGCTTCCTTTCCACTGGGGGAGAGGCAGCTGGTCTGCAGGATGATCCCATGGATGGATGAATTGCTCCAAATGGGAAGATGTTGTGTTCAGGCTGAGCACTTGAAAAGAGCTTGACTTGATCTGTTTGGTTTTCAGTTTGTGGCTGACGGCATCTTCAAAGCTGAGCTGAATGAGTTCCTGACTCGTGAACTGGCTGAAGATGGGTACTCGGGAGTTGAAGTCCGGGTCACTCCAACCAGGACCGAGATCATCATACTTGCTACCAGGTAACTGAGATCCTGCTGTTGACACATGGGTCCTGTGCAAGGCTCTGTAGGGGACGTTGCTGCAGGCTGGAGCTTAAAGTGATCACTGGGAAGCAGATCCTGAAGTGATCTGTAGTGCTACAGGAGTGTTGCAAGCCCTGGACTTAGATGCTCAGTGTGGAAGCTCTTTGGGATGGTTACAGGCTCTGACTTGGAGACTTTTCTCAGGCATTCTGTCCTTTCTTTCCCAGAACTCAGAATGTCCTGGGAGAGAAGGGCCGCCGCATCCGGGAGCTGACAGCTGTCGTGCAGAAGAGGTTTGGATTCCCTGAAGGAAGCGTTGAGGTAAAACTGTCTCTGTTGTAGCAGTGTTAAGCGGGTTGTGCAGTTTGCTTTGTGCAGTGTCTGGATGGTGTCAGCTGAAAGGGGGGTTGACTTAAAGGTAACTTGGATGGTGTTTTACGTGCTCTCACAAATGCTTTGCTGGTTGGGGTGCTTTGAGTGCTGTCACTTTGGCTGGGTTTCTCTGATTTCCCAGCAAGGGTGCAGATAAAGCCTTCTAAATTTACCTCTAAATATGTTACAGAATGTTGTTGTCCCAGTATTGAGGTGAGAACTAGTCTAACAGCATAATGTTTGATGGTTGTGTGTTACCATCACCCTTACTGAATTCATAATGCTTTTGTCTTTATACTGTTCTGGTGCAGAAGTATCTCTGAGATTTGAGTATGGTACTGTAATAAAATAGACTTTAAAGTGACACCAGACCATTGACTGGTCTTCTAATGTCTGAAGTTTGGTGCCCTTACCAATACTTTCCTCTAACACGGATTAGTGGCAGGGGGGAATGTGTTGTCTGGCGTGGTGCTCACATTTATTCCTGCTGGGCCAGCGTTGCTGGATCACATTATACAGTGAACGTTGCTGATTATCTCCAGCAATTGCTTAAATAGACTGTATGGCACAAACCCTCACAGAGCACATCATGATTTGTCAGCTCTAGGAGTATCGTGTGCATGAGTTTGCATGTTTGCTTCTTGTGAAGTATCCGGTTTTGGGCTCTTGGAGATGTTGGATTAAATACACCTCACGCTCAAAGCTGTCAAAAGTCAAACTGTTTCTGGAGTTGGGTTTTAAACCTGAAGCAGACTTAATGTAATTGAGGTGTTGTAAGAACTGTGCTTGTGATTGTCTGGATACCTCTGCCCCACGATCCCACGTGTTTTGGAGCTGTTTGAAGCAGCAGCTCTTTGACCCTGCACCATGGTGGTTTAAATAGTCCCCTGACTTTCAGTGGAGTCTTGCTGGTGTGTTTCAGCTCTGCCAGGAGTACGAGTCTGGCACCAAAGGAGTTAAGGGTGTGTAGATCCAAGGATTAAGCTGTGGAAAGACTAACTGAACTGTGTGTAGAGGATGGAGGAATAGAGTAGTATGAAGCTCTCCTGTGTTATGAATTAAAAGTATCTTGAGATAACAGCCCTGTTTCTGAGTTTACTTCTCTTCCTTTGTAGCTCTATGCAGAGAAGGTGGCCACGAGAGGTCTGTGTGCAATCGCTCAGGCAGAGTCCCTGCGGTACAAGCTTCTGGGAGGCTTAGCAGTGCGTCGGTGAGTGGAGCAAGCCGAGCGTGATGGCACAGTGAGGAAGTGTGCCTAAAGCTTGCAGTTACTTATTTGTGGATAAATGGGTGGAGGAGTGAAACACAATCGCAAGCCTTCTGGCTGAATTATGGTGCAGGTGACACTTGGCCTTGCTGCTTAGATCCCTTCGGTGATGATAAGATGACGAGTCAGAAGTGGGTGCCTCTTGATGTGGTATCTCTGCAGCGTCATGTTCTGTGATGCTGCATGTGGTTCTTCAGCAGGAGCATCCTGTCATCATTGGTTGATTTAGAGGCATTTGTCTGAGAAGGGATGGGAAGCTGCACTCCTGATGTGGCTGTATTAGCTGCCTCAGCAGTGCAGCTTTTCATGTGTCACTAAAAACATGCTTGTCACTGTTCCCACAACCTTACAGGGACCGTAAGTCAGAAGAGCTGTGTTTGACAGTGCTAAAACAATGTGGAGAGTTTTGCTGCTTTGTGTAGCAGTGGCAGAACTTGGGGTGCAGAGGGTTACGTTCAGAGGGCTTTCTACCAACAAAAGTAGAAGTGCCATTGCCTGTGCTTGAAACTGGCATAAAACAGCTCCATGGAGCCGTTTGGACTTGGCCTGTTGCTCTCTGCCTGCAGAGCCTGCTATGGTGTCCTCCGCTTCATCATGGAGAGCGGTGCCAAGGGCTGCGAGGTGGTGGTGTCTGGCAAGCTCCGAGGTCAGCGAGCCAAGTCCATGAAGTTTGTGGATGGTTTGATGATCCACAGTGGAGACCCAGTGAACTACTACGTTGACACAGCCGTGCGTCACGTCCTTCTCCGGCAGGGTGAGTGCATGGCGTGCAGATCCCTTTTGTAGCCGTGGTGGTTCCTTGTGTTGGACTTCAGAACCAGAAGATGTCAGCTGCTGGTATCCCATGCCTGCAGGTTGGAGGTTTCCCTCTCACCTGCGGGGTGGGAGCTCGCGTGGTTTTGATGCACCACTGGTCTGGCAGAGCAGTTCAGTTGTGTTCATTGTTCAGACTCCAAAAACCTACTGTTTTCCTGGCCTTTTGCAACTAAGCTTGTGGTGTGGAGTTTGCACGTGACATCTGAAGTGGAACTTAATTTGTGTTTGGGGATGGGAAATGGAGAAGTGGCCTTCAGCAGACAAACAGGCTTGGGTATTCATCCCACATCCAGTTTTGCAGTGGTGGAGTTTGAATGTTTCCAGTTGAGCATGTGGCTTTAGCTTTTTCACATACTGTCACTTGTATCCTGTGGCCTGTGAGGCTGGTAGTAGGACAGCTTACATGAAACACAGGTTGACTGAACTTGAACTGTTGGCAGTTTGAATTCTGGCTTTCTTGGCTCCTAGGGGTAGGCAGACAGAACATGGGAGCCACAAGACCAAATGCAGGCAGTCTTCCCCTATAGCTGTGCCCTGGCGAGTCTTCCCAGCTCAACCAGCCAGGCCTGCTTACACTTGTCCTTCTGCCTGGTAGAATACACAACTAATGCATCTTAGTTTGAGTTGTTGCTTAATTGATGTAGGGGTAATAGCACAGACAAAGCTCTTCACCTTCCCTTCAGTGATGATCCGATGACGAGTCAGAAGGGATGTCCTTGTGTCATTGCAGCCTGTTCAGTGCCATGTTCTGTGGTGCTGGGCTGAGGCTGCCTTGGGCAGGATGTCCCGTTCATTGGATGATTTTGAGGCATTTGTCTGAGAAGGGATGCAAAAACCCTCAGTGCAGCTTCCTATAGGAAAGTGAGTTACCCCAGGGAGGACAGGGTTTAAACCAGGGCAGGCATGACTGAGGGATAGGGCATGTTTTCATCCTAGTCCCAGGCTGAAGTTAGCAAAGGCAATGAACTAGATAAAGATAAAACATGCTGATTTAAATTCAGAGTAATGGGATTTCTAGGCTTTAGCACATTCAAGGCCAGGTTGGACAGGGCTTGGGGCCACCTGGTCCAGTGGATGGTGTCCCTGCCTGTGGTAGGGGGTTAGGACTAGATGATCTGAAGGTCCTTTCCATCCCAAGCCATTTTATGGTTTGTGTTAATCATCTTGCATCTTAGTGTTGTCAGGATGGTTTTGGTGCAGAAAGCATGTTTTGTGGGGTTTGTCCCTGCTGAATGGGTGCTTGATATTTTGTATTGTCCCGTCACTCTTTACAGGAGTACTGGGAATCAAAGTAAAGATTATGTTGCCCTGGGACCCAAGTGGAAAGATTGGCCCCAAAAAGCCTCTTCCAGACCATGTCAGCATCGTGGAACCCAAAGAAGAGATCTTGCCCACCACCCCCATTTCAGAGCAGAAAGGTGGCAAACCAGAACAGCCAGCCATGCCTCAGCCGGTTCCCACTGCCTGAGGGGTAAGTGCCTCTCTCTGTGTGGTGGGAGGCAGGTTTGGGGAGGGTCCATGTGGAAAGGGTGTCATGTCACCCAAGAAAGGCTGCTGGGGGGAAAAAGGTGCTGCCTTGAACCAAGCAGAGTGTTCAGTTGGACTCGGTTTAGAGCATTGCCCTGCATGAAGAGGGCATGGTTCAAGGCAGGCTGCAAACCAGCTAAGCACACCCTTCAGTGAAGATGAGATGACGAGTCTGAAAGGAAATATCCTTGTGCAAGTGCCCTGTTTTCACGTTGCGTCCTGCAGCATGAATTTGGGGACCTTGGGTCACAATTTGATTGACTTAGAGGCATTTGTCTGAGAAGGGTTCAGTGCCTCGGGTGTTTTCATGTTATGCCACTGCTACCAACGTGCAGTTGACAGCACAGGGTATCTGTCCCGAACTGGATCCCATGGGGGGTATACTTGGAAGCCAGTAACATTGAGCACAATGCTTAGGCTAGTTTTGTAAGTAAATAATGGCAAGTTTGAAACCCTCTCTGAATGAGGAGCTTCTAAGATGGAAATAGATAGCTTGAAATTGTCTTAAGAGCTTCTCTGAGTTGTTCCCAGTGAACATGTGCAGTTTGCTGGCTTTCTCTGAGAGCAGCAGGAAGGAGAGGGCCTAAGGTTGCTTCCAGGTTCCTCAGCTGCTGTTGAAAGCAAGGCTGTGGTGGTCTCTGACTGAATGAGGAGCTCATCTTCATTTTAAACCCCTGATGAAGAGTCCCTCTCTGGTGTCCTTGCAGGCCCCTTCCAGTATCTGATGGGAGCCTACAAAGATGCTGGAGAGGGACTCTTCATCAGGCACTGCAGTGATAGGACAGGGGTGATGGGTTCAAACTGAAACAGGGGAGATTTAGGTTGGAGATAAGGCAAGAATTTCTTCCCTGTGAGGGTGCTGAGGCGCTGGCACAGGGTGCCCAGAGAAGCTGTGGCTGCCCCATCCCTGGCAGTGTTCAAGGCCAGGTTGGACACAGGGGCTTGGAGCAAGCTGCTCTAGTGGAAGGGGTCCCTGCCCGTGGCAGGGGTTGGAGCTGGAGGAGCTTTAAGGTCCCTTCTAACCTCTGTGATTCTATGAAGCTGGCTTTGTGTGAACAGGCGGAGTTCAGGGAGTTTGCAGGGCTCCTGTGGGGAAAAGGGGATCATTGGCTAAAATGCAGGAAGTGAGAGATTGGAAATCATGGAACAAACATGGAATCGTGTTTGTTCAGTGTTTGGGGTAGGAGAATGGTTATGGGAAATAGCTTGCCACCATCTCACTCAGTATTCTGTTTTTTGTTGTAGGGTTTGTAACATCTGCAACCAGAAGCTTGACTGTCCTGAAAACATCTCTTAATAAAATCACAAAAGACAGTGTTTGTGGAGGTCCTTTACTTGTTTTCCAAGATGTATTCCAGGAAAGCCTTGCTCCGCCTTTGGTATGGAAGGAATTCTGTTGCATTTCTTCCAGGTCGTGTTACCCTTTTGGAGTGAACTTAGGAGATCCTGATCTAAAAGTGGGGACAAAATGCTGATATCTGGTAGAGTTGGAGCCAAGCAGGCTGGTATTAAGAGGGTCATCAATAACATGAACTAGAGTAGTGCTTCGAACTCTTCTCTTCCATACCAGTCCCTTACTCCGAGGTTTCCAGAAGGGGGAGCTTCTTTAGCAGTGTCCAAAGTGGTGGTTTACACCTTTGTGGCTTCAATGTAAGTGTAAACTGAAGTGTTACTGTATTCTGCTGAATGCTTTTTGCACCTCTGTACATCCATTTATTTCCCTTGGCACTGAAAGGATGTTCAGTGTGCGACTTTCAGGCCTATAGACCACACAGGAACCTTATGGCTCCTGTTAGGGTCAAGTAACCTTTGCTGGTAGAGATGGGGAGTGAGACAAACTCCTGAGTAGGTGTTTTACACAATAGCTGGGGAGAAGTGAGTGTACACTCCTGAGTTTCAAACCTATCCTAAGCTTTGAGATGGAAATAGATTGAAGCAGTTGGGAAAACACTTGTCTTCCTTTGAGGCTTCTCACTGTATTAATAACTGGCTTTAATAAGCTGTAGGATGACATCCTGAAGCTGATAAGAGATGACAAGGCTACCTAAGCTGTTGAAATGTATAGTCTGTATGCAGGGATGTGTTTCCACCTCTGTTCTATTGCTGTATGAATGTACCTGTTCCTGTCTGTCGTGGTGAAGCTAAAGCCTGTAGTTTAAAGCAATGAGACTGAGCATTTGGTTAAGTTTCAGGCAGAGATTCTGGTTCTGTCAGCTCCTTCCCCAGTGTGTTTCTCAGACTGCAGTGCAGTAATGGGAAGAGGCTGTTACACACCCCCTTAGAGATCATGTTGTGTGCAAGATCAAGACTTCCTGTCCCCATTTGGGAAATTCAGAACCTATTTGCTGCATCAGAACCTACAAATCTGCAAACTGTGTTGCTTGGGAATGGCTTTGACAGCCAGATTGCCATTTTGGGCAGGCTTCTCTGCAGGCAACTGGAACTCCAAAGTGACAGTGTCAGGAAATGCTGTCTGGCAGCGAGTGTGGGTATGTGAGCCTCAGCCTGCCTGTTCCCAGCTTCTCTGGCAGGTCTCCTGTCAAACAGTTGTGCTTCCTCAGGGTGTAAGGGAAAGTGATAGCAGATTTCTGTGCACATCTTTCCATGGGAAGCTTTTAGAAGTTACTCTAAGTGTTAGAGTTAAGCAATGCCAGCATCAAATTTTGACTTTCTAAATAGCAACGTGGATTTGGAAAGCAATTCCAAAAGGCAAGATGACAGACCAGTTTTGTCACATTATAGGAGCAGGAAATGCGTGAAAGCTGGAAGCAAGAGAAGAGTGCAAGGATTTGCACGTTGTGTCTAAATTCTAATACATCCCAATATGTGAGATGATGATCAGCTAGGGGTTTCTCCTGCAGTCCTCCAGTGAGGGCTGGCTCCTGGAGAGTATGAGACTCCAACTTAGTCTCATGGTGCTGATCACTGGTAGCATTAAGATGTTCAGTTGCTTGTAAGATCAAGGGATGTGCAAGTAGTGAGCTTAAGAGTTAGGATTGTGTACTTCTTTTCTTGCTAGATAAGTCATGTGAGAAGTTGAGGACAACATCAAGGATTTATTGCTCTGGTGGGATTCCCCTCTGGAGTACTGTGTCCAGCTCTGGGGCAACAATGCAAGAGGGATGTGGAGCTGTTGGAGTGAGTCCGGAGGCCGTAGAGATGCTGTGAGGGCTGGAGCAGCTCTGCTCTGGAGCCAGGCTGAGAGAGCTGGGCTGGGGCAGCCTGGAGAAGAGAAGGCTCCTGAAGGGGAGACCTGAGAGCAGCTCCAGTGCCTAAAGGGGCTGCAGGAAAGCTGGAGAGGGGCTTGGGACAAGGGCCTGTAGGGCCAGGCCAAGGGGAATGGCTTTAACCTTCCCGAGGGGAGACTGAGCTGAGCTCTTAGGCAGAAGCTCTTCCCTGTGAGGGTGCTGAGGCACTGCCACAGGGTGCCCAGAGAAGCTGTGGCTGCCCCATCCCTGGCAGTGTTCAAGGGCAGGTTGGACACAGGGGCTTGGGGCAAGCTGCTCCAGTGGAAGGGGTCCCTGCTCGTGGCAGGGGTTGGAGCTGGATGAGCTTTAAGGTCCCTTCAACCCAAACCAGTCCATGATTGTAAGAAAAGCTGACCACCTAATACTATTCATTTCCCTTGATTGACATGTTGGGTATTAGTGTATTTTTTTGTCCCTAACCACTAGATTAAGCCAAGTGAATTGGATTTAAGGATGGCAAAGAGCCTCTCCAAGCCTTTTTTAGGAGTATTTTGTCTCCATCCAAGCCCTTCAAGTGACTGAGGCTGCCAGGGCTTCATTGAAAAAGTTTTATTGCAAAATTAGACAACAGTCACTGTGTGGTACAAGAAGAGACAACAAAAGCCATCAGACGCCTGCATCCACATGATGCACATTATTCACAACATCCCACAGTGTGTTCCTGCCTTACCCACCCCTTTACCCCCCCTCCAATCCCAATCCTCCAGCATGTGGGTTTCAGTGCGCTGCTTCTCACCAGGTAGCATCTACCATGCACCCTGGGCTTTAGGCTTGCTGTGCATTTGGGTATATCCTTGTGGATTGCTTCCTACCTCCCAAAAAAGCACCTGGGAATATGAGCTGGGAAGGGGCTTAAGGGCAAGAATCTCCCATTCTGGCTGGCTTGGATAGGAATTAAGGCAGATAAGCTTGTGTAAGCTTGCAAACCTGGAGCATGCATGGCCAGGTCCAACTTGGGGGCATGAGCTGCTCAATTTTTGCTTGCAGGAAGCACCTAATAAGAGAGTTGCTGGTTTTAACTTAATAAATAAGTGGAAATAGTCCTGTTTATGGTCGGAGAATGCAGTATTGGGCTTCTGTGTAGGAACCTGACAGCAAGCACATTGGCAGGGAAATAAAAGGGAGAGAAAAGCAATGCAGTGGTGCTCCTTGCTGGTTTGAGTTAACTGGCACTTGGATTGTGATGGATTTCTCCCAGTCATCTTGTCACGGTTTGTTTGCAGTGTGTCTCAGTGCATAGCAACTTCAATGCTCATGGGATTGTATCAGTTACTTCCTTAAGTATTAACCTGATATCCCTTAAGAAGATAGGAACAGCCTCCAAGTCTAGGCTGGAGTAGGCTATGAAACATGCTCTTTATCAGACATAAATAAGAGTAGAACTATAAATACATTTGGTTTTCAGCATGCTGTTACCCAGGACAGCCATCAGGGAGCTAAAGCATCATGCAGAGGAGGAGCTTCAGAAAAGGGTCAGGCACTGGCAGCTCTAAAGCTTTGTATTTATGTGGAAGTGAACCTCCTCCAGCTCCCTGGGAGAAGCCAGCAGAGTCCCCTGACCTGCAACAGGAGCTGACAGCCACCAGCCCTGCTTGTAACTGGGATACCCTTTGCAGTGGTAACTCTTTCCCAGCCTCATCTGCTGATGCAGAAGCACCAAGAGGAGTGGAGTTCCTCTGTCTGCATGGTACAGGATGTTCAATTCCAGATGCTAGCCCAAGAGCCCCCCTGGTGATCCCCATGGGATGCAGGAGTGCTGAAGGGACCTAGCTCTGCTCTTAAGGGTGTCAGCAGACACCAAAGCCACTTACTTCTCCGTGAAGCATTAAGCAAAGCTGTGCTTGGCTTTGCAGTGAGTGTTCTAGCTATGGAGCTGATAGCTATTGCAGCTGGAGTCATCCAGAGCAGGGTTAGGCAGGACAGAAAGGCACAGCTCCATGCAGTCTCCATTCTTACATGCTGTCACGGTCCTGCTCAGCTCCCAGGACCACAGAAGAGGCTGGACCTTAGAACTGCCCCTTTGTGCTCTGTTACATACCACTGAGGATAGAAGAGAGAAGCAAGGAACAACTGCAGAGCAACCTGAGCAGCTTTGGTGTGGTGCCACATGGCAAAGGAGGAGAAAAGCAAGCAGGAGAGCTCAATGTGCAGGAGCATTTGAGATGGAAGCGTGAAGGGCTTGTGCCTTTGTAGAGCTGGTGGTAGCAGCAAGGTACTTAGCAGGAGGCTTAACTAATGCAAGGAGGAGGTAGGCATCAGCCTCAACATCGCAGCTGGGATGGTGCATGCCAGTTCCTTTCCACTCCTGGTGACCCTCTTGTGGCAGGCTCCTCTCTGGAGGTGGGTCTGTGCAATGGGTATTCTGGGGTGAGGTAAAGTGTATGCTGGTTTCTCATCACAATGCACCCTGGTCTGAATAGCACCCATAGTTCGAGAAGGATACAAAATAGTGTTTCCCCTTTTTTGAAATCCCCCCACTAAAAAACACACAAACCAAAGCTCTTGGGGATAAACCCAACCCAACTACAACTCATCACGCATCTTGTCTCCTTTGGGCCTCACGAGCCTGCCAATGAAGAGGATGGAGTTGGTTTTACTGTCCTTGATCATGAAGATGAAGGGGTGGTCAGCATAGAAGAGCTTGGGGTTCCTCATCTCCTCTCGGCCATAGATGTCAGCATCGTAGGGGTTCCCTTCCGTGTCCCATTCCAGAGCAGCAGCATGGAAGACATTGGACAGGTAAAGGTCTTTCTTGCCAGAGATCTTTGATAAGTCAGCCTTGGTTTTGTCAATGGCTTCTGTCAGACCCAGATCAGCCAAGTGTTTCTAGGAGGAGGAAAGAGGTCAGAGATGACACAGTGCAATCCACTCCAGCCATGGTTACCCCAGCCCCCAGATGACAGGCATACAGAGCCCATCATCCCATTATCTTCTCTCCCAAGCCAAAGAACTCTCAAGTCCCAACTATTTTCTTAAGGACCTCTTTTACCTGAAGGTCATGGCTGACTTCCAGGACAACTTTAGGCAGTGAGATGGCCACTGATCTCTTCTTCATCTTGCCAGCCCAGGTCTTCAGCTGCTCCCTGTTCAGCAGCTTCTCAACCCTCTCCAGAGGCTCCACATGGTTTGGCATGATGAAGATCATGCTGGAGAGCTTGTGAGCCAGTGGCATCTCCACCACCTGGAGCTTCTCAGTCTCATCATCATAGTAATTGTAGAGACCTTGAAATCAGAAAAGCAGGAAATGGTGAGATGTGGAGCAGGAGCAAAGCTCCCCACAACCCTGGTGTGAATTCCCCCTGGACAGGTAGGGAAGTGAGTGTGAACACTGTTTTGGGAACTGGTCCACTGTTATTTGAGTTGGCAACAACTCCAAACTGCATCTCATTTGTGCAGTGAGCTGGGATTTACTCCTAACAGCCAAGCACCCAATAGTAAACATGGATTATCTCTGCCCACAGAGACACTGAGTCAGCAGAACAAGCACACCCAGCTTTGTCCTCTCACACTACCCATGAGGAAAACAACACTGGAAGCAGTTGATGGAAAACCAAGTAACAGAGCAGAAACCTTAACTCCTGTTGGTCTTGACACGGGGATGGAGGTTTGCAACTCACCTGTACGGTGCATCATGGGGACCCCAACGGTGTAGGAACGGGACACCATGAAGCCACGGTTGTCCACCATCTTATGATGGAACTTCTCATCCCAGTGAGCTACAGGAGGGAGAAATTCAGCGTGTAAGAACAGGAAACGGGTGGCAGTTGCATGCACAGTTGCTAACTACTTGCTCTGAAAGAGAACACGCCTCCAGTGGACGCAGGACTTGGGCTCCTCTCTATTGCCTTAGGTTCTGGGTCACTTGGATCAAGAACAGAAGGTAGAACTTACGCTTGAAGAACATGGCATTGACGATGAGGGCTCCATCAGTCTTCTCCACATCCTTGGTGACCTCTGGGAGTTTCCCATCCGTGGTCTGGGCTGCCCACTCGTTAATGGATTTCAGGGCGCTCCTCTTGTCTCGGAAGTTGATCTTGGAGTGCTCGTAGTTGTAGTGTTTCTTGCTGTTCTTCACAAAGTCATCAGCAAAGTTGATGGAGGCCGGGCCATACAAGCGGTTCCCGATCTTCCAGGTGACGTTCCGGGCTGTGCTGTTGCTCACCTCGTTCAGGAGCTCGGATAACCCGCTGTGGACATAGTCATCGTTCAGCTTGTCCGCACTGAGCACCGCCTTGGCTTGGGATGCGGTTGCGGCCTTGCCCCCGAGGGACACGAGCCCGAGGGAAGAGGCCACGACCACGGGGGACAGGAGGATGTTCTCCGTGTTCTTGTCCTTCGCCATGGCATGGTAGAGGTTGAAGGCCAGCGTTGTGCTGCGGTCAGCCAGTGTTGTTGCCTTGTCGCTCAGCTTCCTGTCCTCCGAGGGCACGGCGGCAGCGAGGCCGCAGAGAGCAAGGACCAGGAGAACCCACATGGCTTCAGCGGCGCCTCCGAGGACCTGCTGGGCAAGAAGAGCTCGTTGTCAACACAATTCAAGCCCTTCCTCAGCATTCACAGGCTCTTCCAGTGCAACCCGAAGCGATAACCAGAGCATCTGCAGCAACGCTTCACTTGGGGTGCAGTCATGCCAAGTCCTCCCTGGGCTTTCCCCATAGCAAGAGTTAACCTAAAAGAGTGCAGGCTGTGCTCTGGCATGCACAGCCTATGCGTTCTGAATGACAGCTTCATTTTTAAGCTATTTGACTTTATCACTCTATGTTCATGGGCAGTAAAGGATTTAAAGAGGGGCAAGGGAATGGAAGGAACAGGTCTGATATGGTCTTGCTAGGCCAAGGGGAATGGCTTTAACCTGCCCGACGGGAGACTGAGCTGAGCTCTTAGGCAGAAGCTCTTCCCTGGGAGGGTGCTGAGGCGCTGGCACAGGGTGCCCAGAGAAGCTGTGGCTGCCCCATCCCTGGCAGTGTTCAAGGGCAGGTTGGACACAGGGGCTTGGAGCAAGCTGCTCCAGTGGAAGGGGTCCCTGCCCGTGGCAGGGGTTGGAGCTGGAGGAGCTTTAAGGTCCCTTCAACCCAAACCACTCTGGGATTGTCCCAACAGTAGCAAGTCAAACCTTTGTCCTGGTCAGCAGCTAGAATTGGGATGGTTCTGCTGCCCAGGACCACACAGCATAGTGCAGCCCATCAGTCCAGAGGCTACTCTGGTCAGTGCACAGCAGGGATTGTCCTCTTCGGGGACCTGAGCTTGGTACCCAAAGTACTCAGCTTTCTAGACACTAGATGGAGTACATGAGCTTCCACCAAGCTAAGGCAGAGGTGGGGAGCCTTGAGAAGCGCCAACACTGTAGGATCAGCTCCATCCCACTAAAGTTTTGCCTGTACAGCTCTGCAAGGGAGGCACTGAGGCAGCTGAATGGGGTGGACCCCTCCTTTCCCCCAGCAGAGCCCCATCTCAATACGTTCATGCATTAGGTAGATTCATCTTATCAGATGTGCTGCATCCCCGTGAGGGCTCAGAGCTACCAGCTTCATAGAATCATAGAACAGTTTGTGTTGAAAGGACCTTAAAGCTCCTCCAGCTCCAACCCCTGCCACGGGCAGGGACCCCTTCCACTGGAGCAGCTTGCTCCAAGCCCCTGTGTCCAACCTGGCCTTGAACACTGCCAGGGATGGGGCAGCCACAACATCCTTGGGAGCCAGTTCTAGTGCCTTAAATCCAACCTGAACTTCCCCTGTTTCAGTTTGAACCCATCACCCCTTGTCCTATCACTGCAGTCCCTAATGAAGAGTCCCTCCCCAGCATCCTTGCAGCCCCCTTCACACACTGGAAGCTGCTCTGAGGTCTCCACGCAGCTTCTCTTCTCCAGGCTCAACAGCCCCAATGTTCTCAGCCTGGCTCCATACAGGAGCTGCTCCAGCCCCTGAGCATCCTCGTTGCCTCCTCTGCACTTGCTCCAGTGGGAGCTTTGATGATCTCCAGAGTGACCAGTCCTAAATGCCGTGTCCAAAAGCTCTCTGGAGCTCACCCCGCTTACCTGCAAGGCCGTAACGTGTCCCCAGCCCTTCCCTTCCCTCCCTCCACACTGCTCACAGCAACCCTTCCCCACAGCACCTCCTAAGGGCTTAAATTCCTCCTTCATTCCCAAAGCGAGCCTTTGGATGACCTTCTCCTCCCACAGCCTGCCTCAGACCCAAGGCTGTGCTGAGCTCTCCTTGCTCCTCTCCTCCCACCCTGCTCCAGGCTGCCTTTTGCATGCAGGGACAAGAACGGGCTCTCCCGGGGCAGCGTCAGGGTTAAAGGCAGCAGAGGAAGCGAAGGGCCCGCTGGGATTACATATGGAAGGAAACACGCACGTAGCCCGAAGGAAAGCGAGTGCGCAGTTGCACCAGGGACCCTTTGCCAGCGCAGGGATTATGTATCCTCAGAGACTCATATCCTAAACTCCTTTTAGGAGCAAGCCTTCTGTTGAAGGAAGGAGCCATCCCGGCTACCGAAGAGCAGAGATTTGTGCAACAGGCTCAAAGCTGCACTTTCAAGGTGCAGAATAAGCACTTCAAGGTTTTTCTTTGGTCCTTTTTCTTTCTAAGGATACCTTGGAAGTGTTTCCTAGTGAAGCCAACGTTTGCCTTTTTCATTCTGAAAGAGAACAGATACATGGAGTAGTTCCTATAAGGAATGGGCGGCCCACACCGCTTCTATCACCAGCTTAAAGAAGGGTTCATTACTTCCGAGACCAGCCAGCAATGGGTGATGCAGTGCAGTGGCACCAAGAGAACTGCTGCCCATCCTTGGATTACGGCTGGGATTAGCGGTGGATCCATTACCAAGGCTGGAAACAGAGGGAATGAGGGGGGAATTCACGGCCGATAACATCCTCTCTCCAGTGTGTGCAGCCTGTGGATAGGACGCCCTGTGCCAACGTGGCATTCCACAGACCTCCTCGGGATGTCAGGGGCTTGCTCTGCTGGTGGGATTTGGAGGGGTCATCGCCCATGACAGCCACCCAGAGGCACAAAGCCCTGCGAGGGCTGTGTTTCACCCACGAGCAGGATAGAGCAATGCATGCAAGAGAGCAGAGGGCCAGGGATGTGACACTTTAAGGCAGGCAAAGGCCAGCACTGGTCCTGCAGGGAGCTCTCATCATGCGCTGGGCTGGTGCCCAGGGTCCCGGAGGCTCCCAGGCTGAGCTGTAACTGGAGCCGGAGCCGTCCTCTAACCAGGAATGCTCTGGGACCCTTTGGCCCAAGCCAGCGCTTCCTTCACCTCCTTTTTCACCTTTCAAAAGCTTCTCCAGGGTGCAGCCTCTGCCACCCTCTCTGACCACGTAAAAATGGTGATGGGGGGGGGATCTTTTAATGCGTTTTCACTAAATACACCCAGTTTGTGGGGCAGCCTATCCCCTACCCCCCCTCAACTCCAACACAACCTATCCGCGATGCACCTCTGTGCAATCACACCCCATGCACCCCCAACTTCCCTGCCCTATGGGGGGAGCCAGGACCCCGACGCGACCGCATCCCTGCCTGGCATCAGCCCTACCCTAGCGTACCCCGTTCCCTTACCTGCGGGCTGGGGCGCTGCCCTGCGCGGCTCCCTGTGCACCTCGCGGTCCCAACGGCGGGGGTATATAAGGGGTCGGGAAGAAACTTCTGGAAAGTTGGGAAAAGCCTCTTCAAAAGCGCCCCGGGAGGAAGGGGAGGATCAGGGAGAGGAGCCAGGCCGGGAGCCAATGGAGGGGAGCCGAGGCGAGGAGGGGGGGCTGCGGGACGTGCGGTCCTTCTGCCCGCCCGCCCGCCCGCCCGGAGCTGAACGGGAGCAGCGTTCCCGAGATGAAGCCGTGTTTGTGCGGGGGTACGGGGCTGTGGCCCCTGGTATCGGTGTCTTATTGTTGTATCCGAGGGCTGGAGCAGCTCTGCTCTGGAGCCAGGCTGAGAGAGCTGGGCTGGGGCAGCCTGGGGAAGAGAAGGCTCCTGAAGGGGAGACCTGAGAGCAGCTCCAGTGCCTAAAGGGGCTGCAGGGAAGCTGGAGAGGGGCTTGGGACAAGGGCCTGTAGGGCCAGGCCAAGGGGAATGGCTTGAACCTGCCCGAGGGGAGACTGAGCTGAGCTCTTAGGCAGAAGCTCTTCCCTGTGAGGGTGCTGAGGCGCTGGCACAGGGTGCCCAGAGAAGCTGTGGCTGCCCCATCCCTGGCAGTGTTCAAGGCCAGGTTGGACACAGGGGCTTGGAGCAAGCTGCTCCAGTGGAAGGGGTCCCTGCCCGTGGCAGGGGTTGGAGCTGGAGGAGCTTTAAGACCCCTTCAACCCAAACCAGGCTGGGGTTCTATGATTCTATGGGCATCCCCCTGCTCCCAGCACCTCCTGAAGCTGCCTGGTTGTTGGCACGTGAGGGGGGTGACCTGAGCCTGAGCAGTCACAGGCAGCAAATGTTTAACACCTCCACCTCATTCAAACCACATCTTCCCATCTCTCAGGTGCTCCCCGATTTGGTGATACCCCAGAGGACCTGCAGTCATAGAATCAGAATGGTTTGGGTTAGAAGGTACCTTCAGAGCTTATCTAGTCCAGCCCCTTGCAATGAGCAGGGACATCGTCAACAGGCTCAGGTTGCCCTGATGCTTTGCTGTGATCTGATATCCAAGTTACCAGCAGCTGGGGACCTTCCTCATATTACTGTATCCCCAGAGGCTGGTTTTCCATCCATCTCTCCATGAGCATTAACACCCACTTCTCCTTTCCAATGAACATCTTCCCCCCACATCTTCCCCAGTTCCACATTTCCCCTTGTACTTTAGGCATGCGATGAGCAGGTCGCTTACGGTGTGTTTTTCACTGTATCATAACACAGTGGCACAGTCCTCCTGCCTGGCCAATGAGGCAGTTTAGAAAGGCATTAGGGCAGCAAATCCAGCCCCAAAGGGATGCTGAAGGAGTTAAATGCTCGTGCTGCCCAGCGGCAGACTGCCTGGCTGAGAGCTTACAGCAAAGTATGTGCCATAGAGAGTTTCTGTGCTGAGTCACAAGTCCTGAGCCCCACTTGCATTTAACCCTGGCACATTCTAAGCCAGCATGGGATGTTTTTAATGGCAGTCTGGGATACAGAAGTAATCCAGATACCGCCCATTAGATAAGCACCGTCCTCGTCGATGGTTATGTTAGCAGGATGCTGCAGCATTGTGTTTAACTGATGTCTGTGTCTTCCCTTGCTTCTGTTCACCATGTAATCTCATTCACCCTTCCTCATACTTTGGCTTTCCAAGTTTCTCCACTTCCCTTGGAAGATGGGTACCAGCAGGTTACTTCCCCTTGTTGCTATATAGAAACCAGCATCTGATTGTGTCTTCTGGCTTGGGATATTCTGTCCTTAAACCTGGGTTCTTGTCTTGCAAGCACCTTGCATCAGGATCATCTCATCATCTCCCACACAACTCCAGTCCATGGATTCTAGAAGGTGGCATCAAAAAGGGACATTTTCCTCCCAAACCATTCAGATGATGCCGGGTGAGCAGAGACTCCAAGGAGGAGAGGTCTTTAACCAGAGTTTTCCACCAGCTGCAAGAAACCAGCTCCCCAGCACCCAAAGAGCAACACAGTGTGTGTGCTTCTGTGTGTGTTCCTATGCTGGTTTCACTCACAGCACAGTTTGCAGCACTGAGACCTTGATAACAGCGGGAGCAGATAGCGGGAGGTTTGTTCTGCTCACTGCGTGTTTCATCCTGCCTGGGAGAAAGGTTATCCCATCCAACCATTCCCAACAGCCCCACATCCAGCTCTGGGGCAGGAACACAGGAGGGACATGGAGCTGTTGGAGCGAGGCCAGAGGAGGCCATGGAGATGCTGTGAGGGCTCCTTAAGGGGAGACCTTAGAGCAGCTCCAGTGCCTAAAGGGGCTGCAGGAAAGCTGGAGAGGGGCTTTGGGCAATGGATGTAGGGCCAGGACAAGGGGAATGTTTCCAGCTGGCATCCTCCCTGGGCATTCCGCATTCAGGCAGGCACCTTATGCTGCAGTCTTTAATGGTAATGTGCCTAATGGCCTCAGAACCCTGATGTTCAGGGGTCTGCTTCCATCTGGGAGTGATTCAGTGTGAAGGAGAGGTTAAAGTACCTTAAGCATCCTATTTTGTGTGTATTTGCAGCAGTTTTCTATCTTTGTATGTACATAAATGATCAGAACGTGGCCTCAGGGTTTTAACTGCACGTTTGGTGCTTTATTAGTACATTGCCACAGTATAAAAGTGAATTTGCTGATGGTGAGCAATCAATACCCGGTGACACCTCACTGTTGTGCAGCAACAGCATGGACCAGAGCTGAGGAATGGGAAAAGCTCCTTTAAATTCCAGCGTCAGCTGGTTTCCATTGCCAAGCTCTGCCTTGCTCCACCTTCAAACCCTTCCCTGTAACTACTTCCCATGTAAGATTCCTTTCTCTTCCTATGAGTAACATAAACTCTTAAGCTTTTACTCTTCATGTCTTTCGATGCCTCCCAGCACCAAACCCCTTTGGTGCAGGGCTCTGTGCTTCGGTCCTTTAAACGGCTCCATCTCAAACCCAGGAATTTGGAGTTGGATAAAATTAGATTAAGCATTAGGATATTGCAGCTTTTGGCCTGATTTTTGAGTGTTTATTCCGATTTCTTCCTTTCTATCACCAAACACCCCACACTACTCATTCACCCCCCCCAGGGAACTCAATCCTCAGTGCATTGCTGCAGCTCAGCCGCAGTAAATCGGCACTGATTTAGATGCAGACACTGATTCAGATGCAGCAAACGAGTGACTCCCCACAAAGCCATCAGCAAACAGCTTCATCTGGACCGTAAAGATCTTTTTCCAGGGAAAAAAGTGCTGGGAATGGGGCTGATCTGCACTATGGGGGGGGGGGGGAGCTTAGTTGCTCTCGAGTGATTTCCAAGCGCAATAGGGCTTTGCAGGCGCTCCCTGCCCCCACAGTGCCACGTCGGAGATCCTACAGCAATGGGATGCGGGAAGAGGACCGGGAAGGGGGAGCAGCGCTGGGAGTTGCCTTCTTCCGTCTCCACTGCTCCTGTAATGAGAGAGCCCGGCTGCCAAAAGACACATCCACGGCTCCTCCCCTCCAGCCGCCCAGCTCCAAACCGCACTCGTGCATAGGGAAAGACTTGGATTTCTTTTGTTGGGAGCTATTTCCAGCGTGGTTTTGCTCCCTGGGGAGCTTTTGGGTTCGGGGGGGGGGGAGCAGATCTATTGAGTTATAACGTACTTTGATTTAAATCCCCCCCAAAACATCGTTGGATGGGGCTTGGAGCAAGCTGCTCGCTAGTGGAAGGTGTCCCTGCCCATGGCAAGGTTGGAGCTGGAGGAGCTTTAAGGTCCCTTCCATCCCAAACCATTCCATGCTCTGATATCCCTGGACAAAGCAGACTGGGATTTGCAGCCTTGTCCCAGTGCTTGGGCCGGGTGTGTGGGAGCTGCTGGGGTGGAGGGCAGTGAGATGTGAGTGGTATTGGGTGTCCTACCGCCAGCTCCGTGCCCAGCTGTGAAACATCTGGGCGTGCTGTTGTGGTTGGTTGGCTTCTCTTGTTTAAAGCATAGAGGGTTACTAATTCACTTGATTATATATTAAAGGAGCAATTGACTTCTACAGAGGCAAACCCTGCAGTCTAACAGGCTCTTTGGAGAGAACTCCTTAAACACATGCACCCTTTCCTGTAGGCTGCAGTGACCCAGGGCACTGGCCCTTGGTTTCATGGAATCCCAGCCTGGTTTGGGTTGAAGGGACCTTAAAGCTCATCCCTCCTGTTCCAACCCCTGCCATGGGCAGGGACCCCTTCCACTGTAGAGCAGGCTGCTCAGTGGCACTGTGTCATCTCTTAAGTTGCCAGGAAACAGCAGGATTTCTGCTTCCCAGGATCAAGCGTGGTCTGTGGTAGCAATGGAGGCAATCTGTAGGGCACAGAACCTCAATCCCTTCTTGTACCTCTCAGCTTTAACGGGGCAGGGGACTGAAGCTGCTCATCAGATCCCACACTTAGGAGCATGAAGCTCTCAGGAGCTCACTCTGAACCAGATCCCTGGTTTGAAGGACTTTAACCCAGTGCTTTCTCATGCAGTTGCATCCACAGGAGGCAGATGGGTCCAATCTAAAAGGCAAATTAGACTAATTAGTTCCAGAAGGAGATACTAATGGGGATGTACTTGTCATCAGGGACTGTAGGGGTAGGAGAAGGAGTGATGGGTTCAAACTGGAACAGGGGAAGTTCAGGTTGGAGATAAGGCAGAAGCTCTTCCCTATGAGGGCTGCTCCAGTGGAAGGGATCCCTGCCCGTGGCAGGGGTTGGAGCTGGATGGGCTTTAAGGTCCCTTCAACCCAAACCGTTCCATCCCATGATCTTCTTCTTACCTAATGAGCAGGAGTGGGCAGTGAAGGTGAACCAGTGTAGGTCAGCCTGAGGGACCAGTCTGAGATCACCTCCCAGAGGCATGTGAAGAGCCACAGGAACCAGCCAGCATCACGACTCCGGTGGCAGGTGAGTTCCCAATAGCAGTCAAACACCATGGCCTCACCTGCAGGCACATCCCTTGTGTTGGATGAGGGGTTCTCCATGCAGAGCCAGTCAGACCTCCCCTGGTTCTCTGGGTACCCACGTACAAAGGCTTTGGGGTGGATTGTGCTCCTCTGCTGAGCTCGAGGGCAACTTCAGGGTTGATGCTTTAATCTTCCCTTTGCAGCATCCTCCTTTGCCGCTTGCTCAGCTCAAGGCCTCACAGGATGAGGATGTCTTTGCAGGCAGTGAGTCAGGCAGAATCACAGCCCTTTTCCCCCCTTCTGGCTTGCAGCTGTGTCCGGGTCCCAATTTGGCTGGAGCAGGAAGGGACCAGCTTTGAATAGGCAGCACGCAAAGGATGGCAATGAAGCTGAAAGGCCAAATGTCCCATGGATCCATGCCCTGGCCTGTTTGGGCTGCAGCAGCAATGAGCCAAACTCATCTCTGCTGTTCCCAGAGCTGGGGATGCTGGTCCATGGCTTTTTGGGCAGCCACAGGGTGGGTTTGTATACCCTGAAGGTGCAAATCCAGCTTATGGATGCACAAACCCTCTGCAAAGCTTCAGTCGATGTGATGGAGGAGAATAAGGAGCAGGGAAGCCCACTGTGATTGCTCTGGAAAGGGGGGAATTCTCCAGCCGTGGTATCCCACAGGTGTGCAGTGATGCAGCAACGAGGAAGGGGAGCTCAGTGGGGCCACAGCTTCAGCTTTCCCACAAGGCACAGAGCAGGGAGACTCCCTTGATCCCAGTTTGTCATGCTCCCAGAGTTCAAAATCCACAGGCTCTGCAGCCAGCACGAGGCAGAGGGGAGGAATTCCTCTGGTGCTTTCGGGTGGAAAGAATGACATCGGCATGGCCCTGGGGGAGAGCCAGGGTGGGTGATGGGAGGTCGGATCGCAACCCCAGCATCCCCATGGGGATGGGATATGGGGAGGGGAGAAGGGGTCCTTGTGGACAGGCAGGAGTTTGCTGTCTGGTGTCCCCAGCATGAGAAGGACATGGAGCTGTTGGAGCAAATCCAGAGGAGGCCACGAGGATGCTCAGGGGCTGGAGCAGCTCCTGTATGGAGCCAGGCTGAGAACACTGGGGCTGTTGAGCCTGGAGAAGAGAAGCTGTGTGGAGGCCTCAGAGCAGCTTCCAGTGTGTGAAGGGGGCTACAAGGATGCTGGGGAGGGACTCTTCATCAGGGACTGCAGTGATAGGACAAGGGGTGATGGGTTCAAACTGAAACAGGGGAGATTTAGGTTGGGTGTATTCTATGATCCATCAGACAACAAGCTGGGAGGACCCACACGGCCCCTGGCTCCCATGCTCTTTCTGCACTGATACAGGAGCTCTGCTTTGGGGTCATGCTGAACCAAGAGGACTCATGACTACAGGGAACCCTTTCCAGGCTGGCTGGGTGAGCTGCACACTCCTCCCTTCTGCCCCACAGTGACTGGGACCATCTGGAGCTATCCAAAAGTTAACTTAAAGAGAAAGGGAAGTGGTGACTTTTCCAGCCACGTCATCACCATGAGCACCCAAGGTCACCTCAAGGGTAGGCTGCGAGAGCAGGGGGAGCCCAGGGATGTGGGATGCTGTAGCTTCAGTTTCCCCACTATAAGGAGCTGAGGTGGGCAGCAAGGAATGTCCTGTTCGGAGTTTTTAACCCTTTATTACCAGATATGAGCAGAGAAAGCCCAGGAGTGGGAGACTGATCTGCTCAGCATCATGCATGGAGCGAGGCTGCGAGGGGGAATCTCTGATGTCTCGTTAAAGCTGAGCTTTCCTCCTGTGCGATGTTAAAGCCGTTCCTGGCTAGCTGCGTATGGGGACTTTAAAGGGCTGAGCTCTCTGCTTCTCCTTTAAACTGAGTTGAAGCTGTCAGGGAGCTGAGAGAAGGAGCAGAACCGCATCCCCTCCCACAGAGCAGCGCCGTTTTGGCCTTCTTCTGAGGAAGAAGGGATGTAAAAGGAAGCCAGTTCTGACGGAGCAGAAACACCCCTCAAATGGACTCGTTTCTTGGCGAGAGATCCTCTTCCAGCACAGAGCAGAGCAGGGGCGGGCAGCGGGGTGGGTTCAGCATGTGCTGATGTGCACGCATGTGCGGTCACACTTGTATGCAGCACACAAAGCACGCCGCTGCCTGCCTCACCCCTCTTACTGCTGTTCCTCACCGTTGGAAACCATCCCCAAACTGGGCATGGGGATGGGATGCGGGAGCTGAATGCAGGACAGGGCCGGAGCTGGGATGGGGCGGGGGGGGGTTTGCTGTGGTTTGGACTTTGGACGTGCTGGATGCAGCAGTTCTAAGGCAGGAAAGGAGGAGGGGAGAGCGGAGTCTGAGCACAGACACGAGGCACAGGGCCAGCAGGAGCAAATGGCATGTGCGGTTCTCATCGCCCGCACGCTGCGGATGCGGAAGCAAAGGGATGCTGAGGAAGGGGCTTTGACGGCCTCTTTGTCTTCCTGCTCCCCCAGAGGCAACAGAGAAGCTGATCAGAGATGGACAATAGGAGAAGGGGTTCCTCCTTGCCAGTGGCCAGGGCTCTTGGTTGCTGATCCAACCACCTCGCTGTGCTGATCTGGTGGGACCGAACTGGTTTCGTGCCTACATCTGGGTTGCTGTGCCTTTGGTTGGGAGGCCAATGGCACACCGGTCAGGTCCCTTCACATAGGTCAAAATTGGGTCCAGGACCATGGCCCTCATGGCAGTTTAGGATGTATCCAGTCTCCAAGACAAAGGGACTCAGAGGATCATTGAATCCCAGGTTGAAGGGACCTCAAGGATCATCTGCTCCAACCTTTCCATGCAAGGCATGACCCAGACTGGATGCCCAGCATCCTGTGCAGCCCCATCTTAACAGTGTCCAACGCTGGAGAGTCCCCACTTCCCTGGGGACATTATTCCAATAGCTGCTTGTTCTCAATGGGAAAAGTTTCCCTCTTGTGTCCAGTGGGAATCTCCCCAGCAGTAACTTGTGCCCATCACCCCTTGGCTTTTCCCTTGTCAAAAGGGAATCTCCATCTTTATAGCCCCCCTTTAACTCCTGGCACATGGGGATAAGGTCTCCCTGAGCCTTCTTTTCAGGGGAGGATTGGGCACTGCTGGGGACAGGGAGGAGACACCTGAGGGGTTCTTTGCTCCCTGTGTCCTACTCAATTGAAGGCTCCCCGGTTGAGCCAAAGCATTTTTGGTCCTTTCTTAGCAACTTTAGTGCCACTTCCGATGTGTGATGGGTACCTGGGATCACACAAAGTGTTTCATACGTTTAACCATGTGTTTCTGCATGTTTGAACTTCCTTCATCCCAGAATACTGGTTCTGCAGGCAGGACCATTAGCAAAAAGGGATGCCTTTTATACGTCCCGATGCACCAAACCCCCCTTAGTATGCCAGCAGGGAGCTGCAGGATGTGTTTTCCAGCTCCTGCATGGATTCGCAGGGAAAACTTGGCAGGGAAGAGGTGGAAAGCAGGATTTATGAGAGTGCAAGGAGCCCACATGATGCAACCCTGACGCATTCTTGCGGAGCGACGCCTGCTGGTGTCATCTTTACAAGGGCCAGAGCATCCAGATGTCAACGGGCTGCATCCCTCCACGCACAAAAGACTTTTCCAAGGTCAAATCTCCAGCCTGCCAGAGCGCCAGGGTTTGTGCTGCCATGGCAGGAGGGCTGGAAAACTGGATGAGCTTTAAGGTCCTTCCCAAGCCAAACCCGTCTGCGATTCTATTGCAGAGCACATTCGTGCTCCAGGAGGAATTATGTTCATTTGAGAAGCAAAAGCCACTCTTAGCGTTCCATTTTTCCTTCTTTTATAACCCACAGGGAGGAGAGCTGTTAATCAGCCAATGAATTTTCTCTGTTTCCCATTTTGGAATTAACCACAGGGATGAGGCCTGTATTCCTAGAACGGAATTTAGTCTAGAAAGGGTTTTTGTCCTGGTCTTCCCGTATAGGTCTAGCAGCTCACAGGAGTATTTAGTTGTGGGCATAGTCAGGCATGCAGGAGATGTCTGTGGCTGCATTGCTGCAGTAAGAACAGCAAATAAGGGTCCTGGAGCAGGGGGAGCTCTGTAGCTGTTCAATGGGAGATGGCCACGGCGATGCAGGGCTCAGCATCCGGGTGCTGTCACACGAGGGAAGATCTGACTCATCCCATCCACAGATGTCCAAGTGTTTGTGATCTGACTGGGGAAGCTGGGGCTGCCCCATCCCTGGCAGTGCTCAAGGCCAGGTTGGACACAGGGGCTTGGAGCAAGCTGCTCTAGTGGAAGGGGTCCCTGCCATGGCAGGGGTTGGAACTGGATGAGCTTTAAGGTCCCTTCCAACCCAAACCATTCCATGGATCTAAGCATTTGATGAAGTTGTGCAAGGCCGATTGATCTGGTTTAAGACTTGGGGAAACTGAGGCACAGAGAGCAAGTGAGGGGCAGAGGCAGGCATCCTGCACCACTGGTTTGCACTGCTTTCCCTCTCCTGAATGATGCTGAGCACTTCCTAGGGGTTCATAGAGGCATCTTCTCACTCCCTGGACGGATATTCTGCCTGGAGGGCTGGTACCCAGGATGCTGCTCTGCTCTTTGCCACTTGTACTAAGCACCCCTGTGATTACCCCAGCTCAAATCTCACCCAACAGAGATGGATCTCATGGCCAGGCAGGCTTTGTGGTCCTCACAACCCCAGAGCAGCCCTCTCTATCCTTATCTCCTCTCCCTGTTTCTGGCTATTCTGTTATAAACCCCAAGCAGGAGCAGGCTCTTGCTTTGTGTCTTTGTAGCCCCTTGCAGCACAGGGCCGTGATCGATGGTCCTTTGGGCATCCTTCTCCAATGGGGACGCCTACGTTTTGTTGTAGCCAAGGCACTATCTGATTCCCACAGTGGGAGGAGATGCACAAACCGCCTCTCTTTGCACCTCCAGCCATGGGGCTGCCCAAAGGCAGTCCCTGCTCTCAGCCCAGCACACAGCATTCAGCATCTCTTGTGCAGCACCCAGGGTCTGACAGGCTGGAGGAGGCCTCGGTGCTGATGGATTTGGGTTTGCACACAAGGTCTCTTGTTCAGCCTGGGGCAGAGGTGCTTGGTGTGGGAGAGGTGGGGTAGGAGGGTTAGATGAATGGGGAGCGTTGTTTCATTCCTTCAGGGAATGCTGGATCTTTCCCAGCCATGCACAGCTTGGATTCAGTCCTTAAAACCATTTGCACTTCTGGACTCTGGTGGCTTTGCCAGCAAGACCTGTATCTCCGTGCGCTCACTCCTGGTGTGGTACCCAGGGGGATGCTGTGGTTAGAAAGACACGTGTGAATCGAAGCCTTACTGATGCCCTTCTCCTGCATGGGTCTGGCTCAGCCCCATCCAGGTGGGATTTATTTCAAGCTCCTTTGCTGCCTGAACGTAGCAAAGAAGCAGCAAGGAATGAAAGGCAGCTCCTGAGCTTTAAGTTTTAACCCGTTACCCCTTGTCCTATCACTGCAGTCCCTGATGAAGAGTCCCTCCCCAGCATCCTTGCAGCCCCCTTCACACACACTGGAAGCTGCTCTGAGGTCTCCACGCAGCTTCTCTTCTCCAGGCTGAACAGCCCCAACTTCCTATGCGATGCATGTGGATTCCAAAACAAAGCATGAGATGTTTCCTATGTGCTCATGGTTAAGTCTGGACAAGGGGTGATGGGTTCAAACTGAAACAGGGGAAGTTTAGATTGGATCTAAGGAAGAAGTTCTTTCCTGTGAGGGTGCTGAGGCACTGGAATGGGTTGCCCAGGGAGGTTGTGAATGCTCCATCCCTGGCAGTGTTCAAGGCCAGGTTGCACAGAGCCTCGGGTGCCATGGTTTAGTGTGAGGTGTCCCTGCCTAAGGCAGGGGGCTGGAACTGGATGATCTTAAGGTCCTTTCCAACCCTAAGGATTTTGTGATTCTATGGTGGGAGGAGTGACCTGCTGGAAGTGGAGCTCTGTTGATGGAGAGGGAGGTGCACAAACCCATTGCAACGTTACAGGCACGGCTTTGGGAGAAGCGGAGGTTTTGTCCCCGGGGCCATTCCAGGAGATGGAGTTCATTGCTCATTGAGGACAAATGAGGTCAGAAGGGGCAGTTTCCTTGCCAAAGGAGAAATCCATGGCACTTAATGTGAAGGAAACATTTTGGGTCTGTATTTGTTTCGTTCTTCTGCAGTGGGAAAGGGTTTAATGGAGCCTCGGTGACCGTGTTCAGACAAAGCAGCAGGAAACAGGTGAAGGAGATGGAAACAAACTGCCTGTTTGTTTTCCCCCATCCATTTTCCAAGCACATCCCAACTCCAGGGCTATCATCAGCCCCTGTGGCAGCACCTACCCTGGGGAATTAACTGTTTAACTGTGGTTTTCTCCCTAATGGCAGCTCATAGAACAATTGGATCTGCTGGGGGCAATGTTGTGAATCCACTGAGTCACCACCACCTACCTCTGAATCAATTCCCCACTGCCGCAATGAGGATGGCAGGATGAGCCCAGGAGGGTCTGTGGGCACTAAGGAAGGGGCTGTGAAGTGGGAGGTGGGTCACTGGGTGGGGAGATACCCAGAAAGCCCTGCAGGATCCATCTTGGGTACCACAGAGCTGATGTAAAGCGGTGCAAAAACCTTGTGGGCATGGGAAGAGCCAGGCATCATGGCACCATGGGATAGTGATAGTACAAGGGGGGATGGCTTGAACCTGCCCGAGGGGAGACTGAGCTGAGCTCTTAGGCAGAAGCTCTTCCCTGGGAGGGTGCTGAGGCGCTGGCACAGGGTGCCCAGAGAAGCTGTGGCTGCCCCATCCCTGGCAGTGTTCAAGGCCAGGTTGGACACAGGGGCTTGGAGCAAGCTGCTCTAGTGGAAGGGGTCCCTGGAACTGGAGGAGCTTTCAGGTCCCTTCCAACCCAAACTGTTCCATGATGCTGTGGTCCTGTGATCCCAGGATATGCTCTCCAGCAAGTCCTGTAGGGCCTCTTTACCTGTGTTTCCCCATTAGCTGGAGAACCCCAGTGCTCTTGCTTAAGATAAAGAAAACATCGCATGCTTTGGTGTCACCCCTGCGTCTGTGGACCCACATCATCACTGTCCTCAGGGGTCAGGTCAGTTAAAACCCTCTCCCAGCCTTTCTCTTGGCCAATCCCACACCCTGAATCCTGCTCTGGGAATACACTCCTGGCTGCGTGTGGCCACAGCTGACAGCTTCCCATGCTTCAAGGAGTGCCGTAAAGCCACAAGAACCAGCACCAGCATCCCTGTGCTGCTGTCTCTGAGCTCCCCCCCCCCGGCCCGATCCCTGCTGGAGCTGGTGCCTCCACTTGGGAGAACAGTTTTCCTTAGGAGAACGCTCCAGGCTGTGCGTGTCACCATGGGAAAAGCTGCGCCGAGGCGGAAATAGAAGGGGTTAAAAATAGCAGAGCCAGAGGAGATGGGCTGGGTGAGACTCGGCGTAGGGATGGGAACACAGGGACCGAGTTAGCGCCCTGCAGGACTGATTCACACCCTGCTCCTATACGGCGGGTGAGACACCAGCCCTGGGCAGGGCTTTCCCCTGCACGCACTCCCCTCCCCATGCCCGTGGCACTGCTGCTTCTATCCCGAGGGGTTCCCCATGGAGCGGTGCCCAAACACGGCTCGCTCCCTCCATCCCCATTCTGCTCCCATCTCAGCGCATCCCTGCCCCTGCGTGCGGAGCTCGGGGCTGCGGGACCCTCACTGCTCCGTACCCCGCTCTCGCTGCTCCCCCCACTGCCCGGCTCCTGCACCGCGGCTCCGGCCCGGGCCTTTTCCCCCCCCACACACCGTGCCCCAACCCGCACCGCTGTGGGGCCGGGACCGAGCGGGACGAGCTCCGCATCTCGGGTTGCACCGCACAGGTGCCTGCGGGACGCAGCGTGCGGCGGGGTGAGGAGCTGGGAGCGCCCATCGGCAGGGAGAGGGGGCTCTGCTTTGCTCTCCTCCTTGCCCCGGGCAGGACTGACCTGGAGGAGCATCATTCCCTCAGCCAGTGGAAGCAAAGAGCAGCCGGGGCCGGGCAGCAGATGGGTTTGACCTTCCTGGTGCAGGAACCGGAGCTCAAGGGCTCATGGATGTGCACTGGTCCCGTCTCGGCGCTGGTATCGCTCTGTAGAGGGGCTGTTACTGCTCTCACCCATGGATTGTGCTTTGGCTCCTGCGCAGCTCCTGCTGTCTGACCCCAGTGCATCACCCTTTGCCATGGGGGCATCATCAGGGACCCAGCACGAAGCCTCTGTGGTTTTGGTAGGGGTCAAGGATGAAGGCAATATGTTTCTCTTCAAGGCCCAGTTGCTTGGAGCAAGCTGCTCTAGTGGGAGGTGTTCCTGTCCATAGCTGGGGGTTGGAACTGGAGGAGCTTCTGCAGAGGGGCTGATTGTTCTTATTGGGAAGAGTTCTCCTCTTGTGTCCATTTGGAACCTCCCCAGCAGTAACTTGTGCCCATCACCCCTCGGCTTCCGCACGGGACTCCTTGTCAAAAGGGAATCTCCATCTTCTTTGTAACCACTGTTTAACTCCTGGCACATGGGGTAAGGTCTCCCCTTCAGGAGCCTTCTCTTCTCCAGGCTCACCCAGCCCAGCTCTCCCAGCCTGGCTCCAGCCAGGCAGCCCCAAAATCACCCGTGGGTCTCCATGAATGAGGGTTACTTCTGCCCAGCATCTAGCAGAGGGGGGCACAGATGTCAGCGATGCCCTGGGGCTCTGCATTCCTCTTCTTTCCTCATTCATCGTGGTAAGGAAGACACCGAGACCCTGCAACGTATCATTTCAAATGGGATTTATTAGGGTTACCACTAGAAGCAATGACAGTGCAGATTACCCCATGCCCCTCGAGATGCTGAGCACCCTGAACTGTGCAGCATGAATGGATGCAACACCAGCACGCAGCGCGCCGGGAGATCCTAGATGTCTTTTCAGGTCAGTGCTGCTGTTCCGCGAGAGGGCAGAGAGAGGGAGTCCTTCTCCTTCTCTCGGAAGCAACTGCAGGATCCTTTCCACTTGACGAGGGTTCCCGAGACTCCCGAAATCCCAAATTCCAGGAGAGCTCTCTGAACCCCTCTTCTTTTTCCCATGCAAGGAGGGGAGGAAGGAGGAAACAACATGGATCTGCAGGAGAACCTTGCAGGAAGAGTGTGATACAGGAGGGATCAGGAGCAGCTCTCATATAATATAGAATGATCACAGAATGGTTTGGGTTGGAAAGGACCTTAAGATCATCCAGTTCCAACCCCTGCCATGGGCAGGGACACCTCACATTAAACCATGGCACCCAAGGCTTCCTCCAACCTGGCCTTGAACACTGCCAGGGATGGAGCATTCACAACTTCCCTGGGCAACCCATTCCAGTGCCTCAGCACCCTCACAGGAAAGAACTTCTTCCTTATATCCAATCTAAACTTCCCCTGTTTCAGTTTGAACCCATCACCCCTTGTCCTATCACTACAATCCATGGGTGAGAGCAGTAACAGCCCCTCTACAGAGCGATACCAGGGCCAAGAAGGGATCAGTGCACATCCATGAGCCCCTGAGCTCCGGTTCCTGCCCCATTTGCTGCCCAGCCCCAGCTGCTCTTTGCTCTCCTCCTTGCCCCGGGCAGGACTGACCTGGAGGAGCATCAGTCCCGCAGCGAGTGCCCCACGGAAAGGGGATGTCGGGTGCGAGCCGTGTTTGGACCCTGCTCCATAGGGAAACGCTTGGGATAGAGGCAGCAGTGCCATGGGCATGGGGGAGGCTGTGCAGAGGCTGATGTCTCACCCGCCATATAGGAACAGGGTGTAAGTCAATCCTGCAGTGCGCTAACTCGGTCTCTGTGTTCCCATCTCTCTGTTGGCTGCTGGGTCTCATCCAGCCCATCCCTTCCATCTCCGCTATTTTTGAATCCATCTGTGTTCAATGTTTTCTCTCTTCCCACCTTTTCACCCTTTTCCATAATCTTTTGGGGCGTAAAAATCATGGCCTGAGCATCTTCTGTGTATCACGATGTGCTTCAAAATCAGTGGATGTATTGAAAGATGGATGTGCAGCCCTCCTTTGCTGTAGCTGTTAGTCACCATGCCATGGAGTGCCAGACCTCCTGCTTCTGCAGCACATCCATGTCTCCTTGAGGGATGTGCCAGGGTGCAGAGCCCAACCCAAACAGCCATCAATGCCTTTAGCAGGGAATGGGAAGAGCTGGCTCCCTATAAGGCACTAGGAATCAGGAATAAAAAGGGCTGGAGGCATCCAAAGGGGCTTGTTTGTGGTCTCCCACCTAGGTCTGATCCAAACCTGCAGTCTCACATCAAACACCAACCAGAAAGGGTTTGGGCTTGTAGGGAAGTGTTTAATTTTCTTTGATTGGTTTGATCTGAATGGGATGGAGCCAGGCTGAGAGAGCTGGGCTGGGTGAGCCTGGAGAAGAGAAGGCTCCTGAAGGGGAGACCTGAGAGCAGCTCCAGTGCCTGAAGGGGCTGCAGGAAAGCTGGAGAGGGGCTTGGGACAAGGGCCTGTAGGGCCAGGCCAAGGGGAATGGCTTGAACCTGCCCGAGGGGAGACTGAGCTGAGCTCTTAGGCAGAAGCTCTTCCCTGGGAGGGTGCTGAGGCGCTGGCACAGGGTGCCCAGAGAAGCTGTGGCTGCCCCATCCCTGGCAGTGTTCAAGGCCAGGTTGGACACAGGGGCTTGGAGCAAGCTGCTCCAGTGGCAGGGGTTGGAGCTGGAGGAGCTTTAAGGTCCCTTCAACCCAAACCAGGCTGGGATTCTGTGGAGACCAAACATTTTATAGCATCATCGACTCACAGAATGGCTTGGGTTGGAAAAGTCCTTAAGATCACCCAGTTCCAACCCCCTGCCTTGGGTTCCTCAATGCCCCTCAAGCCCTGAGCTCTGCAGTGCATGATCTGAGCTGCCAGCCCCAGTGGTGGTGGTGCAAATGCCAGCAAAACCTCCTGCCTGACCTGAAAAACCCCTTCAGCTCTGACACGAAGCATTTCGTGCTCAGGGAATGGATATTTGAAATGAAACAGCAGGAGCAGCTCCTGCTCACGTCCCCTCCTCTCCTGACTCTGCCAGAGGTTAGGAAAATCCCTGTGGAGTAACTCAGACCTGCTCTAACAACCCCTTGCATTGGGATAACCAACTGAAACCGTATGTTTCCCACTATATGTATATCCAGGACAGAGCCATTCGAGCCTGTCAGCATTATTACAGCTTGTCTATGGTGATTTACCCTGCATCCGAGTGCCTATGAGCACATCTCTGGGTGCCTCACGCTCCCCTTCCTTAAGGACACGGTGCTTCCCGCAGGGATGTGCTGCAGGAAGAGGGAATTAAAGGCACATGGTATTCACTGACACAGCTCAGCAGCACGCTGGCTTCCCAAGGAGCAACAGGGCTCGCCTTCCAGAGGGGGGGGATCTGCTTTACCGTGAGGTGGCAGCTTGCCCAGGGAAAGGCAATGCTGTGCCCTGCCTTGGAGACAGCTGGGATGTATTCCGGAGCCGGATTCCTGCTTCTGTGCCGCAGGGAGGTGGGATATGAGGTTGGGGAGATGCGCCAGGGTGTGCTTTCCCACTTCAGCATCCCTCCTGTAGCCACTCCAGCACTGCGTCCCCAACCCAACCCACTGAGGCTCTGCCTTCCCAAAGGACCCGGCACCAGGGCATACCCACCCTGCGAGCCCGTTTCCCTTGGGAAGTCTTGTTCCCCCTCTAAACCTTATGGCCTTTTGCTTGCAAACACTTTATTTCCATCCTCTTGGCTCTCCCATCTCTGTCCTATAAACGGAAAGGCTTAGACAGACACCGCTGCCCATTTCGGGCTGTGTGACCACGGGACGGATTGAAGCAAACCCAGTCAGATGATCTATCCCAGCACACTCATTAAAGGAATTATTTTCCACTGACCTTCAATCTGTGTCTGCACAGGGATGGGGGCAGGAAAAGGGGGAGCTGGGATGTGTTCAATAGCTGGTGAATGAAAAGCACAGCAGTCCGGGGCACGTCTTTGTCATACCTACATCACTGCCTGGTACACTCCTTATCAGGGCCTGTAGGGACAAGGGGAATGGCTTTAACCTGCCTAAAATGAGCTCTTAGGCAGAACTCCCCATGGCAGGGGTTGGAGCTGGATGAGCTTTAAGGTCCCAAAGCTTTCCATGATTCTGTGATTCTAAAGCTCTTCCAGAAGATGCACACTAGAAAGCAAGCCCAGTTGGTTGTGTAGTAGATGCATTCTTGGGTTCATTTCCCAGCTGCCTGAGCTCAGAGATGTTTCAGTCTCTTTTGATTGCCCCAGATGGATGCTCTCATTTGGGTTGAATTGACACTGAGTTGCCTCACTGTAATCTGCAGCCTTGAAGTCTATAACTTGCCCAAAGAGTATTTGTAAAGGGATGGGGAAATACTCAAGCCCTGCTGAAGTTCCCTTGACATGCCACTCACAATTCCTGGGTCACGAAGAATCAAGTCAACCTGTAGTGAGTGCTATTGATGGGTTCTTCAAGGCATGGCAGGTTTGGAGAGGGAGCATTGATCAATCACTTGCTAAACACCAGGCAAAGGTGATGCTGTTGGTAGGAAGAAAAGGTCAGTGTTGTCTTGGGATGCTTGTCCTGCACGTAGTCCTCCTGCACTCATGTACTTGGGGATGTAATGTTGGGGAACCTTTGGCTGTTGAGCTGTTTGCAGCCCAGTGAAGATACCAAAACAGGGGAGGGAAAGAAAATGATAGGGAATATTGGCAATCAGGAAAGTGGAATTTCTAGGGAAAGATGGATGGAAATGGGATTTTTAGCCAGAAGAAACCAAGTGGAGACTTCAAACGCATAGAAAAACTGGTACAAAGAGGAACGGAATAAACTTTTCCATGCCCAGGATGCACAGGAGGAGCTGTCACAGGTTAAATCCTACCAAGTAAGGTCAGATAGTAGGGAAAAAATATAAGGATGAAGAGGGAGGAGGCTGGAGAGGGCTTGCGCTTCCCATCACTGGAGGTCTTGAAGCACATGGTAGCTATGCCCATACCATAGCTGGGCCTGCCTGAGGCAAGGGATGTCTCCGTGGCTTTTTGAGGGCTGTGTGGTTCCGGGTGAATATGGTTTGTTTAGTCTAGGGACTAAGGAGGAGACAGCACCGTCTATAACCCTACAGGGAGTCTGGAGAGGGAAGGTGGAGTATACGCATTGGAGAGGAAATAAAGGGACTTTGGGATGGGATGGATGAGTCTGGGTGATGGCTCTGAGCATCCGAAGGTCCCAGGCATGGCACTAGCATCTTCTCCGCCTCCCAAAGTGAGGAAACCCCTCACTGAGGCAGCTCCGCAGTCTCTGGGTGAGGTTACGTGCCCCAGTGCAACCGGGGGATGCACCCAGGTTTCCAAGCTCCCATTGAGCCCTCAATGAAGCTTAGGGCAAACATCTGATGAAACCATGGAAGTCCTTGAATTTTGTATGGTTTCAGCATAGGATTAGGGTTTTGACATAGCTCAGGCTTGCTGTGACAGTGGAAGATGCCTCCTAGTGAGCATTCAATCACACACAACCCAACCAGCACAAGCCACGACTGGGGCTGCAAGCACCTGGTCCAGCTCAGACAGGACCATCCTGCTGCAGATGGCTGCTGTATCCCTGTATGTTTGTGACCTCCGTGGTACTTTGCTGCCAACGAGGTCACATCTGCACTCTTTCCTTCCACCTCCAGCTTTCTGAGATCTCCTTTCAGGTTCTGCACCTGAGGAATCAAAGCTTGCCCCGAAGCTTGGATATATGTGAAGGTGTCCCAGCCCATGGCAGGGGTTGGAACTGGGTGAGCTTTAAGATCCCTTCCAACCCAAACCAGTCTGTTATTCTATGATATGACTCTATCCCATGAGTCATGGGCTGTGGCACTGTGGTCATCCCTGGATGTCTCCTTCTTAACACATGGCTGGACCCGTTGGCTGTGCACACGCAGCTCATCTGAGCTTGCAAATAGACTTGAGGTCCCTCGCCATGACTTACCCATCGGTGGTGACCATCACCAAGACAGTGTGTCCATGAGATGTTCTTCTCTCGATGCCCAGTCCCCCAACCCTCGTGATGGAGCAGCTCTCCCCAGTGCTGCAGGATTTCACCTCTCCTCCTTTCCAAAGCATCCATTTGGCAGCAGGGCAGAAACAGGGACTCTTGAGACACATCCCTGCACAGCTCCTGACATCTGGGACCAGAGGAGGTCTCTGCTTCTTGGCTGCTCTTGCCAAGTGCCTGTGATTCCTCCTTGTTGCTTTCCCTGGGGCTGGAGCTGGAGCGCTCCCATGGAGGTGATGGGGTGAGATGGAAATTCCTGCTGGGAATGAGTCACGCTCCGCGTGCCTGGAAAAAGCAACCACTGGCAACTGCTTCCCATCCTGCTGCAGTGCTTGGGAGGGGAGAAGGGCTCGCCAGTTCCTTTGGGATCGCTTTTTAGTTGTTGGCTTGCTTTGTGTTTAATGGGATGCACGGCAGGGCTGAGCGTTCCCTGGGAGGCTGAGAGGGGCTTTGGACAAAGGGCTGTAGGGACCCAAGCCATTATGTGATTAAAGCCATTCCCCTTGGTCTGGCCCTACATCCATTGCCCAAAACCCCTCTCCAGGTTTCCTGCAGCCCCTTTAGGCACTGGAGCTGCTCTAAGGTCTCCCCTTCAGGAGCCTTCTCTTCTCCAGCCCAGCTCTCTCAGCCTGTTTGTGGGGGAGCAGCAGAGCTGGGATCAAATCCCAGATAACTGCCCCATTCCTCAGCACTTTGCACCATGGCAAACACTTGTTTTCCTTCCTATCTTGTAGGAAGAGACGGCCTCATTCCATAGACACAACACTCAAACTGTTTGCTCTCAACCACTGATAGCCAAGCACAAAGGTTTATCTGTGCTGCTGCGTCTTGAAGCATCCTCATGGCCTGGATGCAGCACTTGTGATACCATAGAAGCCTAAACCCTCCCTTTGTCAACCAGCCAATACCTGGGATGGTTTAGGCAGAGAGGGAGCAGCATTAAACCAGCTTTGAGCATGAGTTTTGGTTCTGTGATGGAGCTGCAGAGCATAATCTGTGCTTAACTCCACTGGGGCGCAGGATTCGTGCACCAGGAGGGTAATGAACCACCCCCAAGGGCTGAAGCTGGGGCTGGTGGCTGGAACTTGAGGAAATCCTGTGAGTTTCTAATCTTAGGCTGCTTTGCTTGGGGAGTTTATTTCTTTAAATAGAAAGGCTTAAACGGGATTGACTCCTACAATCCCTCTGCTCTGGACTAGGCTGGAAGCTTTAGTGGCCAGCGATGGGCACGGGCGCTGCGTTGCGGCACATCCTTTCCGTGAAGGGAAAGCAAGGTTTAGGGGGGCTCATTTTCTGCTGGTTTGTCTCATCCAACCAGTTTTGGCCCCAGCTTCAGGCCCGCTCTATAGGTAGTAACAGCCTCTGAGCCTTGTGAAGCTGGGCAGGTAGAGAGGAGTTCTAAATGGCACCTAAGGGAAAGGCTTGAATAGGAGCACAACCCTTGATGAGACACTAGAGAACCCACATCGCAGAAAGCCCCTATGGCCAGAGCCTGTCCTGTTTTGACACAGTTATACCACGGGTCCAGAACATCCCTCACTCTAAATAGAGTCCAATGTGCTGCTGAGCCCGTGGTGGAAGAAGAATGCTCCAGAGATGCTATTGAAAGGATGGTTCTAGATGAGTAAAGGTGGAGGCTTCACCTCCAGGTGAGACACTGCAGTTCCTAATGGGGTCATTAATTCAGAAGAGCTTTATTAACAGTCATCCAATGAGGCAGGAAAGCCAAAGGCAGAAAAAGGCTCTCAGTGTTTAGAAATCACCCTGCTGAAGAAATCACATCCATCCATCCATCCATCCATCCATCCATCCATCCATCCATCCATCCATCCAGCGCAGGCAGCTCAGTCTGGTGCTGAGCAGGTAACGTGGTAGCTCCATCTGGAGACACATCCCAGCTCCAGGCATCCCCTCTCTCTTGCTGCATTGTGTCCAGGCCTCTCTCCAGTTTCTCCTGTCCTGTTTGAAGCCCATGTGAGACAGCGAAGGAGGGAATGGGTGCTGAGGGTGGGTCATGGAAGAGAAGAAGGGTGATGGACCCATCGCTGTAGCTGCTCCATAGCCCCAGGCCATGATTTCCAGACCATTGAGCAGCAGGAAAGCCAAATGTGATGTAAATAAGAAACAGCCCTGGCCGTGGAGGAACTTGAGACTGGGTGCATCTCTCTGACGTTGTCCATCTGCCCGTACAAGAAGCGTGGCAGACACCTGGATTGCAGCCACACAAAGGCACCCTCATCATGGGATCTTTTGGCTGAAATACCTGGGATGCTTTTTAAAGCTTCTTTGTTCCAGCTGGAAGGGAACATCTTGTTCCTCTGCTCTGACTCACGCACAGAACAGGTCAGAGAGTGTTGTCCCCCCCTCGGCTTGCAATGGCATGAGGGAATATCTTTTTCGGGATGACCAGTTATCTATCTGGATGGCCTCAGCACCCTCACAGGGAAGAACTCCTTCCTTATACTTGACAGTGGGATTGAGCGCGCCCTCAGCAAGTTTGCCGATGACACCGAGCTGTGTGGTTCGGTTGATACCCTGGAGGGAAGGAATGCCATCCAGAGGGACCTGGACACGCTTGTGAGGTGGGCTGATGCCAACCTCATGGAGTTTAACCATGCCAAGTGCAAGGTCCTACACCTGGGTGGGAGCAATCCCAGGCACAGCTACAGGTTGGGCAGAGAAGAGATTCAGAGCAGCCCAAGGAGAAGGACTTGGGGGTGTTGGTTGATGAGAAAATGAACATGAGCCGGCTTCAGTGTGCGCTCGCAGCCCAGAAAGCAACCGTATCCTGGGCTGCATCCAAAGGAGCGTGACCAGCAGGTCGAAGGAGGTGATCCTGCCCCTCTGCTCTGCTCTTGTGAGACCTCACCTGGAGCACTGTGTGCAGTTCTGGGGTCCTCAACATAAAAAGGACATGGAGCTGTTGGAACAAGTCCAGAGGAGGCCATGAGGATGAGCAGGGGCTGGAGCAGCTCCTGTATGGAGCCAGGCTGAGAACATTGGGGCTGTTGAGCCTGGAGAAGAGAAGCTGCGTGGAGACCTCAGAGCAGCTTCCAGTGTGTGAAGGGGGCTACAAGGATGCTGGGGAGGGACTCTTCATCAGGGACTGCAGTGATAGGACAAGGGGTGATGGGTTCAAACTGAAACAGGGGAAGTTTAGATTGGATCTAAGGAAGAAGCTCTTCCCTGTGAGGGTGCTGAGGCACTGGAATGGGTTGCCCAGGGAGGTTGTGAATGCTCCATCCCTGGCAGTGTTCAAGGCCAGGTTGGACAGAGCCTTGGGTGCCATGGTTTAGTGTGAGGTGTCCCTGCCCATGGCAGGGGGGTTGGAACTGGATGATCTTAAGGTCCTTTCCAACCCAAACTGTTCTGTGATTCTATGATTCTATATTCAACCTGAACTTCCCATTTCAGTTTGAACCCATCACCCCTCATCCCTGGGGAGGGAATGCAGGTTTCTCCATCATTTCCCATAGGACTTGCAGTGGGTGGTCACACACTCAGGAGCTTGGCAGCCTTTTCAGTGGTGCTGTTTGCTGCAGAAAGCACTTATTTTTATCCCTGTATGCAATAATCATCTCCTGATGTCTGTGCTGAGATCTGTGACTGGGACAGCCAAGATCCCTGACTTCACAAGGTCTGTGCTGCCACCATCCTTTGCAGACCCCAAAGCAAGACACCAACCCCAGCATTACACATCCTCTTCCTCACCTCTGTGAATCCTTCTTCCTAAACCTATCCCCACTCCTTCTACTCAGCCAGAAGAGCATGTCCTGGAGGCCAGGTCCCACTGGGTGTTGGGTGATGGCAATTCCCATGCTGGGCAGCAATTCCCAGACCAGGTCATCTTATCTCTCTGTACATCCCTATCCAGAAGAAGAGTCATAGAATCCCAGACTGGTTTGGGTTGGAAGGGACCTTAAAGCTCATCCAGTTCCAACCCCTGCCACGGACAGGGACCCCTTCCACTAGAGCAGCTTGCTCCAAGCCCCTGTGTCCAACCTGGCCTTGAACACTGCCAGGGATGGGGCAGCCACAGCTTCTCTGGGCACCCTGTGCCAGTGCCTCAGCTCCCTCACAGGGAAGAGCTTCTGCCTTATCTCCAACCTGAACTTCCCCTGTTTCAGTTTGAACCCTTTACCCCTTGTCCTATCACTACAGTCCCTAATGAAGAGTCCCTCCCCAGCATCCTTGTAGCCCCCTTCACACACTGGAAGCTGCTCTGAGGTCTCCACACAGCTTCTCTTCTCCAGGCTCAACATCCCCAAGGTTCTCAGCCTGGCTCCATACAGGAGCTGCTCCAGCCCCTGCTCATCCTCGTGGCCTCCTCTGGACTTGTTCCAACAGCTCCAAGTCCTTCTGATGCTGAGCACACCAAAACTGAGCCCTTGCATTACCCCAGCCTGCCCCAGCTTCCCCACCCTGCTGATGTGTGTGCAATACCCTCTGACGTGTCCTCGAGGCCCAGGGAAGGATGAAGGGAGCGCTTTCTTCCTCCTACCACTCAGTCCTGGAGCACGTGAGAAGTCCATCACAGCTGAGAGGTTGTGATGAGTCAGCGTTTGGACATGCTGAATCACTGCAGGGAGGTGCAGAGAGCAGGGAGGGGGGATGCCCAACCTCATGGGAAGTGTCAATGCCCCAGGAGGATCTATCTGAAACCAGCTTCCTATTGATGAAACCCATGGAGCTGTCAAGGGCAGGGCACCACCTTGTGAGCCTGCTTCGTGTCCACGCTCCCAGTGCAGTACCAAGCTGGGTAGGTGTCTGTGGGAGCAGGGGAAACAAAGAGCGTGTCAATACTAGATAATGGGATCAGATGTAGCCTGATGAAGTTTGCTGATGGCACCAAACTCAGTGGGGAAGTGGACACTTGGGAAGGGGAAGCCACCCTGCAGGGTGAGCTGGACAGGCTGGGAAGAACCTGATGGAGCTCAACAGGACAAGTGTCAGGTCCTGCCCCTGGGCAAACCCAATCCTGGAGCAGCACAGGCTGGGATGTGCCTGACTGGAGCAGCTCTGGGAAAGGGACATGGAGGAACCAGCTCCATAGGAGTGAACAGTGAGCGGCTGCAGCAGAGAAACCCACCAGGGTGCTGGGGAACATCAACAAGGGCATCACCACAGGGATAAAGGTGTCACTGTCCCACTGTGCTCAGTGCTGGTAAGGCCACTCCTGGAATACTGGGTTCAGTTTGGGTCCTGCTGCACAGCAAAGCTGTGGATGGGCTGGAGAGGGTCCAGAGAAGGGACCACAAGGATGATCCAAGCAGTGAGGAAAGGCTGAGAGAGATGGGACTGTTCAGCTGGAGAAGAGAAGGCTCAGGTCCACAAAGCAGGGTTTTTGGGATGCCTTTTGAGTGTAACTGACTCCCAGTCCCCCACTGATGCAGTCTGGATCACTCTTCCTTAGGTGAAGATCTCGCTGGGCGCGTGTGATGGCTTCAGGCACGGGTTAGCTCAGGACTTCATCCCTGGTTCTCAAAGCAGGTTTAAGATTTCAAGGTGAGAGTTGCAGCATGGGCAGGTCCTCCATGCCAGGTACCCTTGCTGACACCCCCTGCACCCTAATACCATCCATCCCTCGATGAACAGCACCGAGTGGACAGGAGGATGCTTTAAATATACATCCCTAAATCACCTGCTCTCTTGCCAAGCACTTGCTGGTGGCAGGGATGCTCCTAAGAGCCTGAAGGAGTCCTGGTCATTTCTATCACGCTCTTGATTCCCTCCCCTTTATTTCAGCCATAAAATGGGAACAAAATGAGCTCCTAGGTTCAGGAGGAACAGTGAGGGGAGCCTTTCCCATCACAGGTATGATGGGAGCTCATCCACACCATGGCAGAGCCAGATCTTCCTCCAGAAGACCTTCCCCCTTTCATCCTACCTAGGAGTTAACCTATTTGGTTCTCCAGATGTGGCTTCCTTTCCCTTCATCCTCTCCTATTGCTGCAAATCAGGCCACAGGCAGGACAAGGATGCAAGACAGGGGTACAAACCCCAAAGAGGTTTTAGACTTCTGCTCTCATCAAAGTTCAATGCTCTCATCACGCCCCCTGTTCTGGCTCAGGTCAGTAATAGAACCAGGTAGTCCTGGTGTTATATTTTCACCTCCATCTCCAGCTTGAATGGGATAAAATTCCAGGTCAGGAAGAGCTGGAAGAGCCACCCCAGGAGTTTCTGGTCTTAGGGTCTCTATTGCCTTTAACAGGAAATGCATTTACTGTTCTTGCTCAGAGCAGAGGCCAAGCAGGGAGTGAGGCTGGAAAAACAAGGGGTCGTGTTGGAGATTCCTTTTTCCCCTTCACTTCACTCTGAAATAAAAACACATCTCAAGCTTGTTTTGGGATTAGCAGGAGAAAAAAAATCCATCCTGATGGGAACCATCTGTGGCCGGGAGATGCCGGCTGCTCTCTGCTTCCCACCCAGCACGCAGATGCTGGTATGCAGGGTGTGTTCCTCTCCCAAATATTATTCCTCTCATCCCTATGCTGCTCAGAGGAATCCCAACTATTTAAGGAGGCTTTACTCTCCTTAGGAGCCCAGCATTAAACAGCAGCAGCAGCTCATTACACCTATATAACATAATATTTGCTCTCCTCATTACAACACCGCTGCCCGGCACAGCTTGCTGGTGGCTGCTGGTCCCGCAGTGTAAATACTGGAAGCCTCTTTGTTATAACCTTTCCACCCCAGACGTTACCTCATGTTCCAAGCAAATATCTCGTGGCCTTTCCAACCTGTCCTGCAAAGCAGGAGGGGAAATCTGCCCCAAAGAGGGGAAACGGCCTTGCTCTGCAGCTGCTGGAAATCATAGAAACACAGAATGGTTTGGGTTGGAAAGGACCTTAAGATCACCCAGTTCCAAGCCCTCTGCCATGGGCAGGGACAACTCACACTAACCCATGGCACCCAAGGCTCTGTCCAACCTGGCCTTGATGGAGCATGAGTGTATTCACACCATATATATATATAGAGAGAGAGAGAGAGAGAACCGCAGTGATTGCTGCAGTGGTTGCTAACCCGATGTGGGTTTGGGATGTTTGGCAGTGGAATGGAACTGGTTCTGGCTTGGCTGGTTGGTAATAGGAGGATAAAGAGGGGTGTTTACAGCACCGGAGATGCTGCAAAAAGCCTCCTAGCCCAGGAAGGAAAACTGAAGACAAGGAAAACCCAAGACCAGAAGGAACTCAAGATGAAACCAACTGAAGACAGGGCAGGTCTGGTCCTGGGAGGCAAGGAGGAGAGGCTGAATGAGTGTCCCTGCTCTCACCGTGCTCCCGGCAGGCGAGGGGGCTGAGATGCCTCCTCCTGGGATCAGCTCTTGGCAGGTTGAGCAGGAAGCTGGAAGCGAGACGGGACCAACAGGTTCTCCATGCTGCCAGTGCTGCCAGAGCCTCTCAGCGAGCAGCTACAAACCTGGCCTGGGATCCACCCCCTGCTCAAGAGTGAGGCACTGAGCGGAGCTGGCTGCGCATGAATGGGGCAAAAAGAGCACTTTTAGGGGCTTTTACAGACCTGGCTTGAAGAAGGACTTCGGTGGGTGTCTGAGTAGCCAGGACATCCTCACAGTGAGTCCAGACCTTGCTTGGGAAACGTTTGGACTCATTTACACAAGTAATGACAGGAGCTGTAGGTCTTGCTTACAGTGGCTTCCTGCTTATCCCTCTAGGAGAGCTGCTGCGTTGAGAGTGGGGACCCCCAAGTCATTTCAATCTACCAGGATTTAACCTTTTTTCCAAGGGCCTGCAGGGCCAGGCCAAGGGGAATGGCTTTAACCTGCCCGAGGGGAGACTGAGCTGAGCTCTTAAGCAGAAGCTCTTCCCTGTGAGGGTGCTGAGGCGCTGGCACAGGGTGCCCAGAGAAGCTGTGGCTGCCCCATCCCTGGCAGTGTTCAAGGCCAGGCTGGACACAGGGGCTTGGAGCAAGCTGCACTATGGAAGGGGTCCCTGCCCGTGGCAGGGATTGGAACTGGATCAGCTTTAAGGTCCATTCCAACCCAAACCAGGCTGGGATTCTATGACTCAGCTCATGTTTCCTCCATGGAGCCCAGCAGGAGTTGGCTGGAGAGAAGGATGCTGCTCCTGCATCATTATCTCCTTCCCACTGGGGATGGCAGGAAGTGTCCCAGTGTCCCAGGCACATCACAGGGGATGAAGGCAAAATGCCTTCCCTCTCTGATGCTAGCAAAACCCATCCATAAGACACTGGCCTGTCCCTGCAGCCGGGGGTGCAGCCCATGCTCCCGGCCCTGGAACATGGGATGCTCTGACACTGCTTCGCCCAACCCTGTTCTGACCACAGGCTGGGAACAGTCATTGCTGCTCTCCTCGGCCCTACCCATCCTTCCTGTCTTGCACCCCTAGGAATTTGGTGGTAATTGCTGAAACTCCCTTGGGTTTCACTCTGCACCTAGCACCACAGGACCCCACGGACAAGGAGCCCTTGGAGCTAAGTGCTGGCTCAGCCCTTGCCCAACCAGTGCTCCCAGTTCTAAGGGACTGTTTCGCTGCTGGTGACCGTGAGGAGGTAGCAGGAGTGCTGCCAGCAGAGCTTGGGTTGAGGGAGTGGATTCCTTGCTGTGTCCAGGCCTTTTGCCTCCTCCTGCTATTTCACACCTATGGCTTTGATTTCATCTCGTGGAGTAGAGATGCTGCCTAAGGACTCCAGGCTTGAACGCTAAGGTGAACTCGTCTAGTAGTGAGTGTGGCACATCAGTGATGCAAGCAGAGCAGCAAGGCAATGGGAAGAGCCGTGTGGCCTCGGTATTTAACGTGGTGCTAGAAATCTCCTGGGAAAGGTCTTCCTGGGGGATTGGATGTGGAGCTATTGGAGAGAGTCCAGAGGAGGCCATGGGGATGCTGCGAGGGCTGGAGCAGCTCTGCTCTGGAGCCAGGCTGAGACAGCTGGGCTGGGTGAGCCTGGACAAGAGAAGGCTCCTTAAGGGGAGACCTGAGAGCAGCTCCAGTGCCTGAAGGGGCTGCAGGAAAGCTGGAGAGGGGCTCTTCATCAGGGAACGTAGGGATGGGATGAGAGGTAACAGTTATAAAATGAAAGAGGGTAGATATAGATGTGATATAAGGCATTCTTTACAGTGAGGGTGCCGAGGCGCTGGCACAGGGTGCCCAGAGAAGCTGTGGCTGCCCCATCCCTGGCAGTGTTCAAGGGCAGGTTGGACACAGGGGCTTGGAGCAAGCTGCTCTAGTGGAAGGGGTCCCTGCCCGTGGCAGGGGTTGGAACTGGATCAGCTTTAAGGTCCCATTGTCCCAAACCATTCTGTGACCCTATGTAATGCTGTGCACCAGAGATGGAGACTGGTCCCGGTTTTCTAGTGGGGCTTTTTGGGGGGGATGTTGAAGTTTTCAAGTCCACCCAACCTGCAGCTCTGACGCTGACCCCTCCACTCTGCTTAAAATCCTCTTCATGAGCGCAGGCCACCAAATGCTGGTGCTGTTCTGGAAGGAAAAATCTTTCCAAGATCTTATATCAAGGCCCTGATAGGCCAAATAGTCCCCAAAATGCCAATCTTACTTTAGTAGGGGAGTTTGCTTGTGCATTGCTAGTGATGCTCGGACAACTGAAATGAGATGCACACACACACAAGCTGTATTTCACCCATCAAAAAGCAATTTCCAGATGGAATTTCTATAAGCCTCTGCAACAGCATCATGTAAAGACACATTATATGGTATCAGGAAGAAACCACATTGCTGCTTCATTAGGTGGTGGTGAAGGAATGGATTCACATCGTGTTTTGCGCACAATGAGGGTTTGAACTCGGGGGGTTTAATTTCAGCACTGTTTGTGCAAACACGCTGCAGCACAGACAGCTTTAGCCAGAGGCTCTGATGGGTCTTTCATTACAGCCTGCAGATAAAGCCCTTGTTATGGGGTCACAGAACAGAGACCTTCAAACCCCGCATCTCCGGGATGCAGAGAATCAGAAAACTGATGTTCTCCCTTTGCCTTGCTGAATAAGAGAGGCTTTGTTCAGGGATGCAGGGATACAGGTCAGGTCTGTGGCACAGCCACTTGCAAGAGATATTATTTCATCTACCTGCAATGAAGCTATGAGAAGAATGTGGCAGGTTCCTCTCGGCCTGCAGCAATGGAGAGCTATCTCCCAAAGGTGTTTAATATTAACTGGCCCAGTGCACATCTGTGAAAGGTTCGATTGTGTGCCTATCTGTGTGTATATGGAAACAGCACCTCCAAAGTCAGTGTTGTTGTCAATAGTGACAGGTTCCAGTGCTGGCCCAAGGAGGATGAGCCCTAAGCTCAGACCTTCCCATGCTGGGGGATGCGGCTGCACAGCAAAGGCATCATCGAGCAGCCTCTGATTAATGGTTCAGCTAAGAGAAAAGAAGGGGAGGGCAGGCAGGGAGCAGAAGGGAACAATGCAGCCCTGTTTGCATGCGGGAGCTCATAGAATGCTTTGGGTAGGAAAGGACCTTAAAGCTTATTCAGTTCTGATCCCCTCCTGGGGGCAAGGACACCTTCCATAGGCCAAGTGGGAGTTTGCTTTAGGATGGATGCGTTGGGAGCTCCTCCAGCAAAACCCACTGGGATTTCAATGCAGGCTTGGCCTTCACACTCATCCTCTCTGCCTCTTTGGGCCAGATGGTATCAGAAGCATTTTTGGCAAGGCTCCTCCTCACAAGGGCAGGGGAATCTTGCTTCACACAATGACAAAGAGATTTCTTTCCTTGCTGTTTCAGCTGCGTTTGTTTAGCAAGTGGACCACATCTAGGAAACACTGTTAAACACAGTCATTTTGACTCATCAGCTCAGAGACAGCTTTACCTACGTGCCCTCCAGTTCTCACAATGCATCTGAACGCAGTCTGGCAGTGGGTGGGTAGTTATTCCCACCTACACCTAAACTCATGTTTTGAAAGAGGAGTTGCAGGCTTGAAATTGTCTCATTTGCCACCAGTTATGTATTCAGGACTGGATTTTCCTCCCTTAAACCGCCTTCATTCAGGGAATCACCAGACAGTGGGGAAGGTGATGGTTAAATGGCGTTAAAAAAGGGAGGAAAAGGATCCTCGGTGATGCCTAGATGTTCCCTTCCGGGAGCAAAGAGCTTCAATGTGATCTTAGTTCATCTCTTTTCATAGATGACATGGTGTATAACCATCTTTGAGTGCTGTGTCCTCCTGAGCCTTGAGCACTGAGGGTGGAAGAGCAGGACAAAAGACCTGCCCCATCCGTATAGTCATTGCTTGATGCTGGTTTGTGTGGCTAGAGGGGAGGAAAGGAGATGGCGACTGCTCCTTGGTACCAAGAAGATGCTCAGGTGGGTCTTAGGGATGCCGTGCATCGCATCCAGTGACGAGTGCTGCTGGCTGGCTCAGTGTGCTCAGTCACTGTCCACTAGAGAAGATACCTCCCTCCTTCAAACACCATCGTGTGCACACCAGATGTATTCCCTCTGCTAACAGCATGTGGCTGTAGTCAACAGGCACGTGTTTCATGAGTGAGGCCAGCTGCAGGCCATAGCTGGATGGGGGTGAGATGCCTGCTCTAGCTCCTGCCCCTCAGCTGAGCTGGGACCCACCGGTCCAGATTTAAACCCAGATACTGATTTTACTGCTCCACTAATAGAACACAGCCATGAACGTCTCCAGCACTCATAGGCCTTTGGTAATGAAGGTTGATGTGGGAGGCTACGTGGGATGTTGTGCTAATGCCTGCCTATTGTTTTTCCCCTGGAGCAGACCTGTATTTATCCTAAGCTTCACAGTTAGAGCAGGAGCTGAGGGTTACAGATGGGTTCATTACTTCTAATCGTGTATTTAATGTGGGGAGAAAATGGCAACTAATAAAAGGGCAAAAGCTTGAGATACAGGACTGTGACTTCATAGAATCATAGAATCGTTAGGGTTGGAAAGGACCTTGAGATCATCCAGTTCCAACCCCCTGCCATGGGCAGGGACACCTCACACTAAACCATGGCACCCAAGGCTCTGTCCAACCTGGCCTTGAACACTGCCAGGGATGGAGCATTCACAACCTCCCTGGGCAACCCATTCCAGTGCCTCAGCACCCTCACAGGAAAGAATTTCCTCCTTATCTCCAACCTGAACTTCCCTTATTTCACATTGAACCCATCACCCCTTGTCCTGTCACTGCAGTCCCTGATGAAGAGTCCCTCTCCAGCATCCCTATAGGCCCCCTTCACACACACTGGAAGCTGCTCTGAGGTCTCCACGCAGCTTCTCTTCTCCAGGCTCAACAGCCCCAGCTTTCTCAGCCTGGCTCCATACAGGAGCTGCTCCAGCCTCTGCTCATCCTCGTGGCCTCCTCTGGACTTGTTCCAACAGCTCCATGTCCTTTTTATGTTGAGGACACCAGAACTGCACACAATGCTCCAGGTGAGGTCTCACCAGAGCAGAGCAGAGGGGCAGGATCACCTCCTTCGCCCTGCTGGTCACGCTCCTTTTGATGCAGCCCAGGATACGGTTGCTTTCTGGGCTGCGAGCGCACACTGAAGCCGGCTCATGTTCATTTTCTCATCAACCAACACCCCCAAGTCCTTCTCCTTGGGCTGCTCTGAATCTCTTCTCTGCCCAACCTGTAGCTGTGCCTGGGATTGCTCCCACCCAGGTGCAGGACCTTGCACTTGGCATGGTTAAACTCCATGAGGTTGGCATCAGCCCACCTCACAAGCGTGTCGAGGTGCCTCTGGATGGCATTCCTTCCCTCCAGGGTATCAACCGAACCACACAGCTCGGTGTCATCGGCAAACTTGCTGAGGGCGCACTCAATCCCACTGTCCATGTCAGCGACGAAGATGTTGAACAAGACCGGTCCCAACCCCGATCCCTGAGGGACACCACTCGTTACTGGTCCCCAGCCGGACATTGAGCCGTTAACCACAACTCTTTGTGTGCGGCCATCCAGCCAGTTCTTTATCCACCCAGTGGTCCATCCATCAAATTGATGTCTCTCCAATTTAGAGACAAGGATGTCGTGTGGGACAGTGTCGAACGCTTTGCACAAGTCCAGGTAGATGACATCAACTGCTCTACCCCTGTCCATCAGTTCTGTAGCCCCATCATAGAAGGCCACCACATTGGTCAGGCAGGATTTCCCCTCAGTGAAGCCATGCTGGCTGTCACCAAGCACCTTGTTGATTTCCATGTGCCTTAGCATGCCTTCCAGGAGAATCTGCTCCAGGATTTTGCCAGGCTCAGAGGTGAGACTGACTGCTCTGTAATTCCCCGGGTCATCCATTTTCCCCTTCTGGAAAATGGGGGTTATATTTCCCTTTTCCCTTTTTCCAGTCATGCCACCTTTTTCCCTTTTTCCAGACTTGCCACCACTTGGCTGTGGGTACCCTTTGTGACCCTTGTCAGTTGTCTGCACAAAGTCATTCAGCACTTTCCACCTCACCTCCATCCAGGGGGCCATGGATAGACTGATCGGACCCATGTTTCTCCTTCCAAGCCCTTTGAAGGGCTGTGGTGCCAATCCAGGCGCTGTTACCATAAGATATTGGTATAGGGCAGGATCCCTTAGGGTTTCTAGAGGGAAAGGAGAACACAAGGAGGTCTTCATCCTGAGGAATCTTGATGGAGACAGACATCCCTTGTCACTGGGCCATCATCATCACAAAGACTCCTCCTGGCTCCTTCAGATCTCTCTTTTGACAGCCAACTTCTCCCCTTCCTCCATCCTTACATCCTCACAGCCGATGCTGCCTGCAACCCCCTGTTTGGACCTTGCCAGCTTTATCCTGACTCTTTTCTATGGGGCTCACAGGGTCACTTGCTGATGAAGTTCATACTTTGCTCCTGAGGAATCGATCTGGGGGCTGGTGGTGGAGAGGCCGCCACGTGGGGAGATGGGGCTGGGGCAGCCAAGAAGATCAAACCCTGGTTAACCTTTGCTCAGGTGTGCTCCACTTGCCTGTTCAAGGGCTCAACTGCACCTTTCAGATAGGACAGAAGAGAAAATGCCTCATGTGACTGACCTGATAACACACCTTCAGTCCTGTTCTGCCTCTATTTAAGCGAGAGAGCCTATATTTAACTGCCATCCTGCAGCAGAGCAGCACCTAGTTTCCATCGAAGACATCAAACGGGGAGACTTCGGCTGCTGTCTGTCGCTTTCCCCACTCATTTCTCCTAACAGCTAAAATAAAATGCTTGTTTGTCTTCTCATCTGACTTTGTTGTTGACTTCCTGCCGCTCGCTCTATGCGAAGATGTGCTCAGGGCTAATTTTGTCCTGATGACATGCCACAAAGCATTTTATTCCGACGGTGGGGAAGGGATGCAGGAGCTGACTGTAATTCCCTCTTCCAGACTATGCCAGGACAAAATTAGTCCTTCTTGGTTTTATCCATGCCTATAGGGACCATCAATATAGTCACAGCGAGAAGCTTCCACGCTGGAAGACTCCAGTGCAGTGATTAGAGGAGAATAAGGGTGGCTGGGATCTGATTTACCTGCAGCAATAATTCATGCCGGTGGCTTTCCAACTATTTAAGTGCATTCATCTTATCTCCTGGAAGGGCTGTGGGGCTGCTGGTTAACCTACCACAGAGCAGGCAAACAAAGCTATTGTGCAAACAGGCCAAGTGTTTCCTGCCTTAGTGGACAAACAGTGTCTCCATCTCGAGTTGCTGGGTAACACCATTCACATGGGTTAGGTATAAGGAAGCTCTTCCCTGTGAGGGTGCTGAGGTGCTATCACAGGGTGCCCAGAGAAGCTGTGGCTGCCCCATCCCTGGCAGTGGGGCTTGGAGCAAGCTGCTCTAGTGGAAGGTGTCCCTGCCCATGGCATGGGTTGGAGCTGGATGAGCTTTAAGCTCCCTTCCAACCCAAACCCCGCTGGGATTCTATATTCATCCTCAGTGATCTCTTCAGGGCTCACCAGCCCACCACTGCCCCTGCTGCAATGGATACCTTGCATGGCCTTGTAATGAGCAAAATAAATGAAGGAGGGGTTGAAATACAGAGGATGTAATAGCAAAATAGCTCTGCATGTTCTCCCTGTAAGTGTTATTATGGTGAAATAATTGTGCCTAAGGGGACGCTTGCAGTCAGCACCCTCCTTGCACTTATTAGAGGCACAAAGGCCTCGGAGAAAGAGGAGTTAGGGCAAAGCACCTTAATGAAAATACTGGCAGCACAAACACAGGAAGGCACAGCTCTCCCTCCTGTTTGCCCTGCATTCCTTGAGTATTTGCATGGAAAACAATAGCATGTCCCTTACCGCTTCCTTCCCCTTGCCCAGGGCTACCTGTGGGGCAGGCGCGATGGGGATTTACCTCCCACCAGCCCTGCACAGGCAGACAGACAGGTCTTGGCTCACTTCCTGCCTGGGTAAATTTGGCCTTGCTTTTCTCATGCTTCATGTTCTTCTTCTGAACGATAGACAGCATTGCAACTGCCCCATCCTTGCTCAGTGCCCTCCATCCAGGTGCAGCACTGGTTTCATCACTGATGAATTAGGTGTTCCTTGCTCTTCCCCCAAAAGCCAGCTATGGGGGAATCTGTTGTGCTTTTGCAATACCCTGTCTCGTTTTCCAGACCTCCCCAACCCTGAGCAGAGAAGCTGTGGCTGCCCCATCCCTGGCAGTGTTCAAGGCCAGGTTGGACACAGGGGCTTGGAGCAAGCTGCTCCAGTGGAAGGGGTCCCTGGGGGTTGGAACTGGATGAGGTTTAAGGTCCCTTCCAACCCAAACCAGGCTGGGATTCTATGAAACGCAAGAAACCAACATCCAAACTGCTCTGATGTATTGGGGAGGAATGAGATAATCTGTGACAGTGAGAAAGATCCATGGATGGGTCATCAGATGGCCTTAGGCAAGTGTTTCTCCAGGGAACACGTCCCTCCTATGAGCCTGGAAGTAGGAAAAGGAGGTTTCCCCTACCTACAGAAGAGGTGAAACCCCACTTTTTCTTAGAGGAGGGTGATGCTGTGGTCAAAGACCATTCATCCCCTTCCCTCTGTTTCCACTCCCTGCAGCATCTCCTTCACCATCCCCACACCCCAAATAGCACCACACCACCTCCTCTAAGACCCTGTACGTGATGCCCTTTGCATTCCCACATCTCCAGCCTCGTATTTCCCTGCCAGAGCACAAAAATATTCCCTTCTGCACCGATTTCTCCTTTCCATAAGTGTGTAACGAAAAACGCTTTCAGGACGGGGTGTGAAATCTGCCTACGCCTGGTTTGAAGCAGCAGCACTGAGCTGGGTCCTAATGGAGCGGCTTCGAAAGTGATCACACACTGGGAATGTCACAGGAGTACAAAGGGGTTTAAGGAGGGTTTTAGAGGTGCATTGAACGTGGCTGGGGATATACAGTGAGGAATGAGCACAGCAGAAATCCCAGCTCTGCCAGACGGAGGCATTTAGAACAGCTTTGAGCATTCAAGGCTCTAAGCAGGATAAGGCGCTTTTAAACCTGAAAACAACATTCCCAATCCAAAATTCCATCTGTTTTCCTAGAAGCTGCCTCAAAATTCCTATGGAATTTCCTTCCATGGGCTGCTCCATGACTATCTCCATCGCCTGCACAGCCTTTAGCAGGGGGCATAGACAGTCTGCTCTTCATTCCTCTCCTCACAGCTGCTTGGAGGTGGCTTGAAAAGGAAACCATCCCCATCCCTGCATCCCTGCAGGAGCCTGCGTGGGATTCAACAGGCCAAGTGGAAGAAATACGCTGCAAATGTGCAAACTCTGCTCCTTTTTGGAGGCATTTTGCTCAGCAAATGGATGCTAAAAAGCAAATCACTGCCTGACTTCCGTGCTTCTGGAACCTCACGACTTAGAGGAGGATTTCCTCCCGGTGCCAGAAGAAGTTATTTTTCCCTTGATATTCCCAATGGCTGGACTATTTCTGCTTGGAATGAAAAGGAGACGATCCCTAGGCAGACACCCGAGCCTGTACAATTTCATCCCTGCTGTCTAAAGTCACAAGGACAGTCATGACTTTGTTATGTGCATCAGGCCCATACCTCCCCCCTCCGTACATCCACCTTTAAGCCTATGGGAAAACAGTGCCTGAAGCTCTGCCATGGCCCCAGCAAGCAGGCAAGCAACTAAAATGCTCCCATGGGATGTATTTCCATCAGGATTTCAGATAACCACAGCTCTGAGGGACTTTGGAGTTTGAAATGCCTGCTGTCAGCAGCACTGTAAGGAAAAGCAGCTACCAGCACCGCTGCCTGTAAGGCAGCCCTGCATCTCTTCTGCTTAAGGATGGGAATCCCTGCTTCAGATTAGGCTTTATACATTGATTTTTCAGCTCCAGTCTTTTCCTTCAGGGGAGGTTTTCCTGCTGGTGGGTGCCGTTTCTTGGGTTGTTTCTATGTCTCTTAGGAAAAGAGAGACAGCGAGCTGTTGGCTTTATCCGGGTAAGGATGAGCCTGGATCTGTCTTTCTCTTGCTTGTGATTTTGACAGCACATCCCCTCCTTTTCACCCATCTCAGGGCTGGCTCCATGCATAGGCCCAAAGGGTGGAAAATGGCCAGTTTCCATGGAAAAGAAGGGATTTATTGCTCTGAGGTGACTGTTTTGCCACCTTGCATCACGAAGGGCAAAAGATTCATGTCCGGGGTACAGTTCAGTTTTGCCCATGGTGCTGGGTGGCCCTGGACGTCCTTCGTGCCCTGATTCACCCATGATGTCAGTGTGCAGAAAACAGGCCCTGAGCGTGGTGTAGACACAACAAAACACTCATCCTTTTACCCAAACTTTCCAAGCTTTCCTTTGTCCCATCTTTCCCCCCTCCCCACCTTTCCCCACAGGGGCTTGGAGCAAGCTGCTCTAGTGGAAGGGGTCCCTGCTCATGGTAGGGGTTGGAACTGGATGAGCTTTAAGCTCCCTTCCAACACAACCCATCCTATGATTCTATGAAGCTGCTACAACTCAAGGACCCTGCACCAGGATGGCCACAGCGTGCAGAACAGGTCCAGGGGTCCCATCCATCCAAGTGGGAACCTCTGCTGTGCAAAACATCCCTCCTAGCTGGCTTTGAGACACAATCGCCTTCGATATAAGTACCCCAAAACTAGAAATGTGAATGATGTATTTACCCTCGTGACCACTCTGCTCCCTGCTGCCAAGCAGGGATTTACTGGTGCCCGGTTAGGAGCAGCTCGGGGTGTACAGAGCCATATATTCACTTGTGGAGATTTCCAGGTTGGCTTTTTATTTCAGCTACACCTTGTGTGTGTGTACATCCTATGTGTGTGTGTACATTCTATGTGTGTGTGTACATCCTATGTGTGTGTGTACACCCTGTGTGTATGTACATCCTATGTGTGTGTGTACATCCTATGTGTGAATATGTACACCCTGTGTGTATGTACATCCTATGTGTGTATGTACATCCTATGTGTGTGTGTACATCCTATGTGTGTGTGTACATCCTATGTGTGTGTGAATATGTGTGTGTGTACATCCTATGTGTGTATGTACATCCTATGTGTGTGTGTACATCCTATGTGTGAATATGTACACCCTGTGTGTGTGTATGCACATCCTATGTGTGTGTGTACATCCTATGTGTGAATATGTACACCCTGTGTGTATGTACATCCTATGTGTGTATGTACATCCTATGTGTGTGTGTACATCCTATGTGTGTGTGTACATCCTATGTGTGAATATGTACACCCTGTGTGTATGTACATCCTATGTGTGTGTGTACATCCTATGTGTGAATATGTACACCCTGTGTGTGTGTATGTACATCCTATGTGTGTGTGTATGCACATGTTGCTCCCCGGGGTGAACAACTTCCAGACATCATGGTTCAGAGGAGGAAGACGTTGGTGATGTGTGACGAAGGCCAGGTTGGACACAGGGGCTTGGAGCAAGCTGCTCTAGTGGAAGGGGTCCCTGCCCATGGCAGGGGTTGGAACTGGAGGAGCTTTAAGGTCCCTTCCAACCCAAACCATTCTCTGCCTCTATGTGTGATGCAGCCGGGGGTTCGCTGCCCTTTTGGGGCTCATCGTTTCCAAACCCCACAGTACATTACCAAGCCCCCCACGGCTTTCCCAGCCCTTCAGGGCTCCCAGAGCCCAGCTTTGGGGCATCACCCCCATGTAGCTCAGTTACCCCCTTGGCAGCGATGCCCCAACCTTTCCCTTACCAGTGTAACCCCCAGACCCGAACCCTTGCGGCTTTGCTTGCTTGCAGGGACACCCCAGGACACACGGGCTCCTCTTTGGGTGCCTCCTGCTTCCCTTCCTCCTCCTCCTCCTCCTCTTCCTCCTGCCGCCGGCTCTCCGGGGCGGAGCCGCCCGCCCGATCCCCCGCCCCGCACCGGGGAGCGGGCGGCAGAGCCGAGCCGAGCCGAGCCGGGCTGCGGGGGACGGGGACCCGGACCCGGTGGTGCCAGCTCCCTTCGCTGTCCCTATCGCACCCCTGCCACCGGGGGAGGAAGGGGGTGGTGGTGGTGGTGGTGGTGGTGGGGAGGGGGAGCAGCAGGGGTGTCCCCCTCCGCCCCGATCCCATCCCGGGGCTTAGCGACCTGGAGGCTTTCCCAGCGGCGGCAGGTAAAGGGTTGGACCGGTTGGAAGGGGAGGAAGGGGTGGCCCTTAGCATCCTGCATCCCCCCTGTCCCCGCGGTGGGGTGGTGGTGGTGGTGGTGGTGAGGGGGGGGGTGATGCTGAGCCGGGGCTTGTGTGTATTGTGATATTCCGGGTTTGACCCCCAAAAGGTGCTCTGTTGTCCGAAAAGGTGATTCTTTACCCCAAAAGGTGGTTCTTTGCGCTCTGTGCCCCCCCCCCCCCAAAAAAAGGCGCTCCCCACCATCATGGGTGGCACCCCTAACAGGGAGCATCCCAAGCAAAGTTATGGTGTGGTGGGATGCTGCTGTGTGATGGGGGATATGAGTGGGCACCCACCCTAAGGACAGGTCTCAGGGTACTCCCTTGGGGCTCCAGGCCCCCCCAAGTTGCCAGGGTATGGATCCAGCCACCCCCTTTCTCCCCATTAAACCCTGCTTGTTTTACAGGTAATGCTTCATTTTTATACATGGCTTTCAAAAGAATGGCATCTGCAGTGTCCCACAGCCCCAGGGCTTTCCACTGGGATTGTCCAGCGCTGTAAAACCCTGAGACAGCAAAATCCCAAAGGAATTTATTGTTCCTTGCCCCGCTGCGTGAGCACCCTGTGCCTATCCAGCACCCAAACTCCCCTGGCACGCTCCGAGGATGCGTTAGGGATGTCCTGGATGGCTCTTAGGGACAAAGCCCCATGTTAAGGTCCCCTATTTCTTCCCAGCCCTGAGCAGAGAAGGTGAATATAAAGGGTATTATTTTGTCTGGATGCTTGGCAAAGGAATTGCTTGGAAAAAGGAATCATTCAGGAAAAAGAAGGGGGGGGAAAAAAGAATCAATCTCATTGCTGTTTTATAGAAGCTCTCTCCCAAGTCCTGTCTATCCACTGCTTGGAAAACTGGGCTTGGAGGAGTTGCAGTGGAAATGTGAGCCTTTCCTCTGGAAAAGGTCTGGTGTAGCAATTCCTGATGTTGGAAGCTGTGAAATTTCACCCCTGGCGAGATGGAAACGGGGGTTCTTCAGCCAGGCTGAAAACCTGCCTTTGTCAAACTCCCCATGTACCGGGTGTTTAGGGGTGGGTCTGTGTTATTGCTGCTCATCGTGCTGGCTTACGGGTTGTTTTGGGGCTGGGAAGGGATTACGGGTAGATAATCGGCACGGTGGTGACCGTGCTGCATGTGAAACGAAGCAAATATTGAGTTATGGTTCTCTTTGTCCCTCTACGAAGGGAAATGAGTGTTTGCTCAGTAAGCCCGTGTGGGTTTTCCTCTGTTAGAAAGTTAGGCTCTGTGTGGAGAACGTTAAACCCTATTGCGCTGCTCGGATGCTGTGTTCTCATTGGGGTGCTCCCAGCAGCCAGGACATTTCGACTCGTGTATTAGGGAGCAAAGTTATTCCTAAAGAGCTTTTTTAGGGGTTGGAATCGCAAGGTGGGGAGGGATAAGTGCCTTTTGCCTTTGTTCCTCCATACATATTGCCAGCTTGCACTTGGCAGGTGTGGCTGGGGAAAAGCTGAACTAAATGGATTTCCTGCCTTGCATTTTGCCTGTGTTCACCAGTCATGATTGCTACGGGAAGTGGTCCATTAATACATTATACAGCCTTCATCCACCTGAAGCAGTGATGCATCCTGAATCCTTAATCCTGCTGTTTTAACCTCTTTTCCTCCATCATGACGTCTTCACACCAGTATCCCAGCACTGTTTAGCTCCGGAATATCTCTCTTTGCTTTAGAAGGTGTCAAATATAAGCTCTGCTTTAAGGCAGAGTTAATGTTAGAGTGGGTGTCTCTGTCAAGCTGTACTTTCTCTGTCAAATAAGCATGTTCCTCTCTTCCCTGGGATGAATCCCGTGCTTGAATGCGAAGCATGCCAACGAGCAGCGCCAATGAAACGAGTTCTGCTTGGATCCATCTATTTGGTGTCAAGTTGTAGGTTCAGCGGCTGCTGGCTTGGAATTAATGATAAGGGGGCTTGGTTTTGCAAGGCAACAAATTGCTTTTATGAAGCAGGGAGATTCTAACAAGATACTGAGGCGGTTGCGGAGGCCAGGGACTATTTGTTGTAGTTTTATCCATGAGCTGCCATGGGAATTCGATCCTGCATTAAAACTGCTGTAGTTTTTCATGCTGCTCAATGCCCATATCAGTATATTTAGGGTTTTGTTGTGTGTTTTCTTCAGGTGTGGGTGACAGTAACTCAGTTGCAAATGGTCTCCCAGGTTGAGCTGAAGATGCTGGTAGCAGATGGCTCCTTCACCCTGTTGTTTGCTACGAGGCACTTTGATGCTCACAGGTGGTGGAAGTTAGAGCTGGGTCCCCTTTTAACAGCCACACCTGCAGGGAAGATTGTCCTTTAACTCACTCTGGAAGGCTTCCTGAGGGTGATGATGAAAGGATGTGGTTGTACCTTTGAAATCCTCATGGCATTGCTGCTGTAGAGCTACGGGCTGGTGTGGGAAGGTGCGGTTATCACTGACATTAAGGGTGTTGTGGTTGGGTGAAGATGGGTGCTTAGGGCTCCTCCTGAGAGCAGCTTTCCTACAAACATGGGGTGTAGGAGCTTGCTTTCCCTGGAGGCTGGTTTGGAGCTCCTTTCTCTTGGGAAGGTGCATCCAGAAAGGCTATTGCCCTATCCACAACCCCTTTAATGGGATGCTTTGCACCTTCTTGATATTGAGATGAAGGAATGGGATCCACCTGGGAGCCGCTTGGCTGTGTCCATAAAGAGGCTTTGGTAGGCTGCAGCAGCTGGTAATTAAGCTTTAAGGAGACCAAGTGGTGGTTGCTCACCCTTGTGAGCTAAGTCCTTTTGGTGTGAGGAGGCTGCTTTGGGCTCTGCTGGTGCCGGTTGTGGGGTGAGTGATGTTCTGGTTTACAACAAACCGTTTGCTCTGGGCTGTTTCTTGCTCTTCAGTAATCATTGTATGGAGCTGGTGTGAAGCTGAGCAGCTCCTTCTGCTCAGGAGAGGGCAGTGTCACACCAACGAGTGCTTCCTTACCCACGCTGGAATACATGGAGGGGAAAAGCTTTGCCCACCTAGGGGTCCAAGAGGGTCTTGTAAGGGTGCAGTGTTAGTGTGTATGTGGGACCCAGGCACCTCAGTCCTTCTCCATCCCTCCTCAAGCCAAAGATTCCTCTTCCAGCTCTTCTCCCTGATGGTTCTCCCTTACCCTGAGTATGCTACTGGTGTTTAACAGACCTTGGTAGGGATACTGTAAGAGTGATGCTGGGAAAAGGGATTTAAAAGGCTGTTTATAGCAGTTGCTTTTGCCTGCCAGCCCCTCTATAAACAGTGATTAGATACAGCTACTTTAATGCATGCCTTGACTTTCCAAGTCTATGAAGAAGCTGAATGCTGGTGGTTTTGCCTTGGCTGCTTCTCCCTCTTTAGCTCACCACTGCGTCCTCCTCACTTCCCCCCAAAATACCCCCAGATAGTGGCAGGCTGCTGCCTGTGTGTTGGTTAAATAGCTCATCGTTGCTCAATAACCTCAGAGAAAAGCCTTGGTTTTATAGGGAATGAAACAGTTGGGGAAGCTTTCTGCCAAGGAGTGGTTTCAAGGTCCAGAGTGCTCCCCTGAAGGGTATTCAGTGCAAACAGGACCCTCTTGGGGTGCTAGAGGGGAGTTCTTCCATGCTCATGTCTATCTCCATGCATCGTGTGTTGTCACATACTGAATCTGTTGCGCATCATGATTCAGCTCTGAATCTTTGGGCAGATTCAGCTTTCTAAAACTATGGGGTTTGGTGGGTATTCCTTGCACTGATTTATTGGGATTTGTGGCTGCTGGTCCAGGTGTTGCTGGTGTGGGCTGTTATTTCCTTCCCGCTGGATAAAGGGTGGGATGGGGATAGGAGGGAGGCAAAAAGCCCCTTTCTTTGGGTGATGCACAAATCTGGGCTCCCACATCTGTGCTGCTGGCAGCTGATCTCTGTCTTGGAAATAGCTTGTCCTGCTTTTACTGTAATTCCTTAGTCATGACAGAACTGAATCCTCCTGTTCCCGAACCACTGCGTCTCTGGCTGCTTGGGAGCCAGCTTTTGGGTCCAGGCTGCTGGATCCCAGAGTACTTGGAGGTGATGGGCTGCAAGTTTCTGCTGCTGTTGGCTGGGAAGGCTCAGAAGGATGTGTTTCGCTTTCAGATTTACCGTGTGGCACTGTGCTAAAGCAGCTTTTATCTTGTGCTTTTCCCCCTTCAAGCAAGCTTGCCTTTAATTTTTAATCTTTATTTTCTTTATATCTTGCCATTTTTTCCTTAAAACTCTGCTGTAACTTGTACAACCTCTTTATAAATGTCTCATCCCCACACTTTTGCCTCCCTTCCCCCCTTTCTGAGCTGAAATGAAACTTCTCCCTCCCTCAGCCTGAGGTTAGATGCAGTTTTGGGCTCCTATTTACACAGCTTGCTCAGGGGAAGCATCTCGCATCTGACTTAAATAGCACAAGGTGAAGATCAGCATTTCCTTTAGTAGGTATTTTGGGTGTAGCATTTAAAAGGATGTAATGGACTGGCTGTACCCTTCAATGTCCAAGTGTTGTTCTGAGCCACTCTAATAGATTATATCTTGGGCCACTTAACCTCCTATTGATGAATCTCTTGAGTTGACAGTCCCCTCATCATAAATCAGATTGCCTGAGTCTAAAATCAAGTCAATGGGCCTGTTGCCTACTGCAGAATTGCAGCAAAGCAGATAAAATAGATTAGGTTTTCAGGCGTGGAGATGGCTACAGCACCGTGGATGCCGGTTGGGAGCTGGTACCCAAAGGTGATAGGGTGATGCACTGAGGGCTCTATGAGGGTGTTGGGAGGAAGGTGTAATGTGGAGTAGGTCATTGAAGAGCATGGGGAGGATTTGAGGCTTGTGCCTAGGATTCCTTCTTGAATCCTGTGTTCAGCTCTGGGTCCTTCACTCCAAGAGAGACATTGAGGTGCTGGAGCAGGGCCAGAGAAGGGTAATGGAGCTGGTGCAGGGCCTGGAGCCCAAGTGTGATGGGGAAGGGCTGAGGGACCTGGGGGGTTCAGTGTGGAGAAGAGAAGGCTCAGGGGGGACCTGATGGCTGCCTACAAGTGCCTGAGAGGAGGATGGAGCCAGGAGGGGCTGGGCTCTGCTCCCAAGGAACAAGGGATGGGACAAGAGGAACCGGCCTCAAGCTGCACCAGGGCAGGTTTAGATGGAGCTGAGGTCTGGGAGCTTCCCAGATCACAGTAACTGGAGGTTCTACTGGTGCCTAAACTCTGTCTCTGAGAGGGATGGGGAGGGTTGAGGCTTGTTTACAGGGACTTACCATGGTGGTGAGGTCACTCTTGGGTATTTGGGTGGATTTAGCATGTTTGCTTTTTATTTAAGAGGTAATTAATGCTTTCCTTGGGATTGAAATGCTTCCTGCATGCCTCAGCTGCTGATGTAGGAAGGAGTCATCCAACCCTTTGACCTTTCTTGGAGACAAAAAAGGCCTTTTGGAGAAGAGGTCTATGCACAAACCCAGCCTCTCTTCCTTGCCCCACTACTTCCTTGTAGGAAGAAGCCCCATAAAGAAGTTCCTTGAGGCTGTGATCTCTTATAGGCAGTGGCCTGATACAGCAGTGATTGTTTGCAGGTGGTGTGGGCATTTTGATGTCAATCTACCCACTAATTATCCATGGATCTCGTCAATGAGGCTTTTAAATGGCAGTTAAACCTATTGCAGATGGAAAGGGAGCAAACAGGCAGTGATTGCGGCTTGGGCTGGGTGTCCAGGCAGGAATCCAGCTGAGTGATTCGCTCCATTTCTCTTTATCTCTTTGGGTTATGATTTTTCCATCTGTGGCTATTGCTTGAGCGTAGAGATTCGCACTGTAATAACGGCTAAGCAGGCTTTGTAATCCACGGCTGGTTTTGGAGCCCTGGAATCCATCAAGCCAAGAGGTAAGGTGAGACTTGTGGCTTCTCAAAAGGTCTATTTTTAGCCGTGTTCCTGTTCACATGCAAATGATGTTTATCATGAAGGACTGCTCTGCACTTCATACCCTGAACTTGGGAGCTGTTTTCCGGCTTTCACACAGATGGCAATGTCTCATCTTTCCCTATGCTCCCAAGCTGAGTCCTGCGAGCTCCTGAACCACTTGCAACCACGTGTTGCATTTGATGCTCTCTAAGTATATAGTGGTGGGTGGCTCTTATCTTAGGGGTGGGTTACCCCAATTCTTGAGCATTAGCCTCAAGAGTTGCTGGTGCCTGAGAGCCTGCAAGCTCCTTGTAGTTCTTGTCTCCTGTTTCTGCTCCTGCCTGAAACTTGGAAGCAGAATGGGTGTTAAAGAAGCAGCTAAACTCATTTAGCTCCAAGTTAATCACTGGAACGCAGAGTGCTTGCGGCCCTCATTAAAAGCCTAATTTAAAGCACAAGGTTGAGAGCTGGGCTGGAGATAGTTTCCCTTATCACAAGTGTTTCCTAATCTGTCTCCTTTGCATAAGGATTCTGTGTGTGTGTGGATCTCCAGCCTCTTGCTGTGTGTTAAAGGAATGTGGTGTATCTGTGGGGAAGACAGCTGTATATGTTAAAACGTTAATGTGATGGGAATAGGTGGGCTCTGGTGTCTCTTGTGCTATCAGGAAAGCCCTTTTGCCTTGCAAGGTCGCGCTGCTGCGTGGATGCTTGTTGCTGAAACACAAACTGTGTGGGTTCTCCTTATACAGCTTTGCTTTGCAAAGGGAAACAAAGCTGCTTGTGTGTTTATAGCAACAGAGATGCTGTCCCTGAGAACCCGGGCAGGAGCGATGCTGCTGAAGGCCATTGGGGAAGAAATGTCTTTCCTTGAGTTGGTACCCAGGCGCGTAGCAGCCCTGCAGCGTGCTCTGATTTGAGCTCTGCTCTTGAGCTTGCATGGGGTATGGGAATTAAGACGGGTAGTGAGGAGCTTAAAACTTACCCTGTGGTTTGCTAGGCCTCTAGGGCTGGAAGGGAGGCTCTGGATGCAAGAGGGTCTTGGTGCAAACCATTCCAGAAAGCCCCTCTGGGGAGGGTGGGCATCTCTCCTGCTGTCACAGGAGCAGCGTGAAGGCAGGGACCTGATGCTGTTAGTGTGTTCGACACCTCTAACTTGGAACCTTTAAACCCCAAACTGAGTAGTCCACCCAGAGCACCTTGTTTTAGTGACTGGGGTTTAGCATCCACCGACCCCTTTCTTGTGCTTTGCTTAAGGCAGAAGCATGTAACTGAAGCAGCTGGAAGCTGTGAGCATTGTCTGAAGTGAGATTGCAGAATCAGAGTGGTTTGTGTTGGAAGGGAGCTTAAAGCTCATCCAGTTCTGACCCCTGCCATGGTTAAAGCCATTCTCCTTGTCCCAAGCCCCTCTCCAGCTTTCCTGCAGCCCCTTTAGGCACTGGAGCTGCTCTACGGCCTCCCCTTAAGGAATCTTCTCTCTCCAGTCCTTAAATCCAAGCTTCTTGTGTAACAGTCTGACTGTAGCGTGTGCTGTATCGGACCCATGAGGCATCACTCTGCTCTCTTGGCTTCTCCCCCCAGCTCAGGCAAAACATTGGCTTTTTTCCCTATTTCCATGAACTTTGTATCGTGGCTGCGTGTTCCCTGGAGGGACGTATCGGGCTGACCCACTGAAGGTCTGGAGTCGGCTCCGCTCCTGGCGCAGTTTATGGGCTGGATGTACGGCTGCCCTTGTCTAGGGGCCGTGGAGGGTACGTGGGGTGATGAACAGGGAGCCCCTGAGGTCACAAGCTTGGTCAAATGGGGTCAGAAGATGACGTGCCCACTTGTGTTTGCGCGCCCTCCCTCCGCAGGCATTACGTGCTTCTCCCTATCTCTGCTGATATTTGCAGCCGTGATAAGGGAGGTTCAGAGCACACAAGTGTGCTCTGCTGCAGATAAAACCGACTGTGTGCAAGAGCCGTTCCAGCTGGGAGCTCATCAGCACCATTGAAACCATCAGAAAGCCGGAGAGATAGGGGTGGTTTGGGTCCTTCAGTGCGGAAACATCCAGCAGGGAACGGTGCTGGAAGTGCTGCTGCTCCGTAAGTCCCTCTCAAATGGGCTTTTCATAAAGGAAATGGGCAATTTGGGGCTTGTGAACCGGTCGAGCAAGTGTCTGAAATGCTTCTGTGCTGTATGAGTGTGCGTGTAATGAGCTGGGGATGGTAGCTGGTCTCAGCTTGGCTTGAAATGGAGGGGTCTGCCTTCTTGCATCTCTGCAGGTTGCTCTTGGCTTGGAGAAAGGGTTCTTGGAGCTTCTATGTAGCTATTGAACACCAGGGCAGGGAGGACAGTTCTCATTGATGCTCTTTTAGGGCACTGGCTTTTGGAAGGATGGCAAAACCATGGGTTGAAAGTGGTAAAGGGTGCAGTGGTATAGATCTGGGCCAGGAATCATCTTAATTTGGATGGGTGTGATTCCCAGGAGCTCCCATGTGTTACCTGAATGCACTGAGAGGAATGGGGGGCATGCTCCAGTCTGAGTGTGGGCATGTCTTGTTCCCCTCAAATTGGGGCAGCTGCCTCCATGCTTATGCAGACATCTCCATCCTCTTGGGATCTGCAACACGGAGCCTTCTCCAGAGGATGGATGCCCACAGCTTCTGTCTGAAAGTGTGACCAGGGTTTGTTGTGCTGAACTCCCCAGGAGAGAGATGTGGTGATACCTGCTTCACAGGAGGGTGGTGGGATCAGAAACTGCCTTTCCTTTTGGCATGAGGAAATGAATCTCCATGGAATGGAATCTTCACCCTCTATAAAGCTCCTTCCCCATAAGGGATGCAGTGTGGAGGTTGAAACCAGGCAGCCAACAAGAAGTCAAGGGACCTGGAAAGGGAACCTGTTTCTTTGGCTGCTCCCACTAGGAAGTGGAGCCAGGATGGGAAGGGACATTCCTTGCTTGCTTCCTTGTGGTTATTCATGACTCCTGCCAGAAACATGCAGAAAGTCATGGGAAAAGAGGCTCAAACCTGATGTTCATCTGCTTTGGTCATGGCAGGAAGGTCCTTTGAGGTTGCTGCCTTCTTGCACGAGTGCCCCCTCTGCTGCGAACACAGGACAAATTGGTCCTCATTCTTGCCATGTGTATTAGGCCAAGTGATGGCCTGGCAGGTGATGGAGGAGGAAGGAGCTGGGACTTGGCGAGAGGGATGCTCGTATAGCATGATATATAGCAGAAACATGTCCACCCTCTGCAAAGCCATGCTCGAGGGTTTAGCCTGGTTGAACCAGGGTTGGCACGAGGAACATCAGCCCTGGTTGTGCTGCAGATAGGCTGAGCCGTTGAAAGAGATGGCTTTGGACAGGAGTGGGAGCAAACACCCATTGCTGTTACGTGCTGCTGTACACAAGGTCACTGTGACCGTCTGGCTCCCAAACTGGGCAGTTGGGCTCACTCTTTGAGCAAACAATTGCTGCTGCTCAGCCGTGTAATCAGCTAATAGGATTAAACACAGCATCCAGTGCTCCGAGCTTGGCTTTGTGATAGCAACCTCATCCAAAGAAGCCAGAGCTAAAGTAAGTGGAAATGGGACTTCCTGGGGTTATCCAATTGCAGTACTTCATGTAGCAAAGCCATCTGGCTCCTACCAGAGTTGATACCCTAATCAGTGTACCTGAATTCACTCAATGTTGTGAAGCTGGGGAGAAGGAGCATCTCTTGGTACTGATTATGGCTCAAACACGTTGTGCTTGAGGCAGTGTCTCCTGTGAAGCTTCTCTTGGTTAAATACTGGAGGTGGGAAACACAGACCAGCCTTTTGCACTGAGAGAATGTGATTGCAGTGATTTCAAACCCTCTTTTTACCTCGAGAGCTGTTATCGGGATCCCTGACCCATTTCATACTACTTATAAGAAGTTCTCTGCTTCAAGTTGCAAGTGAAATACAACCATGGTGGGGCCTGGGGTTAGATCTGGGAGGAATGAAAACGAAGCGAGTGCTAGTAGGAGGAGGCAGCAAGAACAGCTTAAATCCTGTTCCACGTGTGCCATCCCCCCTTTAACCCTTCAGTCCCTGGCATCAGCTCTGGACCTCGTGCTCGTTTAATTGCTGATGTGGGGTTGTTTTTCCAACCCTTTGTTAGGCACCAGATGATGGTTTATGAAGGCAAGAGGGACATCTGGGAGAGAGGAAAACTGCTCCAAGTGCTTGGTCAAGCTCAATGTTGTGTCCTCCGTGTACATGTCCCAGCCACTGCTGCCTTCTGGCTGCTTTTGCCTGGCCACCTAAATCTTACTGGTAGGGGTAAGCCAAGGGGAATGGCTTGAACCTGCCCGAGGGGAGACTGAGCTGAGCTCTTAGGCAGAAGCTCTTCCCTGGGAGGGTGCTGAGGCGCTGGCACAGGGTGCCCAGAGAAGCTGTGGCTGCCCCATCCCTGGCAGTGTTCAAGGCCAGGTTGGACACAGGGGCTTGGAGCAAGCTGCTCCAGTGGAAGGGGTCCCTGCCTGTGGCAGGGGTTGGAGCTGGATGATCCTAAGGCCCCTTCAACCCAAACCATTCCATGATTACTGCTCTGTTTCAGCATTGCCTGAAGCTGATGAGATGTTCTGCAGCCAAACTGGCATTTTTTACTGACAGACCCCCTAGTTTTGGCCCCCCTAGTTTTGGCCCCCCTAGTTTTGGCCCCCTAGTTTTGGCCCCCTAGTTTTGGGCCCCATAGTTTGGGCCCCATAGTTTGGGCCCCATAGTTTGGGCCCCATAGTTTGGACCCCATAGTTTGTTTGGGCCAGGAAGGTATGAAACAAACATTGCCTAAACCACTTGTGGCTGCCAGCTCTCCTGAGCCAGCTCTTGGACAGGGGTGTGAATAAAACCCTGTTGTGTCTCATGCACCATCAGGTTTAATGCTTGTTACATGGCAGAGCTGTGGAGAGAAATCATTGGGCCGAGGCAATGTAGCTGGTATTAAAAGAATAAATACAGCTGCAGGTGGCTGAGCTTGGAGGTAAATCAGGCTGTGGCTGCTTGAGTGGGTCTGCAGGGATTGCTGAGGTGTTTGGGTTCCCCAGGGGCTCATTGTTACTTGGGATGTTTGGGAATTTGGTCCCACTGCTGATCCCTGAGAACACCACTTATGACTGGCCACCAACTGCTTTCCATTAACCCATGCTGACTGGGCCTGGGGTGCTTATATAGTACTTGGAATCATAGAACAGTTGGGGTTGGAAAGGACCTCAAGATCATCCAGTTCCAACCCGCCTGCCATGGGCAGGGACACCTCACACTAAACCATGGCACCCTGTCCAACCTGGCCTTGAACACTGCCAGGGATGGAGCATTCACAACCTCCCTGGGCAACCCATTCCAGTGCCTCAGCACCCTCACAGGAAAGAACTTCTTCCTTATATCCAATCTAAACTTCCCCTGTTTCAGTTTGAACCCATCACCCCTTGTCCTGTCACTACAGTCCCTAATGAAGAGTCCCTCCCCAGCATCCTTGTAGCCCCCTTCACACACTGGAAGCTGCTCTGAGGTCTCCACGCAGCTTCTCTTCTCCAGGCTCAACAGCCCCAATGTTCTCAGCCTGGCTCCATACAGGAGCTGCTGCAGCCCCTGATCATCCTCGTGGCCTCCTCTGGACTTGTTCCAAGAGCTCCATGTCCTTCTTATGTTGAGGACCCCAGCACTGCACACAGTGCTGCAAGTGGATGCTTATGAGAGCAGAGCAGAGGGGCAGGATCACCTCCTTCAGCCATCACTAAGCTGTAGACAATCAAAGCACTCTCTAACACACAGGGGTACCCCACCACCTCTCTTTCCTTGCCTGTCCCTTCTGATGGGTTCATAGCCATCCACAGCTGCATTTCAGTAAGCTCAACTTTTCCAGTGCCTGCTCTATTGGGTGGGAATCTAACTCCAATGACAAGTTCCCGGTCCTTTTAGCAGGTCAACTGATGGGAAGGCAACAGCCCCTCCTGCAGAGCAGAGCTGCAGCTCACTGTTGGCAGCCCTTCAGATGTGGGTGCCTTTCTGGTTGCAGACACATGGCACTCAACCACAGAGCATCCTCTTTGTTGGGGTGAGATGTCTAAAGCAAGTATCTGTACCACTGAGCTTGTGATGAAACTGAGATTTAAAGCCTTGTCTTGCAATCCCTGTCCCCAAATACACTCTGCAGGTATGCTTTCTTCTTCCATTAAGCACAAATGTTCTCCAAGAGCTGACATGGAGAGCTTGGAGGGTGGTTGAAAGACCCTATAGAAGGATCTGGGTGGCCTTTGTGGGGATGGAGGCGACTTGATGGAGGTTCATCTTTGGTGATGGGCTGGAATGGGTAGGCGGCAGTGCTTGCAATGGAGGTGGTGAGGCATGCCTGGGAGGTGGGAAGTGCTGTAGGCTGAGATCATAGAATCAACTAGTGGGAAAAGGCCTTTATGATCATCGAACCCAACCATTACAGTGAGAGAGGGACTGGGAAATGCTGTGTAGGAACTTTCGCCTGGCTCCATCATTTTAGTGCATAGTTTTTGTTCCACTGTGATGGTAACCTCGGTGTAATGTCACTGTTTCACACGAGCAGCTGTACAGTTCTGATAGAAAGAATGGAATATGTGGGACGGGACAAGAAAAGGGAATCTGCAATGGGTTTTTTTTTCTCCTTCTCTTTTCCTTTCTAATGGTTTTTCTCCAGTGCAACAGCCAAATAATGAGTACTTGATTGGTGATTCACAGCCACCCCAGTGATGGATGGTAACTGGATACCATAAATACCTTCAGCTTTGGACAGAACCTGCCCAAAATAGCTGGGAGCTCTGAGGGTGCTCCTACTTGGCAAAGGGCTCTGCTCACTTTATCCCGATCGTGGCAGTGGGATGAGGTCACAGAGCATCTTTGGAGTCAGTAGGGTGCAAAGGTGGTAACGGGAAAACCTTGCTGCTGCTGCCACAGTGACACAGGGACTGTTTCATCTCCTCGTGGGATGCTCATGGTTTGAGGCTGCAACCCATTACCCCAAGCTTTGCATTCCAAGTGCTTTTTGGTACGCAGGGATTGGACTGGGAATGTAACAGAGGTCTTCAACCCCAGCAGCTCCTTTCAAAAGCAGCTTGTGATGATTTCGAGGCATCTATCCCAGTAACATCAGCTGGGGCGGGAGTAAGTTCCCAGTCGTATGGGTCTGATTACAGGACGTGAGCTATCTTTAGCTGCTTTTCCCCTTGAGAAGCATTTGCACATGGTGCAGAAGTGTCTGGCAGCTGAACCTGTCTCGGTTTCACCCCCACCAGCCTGGCGTAAAGAGACTCTGTGGGTTGCTCCGTGAATAATACGGAAGGAGGGCAGCAGGGAATGTGTTGGCTCCTTGTGTGCGATATGGAAATGGCACTTTCCCATGTGGAGGTGGGAATCCGTGGGGGATGTCACTGCATGGGCGGATCTTAAGGTTGATGCTAAACTGTAAAGCATCGTGTTCATGGTGCTTATTCACACACGTTCCCGGCGGAGGTGGGAGCAGCCCGGGGGTTGCTGTGAATGGTATGACTTGGTTTCTCCCAGTGCTGCTGGCAGAAGAGTGGTTTTCAGACTAAACACGGGTCGTTTTAGGACAGCTCCTGAGCTGTGATGGGGTAAAACACAGGACAAAGGGAGAACGGGTTCAATCAGGAGAGAGTTTGAGGCAGTTCTGTGCCCTCACCTTGACCCATTGCTACTGACCTGAAGGGGCTGCGAACCTGGTGAGTAACCCCATAGCATAACACACAGTGTTGTAAAATACAATGTGATGCTGATGGGTAGGATGAGAATGGGAGGTGAGGGGCTGCTGAGGGAATATTCAAAGTCCTCAAAGTACTTGGTCCCTCTGGAGCAAAAGGGGTGGAGAAAGTAAATCTTCTCTAAGATGCTATTTTCCAAGGGTCTCCTTGTTCAGGGATGGATGTGCTGGCACACGGGACGTTAGTGGGATTTCTCTGCTGTGAGATATGGGGAACTTTGTTACTCAGACTTGTGGTTTTCTGGCAATAGAAGAGCTTGCATTGCTGATACCTCAGCCCTTTTATGGGAAAGGCGAGGGGTGATGGGCACAAGTTACTGCTGGGGAGATTCCCAAGGGACACAAGGGGGAAATGTTTCCTATTAACAATAACCAGGCACTGGAATAATCTCCCCATGGAAGTGGTGACTCCCCTTCATTGGACTCTGTTTAGATTGGGCTGGACAGGGTGCTGGGACATCCAGTCTGGGTCATGCTTTGCATGGAAAGGTTGGAGCAGATGATGTTTGAGGTCTATTCCGACCTGGGTTTCCATGATTCTGTCCCTGTATCCTGGGTCTGATGCTGCACAGCTCACAGGCTAAAGCCAGTTGATGGGACAGTGGTTACCTAAATGGGGTGGCTGCTGAAAACATGGTTACAAATGTCACTGGTTATTCTGGCTTGGAAGAATCAAGTGTCCAACACAACTTCCCATGCAGTGTTTGCCTGGTTGAGTGGGGCTGAGGAAGATGCTGGTGACCATTCCAGTCTTAGTGGCACTGTTCCTGCCCATTGGCTGTAATGGGAGCAGCATCAAACTGCATCCAAGCTGTCACTCAGCACAATCACTCTGCAGTCAGTCACTGGCCTCCTGGTGCTACTTTTGGCAGTGGGGTAACTTGGCTCCACAGCCTTTATTCAGCACGAGCAGATTTGTCACCCAGGAGCTTAATCACTCGTAATTACAGTGTTGAATATCACATTTCTGATTTCCTGCAGGCCTGCTTGCTTCATGTTTGGCTTTCCATCCTCCTCCAGCTCACTAATGCAGCCTCTCTTCCTTAAGACTACTGATAGTGCTCTAGTCTTTCTAATAGCACTTCTTTTTGGGTGAAAGGATCAATGCTGCTGTGGCTTTTGTTCTCCCACCCTGGATGTTAGTTGTAGATGGTTGAATTTCCCTCTTTATTCCAGATGTTTGACTCTTACTTAGTGATGAGACCCTTAGTGACACGGGTTAGTGACGGACCTGGCAGTCCTGGGGTAATGGTTGGACTTAATGATCTTAAAGGTCTTTTCCAACCTGATTGCTTCTATGGTGCTGTGGATCACATTGGACTTGCTGCATGGGTCTGAGCACCTAAATAGCACAAGGATATTGCCTTGCACCCAGCTCAGAATAACCCTGAGCAAATCCAGGCATTGACTTTGGCACCACTCGCCTCCCTGCTCGTGGTGTGGGAGAGCTGTGCTGCGAAGGCAGAGCAGCAGAGTCACAGGTACTGAGCAGAGCGACCTCAGAGGAGTCTTTATCCGAGTGCAAACAGATGGAGTTTGACTTAGTTTTAATGATGAGACTGGAATAACTCGGTTCCACAGCAGAGGAAGTGGAAATGTCCAGCGCTGCCATGAGCAGGAATTGAGCTCGGAGGAGAGCCATGCCTGGCACGTACCTTGACTACTTCCACACTTGAGATGCTTGGCCATGAGAAAGCTGCACATGTCATGCACTGCCTAGGCATCCATTGGGGAATGTGCTAAGCAGGGCATTATAAAGCATCTTAATGAATGTCTGCCTGGTGACAGATCCCATAGCTGAAGGCTTCCCTTGGAGAAGGGATGTCGCAGCTAGGGTATGAGTGAGGATCTAAAGGATAAGAGCCTTAAGAGGTCCCCTCTTCCCATGTCACTTGCTCGCTATTCATGCACAGCACTTGGCCAGTTGTCTCTTTGGGATTGGGTTTATTTCATGGGGTCTCTTTGTCCTTTCAATTCCTGCAGAGTTTGGGCATTCTGCTCACTGTGTATTTTGGACAGGGGGGTTCTGGAGTGCTCACACAGTCACTACTGGCTCTATTTAGCCCCTTTGTACCACTTCCCCCCATAATTTCCAGTCTCTCCCCTTCTTTTCTGTGCTTGATGAATGAAGTTTGTTTTGCAGAAGGGTCAGAGCTTGGCTCTTCAGAGCACCATTGCATCCAGGGCATCCAGCAGTCACTTGGACTCCAGTGGTCTTCAGAGGTCTCAGCTTTATGCCTGGGTGAAGGATCACAGTGCTTTGGGTCATGGTTAGTGGCAATCCATCCATTTGATTGTACTGTGGCCAGAAAGCTGCCTGTTGCTATTTAATCACAAAACACCAGGTTGGAAAGGACCTTGAGGATCATCTGTTCCAACCTCTCCAGGCACAGCATGACCTAGACTGGATGCTCAGCACCCTGTGCAGCCCAGTCTCAACAGTGTCCAACGCTGGGGAGTCACCACTTCCCTGGGGACATAATTCCAGTGCCTGGTTATTCTTATTGGGAAACATTTTCCTCTTGTGTCCAGTGGCAATCTCCCCAGGAGTAACTTGTGCCCATCACCCCTTGGCTTTCCCATGGGACTCCTCATCCAAAGGGAGTCTCCATCGTCTTCGTAGTCACCATCCCTGGCAGTGCTCAAGGCCAGGTTGGACACAGGGGCTTGGAGCAAGCTGCTCCAGTGGAAGGTGTCCCTGCCCGTGGCAGGGGTTGGAACTGGATGGGCTTTAAGCTTCTTTCCAACACAAACCCTTCTGTGATTCTATGAAATAAAGGCATGACTTGAAGATTGCTACCACATGTGCCTGGATCTTAATAGCCCCTTAATATGTTGCAACTATTAACTAGTATTAAACCCAGGTCTCCTGCATCAGCAAGTGTGGGCCTCTCCCAAGCAATAATTAATGTTTAACCCCAGTAATCCTGCTAATGTTTGCCTTTTGCCTTAGAGGAAGGAAATGTGATCCTAATCTCTAGATCAAATGGCATCTGTGCTTCCACTGACTGAAGTAAAACTGTAATGTGCTTAATGAAGCCTAGGAAGATGTTTGTGATAATGGGCAGAAAAGGTCTGCCTTTATAGAACTTTTGCCTCCCAAAGTTGTTGTAAGAGTTCCTGTTATGCTTTATAATTGTTTTGTCATCCTTTGAGCTTTCAGAAGAGAAAATACCCTTGGAAAGCAGATGTCAGGGTTCAATTCATAGAATAATAGAATGGTTTGGGTTGGAAAGGACCTTAAGATCATCCAGTTCCAACCCCCTGCCATGGGCAGGGACACCTCACACTAAACCATGGCACCCAAGGCTCTGTCCAACCTGGCCTTGAACACTGCCAGGGATGGAGCATTCACAACCTCCCTGGGCAACCCATTCCAGTGCCTCAGCACCCTAACAGGAAATAATTTCCTCCTTTGATCCAATCTAAACTTCCCCTGTTTCAGTTTGAACCCATCACCCCTTGTCCTATCACTCCAGTCCCTGATGAAGAGTCCCTCCCCAGCATCCCTGCAGCCCCCTTCACACACTGGAAGCTGCTCTGAGGTCTCCACGCAGCTTCTCTTCTCCAGGCTCAACAGCCCCAGTGTTCTCAGCCTGGCTCCATAAAGGAGCTTCTTCCCTTAGCGTTTGGGTTCAAAGTGTTCCCTTCATACCAGTCTCTGGCTCTGTGGGAGACGGCAATGAAAAACTGCAGGTCAAAGAAGCGGAGAGTATTTTGTCTTTCATTTTCAAACCTCGGTTGTCAGCCTCTATAACCCCAGACCTGGGCAGTGTTTGCTTGCATGGGAAGCTGGTTGCTATAACGGGATCCTTAAATACCTCTAGGAATCACCCTGGTCACACAACTCTAACTTGGAGCAGTGGCTGTTGGAGAGCAGCTTCTGGGGCAGCTCTGTTGCTCCTGGGTTTGGGTTATGTGTGTGTGCTGCAGGAATAGCTTTTAAATGCAAGTGTCTGTTGGTAACTTGGGTGGAGGTAACTGGATGCTGGAGAGGGACTTTTCATTGGGGACTGTAGTGATGGGACAAGGGGTGATGGGTTCAAACTGAAACGGGAGGTTTAGGTTGGATATAAAGAGTTCTTTACTCTGAGGGTGCTGAGGCGCTGGCACAGGGTGCCCAGAGAAGCTGTGGCTGCCCCATCCCTGGCAGGTTTTAAAACCTTGAGTTTTTTTCCAACCTTGTTGATTGTGATTTGCACTGGCAAGATACGGGGTGAAACGAGGGGTTACCTAGGTGAAGAAGGTGGTAACGTGGCTGATACCTGGCTGCAGGACCCCAAAGACCAAAGGGAATATGATTGTTTCCTAGCAGGCTTTTGCACTCCCAGTTTTGGGCTGAAGTCTTGGAGAGCTACAGAAAAGAAGAGGAAGGATTTTTATCTTCATTTAGAGATAAGGTGATTTAGGTTCAGTTACAGAACATCTTTGCATTGGTAGTGGTGTGCTGGGTCACGGCTGTGGGGCCTCAGCAACACTCCAGGTTTTGAGAGCCACTTGGACAAGCCTTATGCATGACTGACAAATTAATCCCCTACACAGAGGTGGGTGACATCTCCATGGTCTCCCCAGCACGGTGCTTCAGATGCATCCCTCTCCTTGATGCTGCCAGGACAGCTTAGATAAGTCCACCCATCTGGTGACTGCTGGCACCTTCTGCAGGGGAGATGGAGTCAGATGATCCTTAACATCCAACCTAAAGCATTCTGTGACATCTCGTGTCCAGAGTGCCTATAGGAACCTGTGAGAAGATATCATTGAGGAAGGACCTCTTATTGCTTCTGTAGCATTGAAACGCACGGGGATATTTGTAGGGAAAAGCTTAAAGATAATGGGGCATGTGAATGGTAACAGCTTCCTTTGGGAAGAGGTGTAAAGATGTAATGTGTCTAGCACTAAAATAGGGGATGGAGAAGGGTGCTTTGAGGCTTTTGCACCATTTGAGATCATTTAAAGTCCAAGCACACAAGTGCTTTGCCTCTGCCAGCCACCATGGGCTTTAACCATCAGTTAAAGGTTGCCCTGAACTGTGATTTGAGAGGGATTAGGAATGATCCAGCCTTGTGAAGCTGTGCATTCCTGGTTGGTGGGGCAGGACAGGGCAGAGAGCTGAGATCCAACAGTGGGTTATTACACTGTTAGTAGAATCATAGAATAGTTTGGGTTGGAAGGGACCTTCAAAGCTCATCCAGTTCCAACCCCCTGCAATGAGCAGGGACACTGTCAACTAAATCGGGTTGCCCAGAGCCATATGAATGTCTCTAGAGATGGAGCATCCACCACCTTTCTGGGCAACCAGTGCCAGTGTCTTACTGGTAGTAAAAGGCAGGGTTGCTTAGGTGGGATTAGCACTAAATGCTGTGCACAGAAGGCTGCTTTGAGGTTTCAGATGCTTTGAACTTACATTTGAAGGAGAAGGTGTGGTAATGTCTTTGCTGAGTGTCAGTAAGAAAAGGAGCCCCAAACGTTACGGTTATGGCGTGGTTGTTATGTGCTAATAGGATTTAATTTCTGCAAAGCTTTTGATGCGAGGGGAAGAAAAAGTACCTCAAAGGGCCCACAGGTATTTTGGGAAAGGCTTAAGTGGAATGAAATTCAGTTGTGATTATGTTACAGCAGGGAGTTAACTGAGCTGGAGCAATGAGCTTTACCATTGCTAAATGGGATGTGCACAGCCCTGTTTCTCCTGCCGGTGTAGATATCCTTGGGGTCTTCCATGCTGGGAAGAGGGAGATCTCAATGAAATGGGGAATCATGCAATCATAGGATAGTTAGGGTCGGAAAGGATCTTCAAATCATCTAGTTCCAGCCCCATGGAATGGCAAGGAGTGCATTGGGTGTGCAGGTTTCCCCACTACAGCTCCTGAAAAGCTTGTGGGTATCCTGCTACCCCACATTGGGTTTGGATTCATGACCCAGCAATGAGCTGCTGCGTTTTGCTCCTGTTCCCTCACACCACCAGGGCTCTTGGGAGCTATTGAGCAATGGAGAAAAAGCATGACCCCGTTGTCCTGCGGCCTGTTTTGCTACGGGAGGTGGAATAAAGAGCCAGGTTCAAATTGGAGGGGAAGGGGAGCGGGGAAGGTTTCCTTCCTGGGGAAAAGGGCTGGGAATACAGCTTGGGAAAAATCAAACAAAGCGGCTTCTCTTCCCTCCTGGCTCAGAGCCGGGGGGGGAGTGATGTCAAGGTGGAGCTGAGCCTTCCCAAAGCCTGTGTTGTGGGGCTTTTCCTCCTTTATTTGAGGGTTGGGGGATTAATGTGTGTGCTTTTCTGTTCAATCTCTCAAACAATGCTGCTTCCTCTTCCTTGGAGCAATTGTTCCCTGTGCGCCTGACTTCCTTCCTTCCCCTTCCTCTCCATCGTGGGAAGCGCTCTCCTGATGATGTATGGGCTCAGCTTTCAGCTTTAGTCTCTGGTTTACTTTCCTTTGTCCTGCTCAGTTCCCTCTTTATCATTGTATAATTGCTGTCTGGATCCTCATCGCAGGGTCCACAAAAACAGATGCAGGAGTGAATGCTCCATCCCTGGCAGTGCTTAAGGCCAGGCTGGACAGTCTTGGGCAACGTGGTCAAGTGTGAAGCATCCCTGCCCATAGCAAACCTCTACTTCTGAAGTATATCGATTCCATAAACCATCTGCTGTAGCAAAACCTAGTGGAATTGCCTTGAATACTGTTGATAAGAAAGATATGGAGCTGTTGGAGCGAGTCTAGAGGAGGCCATAGAGATGCTGCGAGGGCTGGAGCAGCTCTGCTCTGGAGCCAGGCTGAGAGAGCTGGGCTGGGGCAGCCTGGAGAAGAGAAGGCTCCTGAAGGGGAGACCTGAGAGCAGCTCCAGTGCCTAAAGGGGCTGCAGGAAACCCAGAGAGGGGCTTGGGACAAGGGCCTTTAGGGGCAGGCCAAGGGGAATGGCTTGAACCTGCCCGAGGGGAGACTGAGCTGAGCTCTTAGGCAGAAGCTCTTCCCTGTGAGGGTGCTGAGGCGCTGGCACAGGGTGCCCAGAGAAGCTGTGGCTGCCCCATCCCTGGCAGTGTTCAAGGCCAGGTTGGACACAGGGGCTTGGAGCAAGCTTGGTCCAGTTGACGATGTCCCTGCTTATCACCAGGGTGATTTGACCAGATGAGCTTTAGAGGTCCTTTCAACCCAAGCCATTATTTAATAGAATCACAGAATGGTTTGGGTTGGAAAAGCCCTTAAGGCCATCAGTGAATACTGCATTTGTTTCCCAAGGAAAAGCTGCCATCAATCGGGCCTTGACAGAGCGGCATGAGAAGATGCTGATCTGTTCACCAAGACTTCACTGCGGGTGCATTGATTGACTTGAACCTGAGCAATTCAGTGCCATAGGCAGACATAATAAACCCTTGGCTATTACAGGCTGAAGGATGCAAATAACCCCCTGATTATGCAGTTACTTTGCTATGACCTAATTCTTTTTCCAAATATCCCCTGAACTCCATGACACAGCAGATAAGGACTTCCAGGTCCTTTCAGCATTTATCAGAAGAGCGTCCTGCAGGGAGCTGCTGTGATTTTTTAGTGGGAAGGAAGAGGAAAGGTGGCTGGTGTGACTGCTTCATGATAGGCTTTGGTTTGCTCGGCTCATGGGGTGAGCTAGGAAAGGCAAACTGGTGGGGTTTGCCCTCTCCTGCCAGGTGGAAATCACATGGGCTCATTAAGCAACAGCAGTCCTTGATAATGCGTTTGGAGGGATTATATCGTGTTTCAGCAGAGCATCCAGGACGCATTCATCCGGGTGGTAAGGCCAACACCCACTGTAAACAGGGTTTTCAACAGTCTGAGCCTGTGTGAAGTGCTCTAATGGGAGGCTGCAAATAAGCAAGAAGCTCTGAGGAGCCCTGGTGGGTGTTTAATGGCAGTGATAAAATACCTTGTATGTTCCTTAGGTTAGATATAAGGAAGCTCCTCCCTGTGAGGGTGCTGAGGAGCTGGCACAGGGTGCCCAGAGGAGCTGTGGCTGCCCCATCCCTGGCAGTGTTCAAGGCCAGGTTGGACACAGGGGCTTGGGGTGTGAGGTGTCCATGGCATGGGTTGGAACTGGGTAAGCTTTAAGGTCCCTTCCATCACAAACCATTCTGTGGGGTACTTTTATGGAGAGAGGTGAACCTAAATCCTTTCAGTTGCAGCTTGTATGCAATGGAATGATGTATTTGTGCGTTAAAGACTTCGGGATGGTGTTGATCTGTCTTTTTGCATGCACGTTTTGGAGCTCGATGTTGACCTCGTGCAATTGATGGCTTGCTTTGTGTTCTCATTCATCAGTTTGCAGAGCAGGAGCAAAACGCTGCAGCTGCAAGGCCCGTTTGGTGCAAAAACCACCACTTCTAGTAAATGAGAGCCTTGGGGTTGGAATTCATAAGGAAGAAGCAAGTGGAAAGTGAGAGCACATCTTTACTTCCCTGCTGAAAATCACTAGTGCAGGGGAGGAGAGGGTGTTGTCTCCCTGGAGTGCAAAGCTGATGAGCATCTGAAAGCCTTCCCCTTGGCAGAGCTGGAGATGAAGTTATCTGGTGGGGTGGGTGAGTATTCCACTGCAGGTGGTTTAGTCCAGCCCTGCTGCAGCAACTCGTCATCATGGGACTGGTTAGTGCCATAGCTATGGTTTTGGAGAAGGGTTTCTCTTGGAAACCTCAGATTTATGCGTTGATTTGAACTGGGGGTTTCTGCGGTGGAGGTTTGCACTGCTGGATGCTCTATGGGAATGTGGTCCTCTAAGGAAAATACCTCATGCACTAATGTGGAGGATGAGGCCAGTTCTTCTGGAAGTTGTTAGGATCTGGCTTGGATCCTACAGCAGATCTCAATGTTATAACACGTGGTGAGGACTGTGATAGAGCTGTAACAAATAATCAGCCACATCTGTGAACTTAATCACCAGCTCCTGCTTCCAGTACAGTCCAGAGGGTGAGTCTGGGATGCAGTTACCACTGCAAAGCTCTTACTTTGACAAGGAATGTGCAATTCCTGTTTTCTGCCTTCAGTGGCATTACTAATGGCTTGGTTGAATTGTTTCTAGATCGCTTTGGTCTCATGGATGCCCTGCCAAAGCCAATGCAGCTAATGAAAAGTGGGGAGCAGTGGGGTGACTACTAATGAAGAGCCATCAAAACCCAACCGTGGCAGAGCAGTGGTGTGGTGTATGTACATTTAACTCTGTATTTGTGGAGTCATCAGTTCTAGTATTTCTAAAGGAATTTTGGGGTTTGATTTAAAATGGTTCTCTTTAACCTCCTTTCTTCACACATGAAAAGGCTGGGGGGGGGAATTGAAATGCCAAGGCACTAACCAAGGCATTGGGCAGTCCAGGTAAGGTGGAACCTCACCTAAACATGATTAATATCTTTAGAGAAGCAGATAAAAGCTTATAGGGGTGTAAAATGTTGCCTGGCCCTAATGTGACTTTCTACATGAGTAGAGGACAAGAGACTGGACTTGCCCAGGCCATAAAGATGAGTGTAAAGACTCCTGAATGAACTGTAGTAGTTTCCCATCCCTGATCATGTTCTTTCTCATGCCCCAGGTTGTGGCCAAGCTCACTCCCAAGCACCCTGGATTTTGGGAATGGTGAGGAGATTTTGCTTGTGGGAGATATCAATGGATGGATGCTGCATGGGGCAGGCTGTAGGGAGGCGAGAGCATCTCTAAGTCTTTCTGGGCCCATGGGAGTGGAAATTACATCCCAACACGTGTTTTGCCCCCAAAATATTGGGTTAAATTTATGTTGTAGAAGTCCTACAGACTAAATCCAACGCTTGCTCTGGCCAAGGTGTTTCTTACTGTCTTATTTCTCCTTTGGCTGCTTGCCTAGCTGGCCAAGGGTACCATGAGGTGCAGATGACCTCCCTCCTACATGCATAGGAATTGAGGTTGTTGTGTCGTAAAGAATTCGAACCAATGCAGATTCTCCCTCTGACTTCTCCTGTGAGCTGTTAATGAGGCATCTGGTTTTGTTCCTATTTATTTAAAGAATAAAGGGGAAAGAAAGACCTTTTTGTGCCCTTCTCAAAGCACGTGGGGATTAGGAATTGCAAGTAATCCTCTGAGACGATTATTGACTGGGAATTGCTTGGAAATGATGCTCTCTGCTGACTTGACAGATAGGCCCCTGAAACAGTGCAGCCTAAGCTGTACCTAAGGATCTGTCCTTGCCATGTCACAGTCACTGCGAGGCTTTACCTGAATCTGCAGTGGTCGAAAGCCAGATGTATTTTTAGACAGTATTTAAATAGGCATTGTCAGAGCTGTTTAGTGCTGTCTCATGGGGACAGGAGTGGTTGCACAGAGGACTTTGCTGTTGTACTGAGAGCTCATTTGGGCAGTGTGGGAAGCACAGAGGGGATGCTGATGCGATGGGAACTGGGACTGTGGTGGCGGCAGCACCTAAAATGCTAGTCTTGATGGTGCTGAGCAAAGATGTTGGGTTGTTCTTTGGTTCCTTATCACTGCTTTTAATTAAATACAGAGCATGGAGCTGTTGGAGTGGGGCCAGAGGGGGCCACGGAGCTGCTGCGAGGGCTGGAGCAGCTCTGCTCTGGAGCCAGGCTGAGAGAGCTGGGCTGGGTGAGCCTGGAGAAGAGAAGGCTCCTGAAGGGGAGACCTGAGAGCAGCTCCAGTGCCTGAAGGGGCTGCAGGAAAGCTGGAGAGGGGCTTGGGACAAGGGCCTGTAGGGCCAGGCCAAGGGGAATGGCTTGAACCTGCCCGAGGGGAGACTGAGCTGAGCTCTTAGGCAGAAGCTCTTCCCTGGGAGGGTGCTGAGGCGCTGGCACAGGGTGCCCAGAGAAGCTGTGGCTGCCCCATCCCTGGCAGTGTTCAAGGGCAGGTTGGACACAGGGGCTTGGAGCAAGCTGCTCCAGTGGAAGGGGTCCCTGCCCGTGGCAGGGGTTGGAGCTGGATCAGCTTTAAGGTCCCTTCCAACCCAAACCAGGCTGGGATTCTGTGATTCTATGAAATGCATAGTGAGGATCTCTGCAGGTGCTTGGTTCTGAGCTAGAGAACCTCACTGGTTCTTGCATTGACCTGGTGCTGGCCAAGCTGGAGTGTCTGGGGCTCAAGACGCCCTTGTTTGACTTCCTTTTGGAGGTGGGCTGAGATCTCCCTCCTCTTAGGAGGTGATTACATGGTGTTTATGGCATCCCTTGCTGGAGGTGGATGGGAGAAGCCCTATAGGGATCACCTTGGGCTCTCTTCTAAGTCAGTGTCCAAGACAAGCTCCTGTGTCATCTGCAGCGGTGCTTGGATCGCTGGAGCCTGGTTTGAGTCAGCAGTGCTCCGTGGGTACAGCTGTGGTAGTGGTGTTGTTCCAAAGTGCTGAGCCGCTTCCTTCCTTCCTTCCCAGCTCCTCAAAAGAAAACAAGGCAGTTGATGTAGGTTCCAGATACGCTGCTGACTCTGCATGAGTCGTTTGCTCTTCTCCTGTGTCCTTTCCTTGTTCCTTAGCTTGTCCCTGGAATTTTGGCCCTAGGGAAGGTCCTTTTGGAAAGCCTTCAGTGCAAAGCGGATCCAGGGGCATAGGAAAGAGCAGAGGAACAGAGTCAATGCGTCATGTCAATATGAGATACACATTTCCAGCCTCCACGCTTGTTGCTTGGATACCTCTTGCAGTAGTTGGATAAAACTTATATTCCTGTTTAAATACAGCTGGTTTATTTATTGATTACAACAGGTCTTGGTGGAATTTGCTCTTAAAAGTATCTCCCTTGAAAGTCTATGAACTTGGTCTCCCCTTGTTGTGTTTTAAACCCAGCTGGAAGCTCAGACACCCCAGTATCCTACTGTAGTCTCATTTAGGTTGGAAAAGCCCATTGAGATCTATGGTAAGGAGTTTTGCAGGCGAGTTGTTTGGTGATGATCACTTCGTGTTGGTAGAACCATATTGTAAAGAGCCCTGGAGGCTTTTTACCTCCTTGGGTGAGCTTTGCACTGCTACATCTGTGTTTTGGTCCCCAGAGGGACCATGTGCAAAAGCACCAGCCATAGATTTGTGCTGCTGTGGATGCAGCTGTGGATGACCTTTGTGTCATGGCATGGAATCATAGAATGGTTTGAGTTGGAAAGGACCTTAAGACCATCAAGTTGCAAGCCCCTGCCATGGGCAGGGACCCCTTCCACTAGAACAGCTTGCTCCAAGCCCCTGTGTCCAACCTGGCCTTGAACACTGCCAGGGATGGGGCAGCCACAGCTTCTCTGGGCACCCTGTTGCCAGTGCCTCAGCACCCTCACAGGAAAGAACTTCTGCCTTATATCTAACCTGACCCCCCCTCGTTAAAGTTTGAACCCATAAACCCACGTCCCTTAGGATAGGGACTGTGTATGGCATGGATGCGGTTGGTGCGTGCTGCTGCCGCAAGCCTGGCTTCAGCTCCCGTTCATCCTGACCTTGCTTGTCTGAATCACCCCATTTAATCCCTTTACTTATTCAAATCGGTGTCAACAGCCAGTGTCTGAGCAGAGATTAGCAGCGGATGAACGAGTCTGCCTGCAAAAACATGTGGGAGAAAATGAGAGGCTTTCCAGAGCTAAAACTTACCCCCAAGTTCTTGCTTTGAGCTTTGTGTCTGTACCAGCTACTGGGGAGAGCTGCCTCAAGGGATATCTAATAGAAGGACTCCTTCATCCCTAAGTAAATCACTTGGTTTCACTGCTGGCCCTTCATGCTGGGGCAGACTGGGTGCCTTTGAGGTGACAGCTATGGGGTGGCCGGGCTGTGTGTGCTGCTCCTGCTGATCCATGCTAATGCTCTGTTTGTAGAGTCGAGCCTGGCTTGCTAATAATAGGCAGCTTTGTGGGAGATAAGCACCACACTGACCTTATCTGTGCCCATCGCCTTTGGCCTGAGGGGTGCTTGCCTTCAGCTTGTGTTTCAGCCCCTATGTGGAATGAGGAGAGGAAATAAAGGTTTTAAACGACAGGAGGAACATTTGGAAGGGAAGGGCTGCTTAAGGATGCTTAGGGATGCTTAAGGGTGGGTATGGCACAGCTGGAAGCACCACTGAAATGCCATGGTGGCTTGTGCTGGCCCAAGTCCTGCCCCCCTTGGGACTTTCTCACCCCTTTGGGATGGATGATGGTGATGTGACATGGGCTTGATTCTCTGCATCACAGTGGGACCTCAGTGAAGAAATGAATCTCTGCTTTGGGGCTGTGTTGGCCAAAATGGATGGTAACAAACCCCCTTGTCTTTTAGGTTGCTCTGCATCAGAGGCTGCACTGTAGAGTCCTGTTCATTTTAAGCAGAAACAAGCTGCTGGTCCTGTGTGTTCTTCTGCATTGATCCCTGTGGGATGAGGGGTTCCTGTGTTGCCCAGATGAATGGGTAGAGGGACAGAAACTGTTTTGTTGTGCAGAATGACATGATTTAGCCTCTATACTACACACTAAACACTGATGCTTGAAAACACCATGCATAGGCAGCTCTTTGCCCCCTTTGTGGGGAAGAGCTGATGCTCAGCATCCAACACTATGTATTTAAAAGGGAATACCCAAATGAAAGGCTGATGTTGACTTCTCATTAACACCAGCTCTCTGCACCTGAGTCATCTGCTCTCCTAAGCGCCTCCAGTGCTCCATGTGTTCTTTCAGTACCTGTGCCTTCCGGGTATGAATTTAGCACGAAATGGTGCTTTTCAGAGGGTTCAAAAGCTGCTTATGGAAATACTGGGAAGAAAGCTAACATGAGGGCAGGCTTTGAGAGATGGGAGAGTGTTTGCTTCTGCTTTTCCTTTGGTGGAAAGGATCTGAATGTGTTTGTAAAGCTGTGTGTTGGTTTTATTAACTAATAGAGTCAGACATCTCCTGTGCTGGTGGGATCTCGCTCGTCTGCTTTCCTAGGTGTTTGGAGAAATAAAATGGGAGGATTAGAGCAAGGAAAGAAATGGATGAGTATTCATCAGGAATAACGGCTTTATTCCCTGGTGCTCCTGCCTTTCTGTTACCTTGTTCTGCCTCTGCTTATTCCTGCGGCAGCAGAAGGTCACGGTGACATGTATTAAGATGCCAGCCATCCTGTGTCTTGGTGGCACAGTCCTTGGAGGCTGATGCCTTGAGGAGTCCTTTATGGCTACATGCTGCTGTGACAGCAGTGATGCCTTTGTGGCAAAGGGAATTTTGGATGTGTTTAAGGATCTTGCTGCGGTGCTTATCATGAGTGAACTGGCTTCTGTGGATGCTCTAGGCAGGTGCTGGTCCAGGGATACGTTGGAAAGTACCGATATGTACACCTCAAATGTTTCCTGGATGCTTGGGCTGATGTGATGCTTTAATCATGGAATCATAGAATGGTTTGGGTTGGAAGGGACCTTAAAGCTCATCCAGTCTCAACCCCTGCCACGGGCAGGGACCCTTTCCCCTAGAGCAGCTTGCTCCAAGCCCCTGTGTCCAACCTGGCCTTGAACACTGCCAGGGATGGGGCAGCCACAGCTTCTATGGGCACCCTGTGCCAGCGCCTCAGCACCCTCACAGGGAAGAGCTTCTGCCTTATCTCCAACCTGAACTTCCCCTGTTTCAGTTTGAACCCATCACCCCTTGTCCTATCACTCCAGTCCCTGATGAAGAGTCCCCTCTCCAGCATTCTTGTAGCCCCCTTCACACACTGGAAGCTGCTCTGAGGTCTCCACGCAGCTTCTCTTCTCCAGGCTCAACAGCCCCAATGTTCTCAGCCTGGCTCCATACAGGAGCTGCTCCAGGCCCTGCTCATCCTCGTGGCCTCCTCTGGACTTGCTCCAACAGCTCCATGTCCTTCTTGCGTTGAGGACCCCAGAACTGCACACAGTGCTGCAAGTGGCGTCCCAGCAGAGCAGAGGGGCAATCCTGTCTATTACTTGTCATAGAAGCGCTGGGAGCTGTCAGCATCTAAGACTTGTTTTTACCCTGTGAATGGAGAACTGGGGCTGGAGATAGAGAGGTGTCACGCTTGATGTCCCCAGACTGGGAGGAGGATGGTAGGAAGGCACTACAGTGCCTTCAGAAGGGGCAGCCCACGTGTGTACCCACGCTGTACGGCTGCCTGGCTCCCCAGAGCGCCTCCTGAGCTGTAAATGCCTGACGTCAAGTTGGGGGTCAGGCCAGGGCACTGGTTACATCCTGTAATTAACATCTGTGCAGTTAATTACCGGCGCTGGCAGACCTGGAGACGCTGGATGTGGTTGGATGCCTGTCCCGGGGATGACGGGAGGCTAAGAACAAAGACGTGTTGACTTGGACTGTCTGTGCTAATGCCTCCTCCTCCTCCTTCCCCCTTTCCAGCATATGTTTGCAGTGTATAAATCAACATCTTTATAAATCAGTGCTTTGACTTTAATTTCTTCCTCCTCTTTGGCCTCTTGGAAAACAAGATTTCTCCAACACTGTGGTTTTTCTTTATAGTACCTGGACCTGGGAGGCAGATTAAGGCACATTTAGAGGTAGGGCCTTGAACACAGCATCTCTGTGCAAGCCGGTGCTTGGTGGGACATCAGAGCTGCTCACAGGAAGCCAAGCTGAGACCTTGGGAGGTTGCACAAGCATTTCTTTGACTCTCGTGGACTTGAGGATCTTAATTACTGTTCAGTGCAGCCCACAGTCTAATATTGGGCCTGTAACTGTGTTTTGAAATGCGTTAATGGCTTGCTGGTGTGATTAAACTTGCAAAGCAGGAAGTGTTTGTGATGGATTGATTCCCCCCTGCCACTGTCTCTTGTTTAGTGAATGCCATTAAGGTTGCAAAACAGAGCGTTGGCCCTGCCTGGTTTAATTCAGATTAAGCATTCAGAGGATGCAGTTATTGTATTTCACAGAGGGATGGAGGAAGGCAAATGGTGATGATGACTTGAGATCCGCTTTTCCATTGCGTGCACTGCAGAATGTGGACCCAAGATATCCCTGGGCTCCCTCAATCCTATGTGAATCCCAGACACTGTTAGATACCACTGGCCGCTCTTAGAAGCGGGTCTGCCTTTGCTGTGAGGATGACTTTGCTGATGTGAAGATTTAAACCCTATTTGTGTGCTTTGCTCTCTTGTTTTGATTGATCGCTGGTAACCCTCCCTGGAGGTGAAGAGAAATCCATGCACTCTCTTTCATCTCTAAGCTGTGTATTAAGACTTTAATTGTGAGTCTAAAAAGAGGTGGTGAGGAGCAAATTACTTCTTTTCTAGCAATATAGAAGTGATCTTGTTAAAACCAGAGGTGGTTAAGCCTCCTAAACCAGCTAGGTCTGTAAGAGTAGAGATGCAATGAATGAACACTTACCCAAATATGTTGGGGAGCTAATTTATACCCTTATCTCATTAAAAAGGTTATGGAAGGGTTGATGCACCCTCATGTCCCACAGTGCTGAAGAGGAAGCAGGTTCTAGTCCAGAAGCTGGGTGGTAGGGCAGCGTTGAAGCCACTCAGGAGTCCTGCTTGCAAGGGTCTATGTGACTCGTGCCACTGAAGGTGGTACAGGACATCCATGGAAGAGGTTGTTGGTAGCTTGTGCTGTGAGGTTTTGGGATGATGCCCCAAAGGTAGCCCATGGGCATTAGTGCATGAGCCCGTATATATTCAATGCATTGGGTGATACGGTTTAGTGTGAGGTGTCCCTGCCCATGGCAGGGGGTTGGAACTAGATGACCTTAAGGTCCTTTCCAACCCTAACTGTTCTGTGATTCTATGACCAAGATCTTATTTCTCAGCTAACTATTTGCATTGCCAGCATGGCATTGCTGGAAGAGAGGCCAGGGGTGATATGAAAGGAGGATTGAGTGTCCAGCCTTTTGGGACAGATTGCAATGTGCTCATAGCTCTAATTTCCACCTACCAGTGCCCCTTTGAGCCTGATGGGTAGCTGTTGGGGTATTCTGACATCCCCAGTCTGAAGTCCACAGTAGCCTGGGATTTCTGTCTTCAGTAAAAGCTTTGCCTTCAGTTATGAGGAAAAGCTTGAGGACATCAGTAGAGCAAAGTGACCCATGGTACCAGCAGTGCTTTGTTCAGTTGGCAGCAGAGCTGGTATATTGGATTTCCTGTGCCTTTCCTAGAATTGCCATGTTCCTCAAAGGATGAGGATTTTGAGACCTCACTTGCAGCACTGGGTGCAGTTCTGGTGTCCTCAACGTAAGAAGGACATGGAGCTGTTGGAGCAAGTCCAGAGGAGGCCATGAGGATGCTCAGGGGCTGGAGCAGCTCCTGTATGGAGCCAGGCTGAGAACACTGGGGCTGTTGAGCCTGGAGAAGAGAAGCTGTGTGGAGACCTCAGAGCGGCTTCCAGTGTGTGAAGGGGGCTGCAAGGATGCTGGGGAGGGACTCTTCATCAGGGACTGAGGCAATAGGACAAGGGGTGATGGGTTCAAACTGAAACAGGGGAAGTTCAGATTAGATATAAGGCAGAAGTTCTTCCTTGTGAGTGTGCTGAGGCACTGGAATGGGTTGCCCAGAGAAGTTGTGAATGTTCCATCCTTGGCAGTGTTCAAGGCCAGGTTGGTCAGAGCCTTGGGTGCCATGGTTTAGTGTGAGGTGTCCCTGCCCATGGCAGGGGTTTGGAACTGGATGATTTTAAGGTCCTTTCCAACCCAAACCACTCTACGATTCTATGAAGGATGGAGAGCAGGGTCAGCATAAACTCGGTTTGCGTGCTCCCGGGTTGTCTGTTGTATTCCTGCAGTAGCTATTGCTGTTACAAGAGAAAAGCCCCTCTAAGTTAAGGTACGTTTCTACCACTCTGCAGCATAGAAAACTAAAGTACCTCTGCTGGGCCCTCTGCATGCACACACAGAAAGGCCATTCTTCCTCATCCACAGCCTACAAGTGATCTGCTGAAGACTGGGACTGGGTCCAGGAGCTGATGTGAAGCTGTGCTTGGGGCTGATAAAAGGTAGAAAGTGGTGCAGGAGAGATCCTGCCTGATTTTCCTGCTGCCCATCATGCCCTTCACAAACACAGTGCAGTGTCAGAGTTGAGAATTGGGTTCCTTGACCAGTTCCTGTTGATATGTGATCAGGAATGTCTCTACTTCTTACCCCTGTGGATCTCCCACCATCTCCTTGGAAATGGAGGCAGCAGAACATACTTGTTTCTTTTGAATGTCTGCTTTTTGACTGGCCATGCTAAGACTTAGGCCAACTGCTTCATTTGTCAAGTGCTCTCCTATTCCCATGTGGTATCTGCCATGTCCAAATCCCTTGACTGCTTATGTTACACTTTCCCCCCTCCCATTCCTCTTTATCCATAACTTGGGTATCTTAAATTCCTCCAGCCTAAAGAATACCAGACTTAAAGGTCTTTATTGCCCAATAGATCTCCATGGGAGCACCATGCTGAACATCTCTGAAACAGAGGTGTCCACCTAGTGCTGGATTCCTTTCAGGTTTAACTACTTAGACCCTGATTAAAGCATCTCATTAGCTGCATTGACTTGCTCAGGTCTGGCTTGAGACCTTGCTGCATGTATGTGACAGCAGAGGCAGCAGTGTCCTGCCAGCAACCTTGAAGGACCTGCCAAACCCTTGCATCCATGTGAAGAACAGCCAACAGCAGCCAACAAACCTGATGGGATGCTCCTGGTTAGGTTACATGGCCAAATGGGTTTGGCAGGTGGCTGGCAGGGCAGTAGTGATGCTGGGGACAAACACTTTTGAGTGCTGAAGTATTCCCAAGCTCGCTGTCCCTGTGCTATTGGTTCAGATGAGGGAAGCCCTTGGGAGCTCTTCTAACATCCTCTTGCTACCTAAACCCAAAGCAACAGGGGCAGAATGTGCTTGGTGACTGCATCCTGGCGCTGAGAGATCTCTGGCTCTTGGTTCGAGTAGAAGTGCTGTTGCTGGACCAAGCAAGAGGCTCATATGTGTTGTGGGAGGAAGACAACACAGGTTTGGAAGTCTCTTGCACATCCCAGGTACCTGCCTAAACCTGTAGCCTCTTTACAGACTGCTTTTGGTGGGGAAGATTGAGTGATCCCAGCTTTTTCTTCTGTGGGGTGGGAGAGGGAGATATTTGCAAGCTGCATCCCATGAAGCTAAAGAAAGCTGTTCTGCTTGGTGTGCTGAACTGAAACACAGCCAAACATCCCTGCCTGCAGCCCTACAGGAAAGAGATGGGCAAGTGAATTTATCCAGGTGGTGTTTGACTGTTCTGATCCCTGGGGAAGAGGCCAGAGAGAAATGATGGATTGGCTGGCAGGTTGTGCTTCAGGTGCTCTCATAGGTGGTGAGGAGCAGGATAACCCTCCAGCAGACAGGATGTGGTGTTCGGATGCTTGGGAGGCTGGAAGGACCCCAAATACCGTGTCTGTAGTTCTTGTTTATTTAAACCTCTGAATTATACCAGGGGTGCTTCCAGAGCCCAGGGTAGCCGCATCTATTAATGAGGGATGAGAACTCTAAGGACTTGTGCTGCTTCACCTGCTGTCCTTCAGGATGAAACCAATCTCTCCTTAATCGGTGCTGATGAACAGACTCTTTCTTCACATCAGAGTTATCCAATTCCTCGTAAATGGTTTCCTTCCTCTGTTTTCCTGTAACACAATTCCTGAACAACCTTTAAATCTCAACTGCCCCTTTCTGCTCAATGCTCCCGTGATGCTGATAATCCTCCTCTAGTTTATAGCCCTTCACCCCCAGTTATTTATGTGCATATAAACAGAGGAGCAACAAATCTGACTTGCCACTGCGGGCCTCTGTGACCATTTCAAACATAAACTTGGCTTAGCTCTGGGTCCTCTCTTCCTCTTAGCTGCACGGCTGGCTTTCCACATAATAAATTCCCAGCATTTATTGGTCTTTTGACACAGAGGTTTCCCGAGGGAAAGGCAGGAGATTGGCTGAACAAAGCCTTCTCTATGATGGGAGTTTGCAGTAGGCTTTGGTCAGAAACTGTGATTGCTGGCCAGTACAGCAAGGGTTTTATGGCTCTGTCTATAGCCACATTTATGGCAAGCAGGAGGTTTGGGAGATGCCTAGTAATAAACCTTGTGAAGAGATTAATGTGTATAAAATATGATAGTATAATATATGATTCAGTTTGAAATAACTGATTAGAAACCAGTGCAGTTCTGGGGAGGCATCACTGGATGCAGTTTTAGAATCCCAGACCCGTTTGGTTTGGAAGGGACCTAAAAGCTCATCCAGTTCCAACCCCCTGCCATGGGTAGGGACACTTCCACAGGAGCAGCTTGCTCCAAGCCCCATCCAACCTGCCTTTTAGGCTGCTGTGATGTGGGACTGTCAATGCCTCTCATGTTCCCATTGCTTGAAATCTGGGAGCATCTTTAACCCCCTCGTAGGCACCATGTACTAGTGCTAGCACTGCAATGTGCTGAGACTTGAAGCTGTTAGAGACCTGTGACTCTCGGTGCTTCTCTGCTTGTCCCAAGTTCTTTCCAGCTGGCTGCAATAAGCAGGACCATCCGATAACCTGCACCCAAGCCTTGCTCTAGCAGCACTAGCATCAAATGTGGATCATTGGCAAAAGCCATCGTGTGCCCCGTGTGATTAAGATGAGCTGGACCTCTGATGTAAGATGTCTAGCTCTTGCTTCATGGTTGCATTTATTCTGTACCACCTTGTGCTGAATGAGCTTAATCCTTTAATGAATATAATTTACACTAACACATCTCAGACTCATCTAACCTATGCTGATGGTCGATCGGCTCGTGTCTGTGTGAGATCTGGTGGTTTTCTTTCACCTGAAAGGTGTTCTCCCATAGAAAGGTACATGGAATAGCCTGGGAGGAAGGCTTCTCATGACTCTCAAAGGTCCTGCTCAGTTTTTCTGCAGGTACACAGGAAACTTGAACCTTCTGAGATGGAAAGGGCTGGAGAGTGGGTCTTGCATAAATGCCACTGCTTCCTCTTCACCTCTGGTTGCAGTAACTGGGGTGAGAAGTGGCTAGAGGTCAGTGGCTCTTGGGTAGGTAGCCCAGCATGAAGACCTGATCTGAGAGCCTTATCTTGCATAGTAAGAGTGAGGAAGTTCCTCCAGTGCTGAGTGAAACTCTTCCTGTTCTGACTCCCTGCTCCTCTCCTCTGGTAGTTTCCTTGCATCATTGCCCTGTTACACTGGGAGAGCAGATGGCTTTCATGTGGATCTTGGTCAGAGGAGACACTGCTGTCTATGGGTGTCCAGTTGGTGGTGTAGTCAAGCCAATGTGCCTATCTCCCCAATGGCTTTGTCCCTGTCCCCCTTCCCATCTTGGAGGCTGGTTTTGAGGAAGGCTTTACGAAGGCATCTGACGTATCAGGAAGATGCTGCTCTTCCCCATCCTGCCTGAAGCAGAACTGAAGCAGGTGCTGGCAGAGGAATCCAGTGGGAAATACTATTGGTATTAGAGCTGAATCCAGGTCCTTCAGAGACCCTGACTCCATCTCCTTGTGGTCTCATTGCCTGGGCAGAAGGACCATGGTCCCTGTAGGGAGCCGCCTGTGTCTGGAAGAGGCATCACTGCAGAGGTTTTGGCAGGCTCATCTCCTGTGCTTGCAGAGCAGCAATAGCAGCTGCCTCGTGCCCTTTCCCAGCCAGGAGGGAGAAGTAGGTCAGGATTTGCATTCTCTGCCTGGTTTCTCTGCATAACTTCCACACTTTTGTCTTTTTAGGTCCTCTTTTGAAACAAGCCATTCCTGTACGTGCGTGTTCCTTGGGCTCCCCTGAATCGGAGGGCAAAGACTTAGATTCAGATGTGTAATTGAGCTTTAATGTATAATTGGGTTTTAATGTCTGTCTTTGCTCCAAGAGCACTTCTGGGAGACTCCGAAGGGCTGATTCCAGCATGTAAAGATCTGAAATAAGTGCTTAGGGCAGTGTCTTCCTTTCTGGCTCTTGTATTGCCTGGATCAGGATTTGAACGTCCTCCTGTAGCTCTTTTTGCATGACAAGAGCAAGTAATTGGGATGAAATCATCTGTGCTGCAAATGTGACAGTGAGATTCGCTTTTCAGCGCTTCCCTGTGTGGTTTAGTGCTGGTTTGCGGCATCCTGATGGTGGGGGAAAAAGATGGAGTGCAGCAGGATTGTGGCAATGAGAGAAGCACCTGAAGTGCTGCAGGGCAGTCAAAGGGCTATTTTGTTGTGGCTTTGTGCACTGGGAGAGCTTTGTGGCAACAGCACCCTGATATAATAGGTGTGCTTGGGCTGATGGTGATGGGGCACCTAGTGCAGAGGCTGGGACAGGAGAGGGGTTGGCTCATGGTCTGCATGGTGGGGAGCATCCTGGAGTGAAAACTGGGGCTGTTGAGCCTGGAGAAGAGAAGCTGCGTGGAGACCTCAGAGCAGCTTCCAGTGTGTGAAGGGGGCTACAAGGATGCTGGGGAGGGACTCCTCATCAGGGACTGGAGTGATAGGACAAGGGGTGATGGCTTCAAACTGAAGCAGGGGAAGTTTAGATTGGATACAAGGCAGAAGTTCTTTACTGTAAGGGTGGTGAGGCACTGGAATGGGTTGCCCAGGGAAGTTGTGAATGTGAATGCTCCATCCCTGGCAGTGTTGAAGGCCAGGTTGGACACAGGGGCTTGGAGCAAGCTGCTCTAGTGGAAGGTGTCCCTGCTCGTGGCAGGGGTTGGAGCTGGATGAGCTTTAAGCTCCCTTCAACCCAAACGAGGCTGGGATTCTTCAGTAACCTGCTGAAAACAAAGAATGGAATGTGCTGAAATCGGGTGGGTTTTTTTTTCATAGGGGAAGGTTTCAGCCTACAGTGGAAAGAAAAACCTGCTGCATGCTTCTGGTCTCTCTTCATCTGTGTAGGTGATTTATGCTGTGGACTCCTGTGGTTGTAGTCTCTAGAGGCCTTGTTAGCTTTTGGTCAGTGTGAAATAAAGCCGCTGGTGTGGCCTGAGGACAGATGTATGGGTAAAAGTCATAGAAACTGTATTAATGCAACCTAATTGTTATAATGGATTTTCATTGTAAGTAGGGATAATACTTCACTGAGACTTCAGCTTTGTGTCTTTTGCACATCTAGCCAAAAAATAACCCAAGGAAGCTTCAGGGTGGTTTACCTGCTGTATATGCTTTATGCAAGTGAAACTGCCACCTGAATCTGCCTGGGGCTTGTGCAAATAGCAGCCGATGTCAAGTCTCTTCCTATTTGTGCCCCCCTTTGCTAATGTTCAGCTGCCAAGAAGTGTCAGCAGCTTGGAGATGTTTCTGCACCGGAGCAACCTTTTGGGAGTTGAACTTCTCTCCATCCTGCCTTGCTGCTTGATCTCTCTCCTTGGGGCTTTTGCATGTCCAAGGCTTGATAGGAAGAAGGCTGCTTAAATATGAATACAAGATAGAGTCTGAGTCTTTTTACAGGGTTGGAAGAGCTTAGTTTGAGGGTGGGTTTGGGAATTGCAGTGATTGCAATGAAAGCACCTTTGATTTCGTTGTTCCCACTCATAGCTGCCATCCAGCCTGCTCTTGGTGTTAATCCATACGGATGTCCTGTTGCTCCCTCTGGGCATTAGGTTTTTGATAGTGCTGTTGTCTTTTGAAAGCAGCGTGTCTACCTGCTGGGAACTGCAATTCAGTGTTGTGTGGCACGTGGGTGTGTGGGAGATCATTTGGGGAGGAGAGGTGTTGCAGAAAGGAGCTATTGTCTTCTGCTTGGAATACCCTCAGAGACGAATCACATCCTGCACTTGTGCGTGCATGAACACAGCTAATCCTGCCCACTCAGGTCACTCATCCGGCCTGATTTGTATGCCTTGTCAAGGAAACTTGGTTTTGAGGCCCTAATATGCCTCCTCCGTCATGTGTTCCTGTTTCCAGCACGCAAAGGTGGGGTTGTGTGTTGGTTTTGCAGCAGTGGGATGTGGCTGTAGTCTCTGGATGATGCTGTGGTCAAGTAAGAGTGCTGCAAAGGTCTTATTACCCTTTGCTCGACGTCCTTGTGTCTATAGGGAGCTTTTCTCTCCGTGTTATGTTGCATCTGACAAATTCACAACCAGTTGTGGTCCACAGTTCTGGTGTCCTCAACACAAGAAGGACATGGAACTGTTGGAGCAAGTCCAGAGGAGGCCACGAGGATGAGCAGGGGCTGGAGCAGCTCCTGTATGGAGCCAGGCTGAGAACATTGGTGCTGTTGAGCCTGGGGAAGAAGCTGTGTGGAGACCTCAGAGCAGCTTCCAGTGTGTGAAGGGGGCTGCAAGGATGCTGGGGAGGGACTCTTCATCAGGGACTGCAGTGATAGGACAAGGGGTGATGGGTTCAGACTGAAACAGGGGAAGTTCAGGTTGGATATAAGGAAAAAGCTCTTCCCTGTGAGGGTGCTGAGGCGCTGGCACAGGGTGCCCAGAGAAGCTGTGGCTGCCCCATCCCTGGCAGTGTTCAAGGCCAGGTTGGACACAGGGGCTTGGAGCAAGCTGCTCCAGTGGAAGGGGTCCCTGCCCGTGGCAGGGGTTGGAGCTGGATGAGCTTTAAGGTCCCTTCCAACCCAAACCACTTTGATTCTAAATAAACCAATATTATTCCGAGCTAAACTCCTCACTTGGCTCTGTTCAGCTGCTGATGCCCAAGTGGTATTTGTACATTCGATCAATACCACACAGATTGCTGCAACGAATGACTGAGGAATCTCCGCATGAACCTGCCATCCTTTGCCTAGATCTGGAGTCTCTTCTCCACGTTGCATGGATAATGACAGGCAAAACGTTTGAGCTGTTGTGTAGGTGAAGTCTTGGCCACCTCCTGTTCCTAGTTTTGCAGCAAGTTTCCACATTGTGTTAGTTTAAACCATCTTGGGAGAGGATTTCAAAGCTCTGCAAGATTAAAAGATCCGACGAGTTTCTTCTACCTCCAGGACCTGATTTAACAGGAAGGCGATGATGAGCTTTGGCTTTGTTGGGCTGTCTTGTTTGTAAGTAGGGGGGTGATGAATGGATCCCATTTCAGCTCCTTGTAGGTAATAACTGCCCCTGGAAATCCTTTTAGCTAATAAACTGCATTATAAATTAAAGCAAATCTTTAGGGCTGTCATAATACAAAGATGGAGACCATCAGGAATACAGCTTATGGCTGCCAAGCTAAACATAAAGAACTCGACAGTGGGAAGCTATTCTGAAGAGTACTTGTTCCATAAAGGAGGAGAAAAGCTGCTGACAGCTCCTGTCTTTGAGGAGCAAGTGCTTCAGCCTCCACAGCAGAGGGTCTTCATTACAAAGAGTGAATGTGCAGTTAAAAGACACAAATCTCAGCCTCCTTGCCAGGGTTATTGACTCTCCCTTTAAAAGCTCTCATTTCCTTGTGCTTCTCACGAGTGTTGCACTGGGGATGTGGCAGGAGAGTTACCTGTCATAGCAGTGACAGAGGTTAATGCAGTAGAGCTGATAGGGGAGAAGGATGACATATTTGCCTCCTGAAACTAAATTCAGACGTGTTTTAATGGTGTTGTTGAAGCTGGGAATGTCTGGTGGGTGTTTGCACTGGATCTCCTGGCGCTGATCCTGTACCTGCCTTTTAGCTCTATGGTGAAGTGATCAGGTTTAGTAGATGGGTTTTATTTGGCTCTTCAACAAAGCCTGTAAGGACAGGCCAAGGGGGGATAGCTTTAGCCTGCCGGAGGGGATTCTCTCATTTACTATGAGAACCCTACTGTGTTGCTATGGGATGGATGTGTTTTGGTGTCATTCTTCCCTATAGAAGTCTCCTGGGACAGGCAAAACTCTTTGGAGTTACAGAAGAAAGCAAAACTGTTTCCCTGTATGAAATAGTGTCTGAAATATGGCATGTTCCCCTCTGTGCTTCTTGCCTTAACAGGGTGGTGCGAGCTTCGTGGCACCACCACTGAGTCTGTTCCCATCTGCAAGTGAGCAGTCTCATGTCTTGGAAACTCTCATAGATAAATGTGGAGGCAGGGACTCAAGGTGTGGAGAGACCAAGCCAGTGTTGTGAGCATTAAATACATCCTATGGCATCCAGCTGTGTTTTGACCTCTGCTGCCATAGCGGGGTAGTTGGATTGAGTTCGCCTTAATCCAGCGCACAGCAGGGAGTTGCCTGTGCAGTGACTTTATAATGGGCCCTCAAGCAGCTTGTTTTGAATTGGCTGGATGTAAGGCTGGGTTTACCCTGGGTCTGGGCTGTAGATAGCAGAGTAGTGTTGAGTTGTACTCATCTTGAAGCTGGGTGTAATCTAGCTATGTGCTGGCTGCGGAGCTCTTGTAGCCATGACCAATCTGCCCGCCAGGATTATGTCCTTATAGAATGGTTTGTGTAGGAAGGGACCTTAAAGCTCATCCAGTTCCAACCCCCTGCTATGGGCAGGGACACCTTCCACTAGAGCAGGTTCCTCTTGCCATGTGGCTAAATTGTTTTAGGCAAAACTTAATGATTTTCTATGAAGCTTAAGAGCTGCAGAAACAACTTCCCTGGAGCCCTATTGGGAAAGATCCCATGCTAGGGAAAGTTGCTGCTTACTGAGCACCCTATTACCAAAGAACTGGCTCTACCCCTCTCAGCCATGTCTAAAACGTGTCTGTATCTGTGATCGCTTTGTGTCTGTACGTGTGGTCATTTTGGTGCTTGGCCTCCAGGCACGCTGTTGGGCTTGCAGATGTTTTAAGTATAGAGCCTGGCATTTCATCTGCAGGCTTGAAACACAACAGCTTTGCCATGTCAGTTAAGGAGAAAACCCAAGGGCTTCTCAGCGCCTATGTTTAAATGTCTACTGTGAGCTGAAGGAGAGATTGAAAAGAAATCGCAATTACATCTCCATAAAGACTGAGCAACGTGTTGTAGAGAGAGCTCTTGAGCTTGGGTGTGCCGAGCAAGCTGCATATGCTGGGTTCAAACCCAGTCCTAAGCGGCAACGATGCTTCTGCAGCAAAGGGAACAAAACCTTATTAAGCTGATAAAAGAAACATGAACAGCCCATTGAAAGCCGGAGCTAGACGAGACACGGAGTTGCCTTTGTGTTCTCCCTCGAGAGGGATGCTGTGAAGCCAAACAGATTGAGGACCGCAGCGTAGGTGGTGTGTGAAGAAGGCACTTGCGTAACGTCACCGGAATAGAAACGGATGTGTGATGCTCTGCTCTCATCCCTGGTGCTGGAAGCAGGTGGTATCGGCTGTTGGCAAAAATAAGGGAAGGTTTTAAGAGGCTTTGGTCAATCAGTACTCAAGGGAAGGGATAAAGGAGGAAATGTGGAGTTCTTGAGGGCTTGGCAGAACACTGAACAGCAAACAAATCAAACTGAAAATGCTTGAAATTCAAGTTGATTTTATGAGATATTGGGAAGATCTAGGGCTTGGAGCAAGCTGCTCTAGTGGAAGGTGTCCCTGCCTATGGCAGGGTTTGGAACTGGATGAGCTTTAAGGTCTCTTCCAACCCAAATCATTCTGTGACTGGGACTGTGTTTTCTATGATGCTGTGAGGGCCAGAGCAGCTCTGCTCTGGAGCCAGGCTGAGAGAGCTGGGCTGGGGCAGCCTGGAGAAGAGAAGGCTCCTGAAGGGGAGACCTGAGAGCAGCTCCAGTGCCTAAAGGGGCTGCAGGAAAGCTGGAGAGGGGCTTGGGACAAGGGCCTGTAGGGCCAGGCCAAGGGGAATGGCTTTAACCTGCCCGAGGGGAGACTGAGCTGAGCTCTTAGGCAGAAGCTCTTTCCTGTGAGGGTGCTGAGGCGCTGGCACAGGGTGCCCAGAGAAGCTGTGGCTGCCCCATCCCTGGCAGTGTTCAAGGCCAGGTTGGACACAGGGGCTTGGAGCAAGCTGCTCTAGTGGAAGGGGTCCCTGCCCGTGGCAGGGGTTGGAGCTGGATGAGCTTTAAGTTCCCTTCCAACCCAAACCAGGCTGGGATTCTAGCCTAATGAAAGGCTTTCCAAGCCGAGGCAAAAGGACTTTTTCAAGTCTCACAGACTGCTCAGCAGCTTTCAGTTGCCCTGCTGCTCAGGGCTAAACAGGCAGTCCTGGAAAGCAGCGTGATCCAAACCCCCAACTTGCTGGAATATCTAAAATTGCTTAGAAAGCTGAAAGTTAATAACCAGGGTTAAAGAGGGAGAAAATGGTTATTTACAGCAGCTTGGCCAGCATCGCTAGCTGAGGGGTTTATGCTGGAAAGGACACTTCTAGAGCAGCCACACTCTTTTGGAGCTCATATTTTGGCTGTAAACCTCAGGCTGTTTTACAACGTGGTGAAGCGCTTGGTTTCTTTCATGGAAGCATTCCTTTAGAAAGAGAGGGAAAAGGGAAAAATGTTCCATTCTCCTGAGCCCTATTTCCAAGTCGCTTCTGAACACAGCATCACCTTTTGCCAGGTCCTTGGGATGTGCTCTCCATAGCCAGGAGGCAGAGGCACCACTCCAAAGCTCCTTTCCTGTATGGAAGCTGCCTTGGCATGGATCCGTGAAAGGAATGCAACACTTCCAGGTTTTCAGGTTCTGGAAAGCCTTTTTTTGTCACCTTGGCCCCTCAGCAGTGGTTTGTTCTATTTGCTTCCTGTGTTTTCTTATACATGGTGGTGGCAGGTAGACCTGACATCACACATCTTACTGTCCCCAGCTGAACGTTCGCATACATGACATCCAGTCTGTACTGCTGAGCACTCTGCACTGCTAAAAACCTGCTTATTTCCCCCCCTGCCATGTCACAGAGGTGCTTAAGAAAAATGAACTTTCAGCCTCTCCTTTTTCTGAGGCCTTTTCCTAGAAAGCTGAATGTTTTACGGCAAGGGGAAGGGAAACATTGGGGCTGTTTTCATCCTGGGCTCCTGTGGGGCTCGTGCTCAGCTGCTCCAGATGTTTGGATAAGCTGCTCTGGGCTGGAAGCAGTGCCCACAAATTGCATAGCTATGTATTAATAGACCCCTTGGGGTCTTTCCTCAAGAGCATGGTCTCTATAGCATGAGGCTGAGGATTATATTCAATGACCTAAATGGGCATTAGTGCTTTGAGGCATGCCCAATGGAGGACTTAGAGCCAGCATCCCCTGACACCCCAGGCTCATCGTGACCTGGCCACAAATTTGCTTTGAATACTTTAGCCTGACTGATATCAATCACCAGATGGATGTGAATAAGGAAGGGGAAAGATGTAGCAATGGCTGTAAGGATGAGCAGTGATGCTCAGCATTTCATAGAATGGTCTGGGTTGGGAGGAAGATTAAAGCTCCTCCAGCTCCAACCCCTACCACGGGCAGGGACCCCTTCCACTAGAGCAGCTTGCTCCAAGCCCCTGTGTCCAACCTGGCCTTGAACACTGCCAGGGATGGGGCAGCCACAGCTTCTCTGGGCACCCTGTGCCAGCACCTCAGCACCCTCACAGGGAGGAACTTCCTTATCTCCAACCTGAACTTCCCCTGTTTCAGTCTGAACCCATCACCCCTTGTCCTATCACTGCAGTCCCTGATGAAGAGTCCCTCTCCAGCATCCTTGTAGCCCCCTTCAGGTACTGGAAGGCTGATTCAGATACTGGGAGGCTGACAGCACAAGTTACAGGATACCCCTCCTCTTTATGATTTACTACCTGAATAACTCCTGTTTAACTTTGAGTAGAGTTTCACTGGAGGCTGGGCGGAGGGAACGTGGCTACAGCTGTCCCTGTTTCACTCTAATGATGATTATATTCTGGGGGTGCTGGGATGGAGTGGGTTAATGCTCATTGTATTAAAAGCCCTCTAAAATGATTGAAAGCACTTTGACAAATAGGTCTTGGATTTGCATCACTAAATGAGTTTATGAATCCCTTGTGACCGGTCCCTTTTATAAGGAAAACAAGATAGTAGCTGATGTAACTGGCAGATGGAGGGGTTTTGTTTTGATTAGAACAGGGCTCTCCAGGCAATGGTTTGAAATGGCTGAATCCTCTGTTAACTGTGGGAGTCAACCTACAGAGGGGCAGTTTCCTTCCTGCCTTTGCCCTCTCCCCTTCCTTTGACGTGCCACTTCTAATGTCAGAGTCACAGTGACCTTGGCCAGTGTTTTGAGATGCTCATTGGAAAGCCAGGAGCATTTGAGACTTGCAACCACTTGCCAAGTCAATTGGGGCAAATTCCCTTTTCCTGTAAGGTTTATGCTGCTGCAAACAGAGTAAAATCCCTTCATCCTTATTCACGTCGGACTGAAGATCAATGCCACGTGGTGAAAGAATACGCACATCAGCAGTCAAGACAAGTATTTACCTGGCGTTGAGTACCTGTGTGATGGGGTGGCTGTAACCTGCCTCTTGTTACCAACTTCTTCCCTCAGATGCAGTTTTCATTCACTGCTCAGTGCCGAGGCTGAGCTTGTAAACCCTCTGGGAAGGAAACTCTCCTGTCTCCCTCCTTGCATTGAACACACAGATTCATCCAGAACTGGAAAGAATCCAGTAATACCTGGAAGGAGGCTTTAGGAAAGCGAGACAAATCAGTGTTGAGCATCTTTGTAAGAGAGGAGGGGGTAAACTGGATGTGTTAGCCTTTCCTTGGTCAGAAGTCACAGTATTTGCTGTGCAATAGGGATGGAGGAAGGGATGGGGGTCGTGTATGTATCATTCCTTTTGTTGCCATGTTTTTCAAGTGATCAGAAAGCTGCAGTGAAGGCGATGAAATGGAAACAGCCAGTTGTATCCGTCTGCCCTGACAGCTCGTGAGAAGGGGATTATCTTCTCAGACTGGAATAGCTGTGGGGGGTAACACGTTCAAGTTGGAATCACTTTATGGGAAGGGCTTCCAGGATGTGCTGTAGCTGCTTGCTTGAACACAAACAGATGTTCCTGTCATTGTGGAGCTGAGGCTCCTGCGGTGGGTGGCACTTGATATTTCATTGCATCTTAGACCCATCAGGTTGCCTGGGTGGGAGGGGAGCTCAGGAAGACTCTGCTCCATCTCACCCTGCTCAAAGCAGGGTCAGCACTGAGCTCAGACCAGCTTTCTCAGAGCTTTGTCTTCAAAACCTCCAAGGGTGGGCTTTGTGCAGCCTTTCAGAGATGCCTCTGCCATTGAGAGCCTTCCTGAGTCAGAAGTGGTGTCTTCAGGTTTGGGGGATGCGGTGCATGGGTCCACCGTGTACCTCTGCTTTCAGCGCTCATGTCACATCTGGTGTTGATAGAATCAGAGTGGTTTGAGTTGAAGGGACCTTAAGATCATCCAGTTCCAACCCCTGCCACAGGCAGGGACCCCTTCCACTGGAGCAGCTTGCTCCAAGCCCCTGTGTCCAACCTGGCCTTGAACACTGCCAGGGATGGGGCAGCCACAGCTTCTCTGGGCACCCTGTGCCAGCGCCTCAGCACCCTCCCAGGGAAGAGCTTCTGCCTAAGAGCTCATCTCAGTCTCCCCTCGGGCAGGTTCAAGCCATTCCCCTTGGCCTGGCCCTACAGGCCCTTGTCCCAAGCCCCTCTCCAGCTTTCCTGCAGCCCCTTTAGGTCCTTTTATCTCCTAACCCAGGCCATCTTTGATTATTGAGCTCTCCTGGGCTGCTTCAGTAAGCTCATAGCTTTTGAGTGTGCTCTATCCAAAAGGGAATACCTATAATGCCTTCCCAGTGTCAGGTAATCTGTTTTGATTGCTCTGAATCAGCCCAGTTGCAATGAGAAGGAAACAAAACCACGAGTCAGAATATCTCTGAAATCATGGAGACAGAATTGATTTCTTGCTCTTTCACATCACCAGATCCTGCTGCCTGTCGTCTTTTTGATTACTTTGGCCACAGCACATCCAGTGTGCTTATAGTAGGAAGGAGTTTACTGTGTGATTAGAGTCTTATCAAATGGATTCATGCATCCTCAATGTAGGAAGCCAAAACGGTGTCTGGCTTGTAGAACAAGGGAGGTACAGAGGACCTGCGAACCCTTACGGAGCAGTGAATATTTGCTTTGGAAACGGAAGGAGAAATGACATCTTGGAAGATGTGGAGGCCTTGTTGTGGATGTGATCAGTGATTGTACTTCGGTGCTGCATGTGCTGGCTGTGTGCAGAATGGGAGGTAGCGGCAAGTATGTGAAAGCAAGTTTTACTCCTTCATTAATTTGGCTTAAGAGCAATTTTTAGTGAAGCTTGGTTTCGTCTTGCAGCCGTATGGAAGGAATCAATCATAGGAAATAAAAAGCTTGTAATGCATTTAACTAGGACTTTCCACCTCTCATTAAGCTGGAGACATTCATGCTTAATTCTCGGGATAGCGGTTGCACAGCAGATGTGCAGGGTATCGATTGTAAAGTGAGGCTTGCTGGTTGTGTTTTCCCCGCTCTTACTGTTTCAATTAGCGTGTGCAGGGGGTGTGGAGGCATTTTGCTCCTTTGGAGATGAGTGCTGTTGGTGTGGCTCATGCAGGTCTCCTTTTCTTGCTGGCCTGAGCCAAGTTTACAGCAGTGAAGCACGGAATGCGTCTTAGGGAAAGCAGATGACAAGCCCTCTACAGCAACGTGTTGGACAGACTTCTGCTTTAGCTGCTAATGCCTTCCAGAGAGGACTAAACCTGCCCCTTGGAGGGCCAGCTGATAGAATTCATGTGTGCTTACAGTGAGCTCTTCAGGGGTGTGTGTAGGAAAAGGGTCATCGGGGAGGTGGAGGGGAGAGAAGCTTGTCTGTAAAGGAAACTGCTTGTCAGCGTGTGCATGTTGAAAACCAGCTCTGTTTCCACTTAATTCCTCAGCAAAACCACACGCTAAAAAGGCATCAGGCTCGGGGTAAACTTCTGTTTCACAGCTTGGTGAAGGAGTCTGTGGGGAGGAAAAATATTATGCAATCCTTTTAATTTCTTACGCATCTTGCAATCTTGTCTGTGTTTGAGCCCCTTCAGCCTCCAGCTGTGCTTTCCTAGGTCTTGCTGTCTCCTTCCACTGATGGCTTTTCCTTTCTTCTCTTGCCTTGGCTGTCTCTGTTCTCATCCCTGCTGATGTGATTTCATCACCCAGACCATGCCAGCATCGCAGTGCATTCTCCTTTATATGATCTTTAGGCAACAGAGGTTGCACATGAGGTCTTTTAGTCCAGACACAGCCTCTCTACCCTTCCAGTTCCTCCCAGATGTATTTGGTGCTCTTCTACATGTCTCTCTGCTTCTGTGGTTCAGCTACGTCCTCTTCCATGTCTTCTGATAAGATCAACAGCCATTCCTGGTGTTGTCTGGGCCCTTGCATTGTCTTACCCCAGCTTTTAATTGGTGTGTTCTTATCATAGAATTGTCATAGAATTATCCCAGATTGGGTTGGGTTGGAGACACCTTAAAGCTCGTCCTGTTCCAACCCACTGCCGTGGACAGGGACACCTTCCACTAGAGCAGGTTGCTCACCTCCCACTAGGTCATGAGCTCCTTGGGGATAGAGTGAGATGGAAAGGAGCTGAGCAAAGCGTGCTGGTCGGGATGTTTCTGGCCTGCTGCGACTCCACCAGGCATGGTGCCAAGGCAATGCTCATCACTGCTCTGAAGGGCTGTGCTGCGATGATTTAGCGTCGGCCGCGTGTCTTCCTCCTTGGCTTCGCTGATCGTTCAGGACCAGACATGTACTGGAGCCACTGCGCCTGGGGAAGTCGGAGGCACTTAGGATGGTGCCTGGTAAAAACCCTCTGCACCCAGCCTATTTCTGTCATTGGTGTTGGCTGGAACCCAGAGGTTCCTCCCTGTGGTCTCTCCACCGGTTACCGGCAATGGCATAAACAGTTGACTGTTGCAACATGGAAACGCCTGACTGCTGCCCTCCCTCTTCCCAAACATCACCATCCCTGCTGGCTGGAATGCTGCTTGAATGCAGGGAATCCTTAGCAGAGTGACTGGCATCCCTTGTGGTTGATTTAGCTTAGGGTTTCAGAGACCTTGTTTTGAGCAGCGCTGGGATGTCCTCATCACTTTACTATTTAAGGCATCAGCACCTCCTGATGCCTGAGTGAACTTGTTAATGTGGCCTCCAAACTTTCTTCTTTTTTTTTCTTTCCTATATTCCTCTCCTGCCCCCTGTTCTCTGGGAGCTTCATTCCAGCTTTGCTTACAACTGGATTCATCATCATTCCATTGCTGTAACATAAATGTTTCTGTGCCTGCTGAACGCGAGCTTATCTTGCCTAATGTTTGCTGACCTTTCCTGTCAAGCACAAGAGATGCTCTCCTATGACACTGGAATGGGTTGCCCAAGGAAGCTGTGAACACTCCATCCCTGGTAGTGTTCAAGGCTGGGTTGGACAGAGCCTTGGGTGCCATGGTTTAATGTGAGGTGTCCCTGCCCATGGCAGGGGTTGGAACTGGATGATCTTAAGGTCCTTTCCAATCAAAGCTATTCTATGGGTACTCCAACTTGGGCCTCCCCTATGACATAGACTCAGAGATGGAAGCAGGTTTTTACAGACCTACCAGTTACCCTAAGGTGCAATCAGCTCTATCCATGCCCCTTAATGCATTTTTCTAGCTTCTTTTGGGTACTGTGGACTCCCCCAACCATCTGTCTCTGTAGCAGTTAATAGCTGGCTTTTTCTTCCAGGAAGAGCAGGGTTTTACATCTCTTGAGCTGCTTAAAACTCCTCTTTGCTACTTCTAAAAGCCAAGAACCTCTTTAGACTTGCAGATGTGAGCGATTCATGAGTTGTTGCCCATCTTTTCATCAGCCCCCAGAAGATCAAACTCCCTTCATACTGGGGTTGCCAGGAAGTCTTTGGCAGAGGGGACCAAAAGTATCCCATGTTTCCTCTTAATGAAGAGCCCTCATGTTCCATCTGTGTTTTGCCTCCTTCTTCCAGTAACTTCAGAACCTGTTTGTGGTTTCACCTGATTCTTTATGCTATTACTTACGTTTAAGAACAGTGGAGGTGTGAGATAAGCTCACAAGGCTTGTTAAAAATAGAGGAAATGAGCCAAACAAGGCAAAAGGGAAGCGATGTTTTGAGCCCTCTCTTGGTGAGCCACAGAGGTTTATTGCACAAGAACCACTCCTACAGAAGGAAAAGCTTTGAGCCCGGTTTGTGTTTTGGTCACTTGGGGCTAACCGTGAAGCTGAGGTTGGGAAGATGGTCTCTTCTGCTGCATTATCCTGCTTTCAGAGCTGTTGTGCTTCAGGTCATCAACCATTCAACTCCAAAGCAAATAGCGTGGACTCTGTGGACTTTTCCAGCTAGGGAAGCCTGGGAGATGTTGGACATCTTATCATCCCAGTCCCAAGTGACTTTAGCCTCCTTTGAGGGGAAATCTTTGGTCTGCATTACTACTTGTTTCTGTGACTCTCGGGCTCTCTAGACAAGCCAGCACCCCAGGTAAGAGCATGTGGAGCATCCTCATGGTTTTTCTATCTACATCCAGCGTTCTGCTGGCTTTCTAACTGCTGGGCATGAAGTGGAACTCATTTCAACTGGTTGCACTGATTTCCAGTCAACAGGCAGGCAAGGCTCATGGGGTTCCTTGCACGTGTTTGTCAGCGCTCATTGGTTATCTGCTGGGTCTTCATTTCTGAAGATCTCTCTAGGAAGGATAGGAACTGACTGTGAGCTGGATTTTGTGCCCTTTCCGTCTCTAGAGGTCTGCCAAGACAAACCAAGCAGCTTGGTTGTCTTCTTGGACATCACATCTGGCAGTTGGGGTTATGGCAGAACCTTATTCCCACTGTCTTTTGAGGATGCACGAATGCAAGCTCTTTAGGTAGAAATGGAACTAAATGGGGAATGCTCTAAGCTTGCAGCATCATCTCCTTGAGGACATGCCTGTGGGATAAGTGTGCTGTGATGTGCAAGTGCAGTTACAACCTGAAGTTAGGCAATGTGTGACCAACATCACAGCCATCACAGACAAAAATGGAGCATGTTAGTAGTAATGTTGAGATCTGTGTTAATGGGTACTTGTTGCTTCCCTGCATCAGGGGAGGCAAGAACCTTTCCCTTCTCAATGGCTTTGACTGTCACAGGTGTTAAAGAGGAGAGATTTAGGTTGGATGTAAGGCAGAAGCTCTTCCCTGGGAGGGTGCTGAGGCGCTGGCACAGGGTGCCCAGAGAAGCTGTGGCTGCCCCATCCCTGGCAGTGTTCAAGGCCAGGTTGGACACAGGGGCTTGGAGCAAGCTGCTCCAGTGGAAGGGGTCCCTGCCCGTGGCAGGGGTTGGAACTGGATGAGCCTTAAGGTCCCTTCAACCCAAACCTTTCCATGCTCCTATGCTGGCTTTTCAGAGCTGTATTGAGGCCTTGACTTGCAAGGTTTTACAGCAAAAGCAGAGATTGCATTTGGTTATTGCTCTATAAGATGCTTGTACAGGTTTTTGCAGTGTCCTGTTCTGCTTTTCAACCCTTCCAAAACGCTGGGCAGCCAATATACCCCCTTAGCCCGTGGAAAACGTTAAGGAGTTGGATTGCAGAAGGCTTTAGTACACACTGCTTATTTATTTAGGGAGATTAAAGTCTAAGTTTCCCTTTTGTAATCCCTTTGAAGTGTTTATCTTTTGAAGTCTGAATTTTCATCAACTGGAAGCATACAACCCCTCCAACTACACCATGCCCTAGTTTCAAAGCATTCAATGGAAGAAAGAGAACTTGAAGAACAATAAACAACAGGGCAGACCCATAGGGGCTACACGTCAGCCAGATCCTGAGTATTTGGGTCATCACTTGCCACTTTGTGAATCAAAGTGGCTCTGCGGGCTGTCTCTCTGGATTAGGATGTAGTCATAGGGTTTTGGCAACAACAGGCATCAGGGTGAAAGCGATGTTCCCCTTTGGAGGTGGTAGATCAAGACATGGCCTGTAAACCTAACTTGCTTTTTTACTTTATTAATGTTTCTCATTATTTTCTGTCACTGGGGCAGCAGCACTTGGCCTTTAGGACAAGGGTGTTTTGCCAATGTGTGCTCTCCTGTCTCAATTCTCAGCCAAAAGACTCCACTTATGTATTACATGTATATACACTTCCAGTGCCTAAAGAGGCTTCAGGGAAGCTGGAGAGGGGCTTTGGCCAAGGGCCTGTAGGGCCAGGCCAAGGGGAATGGCTTGAACCTGCCCGAGGGGAGACTGAGCTGAGCTCTTAGGCAGAAGCTCTTCCCTGGGAGGGTGCTGAGGCGCTGGCACAGGGTGCCCAGAGAAGCTGTGGCTGCCCCATCTCTGGCAGTGTTCAAGGCCAGGTTGGACACAGGGCTTGGAGCAAGCTGCTCCAGTGGAAGGGGTCCCTGCCCGTGGCAGGAGTTGGAGCTGGAGGAGCTTTAAGGTCCCTTCCAACCCAACCCATTCCATGACTCTATATGCACATAGCAAGGAACACTTTGCTGCACATTATCTTTGTCTGTTTGCCAGACAATGGCAACTTGCCTTTTAACCCATCTTCTGCTTGTATTTGTGCAGAGATTCTGCAGTGTTATCAATATAAACCTGAATGGTTTTAGCCTGGGAAAAGTGAGTGGGAGAGCTCTAACCCAACCCAGTTTCCAGTGGGAAATAACAAGGCATTGGAAAGAATAAGCCCAGTGAGAGAATAACTCTGTTGGGTCATCCAGAGGTATTCTGTGGTCGGGGGGTCATCGCTTGGGCACCTTCCACCACTGAAATGCATCATCTCAGCAATGAGGCTGTTTATGGCTTTGGGGTGTTCTCAGACCGCTCCTGCCTTGAAATGAAATCTTCATCTTGGAAGTTGAGATGCTCTGGGTTTGGGCCAACAAACTGTGGAAAGTACTGCTCAGTGTGCGAGTGTGCATTTTGATTTCCTCCTGTGGGAATGGCTGGAGCAAACATCCCTCTGCAAGAGCTGTTCTGTTATTAAACAGATGCAAACATTGTCCCTCTTCCATTTTCATCTTCCAAGTCAGGGGAAGTGAAATTGAGTTACTTGGGATGAGCTCAGTATATTAAAGATTATGAGAACCATGAAGAGTCCATGGAAGTCACGAGAGTTTACATCAGTTCCTTCTAATACTTTAAATCTCTTTAGCTCTGGCAATAAAGGATCCTTGAAGTTCTTTTTCTGTGTGTAGAACCAGAGGGTTTGCTCTGGAAGCGCTTAACTTCTATTGTTTAGAAAGTACTTAAGGAAAATCAGGATTTTCCAGTATAATTAATGAAACAATTGACAAGAAGGCTTACAAGAACACCAGAAGGGATAATGGGTTAGCAGTGATGTTCTCACCTAATGGGTATAGGTAATTATTTGCTTAACAAGGTTTGAAGCATAACTAGCTTGATGGAAGATTTAATAGGGATGGAGATTTAGAAGTTGTACAGAGATGCCTGAGAGTGATCCCATGAGTCACCCCTGGAGGAAAAAAAGCTTCTTTTAATGTGGAAATCAGCCGAATTTGTCAAAGCTCTGTTAAAATGGGGTAGCTAAAAAAGATAAATCTCAAACAGCCTCAGGGTCTCTATTTTCTGCATTTATTTGCATTGCAAGTGGGGTAAGTTGCCTTGCGCCTGGTTTTATGGGATACCTTGGTTTTGTGTGCCTGCTGCTGCAGTGGCATTTGGCCTCTCTAAATATGGGGGTTGCCCATGTGATGGTGTTTCTGTTATCTGCCTCACTCTCCCAACAAATATGCCTCTGAAACCATGGGAGCCTCCCCATGGAAAGCCAAAGCTTTCCATTTGGTGGGTCTTTCCAGCCATGTCTTGATAGATGGAGATGTAGGAAGACCATGAATGTCCTCCACATATCAATGGATGGAGATGTAGGAGGCGTCTTCCTCTTCCCAAGTGCTTGGGTTTGCACTTCCCAGCATCTCCATAGACTTCAGAAATCAAAGCATCCTTGGCTGTGTTTTAGCTCTTTCTTGGATGTGCTGATCCAGTTTAGGAGTAGTTTGCAGGCTCAAGTAAGAAGTTATGTGCTCATTGTACCAAACCAACTAAAGTATCTGGGAGATGGCTGAAGGCAGCAGGTCAAGGTAAGGCAGGCAGGAGCCTGTAGCTCTTGTATCTCCTTCCAGCTTCTCCAAACCATGCTGACCACACCGTGTGGGTATTCAGAACAGCGCTGTGGATGGTGTCACTGGATGTGCTTTACTCTGCTTGTCTCTGGGCTATTAAAAGACTTATCCCAGGATCCTGAGTGAGCTCAGTGTGGCCTGCGTTAAACTGGGTTGATAGGAATAAAAACCCAGAGGGAATGGCTTAGACTGTACCAAGCCTTATGGAAGGGTTGGATGCTTTTAAACCTGCTGTTCCATGGCTTCATTCACATTATTCACTCAGAACACTTCAGGCCTTGTGCTGTTGCTCTTCCCCTTGCTTAAAATGATAGCACTGAGGTGGTTTAACAACGGTCCCGATTGCTCTGTTCCCTCTCCACTCCAGGTTTGAACATTGCTCTAAGGCTACAGGGCTGGAGGAGTTAACCCAGACAAAACCCAACGTTTTTTAGGCCAAATCTCCCCAGAGAGCTTCCCTTTTAGATCTGGCAATTGAATTCCCTCGTCTCTCTTCTCTCTGATGCCCTTTGGAAAGGAATAACGTGTCACGGGGCTGTAAGGGATACCTACAGCCCAGTATCTCAGGAATGCAGCGTGTGCTAATTAGGCATCCTGGAGCCTTCAGGAAATGCTCCCATTGTATTTGCAGATGGATTCTACCCTGCTCCTCCTTTCTGGCCACACTATCTGGCAAGCTCAGTTATTCAGCTCGGAGAAGCCTGTAGCCGTTGGTGGATGATGCGTCTTTGAAGCCAAGGTTGACTGCTTGTGTGGGTTTTATCCCTCCCCTCCCTTCTGGTGCGTGGTGCTGAATGTGAATAATTAATGTATGTTGTCTTGCTTCCTGTTTTCATTTCTGTATGTAATGCTAACCAGCAGAGGCTTGAATCATTCATAGCCTGCTCTCTCCACCTCAAAGCTGTAGATGTCATGGGAACAGTGATTCTAAGGTGGCACAGGCTTTCTGCTTCTCACCGTTAAATCTGTTTCTGGAAGCAGGAGAAGTAAGTATTCAGTCCAGCATCTAAGCCATGCAAGGACCTCTAGGCAGATGGTATCAGTGGGGTTTCTCTCGAGCAGCATCTTGCCTTGCTGTGCTTCAGTCTCTTCCTTCATCTCCTGTTACTACTCAGGTGTCTGTGCGAGCGGTGGGGAGGATGGGTGCTCTGTGTGCTTTCCTTTCCGTTGTGGGCTTCTAAGCATCTGCTTATGATCCTTATGGAGAAGAGGGAATGATTTTAGGCTTCCAGGTTGTGGCTCCTGCAATTCAACTGTGTTTCGGAATGTTCTGGTCTTTTAAGGTCATCTTGGATTTCTTCTCTTTGTGCTTCTCCTGACTGCTTCCATGGAGAGCAGCCTGAATCTACAGGTTCCCTTAGCATCGGCCTGTGTTGGGGTTCAGTGAGAGGAACCTGGGTGGGAGCTTCACTTGTTAGCTTATGGAGCCTTCTCAGCTCTGTTTTCCCTTGGTTGTTTTTAGTGGTTTAGCTGTTTTAAGCTGCTCTTAAAGCCTCCCAGCAGTGCCTTCTGGTGATCACGTTGGGGGGCAGGCGTGCTTTTGGTTTGGTTGCCCTTTTGTACTGGGGACACTTATGTCCCTCCTTCATGCTGCGAGGAGTTTGGGAGATGCTGCTGTGGGAGGCTCTTCAGAACTGGACAACAAGCTCAAGGCTTTTGCCTCGACCCTGGCTGTTGGTGTTCTTGGTGGGATTCACCTTCAGGGTGAAGAGTAATTGCTGGTCCCCCTCCATTCTGAAGTGCGTTTGTACCTTATTAAAGCAGTGCTGTTTGAAAAGGCTTTGGTGCCTGCACTATCTCTGGTTGCGCAGCAAAGTTCGTGCCTTTAGCTGATAGCCTTGGATATGCAGTTGTGAGAGGGATGTTGGTATCTGGAACAAGTTGATTTAGGGATCCTGGTGGTAGCCCTAAGAAGAGAGCTCTTCATGTACCTCCTAACTTGTGGGGCTTGCCCAAACTCACCCTATTCTCTTCCCAGCCTTACCAGTGGCCTCCTGTGAGTTGTGCTGTGAAGTTTCGGCTAGGGACTAAAGTGCTGGAGCATCAACTTTGTTAATGGGATGATGGATCTATAACACAGGTTTATTATATCTGAAGGGCAGCCTCTGCTCCAGGCTCCTGGCACTTCAGATGAATTGGATTTTGGTTTGAAAAGTCAGGGTTTGCAGGCTTTGACATCCTGTATGCATGTGGCTGGTGTATGGGATTGCTTCTCCAGGTGTTTGAACTATAGCTAAGGCCTTCCCAGAAGAATGGAGTGGTAAGATGCTTGAGTGTGCTCCTGGTGTTTGAGCTTGCAAGACAGTTCTTGTAGGCTAACAAGTACATTGTCAAAGCTTTTACACATAGAGATGGTTTGTCTGCTCTCATAAAGAGGTGGGAATCAGGAGAGATGCTGTCTTTTGGAGTTCAGTTCATGAAGAATTGCTTGTAATGCCTGTAGCTTGGCTAGCTTTGCAGGTTGGTGATACGGGGCTTGGCAGTGCAGTTGTTAATAGGATCTGAATAACTTCTACATCATACTTACATCCCACAACATCTTGGACATCACTTAGGATCTTCAAGGCAGAGAATAGCTTTGTCCAAGACCCTTAAATAGCACCGAACTTTGCATGGCCTCGGTGTTTCTGACCTATTCTAACTGACAGTTGTTCCTGCCTGTAGCGTGCTGCCGGCACATGGGGAAGGCAAACCAGGAAACTCATCTTGTAGGGACAACCTTGAAGCAGACACAAGCTGAAGATAGGAAGCAACTTGTGCAGTGACTAATGCTGAGCTTTATAAATAGCATGAGAAGGGATGAACCACGGGCGGGGAGGTGTCCTCAAGCATGAGGCCACGGAGGTGGTACAGCAACGCTTAGGGGCAGATGAGCTGGGAGAGCATGGGGCGATGTGATCAGCAAACAGCTCTGGCTTCAGACTGGATGTGCTTGTGACTCTGTCCTGCATGTTCTCCCTGAGGGGCTGAGCAAAGCCACGTAGGGATGTGGATCAGCAATGAGCTGAGCAAAGCCACGTAGGGATGTGGATCAGCAATGAGCTGATGTGCAAGTCCTGTGCATCTCGTGTCTTCTGCCTGGGTCAAGGCCTCGAGCAGCACCAAAAGCATTATAGAGAGGTTTGCTGGAAGGATAAAGCAGTGTTATGTGTGCTTGTGTTAGAGGAAAGCAGAGGACCTGAGGGTTTTGGGCTCTGGTAATGGTCCTGTGGGCTTTGAAACTATAACTGCCAAGTAGCAAGATCTGTCTGCCTTGAGGATGCCGAGTCCTGAATAGAGCAAGTCAGGGCAAGGCTGTCCTAAGCTGTCAGCATGAAGCACTGAGTGTAAATGGATACAAGGAAGGACACTGGAAGGATTGAGCTGTCTGTGTCCTCCCTGGCGTTTCTAGCCTCAGCCACAGTGATTGCAATGCCCACAGCATCCCCTTACGCATGGGCTGTAATGAAAGGTATGGTCAACCCCATTCTTGGGTGCTTCCTTCCATGGGATATGGCTGCCCCATCCCTGGCAGTGTTCAAGGCCAGGTTGGACCCAGGGGCTTGGAGCAAGCTGCTTTAGTGGAAGGGGTCCCTGCTCATGGCAGGGGGCTGGAACTGGATGAGCTTTAAGGTTCCTTCCAACCAATTCCATGATTCTATGACATGGCCATTACAGGCTCTTAGGTGGCTAGGCTACCTCCTTAAGCCCTGTCCTGCTTTGCTGATGCAGTGAGGGTGTTGTTACTCATAGCTTTACGTAAGACCTTCCCATTGGGGGTGCTGTATATAAAGGAAATGAAGTGATTCCCCTAGACAGGATGCAATTGTCTTACTGCCCACAGATCATGCATGCTCTAGAAAGGAAGCCAAGTGCTTTGCAAGCTAAGCTGCTGTTGAGCATCACTCACAACGCACTGATTATCCCCACCACAGCTGTGGGTGTACTCATGTGTACCAGGAACCTGTGGAAAACCCCTGGTAGGAGTTGAGGGCAGCTGAGAGCTGTGTGATGCCATCAGAGAGGCAAACATCTGCTTTGAGGTTGCCATCCCCACACACTGACTATGAATTAGTAAGAGCACACAACTACTTGGTCTGTTCTTGATATGAATCTCAGCGGAGACAAAGCAAGCATCTAACTATATATATACGTATATAAAAAGCCTTCTGACGCACAAAGCATGTAATTGATGGAGCCAAGTACCTTCCCTTGAAATAGTGATAGAATCACAGAATCAACCAGGTTGGAAAAGCCCTTTAAGCTCATCCAGTCCAACCGTTCCCAGCACTGCCAAGGCCACCACTGCCCCATGGCACTGAGGCCTCGTCTCCACGGGGTGTGAACCCTTGCAGGGCTGGTGACTGCAGCCCTGCCCTGGGCAGCCTGTTCCAATGCCTGAGCACCCTCTGGGGCAGGAATTGTTCCTCAGCCCCATCTAAACCTGCCCTGGTGCAGCTTGAGGCCGTTTCCTCTTGTCCCATCCCTTGTTCCTTGGGAGCAGAGCCCAGCCCCTCCTGGCTCCATCCTCCTCTCAGGCACTTGTAGGCAGCCATCAGGTCCCCCCTGAGCCTTCTCTTCTCCACACTGAACCCCCCAGCTCCCTCAGCCCTTCCCCATCACACTTGGGCTCCAGGCCCTGCACCAGCTCCGCTGCCCTTCTCTGGCCCTGCTCCAGCACCTCAATGTCTCTCTTGCAGTGAGGGGCCCATTGATCCAGCCTGTCCAGATGCCTCTGTAAAGCCTTCATATCCTCCCGTAGATCGATGCTCTTGCCCAACTTGGTGTTCTCTGCAAATTAACTCGTGTTTCCACACGTGGCAAATGGAGCACTTGCACTGCGGTCAGCCTGGTCTTTTGGGAGTGAATGCTATTTAGTGGAGAGGGAATCTTTCGCCAGGGTAAAGGCTGCATCCAGCTCTGCATCCCTCTGAGTGCTAGTTTGATGCGCTTGTGAAGGGAGAAGGGAATATCTGCCTTTTCCAGCGCGCACAGGAGTGCGAGTTCATCATCTGGGACTGTTTTGCAGGCTTCGTAGGATGCTCAAGATAAATTGACTTAGCTGGGCTGGGTTTCAGCTTTGCAGAAGTCTCTGAATCCACTTTCAGGTTGCGCTTGCAGGAGCTCTGGTTCTTTACTTTTCAGTCACTCATAAAAATCTAATCATCCGGGCTACAAATTACCAGCTTACTGCTCTTGTCCTGCTGTGGCTTTCCCCACTGATACCTCCTGTGAATCCATTTCCTTTTAGTGCTGTGGGGGAAACTGCACAAGGAAATGAAACTTGCAAATTGAAACAGGCTGAGAACATTGGGGCTGTTGAGCCTGGAGAAGAGAAGCTGCGTGGAGACCTCAGAGCAGCTTCCAGTGTGTGAAGGGGGCTACAAGGATGCTGGGGAGGGACTCTTCATCAGGGACTGCAGTGACAGGACAAGGGGTGATGGGTTCAAACTGAAACAGGGGAAGTTTAGATTGGATATAAGGAAGAAGTTCTTTACTGTGAGGGCGGTGAGGCACTGGAATGGGTTGCCCAGGGAGGTTGTGAATGTTCCATCCCTGGCAGTGTTCAAGGCCAGGTTGGACAGAGCCTTCGGTGCCATGGTTTAGTGTGAGGTGTCCCTGCCCATGGCAGGGGGTTGGAACTGGATGAGCTTAAGGTCCTTTCCAACCCAAGCCAGTCTGTGATTCTATAATTCTCCTCTTGTTGAGTAACAAACCAGCGATGGTGACAGGGCTGGAAATGATGATCATTCCATAGCCAGAGGACACGGTTAATTATTAAATTGCTTTTCTAATGCATTGAGATATTACTTTAGCATCTTAAATCCCCTCCTTTTTTTCCCCCCTTTTATTTTCTCCTCTTGCAGGGCGCTCCCAGGACCTGATGGATTTCTGATACCCCGCTCCTGAGGGGCTGGAAGGAGCATGGTTAAACACCAGCCGCTGCAGTACTACGAGCCACAGCTATGTTTGTCCTGTCTGACCGGGATCTACGGCTGCCGCTGGAAACGGTACCAGCGGTCACATGATGACACCACCAAGGTGGGTAGTTGATGTTGAGGTGACCTCTTCTTGGTGACTTTGGGTTGTGGATGGGTTTTGGTCTTGGTTGGTATTTGATTGTTTGTTGGCTTGTATAGACCATTGGGTGAATGGATGGAGGTCTATGAGAGACCATCACCATGCGGTTGATGATGGGCACGGTGATCAAAGGGATTGAATGGTGTGGTTACATCTGTCTGTATTTTCCTTTTGGTACTAGCAGGGACTTCTGTTTTGCTTGTATCTTACTGATGTACTTGCAGTTTCTTTGAATATGTAGGACCTGCATTGCTGCAGTGCCTCTAGCTTCTGTGTGTGAAATGAGTTTTGTCGGTAGGGAAAGGCAGAAGGAGGTGAGAATTCGCTAGGGATAAATGGGGGAGATGTTACCGAGTGCTCTTCCCTCCTCTGGATAAATGCAGTTTTAACGAGATCTGGTAGAGGGAATTTGGACAGCGGGGCTGGACTTGGACCTTCCCTCTTGTTTGAGGCTGTGAGATGGGGTTTCATGAGACCTGATGTGTTTATAGGAAGAGGCATGAAAAGTATGCTGTCAAAGCTGCCCTGTTACATCTTTTGGGTAACGGTTGCGTTCTACTGTTCTTCTGTGTTCTCTCGTTCATATAATCATGAAATGGTTTGGGTTGGAAGAGACCTTAAAGCTCATCCAGCTCCAAGTCCCTGCAGTGGCAAGACCCCTTTCACTAGAGCAGCTTGCTCCAAGCCCCTGTGTCCAACCTGGCCTTGGACACTTGCACCCTTGTCTGTTTTGTTCTTATTCAGTGTGCTTATTACTTAAAGAAGAAGAAAAAAACCCAAAGCCAAAACTTAGCTCATTTCTTCTAGCAATGCTTCCAGAGATCCCTTCATTGGTTTTGAGGGTTAGTTTTGCTCCGGTGACACCTTCTCTGCTTTGTTTTTAAGCCTATAACCAGAGATCTTCCTGTCTGTGGAGTGCTTTTCCTCTGGGAAAGAGGCTGTTAAGGAGAAAACACTTCTAGGCAGCAGATCCCATGCCAGAAACGCTCCTGGTTCCGAATTGCATTGACTGCTGGTGGCGCAGCTTGGCCGGGAGCTCCCGTGTGGGTTGAGGAGTCATGGCTTGTGTTTGTGCAGCGTAAAACACATTTCCTTTTGCAAAGTAGAAGTGTTTGTGCTGGTTTTCCTCTGCTTCCACTCTGGCCAGCTCAGTCTGTGTCCACTTCGGAGCCAGAGGAAGCTTCCTTTGGGCAAACACCCGGGTACAGCCATAATAGAGGGAATAAATGGGGTTTAAAGGCTTTGTCAGGAAAACAGTGGGACGTAATGTCTTGGCATCTGTGCCTGTACTAACTTCAGTGCTCAAAATGCCCAATCCAATGTGCCTTATGAACCAGAACACTGTGCTTCTTAGATAAAAATCCATAGTAAAATTACCATTGACTCAATGTGTCAGTGAAGGCTGCCTCCACTTGCACTGATTTATTTCACCGGTGGCAGCCTTCCAGTTCTGCTTAGAATTCCAATTGTTTTTCTAGTGTTCAAATATTTGTGTGTTTAAAGGTGCCTGATCTAGGCTTAAAAATATGTGTAGTCTCTGAGGTTGTCTATTGAAGACCATGAGGCCTCAGTGTCCACTTTGTTGAGCAGAGAAAGGGAGATAAAAGCTGTTTGCAGGAGCAAGAGAAGGAAGTCTATAATTAGCTCCAAGCTGTGTGAAACCAAGGTATGAAGAATCTCTTCCCATCTTGCTGTCAATAAAGTGCCTTGCAGGTATTGATGCTGGAATGAGTGGTTCTAGCACTGTATTTGGAGGGGAAAGATGCAAAAGAAGGCTAATTGTCCTCTGGACATGTCTATTGGCATGTACTCAATGACAAACATTGAGTACTGCAGAGCATGGGTGGGAACTCTAGATTATGTGTAAGATGAGTGAGAGACCTTTTCCTTTAGTTATTTTCAATTTCTTATATTTTAAATTTCAGTTTTATTTTTATTAAATTAATTTGGAACTCTTTAGATTTTTATTCTTGTTGAATTTGAGTTTTACTTTTTGGCTATTTTTTTAATTATTATTTTAAATATGTTGCAAAATAGTCTGTGGCTGTTTGAGCAAGCAGGTAACTTCTATAGGCTGCCCATCAGTATTTGGCATCCCTTTGCCTCTCTCTGGTGGGAGGGAGTTTCATGGTATCACTCATTCAGGACCACTTGTCCTGCAAACTCCAATCTCTGCTATTGAGTGAAGCTCTGAAGCATTGATGGGCATACCCCAATGTAGAGGGTACTCCCAGTATTGGTGTTGAGTGATCTCTGCTCTGCATCAGAGGACTTATGGAATGTGTGAGAGCACTTGCCAAGATCCCAAGGTATTAGATGGAGATGGGAAGTTTAACACGCTAATTGTCTCCAGCTGATATATATCCAGCTACAGCACTTGGGTATGTCTATAAAGGGTAAAAGAGGAAAATACCATTCCATAACTTAGGTGCCTATTTGCTCTACACAAAGGCAGTGGTGTGTTGATAATACCTGTTGTATTGCCCTGTATCTAGCTCAGCCACTGCAAGCCAGGAGTAGAGGCCATTGTAGTATAATACATGTTTTCCTGTGCGTGGGTACCATAAAAAGGGGGTATGGCATCTGAGAGGTTTTAAGGCTTGCAAAAGCCAGAGTTTCCTGAGAAGGAAGGAATACATTGCCCAAAGAAGTGCTAAATGCTCCATCCCTGGCAGTGTTCAAGGCCAGGTTGGATGGGGCTTGGAGCAAGCTGCTCTAGTGGAAGGTGTCCCTGCCCGTGGCAGGGGTTTGGAACTGGATGAGCTTGAAGGTCCCTTCCAACCCAAACCACTCCATGATTCTATGAATAAGGCATGCACATGTTATGTTTCTACAATTTAATTATCAGAGAACATGGCATGCATTCAAAGAGCAGCTTTTTCAGTGTAGGCTACAGCATGGTTGTTATCTTTCTTTTTAAAAGATCAGACTTTCTAGAACAAAAGGCTTTCCCCTAAATCTGGGGTTTGAGCCAACTTTGCATCCTTGAAACCTTCTGTATGTGAATGCTTGTTTTCTGACTTGTGCTCCGGCTCAACAGCCAGTTTTAATGATTCCTTTCCTTTTCCCCCCAGATATATGCAGGTCAGGCTTTCTACTGTGTGTTAAATTTCCATGACAATGAGAATTGTAATTGTAAACTCGAGCTCTCCGTTTCTTCAAGAGGATGCTTGCTAGAATTGTAATTATCTTTGGCTTTCCTCTCTCCTTTTGAGGATGAAAGAGGGGGCTGAAGGCACCCAACCTGCACGCTTGGTCTCCTCGTTGCATTTGGAGAGCTGCAGAATTCCTTTGCTTATTGTGTGCCTTCAGCTTTAATGGCAAGAGTCCCATGTTTTTTGAATCTTTAATGTGGTTTATTTGGGGTTAATCTGTTTTAATGGAAGGCATATAAAAAAGACGTGGTCTTGCTGAGGTTCAAACCATTATAATCTCTGTATCTGGTATGAGGAAGCAATTCCTGATCTAACTACAAGTATTCAACCAAAGAAGTTGTTATGAAATCAGTGCATCATCTTAGCAGAGCCTTATTGCCCTGAACACAAACTGAGGGACAATAAGCTTTGGCATGTCGTTGCCATATGCTCTGTTAATGGTCTGAATGAAGTTCAGGTGGCAGCTTCCAAGGTACCTCCTAGAGCCTGTTGCTGGATTGGCAGCAATTAAAGCACAGCACTGCTAATTGCAGTGTATAAGCACAGTGCTCTGCACACAGTTTGCATGCCCTCACCCCGAATAAGCTGCTGCTGGGGATTGCAAGACCACAAGAGCTCTTGCCCCTGGGGTAGAGTCTAGGGCTGGCTGCAGCCTCCTAAGCATCCATCCAGAGATGCTGCAAGATCAGTATCCACGTGGAAGATGTTGATGGGTTGCATTATATAAACATGAAGTTGAATCTATCAACTAGCTCTTATTGCAGGGGTTTTCTTTTATTGCTTCCCAAACTGTGTTGTCTGTACACAGTAAATACCCCACTTGGGAAATCAGCCTGGGTGGGAGTGGGGAAAGAGATGTTGCATGGAAGAAAATTGCCATGATGTTTTTTCTCTATCCATCTCTATGTATAGGCTCTCTGGCTGTTGGGTTTTTGCAGTTACTGTGTATTGTAAACTCATGGGATCTTCATCTTATTCAGTTCCCTGCCATACGGGATAAAATACTATCACCATTTACCAAGGACTTGGCTTCTCTGCTTAGTGAAAGGCATGGCTGCTGCCGTGCTTCCCAGCATGAACCCTTCTGAGATAGAGGTTGAGGCAGACAAAATGTAACTGGGATCTCTTTTTGTCTCCTCCACTTCCCTTGGAAGCTTTTTATCTTCACAAAAGTACCTTTTCCTTCCATAAAATTGCCAAGAATAGGCCAGGATAGGTGCCTGCTTTGGTTACACATGGTAGGAAGGGCCATCACCACCTGGGAATGAGCCCAGAACAATAGAATCAACCAGGTTGGAAAAGACCTTTAAGATCAAGTTCAACCTTTGCCCCAGCACTGCCGAGGCCACCACTAACCCATGGCACTGAGAGCCTCGTCTACATGGTGTGGAACACTTCTAAGCATGATGATTCCACCACTTCTCTTGGAAGAAAACTGGCAGGACTGGATCCCAGATGACTGAAGGTACCGGAGCGGGGAGGGTGTCCCACTAGAGGGGGGTCCACACTCATGTTAATAAATGGGACTGCTGCTGGTGACATACAAAAGCCCGTGATCAACGCAGCCTCCCATATTTATCTTGCAGCGTGTGAAGTGCCATAGAATCTGAGGATAGTTAGGGTTGGAAAGGACCTTAAGATGATCCAATTCCAACCCTCATCTGTCACCTTGTTGGTTTTCTCCCTATAACTGGGTAAACTGAGGCACAGAAATCAAGCTGTTGAGGTGACTTGGTGGTGGCCACCACTGAGTTTGGAATGCCAGGAGTCATCCTAACACAGATGCTTCTCTTTGGTACATGTGAATGCACTTAGGGGTTTCCTGATGGCACTGTCTCTTGACCCTTGGTTTGGAGGTGAGGAGCTAGGATCAGTGTCTCCTATGGCACTGTGGCCAGTGCCACCAGGAATTGCATTTAACTTGGTGGGTCTCAGTTGTGTTCTTGCAGCTTTAACTTGTCTGCCTGCTTATTCAAGCTCTGGGTAATATTATAGAATCATAGAATCATAGAATGGTTTGGGTTGGAAAGGACCTTACGATCATCCAGTTCCAACCCCCCTGCCATGGGCAGGGACACCTCACACTAAACCATGGCACCCAAGGCTCTGTCCAACCTGGCCTTGAACACTGCCAGGGATGGAGCATTCACAGCTTCCCTGGGCAACCCATTCCAGTGCCTCACCACCCTAACAGGAAAGAACTTCTTCCTTGTATCCAATCTAAACGTCCCCTGTTTAAGTTTTAACCTGTTACGGCAGGGCTGACCTTTCTACAGGTGATTGAGTAGCTCCTACAGCAATAACCCACAGAGTTTCTAATGCTTTGTCATTACTACTTCATCCAGAACCTTTGAAGCAATCCACGTGCAAGCTCCTGGTGATAAACGGCCAGACCAACCCCCCTTACAGACACAAAGGTGCCCTGTGGCTTTTCCAACATCGTGGGTCTCCTGGGTTTTATTCCAAGTGTGGCATTTCCTTGCTGGAGCTGCCAGATGTGCTCCCTCCAACTGCTTTTCTTTATGTGTTTCACTAATCATCTGGGTGAAAAACTGCATCACTGCAGCCCATCATCCTGCTTCCTGTTCACTCTTGCACCCTTACAGGAGGATACAGCAAATGCTGCTTTTCCTGTTCTCCTTGAAGCGACTGTGTTGCCCTAAAGTGTAATTGAGGAAGGTGAGCTCAGTGTTACTGATGTCAGTAGGTTGTTTGCCTAAAGAAGCCTACTTACTTGCAGCACTGTGTTCAGTTCTGGTGTTCCCAACATAAGAAGGACATGGAGCTGTTGGAGCAAGCGCAGAGGAGGCCACGAGGATGCTCAGGGGCTGGAGCAGCTCCTGTATGGAGCCAAGCTGAGAACATTGGGGCTGTTGAGCCTGGAGAAGAGAAGCTGCGTGGAGACCTCAGAGCAGCTTCCAGTGTGTGAAGGGGGCTGCAAGGATGCTGGAGAGGGACTCTTCATTAGGGACTGCAGTGATGGGACAAGGGGTGATGGGGTCAAACTGGAACAGGAGAAGTTTACATTGGATGTAAGGCAGAAGCTCTTCCCTGTGAGGGTGCTGAGGCGCTGGCACAGGGTGCCCAGAGAAGCTGTGGCTGCCCCATCCCTGGCAGTGTTCAAGGCCAGGTTGCACACAGGGGCTTGGAGCAAGCTGCTCCAGTGTGAGGCCCGTGAAGCTCCAAATTCAGAATAGCAGATCAAAAGGAGATTGTAGGGATGGGTCTTTATCCCCCCCCAACCCCCCAGTTTCATCTTGGGTCCCAGTGAAAACCAACCTGGAATTAACAGCTTAAACCAGGCCTGAATAACTGGTGTCTGTAATCTGTGTAGGCAAGCAGATCTGATGGCCAAGCACTGACTGTGCGGGACAAAGAGGCTTTGGGCTACTGAGGATGGGATGGGGGAAGAAAAGCAGAATGGCACCTGAAATTTAGAGAAGGATATAGGGATACATGGGACCTTCAAACCCTTTACAGAGCCCCAGACAAGCCAGGACATAGCTGGACTTGTCCTGTTAGTGATATTCCATGTTTCTTTTGTCTTTATTCCAGCAGCAGCAGCCTGAGGAGGTGGCTCTTGTATTCCCCACCACCCTCCTCCCTTTATCTTTGGTTTCCAGACAGAAGTGTAGGCTGCCTGTGCTTCCCAGGAAACCCATTGCACGTTATCAGGGGGTGTAGCAAAGCCTTTCCTAGAGAGTATTTGGAAAGAGATGACTTCAACCTTGCCGTGCTCAGCCTGGGGAAGAAGAAAGGCTGAGAGCAGATAGGGTGGGTGTCTCGAAGCTCTTGAAGATAAGCATTGCTCTAGGAAGGAACTAAAGGCTCAGATAGCTGGCTATGAGGGTACTGGCTTCTGCTCTATTACTGGAGTGAGCTTGTGGAGGGGGAGAGGGCTCAGAGCTTGATGGTTTCCAGGGGTGGCTGATGGGAAGAGATGGGAAACTGCAGCCTGCTGCTCTGTGCTCCGTGCTGGGAAGGCTGAGCTGAGACTTGGAAGTTGTGGCTGTTGCCAAAACAGCATCCAAAAGTGGCCTCAGGTGCTTCTGGGTATGTTCACCTTGATAATGTAGGCTTTTCTCTCTGTGTTCCTTCTTGGATGTTTATGGCTATGGAAGTGTTTCCATGACAGTTTTAGTACTTGGAGAAGAAAAGGCTTGATGGATCTATTGCCTCCTGTCTTAGTCCATTGACCAGCTACAGACATGTTTAAGGCAGAAGATACTTCAGTTGATTCATCCATCCCTCTACTACTTCTTACCACTAGACAAGTGGTGGAACAGAGCAGTTAAAGCAACCCAGGGAGGAACAGAGCTACCTCTAGTCTCTGCTCACAGTACTGGTGCTGGGTTGTAGAGGGTGATGACGCCAGTATAACTGGTACATGATAAATGTTGTAGGTAGTGTTATGGCACGTATCTGCTGCTGTTGAGATACCAAAACATGTTCTTTTATGGGCATGTTGTGGTCACAGCAAAGAGATGGGGGCTATTGGAACATGTGAGAGCAGTGGAGAAATACAGCAGTGCCCAGAGCCAGATGCATCTGTCCTGTCTGCAGGCAGCATCATTTAAGTATTGGTGGTGCTCACTTAGCAGGAGATATTGGAGAGCTGCTGTAATGGAGATTGAAAACCAAATTGCCCCTGATGGTTTAAATCAATGTTTCATGCAGATGCCCTGGTTGGCATGTGGTATGAGAGGTGAAGGCTGTCTCTTTGTTATGGCCTATGGGGCAGTTGACGATGCTCACTGGAAAGCAGCAGCATCGTTGGAGTTGCTGCATCACTGTTGCTCTTCTGGAGATGGTGTTTTTACATCATCCATCTCCTAATCCTATGTTTAAATAAATGCAGGTTGTCTGAACTGGATAGATACAGAAGGGGAGATGGGGGGAATATCTACTACTTGTAATGCTTCTCCCTGCCTTTAAAGTATCTGCTGCTGCTCATGTAGCTACAAGCCAGCGTAAATGAGATATCAAACCCTTCATAATGCATTGGGCATTTGCTGTGGAGAATTTACTCCCTTCAAGTGGAACGTGAATGATTCGAGATGGTCCATCTGGTTATAAAGCACCACATAGCCTTGAGCTGGGGTTCTGATGGCTTTCTTGGGTCCCTTTGTGAAAAGGCAAATGAGGAGCTGTGATCCATCGACATAATGGATTGCAGTGCTGTGATATGTGTGTTAATTCACTTCATAGTGAATTACTCTTGTAATTCCCACTTGGCAAGAGCTGCTCAATGACCTGAGCAGATGATCTAAGCCACGTTGGGGTGATTTATCTGGGTGGCTATAGGCTTTGGAGGTGGGTCTTCGTTGCTAATCCCCAGACAGCCAAAGGTCACTGGTCACAGAAATTGCTTGCTTTGCTGAAAACCGCTATTAAAGGATGGGTTAATTTGCCCGTTTCTATGCAGTTTTGATTTGTTAATGTTCATAACCACAGTACTGGGTTTTCTTAATGGAAAGAGGCTCTTTCAGAAAAGCCTGTTTGATTTAAGGTTGGGCGCCAAGGCATTCGATGCTGCATGCTGGACATGAGCTGAATCCCCATGAATGGATGTGTCTGATTTATAGGAGTGATGGGCTGAATGCAGGCAAATCCAATCATCAGATTAAATATTGATTTATGTTCTTTTTCATTTTCCTCCATTGAAAGCAGATCTACCCTGTTTCCAGGGCTTTACACATCACTTAAGCATCCTTTACATTCACCTTTGAGGCCTTCATTTTACAGAGGGGCTGTGAGTGATTGTGGAGGGAGAGTGTTAAAGATGCTTGTAGCTGCATGTGACAGCTGAGCCAGGCAAGAACTGCATTTGCTGGGCATGGTGCCATAGGACCAGGCTTTGCAAGGAGTGTTACTGGGTCTATCTGGGAGTGGTTTGGTCCTCTATGAGAGGAGCAGGACCTCTCATAGGCTGGGCAGGAGTCCCATGGTAGGCTGGCAAGGAGCAGAGAGGTGTGTTAGCCTGAGAAACTGGGCTTAACCTCCAAGGAACTTGCTTATCATTGAGACCCACATCCTCAGACAGCTCTAGGAAGGTTAGGATGAACCTGCCACAGGGCGATGCTGAAGTCATTCCTGGTCACCTCTAGATCCTACCATGGTGTTACAAGCCCAGAAAGCTGTTTGCTTCATGACTGCTTGACCAAAAGGCCAGCATTATAAATTACACCCTATTCAATAAATACAGTTTCAGCCTTAATGGGTTTGGATTGTGTTTTTCCTCCAAAGCCATTCTTCAATATAGTCGGCTGTTGACTGCAGGTATTGTGGCCTCCATAAATCCCCACTTGCTCCATGTGAAAGATGTTTCCTACTTCATTAATGCTTGTTTGAAAGATGGGGAAATCCCAAGTGCTTGAAACCCCAGGAAATCCGTGGTGTTTGATAACTGGGCTGCCTGGTGCAGCCTGACGCTGTCAGGGTGAGGATGTTGGATGCTATGTCCTTTAGCTTAGTCCTGATGTAGGCAAAATGCCTGTGGGAGGGAGTCTGCAGAACCCATTAGTTGTTGTGCCTGGGTTAGGATTAGGGGCTCAGACTGGGTGATTAACGTGCCCTGGGATTTATAATGCTTTAGAGGTGTCAAAGGCTTTTACTGCAGAGCATCTGCTCAATGTGTTTCAGGCTATAAATAGCCAGCATTGAGCTGGGGAAAATGGGGGAGGCAGGCAAACATGGAAAAAGAGGGAGAAAAGGGGGATTTTGGGCCATGGACCCTTAGATTCAGCCCTGGGCTTTGTGAACAAGAGCTGGTGGCTCTGTCAGGTTTTCCCTGGGTATATGGGTACAGCAATGTCTTTCTAGTCTACAGACAGTGGTGCAACCACTGTTCTAAAGTCGACACCTTGAGAGACACTGGGTGAGAGATGAGACTTGGATGCTCAATCAGCTCGTGGTTTAACGTGTTGCTCCATGTGGTAGAGCCTTTCCAGGCTGTCCCATGAGTCCCCTTGTACTGTTTTTGGCTGGGATAGAGGTAATTTTCTGCATAGTAGCTGGTACAGGGCTATGTGTGCAGTTCTGTGGTCCTCAACGTAAGAAGGACATGGAGCTGTAGGAGCAAGTCCAGAGGAGGCCACGAGGGTCATCAGGAGATGGAGCAGCTCCCTTATGGAGCCAGGCTGAGAACATTGGGGCTGTTGAGCCTGGAGAAGAGAAGCTGCGTGGAGACCTCAGAGCAGCTTCCAGTGTGTGAAGGGGGCTACAAGGATGCTGGGGAGGGACTCTTCATCAGGGACTGCAGTGATAGGACAAGGGGTGATGGGTTCAAACTGAAACAGGGGAAGTTCAGATTAGATATAAGGCAGAAGTTCTTCCTTGTGAGCATGGTGAGGCACTGGAATGGGTTGCCCAGGGAGGTTGTGAATGCTCCATCCCTGGCAGTGTTCAATGCCAGGTTGGACAGAGCCTTGGGTGCCATGGTTTAGTGTGAGGTGTCCCTGCCCATGGCAGGGGGTTGGAACTGGATGATCTTAAGGTCTTTTCTAACCCTAACTATTCTGTGATTCTATGTTTTGGGTCTGTGATCAGGCCAATGTTAATAATAAAAGGATTTTTTAGGTGAAGAATGCTTACAACACATCAAGGTAGAATATTTACCGAATCCCTTCTAAAAATGGGGGAGAGGTTGTATTTCTGCTTGCTTTCCAAAACAAATGTTTTCCCTCTCGCCTGCCTAGTTGGTGTTAGCACTGGAGTTAGATTTTCTCTATTGAATTGTATAAATCCTGTTACAAAAGAGGCAGTGGGAACCTGTACTCTTGCCAGTGTAAACTCCATTGTTAGTAGCTGCGCTAGCACAGATTACTTCGGTGTGTTGCTGTTTACTTAGATATTTAGTTTTTTACCATGTCTAGAGCCATAAGAGTGTGAAGTTTGAAGGCAGCAAATGACATGAGTGAAATATTAACACCATGAATGTTTGACTTGTCTGTTCTGGTGTCTGAAGTCCTCTAATCTCAACAAAGGTAGTGGAAAATGGTACAGTTGTAGGATCCCAGCCTGGTTTGTGTTGGAAGGGACCTTAAAGCTCCTCCAGCTCCAACCCCTGTCACGGGCAGGGACCCCTTCCATAGAGCAGCTTGCTCCAAGCCCCTGTGTCCAACCTGGCCTTGAACACTGCCAGGGATGGGGCAGCCACAGCTTCTCTGGGCAACCCACTCTCTGTGGAAGTTGATCAAGGATGCTCATGGGTCCAAAATGATCACCAAAATTAATTTGATGAGAAGGAAACCTGGCACCAATGGGAGTAAATGATTGAACTGGAGGATATAAGAAGGAGCAGGATGAGCTTGTGAGGATGCTCCTTTGCTAAGTGTGTGCAGAGGGAAGTTACACAAGCAACAGTCTTAGTAGATGTGGTTTCCTGCCTTCCCCAGCCTGCATCCTGTAACTTGGGACACAGCCTCCTTCTCCATTTCACTACTGTTTGGCTCCATCCCAGCTCCCAGCCAGCTGTTCCCATCAAAACTGTGAATGGCTGCAAAGCAGCATGTGAGATGTTGATGGAAACTAAAAGGCTGTGTTCCCACAGGGCCCTGCTTGGGGACTGCTGATGAGCTGCGCTTCACAAACAGCCTCCCCGGGTGTCCTCTCTGTTTTCAGCCCTGCCTTTGATATTTGTAAGAACAATTTAGACTTGGCACCACTTTAGTGTTAGTTTTAAGTGGCTGTGAATAGCAGCCTCTAGGGAAGGGGAAAAACAGAGTAAAGACATCTCTGTGATGAAGAGGTTGAGCTCTTGAAGCCACGAGTGGAGCATGAATGGTCCAAGATAAGTGGTGTCCTTCATCTATAGCTCTTTTTGGAGATGCATATTGGTTTCCAGTGGGGATGTGTGAGTGGGTTTGAGTGCTCCATGGGGGTGCTGGTATTTTGCCAGCAGAAGGAAAGATGCAGTGGTGGAGAGCTCAGTTCTTGCCAGATGTGATGGGTGGGAGATGCTCCTTTGAAGATGATGATAAGCTGACGTATAGGTTGCTGCTGTGGGGAGACAGAGCAAGCTTAGGGTGGGAAGGCTTCAGAACAGTGATGGGCTGCCAAAAGTTGGGGAGAAGAGCATGCTTTGGGGGGGTGAAAAGGGAGAATTAGTGGGACAAGGTGAGGCTTGATGTAGGAGAGATGCTTCCATGTCCTTTATCATCAGGGAGAAACCTAAGTGTCTGCTGTGCTAAAAAGCTTTTTGGAAGCTCAGTGCAACTCTACAAGGGTGCTCGAGTGAAATAGTGGAATACTTGCTGGAGGCTGCAGAAAGGCACAGATTTGAGCCTGCATAGCGTTTATTTCTGCTGGTTTCTCTGCCCAAAGATATGCGTTGTCCTTCAACCTCATCCCTTTGTTATTGGATTAATGCAGGATTGAGAAGAAGACTTGAGAAGAGTAAATTTTCAGTGAATTACAGTTGAATAAGTAGCTGATTTTAGCAGCTGCTGCTATCCTGTGTGTTTATGGAAGGGGAGAAATGTCAATATAATGGGAAGGAGAAGGCCTACACCAATACTTTTTCTCCCATCTCTTTCATAAAAGTCCCATCTCTGCTGCTGGTAACTGATTTAGAGGTGCTGCGACAGCTTCGAGCTCCTTTGCAGAACATGCTGGTTTGCATGTGGGAAGATCCTGTGCTGGTCTGCATGTGGGAAGGTCCTTTGGCTAAAAATGGCAGGGAAAAACCAAGTCCTTTTGCAGGACTGTCGAATTGTGATTAATGGAGCCATGCAATGAGCCTTGCTTGGAAAACTCGGCAGAAGCAGCAGGTTTTGGAGCCCTTGAGTTCCTACAGATGTTGGAAATGAGCATCTGAGAAGAGGGCAAGGTATGGTACCCATATGAGAGAGCCTGCAGTGAGGAGAATACTCATCTGTCTGGCTTCTAGCCCATGAGCATAAACTCAGGTAGCAAGGGGTGGATATGCACTCATTTCATCCAATGCTACACCCAAATAGCCATAGGATTTTCTTCCTCTTGTCCAGCACAAGGACTGGTCTATCTCAGTGCTCTCTGGCTTAGACCAGAAGTTGCATCCTGGATTTAAGAAATCTCATGCTGAAAGATCTTGCTTTTTCCCCAAACTCCCTGGTTTTGGCACCTTTTTTTTTTTGGATGGTTTCACTGAAAAGTCCTGATTTGCTGCTTTCTTTTAAGCTTTGATTTATTTTCATGGTTACACTGAGTCTCTTGGCAGGTGAGCATGCAGGTTCTCACAAGGTGTTTGTGGGCTGTAGCTCTAAATGAGGCACATCTTGCCATGTCTAAAGACGAGTGGCATCTGCATCCTGCTACAGACGTGGACGTATTAAGGATTAACTTGTAGCTTCTGGTGCTATGTTGTTGAGTGGTCCTCAATGGTCTTGATGCTATTTTGTATAACAGGATAGTCTCACACCATTTTTGACCTGCTGTTTTAGAGAGTGGATTGTGCCACATAAATACTGCAGGGATGGTTTCAAGTCTGCAGAATCCATCTTTAATTGCACTGATGGACACAATTTGGCTTGAGTAGGACCTAACAACTTGCAAAAGTGGATTACTTGCATCTATTTCTTGTTTTACTGCAGGCAATATTGAGGATTCTTCATCTCCAAAGCCATCACATGGCTTCCTGGAAAGGCTGCCTAGAAACCATGTTTAGGTGCAGCACAGTATTAAAGCAGGTGACACACAGTGGCCTTTCGTGTACAGAAGTCAAGCTAGATGACTTAATGGTCCCTTTGCTTTTTAAACCAAACGTTGCATGTGTTTCATTTCATGATGTAAAAAGCTTCTAAATCGAGGGCAGAGGTTACATTGCCAAATACATTGCAGCTGCTCATCCTCATTTGGATGGGGAAGCTGCTGGAAGTCCTGGAACGGAAAGGCTTGGAAGCAGAAATGCATAATAATATCTTTTAATACAGATATTCACAGTCATGGTTCTATTCTGGGAGTCTGGCCAAGTTTCTAAGTAGAGGAATTGCACATAGCTCCTGGTCTTGCCCTTCACCCCAACAGCATCCCACAACAGGTACAGCCCAAGATTAATTTCCTGGCTGGAGTTTCCAATCCATTTATTAATAACTCAAACTATGAGCTGTTTCAGGCACGTGGTTGGGTTTGCATTAAAGGGGGCAGAAGGCATGTTTCCCTATGGGGCAATTGCTCTTTGGAGTTTAAGTAAATCTCATTAAATTAAGACAGCCACCGCAAACTGAAACGCTGCAGCTTTCTTGCAGCTCGTGTGTGGGATTGAATCTGATGGCTGTGGCTCTGCCTTCCTCTTCACCAGAAAAAGGCTGTAACAGCTCAGCAGACGTGTTTCATACATGTGCTAATTGCAAGCAGTTGTGGCTGCCCCATCCCTGGCAGTGTTCAGGGCCAGGTTAAATGGGGCTTGGAGCAAGCTGCTCTAGTGGAAGGTGTCCTTGCCCGTGGCAGGGGTTTGGAACTAGATGAGCTTTATGGTCTCTTCCAGCATAAACCATTCTGGGATTCTGTGAGGCTGGAAAACTCATAGGAAGGACTTGGGAGCACAAATTGGGTTTATGGTGATGTTTTGGGAGTTGTTCTTTCAAGCTGCGCTTGATGGAGATTGAGCAAACACCCAGGATGGCTGCCACACCAGCTCTGTCTCCTGACCTAAAGGCCTGTGAGCTTGACTGTATGTGTGTGCACATGTGAAATCTTGATATTAGATATTACAACATGGAGTTGCTGCAACCTCATTTCCACTGGGCTCTGCTAGTAAACCGTGATGCCAGTGTTGTGCAATGCTGTTGGCTGCCTGTTTTCTGAGGTGCCATCTGCAATTCAATTCTCAGTCTAATAAATACATCAGTGAAGTGAGGAGAGGAGATATTGATGTGCAAATGTGACTGATGATGTTGAATCCTTGGCCTGTAGAAAGGTCCTTCATATAGTCCTGCAAGCAGGATTGGAGCTGGTTACACCGTGGTGGAGCGCAGACAGATCTCTGCCTCAGCTTGCTAATGTGATGTAAAAGCCCAAGAGCCATGTGGATGTCTGAGTTACACCTTGTTTGGTGCTTGGGTGTCCCTGCTTGTTGCAGGAGGGTGGATTAGAGCACCTTTGAAGGTCCTTTCCAACCCAAACCATTCTATGATTGGGTGTCTTGCGGTGCACGCAGGTTTCCGATGCTTTCAGAAGTGTTGCTGGGGTGTGGGTAGAATGATGCTCTGCACTGTGACCACGTGTACATGGAGGGTTTGGTTTCTGGTAGGTACCTCTACAGCATTCAGCGGTTAGTGGAGAGCAGCATGAAGATACATGGAGATTTGGCCCTCCTGGCATCCAGCACAAGGCATTGTAACCTGCCAACTTAGAATCACAGAATGGTTTGGGTTGGAAAGGACCTTAAGGTCATCCAGTTCCAACCCCCCTGCCGTGGGCAGGGACACCTCACACTAAACTGTGGCACCCAAGTCTCTGTCCAACCTGGCCTTGAACACTGCCTGTATTGTTTTAGGGATTACTTGGCTGCATGTGGGACCTTGGTGGAGATTCAGACTACATCAACACTGAGGTGTGAGACTCGAGTTTCTGCAATGCCTGTGTCTTTATGAACTGGGAACCTCTGTGCTACTGGTGTGTTGCCTTTATTAGCAAAATCAATGAAGAAAGCTGAAAAATATAATGAGTGTTCTTCATTGTTGGCTGTGAAGTTGATCTACATTTTTTGTCTGCTTTCACCGTCTTTTGAGGTGCTGGAACAGGCTGCCCAAGGGTGTTGTGAATGCCCCATCCCTGGCAGTGTTCAAGGCCAGGTTGGACACAGGGGCTTGGAGCAAGCTGCTCTAGTGGAAGGTGTCCCTGCCCGTGGCAGGGGCTTGGAACAGGATGAGCTTTAAGGTCCCTTCAACCCAAAGCATTCTATGAGTCCACCTGGAAAAGGGGCCTTGAATTTGAGGGTTTTGATTCAGCCTTTTTCTCCAGATTGTTTCCAGAAGAACTACTGCTGTGCTCCGTAGTGTGATTTTAAGGCTATAAGTGGCAGCTGAAGATGGGCAAAGAGAAGCTGTGCTTGTGTGTGGCTGGAGGTTTTAAGGGGTTTATTTGGCGGCTGGTCCTTGTAGCTCATCCCTGAAAATCAGTCTTTTGCTTTGTGCCACCTCTCCAGTGAGCTGTTAAAGGAGAGGAGCTGCTGAACTGGTCTGGACCCATCATTTGTCGTGTTCTCCTTGACGTGTAGTTTTGAGCCTTTATTTGGCAGCAGGCTTATTTGCAGTTGACGTCAGCCAGCACTTGAGAATCAATTGACTTCAGTGCAGTCAAAAGAGGCCCTTTTTCAGGGACAGTTATGGAAAAGAAAAATGAATCAAGGGAGGCCTTGTTTGAGGTCTTCTAAACTTGGAGCGTTGCAATGCGTAGAAGTTGAGTCAACTTCCTTGTGTGCTTTGCTGAGGCCTCGGTGGCCAGTTGTGAAGTTGAAGTTTACTTTTGGGTGACAAACCCCAGTTGCCATCAAATATGACTTGTTCAAATCCTTTCATATGATCCAAAGTTGTGCCCTGCTCTAAGGAGAGTAGCTCTTACCTCCCTACCCATCAGTTGGGTGTCTGTGGTTGCTGGGGTCATGCTGTCATAGCCAGCTCTTGACTTGAGGGTGATGTGACTGGAAGATGGCTGGTGACTTTAACCTCACCTTATGTGCAAGTCTTCTTTCTGGGCTGAAATTCCAACAGTGATGGAAAACTCAACCATTTAATGGGATCAAACCAGTTGGGTGCTTAGCAAAAGGGAGAGGAGGTAGAGCCAGCTTCTCTTCTAATCCATTGCAGGTGAAACCAACCCTTCTCTTGGTCCCAGATGCTGGTTTCACCCCATGACTGCAGTTTCGTTCTTGCTAGCTGCTCTCTCTTCATGCTTTACATTTTTTGATGTAGCTGTGCTGGTCCTCCTGGCAAAACAAGCCACCTCCTGCTTCCTCTAACACAGAACACGTTACTGTGCCTTACTTTAGGGCTTGCTTAGTTTGTAACCACCTAACCCACATATCCTGAGCAAACCTCACTGCTGCGAGCTGCGCCTTGTTGTTTTGGGGCTTTCCTTCCCCAGTGAGGTCAAAACCTGAAGTTGAATTGTGTGGGGTGATGTAGCTTTTAGCTGAGTGATACCTGGAAAGGATGTTTCGTTTCATTGCTTCTCTTCCCGAGGTTGATGTGAATCTGTGTGTGTTTGCAAGAGCTATCAACAACGCACCCAAGCCTGAGCAAGCTCTTCTGCTGCAGTGCTCTGCAGCCATCAGGGGCTCCTGCTTCTTCAGCAGGAAGTGATAAATGGCAAAACACGAAGTGAAACCTGCCTGGATGCTGCTGTGTTATTCTCCAGTGTGTTTTATCTCTGCTTTAAGTATGGCACTGCTGAGGATACAAGGCCTTGAATAAGCTATTGTGTGATGAGCAAATTCCAGCACTTAAATTACTCCCATGATGGCTGATAGAATTTTTCTTATTTTTCCTAACACTCAGCCCTTGAGAGGTAAAAATATTAAATCCTTAAATCCTGCAAGGAAAACGTCTGCTTCCTCTGCGCACGGATGCTGGCTTTGATAACTCGGCTGCTTCTGCAGCTTGTAACTTCATTTGGTTTCCCTTTGGCAGTGCACTGAACCCATTTCAGTCTTTTACAAGGAAAAATAGGTAAATCCCTTCCATATGTCAAGCATTAGAAAAAGACATGGTTTCTTTGACTTGCACAAAGTGTCCCGTTGTCTGGCAGATACAGAAACAAGCGCACCCTTGTTTCTGGGGAAGCCAAGCTCTAACCTCATGCTGATAGATCTGACATGTCACTGTCCGCTGTTTCAGATAGTCTGTTCACATTAGCTGGGTATGTGGAGGCTGGGGAGAACCCTGATCTTATTGATTTTCCCCTTAAAAGAGAGGCTTCAGTTTTACCCTGCTCTAAATCTGTCTGTTATAGTCCTTCAGGTCACTGGGTTGCTGCCAAAGGATAGGGGAGAAGCCTATTAGCCTGCTCAATAGCTTTTGTTAACAGACGTGTCTTTGCCCTCTGGATCTCATCACGTGGGATAAATAAGCCTGTGTATTGATGGGCAATGTCTCATGGAGCAAAGTGCAAGCACATAGGACTTGCCTACTGGGTCAGACAAAAGGTCATCTTGCTCAGCATCCTGTCTCTGCAAGGGCCCAGCAATAGGTGTTTGGGAAGAACAAGAGAGCATCCTGTTTGAGAAGAGCAAGGCATCATCCTGTTTGTGCTCTGTGCCCCCTTCTTCTCTCTCCTGCCTTCTAGCGAGCCATAGTTGAACGATAAACCCTTCATCACTCCTTGAGGCTGCCTGTGCTCATCAGGAGGGACCTTGTGCCAGCAGCTTGCTCCAGAAATGCTGTGAAACAGAAAATGGCTTGTGATATGAAAAATGAATACTGCATCATCTTGAAGGTTTCCTGGGACACTGGAAGCTGGCTTAGGAGTCTTTCAGTGAAGAACTCCTGGAAACCTGGAAGATGGAGACCTCATAGCAGCCTTTCAGTATCTGAAAGGGGGCCTATAGGGATGCTGGGGAGGGACTCTTCATTAGGGACTGTAGTGATAGGACAAGGGGTGATGGGTTCAAACTGAAATAGGGGAAGTTTAGATTGGAGATAAGGAAGAAGTTCTTTCCTGTGAGGGTGCTGAGGCACTGGAATGGGTTGCCCAGGGAAGTTGTGAATGCTCCATCCCTGGCAGTGTTCAAGGCCAGGTTGGACAGAGCCTTGGGTGCCATGGTTTAGTGTGAGGTGTCCCTGCCCACGGCAGGGGGTTGGAACTGGATGATCTTAAGGTCCTTTCCAACCCTAACTCTTCCATGATTCTACCATTCTATGCCTGAACTGGGGTCTTTTGTTAGTGGATGTGCTTCTGCTCATAGGGCTTGCAAGGGGCTAGGGTGTTGCTTTCCAGCCTGGTATCTCTTCCTTAATGGCAAATGATAAAACCAGAGGTCAGGCCTCTTCTGCTGGTGACCAGGCTTTCAGAGTAACTGGAAAGGAGCACAAGCATCTGTCACTACCCACTGGTCCCTTTAGGGATGCTGTGCAGTGATGAGTACATGGGATGAGATATGAACCTTGGGCATCTTCCGCTTCCTGGTACAGTGGATGGTCAGTTCATCCAAGAGGAAGATGCCAGCAAGACAAACAGGGCCTTGGGTAGGAAGGATAAATAGGGGTGGGAGTTTTAAGGGTGTTATGAACAGTGTTCCACAAAAAATCTGATTAAAGATCAGAATTGAGATCCATTAATCTAAAAACCCCAAACCAACCCAAAACCCTCCTGACCAACCCAAAACACCCCAGAATCCAGCAAGAGAGGGGTTGGAGTTTGAGTGCAGGTGATGGGAAATTCACTTGGTTAATTTGTGTCCTTAGCAAAGGAGTTTTCTATTTGACAGCTATGGGAATTAATAGATCACAGAAGGATGAAGGAGCTACAGGCTGTCCACATAGAGCTGAGCATCAGCCTTGGGCCATGTAGTCCTTAACATGAGTTCTGTAACCAAGGCATGGGCAGTTGGCTAAGGGAGCATGGGTTGTGTGGTGGTCTGTTTGATAGGGGGATGAGTGCTGGTCTGAGGTTTCACTCCCTCCTTCCCTTTGTGGCTCTCTTTTTGCTCCTTTATAGCAGTTTTTACCTATATGGTTGGCTTGAACTTCCAGTTCTTTTTCTTGCGCTCGTGAGATTGCTTTTCTTTTCTATGTGCTTGCTGTCCTGATGAACTGAGACTTGTAAAACCTCAAGGCAAAGCCTGGGGAAGAGGAAAGGGTGGATGAAGGGCAAGGAAATAAAACAGTAGTGAGGAGGGATGTGACTGATCCAATAGTTGGCTGCACTTTTTGACTTTAATTATCTGATGTCCATCAACTTGCCTGGAAAGTGAGTGGAAAAACCTTTCCCAATGAATAGATATTGCTTGACCATCTCTTAAAACTTATAACCCCCCTGATGTTTCCTATTGAGATTGCTTTGGATGGACACACAGACTTCTTAGAGTAATAAAATGGTATTAGGGTGATTTCTGAGGACTGGAGAATCAAATGAGTGGTTGGAGATGGTCCCAGGGATCTCCTTCAATAGGCTGTGTTTTCACATATGTCTCAGGGTAGGATATTGTTCTGCTGCTCTGAGCCTTCCTGTGCTGTGCAACTCTGGCAGAGCTTACATGGGAGTAGAAAGAGGTTCAGGATCATCACCTCTTGGCTGTGTTTTTGCTGGATTTCTGCTACGAGTAGTTTTTAGCTCTGCTCAGGGGGGCCATGCTGAAATATCTTCATAATGCTTCTAGGGAGCACGTGTCTTATTGAGTTTGAACTTGTGGATAAAGTGCTTTTTCTTCCAACTTCTTGTTCACATGTGGCTCGGTCTGATCTTTGCATCTTCTTTGCTCAGAAGCATGAACTGGGCACCCAAGCTGCAGGTGCCCTCATCTAAATCAGTGCAGCTCACACCCAGCCTATACCCAAGCTGTAAGCTGCTTGTGAGTGGTTTGACTTCGTGTTCTAAGAGAGATAGTGTAGGTAAAAAGGATAAGGTTGTTGGTGCTGTAATGTGCAAATTATATGAAATAAGCCTAAAATGCTTATTTCATGATGGATTTGCCCAGCTGGTTGAGATTTTGGGTCTGGATCAGTTCTCCTTTTGACCTGTTTTCTGCACCCACATTTGTCCATACCCAAAGGATATAATGCTCTGATGTCCTGAGACTATATATATAGTCTAGATACTCTTAAGGTCCTTTCCAACCCTAACTATTCTATGATTCTATGATTTTTCCCATGTTTTATAAGTGTAGGGGAAGGCTGCTCATGCATCCATCCTGATTCCTTAGGGATGCCACAAGTCTGGTGTAAAACAGCTGTGTTGAGGGGAAAGTGTCATGAGACAGTGGGAGAGGTTGACTCCAGGGCATGACCAATGCAGAGGCACCAAGAGCTTCTGAGTATTTATAGGTCTGTTTTCAGTGGAAGTGCTGGTTAATAGCAGCAATGGCTTGGATCATGCAGGAGAATTTGGTAGCTGAATAGCTCCCAAGAGGCTGATAGCATCAACACATTTAGAAGCAGAGATGAGCGGTGTCTGCTGGCCTGGGTCATCTTTGCAATGCTTGGCATGGAAAACATCACAAGGCACCATCAAATGTGTGATGTGGGCAGCTTGACTCCTCCAAGAGTGACCAGCCCGTTTCTCCCTTGCAGTAGAAATTCCCTCCAAAGTCATAGACTTGGTTATTCATCTTTTTCCTTTTTAATCTCTGTTTCTGATTCTGGAATACAACTCTTGGTCTCAGCAATATCCCTTTAAAACTTCCAGCCAACCTGGGAAATAGTCATTACTGTAATAAAATAAAAGCCCTCAGTGATGGATATGATGGGGCCTGGGGTCTGGCCCTTGTCTTACCAGTCTTTCAAGGTATAAATGTACTGTTTCTTTTTCATCTGCTGATGGGCAACACTGGCCTGATATCAATGAAGTGATGTTTAACACTGTCAGTGCTCTGCAGATATAACTGTGAAGGTGCTGAGGTGGTGGTGAGCTGGTGAATGCGTGCTTGGGGAATAAATGTTGCAGTGGCCAAAAGGGTGTGTTTTTTGCATGCATTCCATCCCTGGAAGTGTTCACACACCGTGTAGACGAGGCCCTCAGTGCCATGGCTTCGTGGCGGCCTTGGCAGTGCTGAGCAGTGGTTGGACTTTATGGTCTTATAGGTCTTTTCCAACCTGGTTGTTTCTGTGATTGTATGAATTGAAGCTGTAACTGGCTGTGTTCTATGCCACCCATGGTGAGGCTGGAAAACAAGTTAGGAATGCATATAACCTGTCTAACTGTCAGTAAGCAGGTTGTATGCACTATTGAACACCTAAGAAATCAACACCTATTGAGTTCTTTTGGCTTTTCTAATATTTGAAGTAGAATGTATCTCACCAAATGCGTGCATACATGGAAGTTTATGAGGATTCCTTCTGCTTCTTCATGTAGCATGTGGCCAAATAAGCTTCTTCCTCTTGGGTTCTTGTAATGGAAGTGTTCAAAACCCTCCTGGCGCATAAAAGGGAGTAGATGTCGATACAGAGCAGCAGGGAGAAGTGATATGTTCTGTCTCTGAACATGACAATAATGCAGGATGCTGCAAAGGCTCTTCAAAGGCTGTTGGAGAACAGAGTGGCTGCAGGAGGATGCTGATGTGTAAATGCACTTATGTGTGACATATGGGATACAGTGTACTAAAGGGCTGTGATATGTCCTGGAGCAACTTTCCAGGCCTGATGTCTTCACAGAGACAGAGAACAAATGCCCTCTGGGGAGATGCTGTGGTTGAATTGCTGCTCTCAGATAGAGGGATCAATGGATAAATATCTCTGTGGAGCAGCCTGGCTATATTATTTAAAGCTATCTGTGATTCCATTTCCCCTTTCCTGGAAAATTCTGCAAAATTCACGGAAGGGCATTTTCCTGCTCTGGGAATCAAAGCTTTCCCATGCTGAGCTTGCTCCTTAGAAGCAGATTGATGTGAGAGCATCTCAGCAGTCACAGCTGGGGAAGAGCAATGAAGAAGGGACCATCTCCCTCCCTTTTCTCTCCATGTTCTAGATTGATCGAAGCATAAGTGGCTTTCTTAGTCTGCCCTGGCTTTGCCAGGTAAGGAGTTGGATTGGGAGCTCTGGCTGAGGACAAGGTGTCTGGTGCATGGGGTGCACCAAGCTCCCAGCTTGGTTTATGGCAGATGCTCCCTGGAGGCAAATGCATCTTGTGACTCACTTGCAAACCTGCACCAGCCTTGGAGAACAGGATGCTCCAATTATATTTATTGTCTCTTTGGCAAAGCACAAGCTCTTGGGTCTAAATGAGAGTCCTTGATTGTGAGAGCCTGTCCTCATTAACATTGCCATTGCAAATATGTGGTGGTGGTTTGCTGGAACAGGGTCTAGGAGTGGGGAAAGCTCTGGCTGAGGCTCCCTGCTGTTGTCTTGCTTCAAATCTTCCTTTTGCTGAGGGTTTTTAGCCAGCTTGCATCCATTTAGCATGTTTCTCCTTCAGTTTTGCTCCTAGTGTTGCATCCTCCTTGTGTTTCAGCAATTTCAGCTTGAAATGAGTTGGGAGGATGTTCTTTTTTAGTCCTGGACCACTGCTAAAGGGATCAGTGTGTTGGAAGGCTCATCTATACTGATGCTAGGTGTGTTTTAGTCCCTGTCTGTATTGATCTGTCAGGGTGTTTTAAGACAGCTGGAGCTAAACCATTCTATTTCACAACAGGGTTAAGGTTCAGGAGAGCTCTCCACCCTCTCTGTCTAGGTGTGATTCATGAGATAATTCACTGTCTGTGCTCCCAAATTGTCTTCCTTATCAATTACCACTTGTTTTGCAGCCTGTCATTACATGGGTTGGAAGCTGGGCTTCCCCAGGGGAACGTGTTTGCCTCCGAGGCTGCCAACAGTGATGGATGGGTTCACCTCGAGTTGGGTGTGGGCTAGAAATACTCCTGCTGCTTCCTTTAAAATGATGCTGGGCAAGCATATTAAACGTGATGGATGGTGGCAATCTGTCACTGCAGGTATTAGGGTGACAATGTGAATTGCTGGTTGTTTTTCTATGACCTTTCAGTGTTCATTTTTCTGTGCATGAGATGCTCTTGGACCTGTTTTGTTGTCAGGGTTACCTGACTCTCACCCCTTCGGCTTATTGAGGGCTGTCTTATAAAGCATTCTAGGACATCTTTGGAGATGAAGACCTCTCTTCCTCTCCTCCCTTCACTCATTCTGACTTGTCTGCAAAGGGGGATAGTCATCGTGCCCTTAAGATGCTGCTCTTAAGGGTGTTGCTTTATCTTTGCTTTGTAAATGACTCCCATCAGCAGCACTGGAGGGTGAATTGTGGAAGCATCTGCTGGTGTTTGTGCATTAACTGGTTTATGAGCAGTCAGTGCTGAGAGTGCATTATGAGAGGCCAGCACCCAACTTTTTATTAGTCCAGGGCCTTTGTGCCTTGAAAACAAATTAAATTTGAGCTTCTCAACACTTGCAAACAATGTTTAAAGCTATTAGAGAGTCAGAGGAGGCTGAAATGACTGCGAAAGCCCCCATTATTATCCTTACCACTGATTGAAGTGGTTTCAGAGGTGCCTTGTAATGCTGAGTGTAAGGGCTTAATAAAGCAAACAAAAAGCAGTGATTGGCTATAATGGGTTTTCAAGCAACTTCTGGGCTTTCCTCCTTCCTGACATGTGAGGAAAGGCTGAGAGAGGTGGGACTGTTCAGCCTGGAGAAGAGAAGCCTTGGGGAGACCTGATCCCATGTGCCAGGAGTTAAAGGGGGGCTACAAAGATGATGGGTGAGTCCTTTTTACAAGGAGCTCCATGGAAAAGCCGAGGGGAGATGGGCACAAGTTACTGCTGGGGAGATTCCCAGTGGACACATAGAGGGAAACTTTTCCCAATGAGAACAAGCAGCCATTGGAATAATGTCCCCAGGGAAGTGGTGACTCCCCAGCACTGGACACTGTTAAGACTGGGCTGCACAGGGTGCTGGGCATCCAGTCTGGGTCATGCTGTGCCTGGAAAGGTTGGAGCAGATGATCCTTAAGGTCCCTTCAACCTGGGTTTCCATGATTCTGTGGCTTTTCAGAGGTCTCCAGTGTTATTGATAGGGTGAATGTGGTGCAGGAGAACAGGTCTCCAGCCCCAGTGCTGATGGGCAGTGGTACCTTCTGCAGGGATGGCTGTGGATGAGGGGACATTGTCTCTGCTGGGAACAACCCCTTGGAACCCTACACTACTAATTCCCCTCCCTTCTTCCTTGCTCTGTTTTTCTCCCTCTTTCTATGCTCTTCTTTCATTGTTTCTTGCTTACAAGGAGAAAAATAGCCAAAATCTCTCCTGTAAGACCTGCAACGCGAGTAACATCAGGCTGCTCAAATGCAAACCCTTTAACTCCGATACCTCATTTGCACTGGAGCTGCTGGGGACAATGAGTTCTTGTTCTCTTCTACCTGATGATGCTAATTTTCAGACACCACCAAACTAAGCGTGTTTTTTCCCCTGCTTTGAGCTCTGTAAAGAAAAGCACTTTGACATTGATGGTTCTTCTCACAAACAGGCAAAGTGCTATTCATATTTTTCTATTTTAAGTGTATGAGCAACTTCTTCAGGCCCAACTTACTCAGATGCTGCTGTCAATAGGTGTTGAAATTGGGTGGAAAGTCCTGAAGAAGATAGATTAAATAGGTTGCCATTGTTTCTTCTGTCTATGTTTGTGGGCCCTCTTTGGAGCAGATTAAAACCAATCTGAGCTCTGCAGTTCCAGCTTCCCCTCTCCCTGTGTATCTCTTTATCCACGGTGAAGGGAAATGCTGATAACAGCATTAAACCCCCCCTGTGTCAGGAACCAGAGGAAAGACAAGATTTAGCAAATACAGCTCGAGGGGTACAAGTGAATTGAAGTGATTAATATGGTGTTAGACTTCTGTAGGTATTAAACGGCCTGAGCTCTTGCATAAATGGAGCTGCAGGGCACAGAGAGTGGGTTGTTCCTGCTGAGGGCTGTGTTGCTGCAGTGAATGCAGGGGTTGGCTTTGGGCAGCTGTACATTTGGAAGGGTCAGGGGTAGCTGTGCCAAATGGGGGCTCTTTCATGACCTGTGACAGCAATAAGTCCAGCTGTTGTATTATAAATATTATAGTGGATATTATAGAGTGGGTATTGCCACCCCCATCATTTCTAGGCCTGTCTGTGCAGCTGCTGTTTGTGCCCAGGTTTAATTATAGCAGTGGTATCTAAAGATGAGCACGTCCCTCTTTGTCATACCACCCCCAATCAGCGCCCACAGAGGAAATTCCCCTTTTCCCTCCTGCTAAATGTGTGACTGTCAGTTGAGAACTGCGTTTGCTTCCCACATAGGCCAGCAGTGAGAGCGAGCCAGTCCATCGCAGTGTGCGGGGAGGTCAAGGACACTGGATGTCCCATGTCATCTTTTGGATGTTTGGCACATTTGAATGGCTGCACTTCCCAAAAGAGCCTTGGAGGTTTCAAAAGAGATGGGGGTAATGATGTCTGTATGCTGAAATGCTTGTATGAGGAATAAAAAGCTTATAAACCCAAGGCTGTCCGCTCAGCAGAATGGAGTATCAAGTTCATTTTACAAATGGCAATTGGACCTTTTAAAATCCGCTCTTCTCCATGAAGAAATGCATGAGATACAGAGAGCAGTGGCAAAACAATGCATGTAAGGACATCTTGGAAAAGGAGGGGGGTTTGGGATCAGGAGAGGGCTCTAAATGTGGAGCTGAAAGGGGACATTTGCAAGTAATGGTCTTCAGCATCATGTCTCTCCTGTTGATGGATGAGGCCTTTGAGATGCGTGATCAGCAGATGCATTAAAAGCCACTCAGATACCTCTGGAAGTAAGTTCCTAGGTGAGAAATTGATATCTTTTGAAGGATGGGAATGATGATGCTTTTGTAATGGAGGCTTTGATCTTGGAAGGTTCCTCTGATACCTCCTACAAGCTTGAGGCTGCTTTACAGGCTGCTAGGACTGTTCAGAGGGTTGTGAGAGGTGTTTGGTTGGAGGCTGCCTGCGGTACTCACAGTCTTTGGTACCGTATGGCTGTTCAGGAACATATATAGAGGAATTGTAGTGTGTTGCCTGTTTCTTGGCTATCTGAGGTGTGTGTCCCTGGCCAAGGGAGGAGGCTGAGCCACATGCCTGGATGGAGAGCCCAGGGTCTGGTTCAGCATAGGAAAATAGGAGCGTTGCACAATGTCCACCCTCTCCCTGGAGCTAGCTGGGAATTGTTCATCTCCTTTATAAAGGAAGAAGCTGTGGCTGCCCCATCCCTGGCAGTGTTCAAGGCCACATTGGACACAGGGGGGGCTTGGAGCAAGCTGCTCTGGTGGAAGATGTTCCTGCCCATGGCAGGGGGTTGGAACTGGATGAGCTTTAAGGCCTATTCCAGGCATGGGGCTGGATGGTCAATACCAGAGTTCTTGTCCTGTTCTGCCCTAGGATAACATGGTCTTTGCATGCAGCTGTGCAAAACGTATCTCCTGGGCTGGTGCACGATAACATCTGGGTAAAAGCTGTGTTCTTTTCCTCTGTGTGAACAGGGATCGAGTGTTGTCCCAGCCCACAATGGCTGGGTTCAAAATCCCAGGCTTAAATAAGCTCTATTCTGTGCTGTTCTCTGCATCCCAGCCCTGCCTAATTCATGTCTTCTGCCAAATAGGCTTATGCTCAATAATGTGTTGACTGACCTATGTTTTAGTAGCTAAAAGCTCTGGCTTTTCTGGAAAAGGGCCAATGAGCATCATGAAAATGCTGCTGTTTGTTAGCTGCACTGTGCTGGCTGGTGGGTCTGGTCCTTAGCTCCTGATTTGTCACTGCTCTTAGAATAGAATCATAGAATAGTTAGGGTTGGAAAGGACCTTAAGATCATCCAGTTCCAACCTCCGTGCCATGGGCAGGGACACCTCACACTAGACCATGTTGACCAAGGCTCTGTCCAACCTGGCCTTGAACACTGCCAGGGATGGAGCATTCACAACCTCCCTGGGCAACCCATTCCAGTGCCTCAGCACCCTCACAGGAAAGAACTTCTTCCTTAGATCCAATCTAAACTTCCCCTGTTTCAGTTTGAACCCATCACCCCTTGTCCTATCACTGCAGTCCCTGATGAAGAGTCCCTCTCCAGCATCCTTGCAGCCCCCTTCAGACACTGGAAGCTGCTCTGAGGTCTCCACGCAGCTTCTCTTCTCCAGGCTCAACAGCCCCAGTGTTCTCAGCCTGGCTCCATACAGGAGCTGCTCCAGTCCCTGCTCATCCTCGTGGCCTCCTCTGGACTTGTTCCAACAGCTCCATGTCCTTTTTATGTTGAGGACACCAGAACTGCACACAGTGCTCCAGGTGAGGTCTCACAAGAGCAGAGTAGAGGGGCAGGATCACCTCCTTCGCCCTGCTGGTCACGCTCCTTTGGATGCAGCCCAGGATACGGTTGCTTTCTGGGCAACCTCTTGTCATCAAAGAGTGTTGATGTACCTCAGTGCTTGTCTGTACATCCAGCCTGCCCCCTTTTTAATTGCAAGAGGATTTCTTCCTCCTTCCTTCCTCTTTCTTTACCAAGTTTCTCCTTTCCTGTAGTGTCTGTGCTCTGGGGGGAAGCATGAATGACGTATCAGTCTGTAAAGGCCTCTTCTGCAGCTTTTCTCATCTGATGTGTGGCCAAGGCTGTTGGAAGTGCAGCTTTCACACCCTTTGTTGGTGTTCACTCTGCTTTTCCCATGGTTGATGGATCTAGTGTCACCCTTTGAGTGCACAGGGTCAGATCTGCCAGACCTGCAACAAATATTCAAGGTAAAAGGCTCCCAGTGAACCATTTTTTGCCCTTATGGTTTTATGAAGGCAAAAATCTTGCAGAATATATGGGATTTGCTTCTTCCTGTGCATTGACTCATTCTTGACTCATACAAGAGGACTTCTGTGTTCTGCCTAGCTGATTGACTGCGGTGTTTTAATTTAACAGGGTGGTTTGGGGTTATCAATGAGCAGTCTCTAGCAACGTGAATGCTGGCTTGTGTGTTGTGTGAAGAAGGCAGGACACAGATCCTGGTGGTTTTTAACACTTTTTGGCTTTTCTCTCTATATAGACACATCTCCCTCTCCTGATGTCGTAAGACTTCAGCTGTCTGAGCTGAGTTATAAGTATTAGTGCTGTAAGTAGCTTATTGCTCCATAAAGACCTTGCTGTATTGTCCTTCGCTGAATATCACCAGTGCGTGCTTGAAAGGTGATGGGGGCAAGTTTTATCATGCATGGGCTGTCTTCTCCAAAGACAAGACAGTAATAAGTTCTTTTTTGGATGAGTTGAGCAGCGATGGATGATCTGAGCCCTCAAAGGGGGTCATTTGGCTAAAGAGAGTTAACATGTGTATGAGTTTGCAGGTTAGGCTCCTGGGTTGTCTGGGTGTAAGCTTGGTTGTCTATGCCAATAGCCTCTCCTATGAGACATAGGATGGACTCTAGACACCAGGTTGGAGTCTGGGGAACGTGTTTGTCTCACCCTACGGTAGAATCATGTAGTACCTAGAGTTGGAAGGGACCCATAATCATCGAGTCCAACTCCTTGTTCCTCACAGGACTGTATAACACTAAATGGCACAAGATTGCACTGATTTCAAGGGTTAGATCCTCATACTCCAAAGACATTGGGGCATTCCCAAGCATCTGAGGTTGCATCCTAATTTAAGGTAACCCACAGCTCATTGTGGCTTCAGGAAGATGTTAGGATGCCTGCTTGCTTCTGAAAAGTGGGTTGCTTCTTGTATGGATTTGGATGATGGTTTCACTTCCCATGTGTGGAACAAGTTCCCACTTTTCCCACTTCTGTGCTGTGGGGTAAAACTTGGAAGAGATACTGTGGAAGCTGCATTAATAAACAGCCTTAAAGAAGAACCCCAGCTCTTATTTAGGACTTCTAGGGGGTTTTTTTTGGCTTCCCTCTTCCAGTTGTCTATGGAGAAAGATGTCATCTTTGAGCCTAACTTCATAAAATTTCCATTGCAATTTCTTGGTTAAAGTAAACGGGTTCCAAGTGGTAGGGGAAAATGCCAGAAATCCGAAGGCCAGGTCTCAGTATCACAGACAAACAGAAGAGGTAAGTAGCCTAAATTTACTGGGATTTTTATTCTGTATTGGCCTAATCACAGTTGCAGAACTGCTTCTTGTATATGGCTTATCTTAATGGGATACCAGTTGCAGGCATCGGGTAGAGAAGCATGTATCAGATTGAGCTGACAAATGCCACGTTGGACACTGGGACTAGATGTCTAAAAGAGATGATGATAACCAGAGGTGTGTTTAAAACCACAAGTGCAAATGTACCTGCCTTCAGTTGGTGCCATGTATTCACTGGAAGCACTTGTGCACAGCCTGCCTGGATGCTGAGCCAAGTCGGTGTGGTCCAAATACACGGAGAGGAGCAAAGACACCTTCAAAACCAAAGGTGCCCCTGAGTAAAAGCAGTGCCCTTGACTTGTCACCATGCCCCCAGTGCTGGAGCTGGTGAATGGATTGGCACGGGATCAGCTGGGTGCATCCAGCTGGGGCACACGGATTAAGATGCACTCAAAATAATCAGGCATCCTTCAGAAAGCAGGGCAGTAAATAGTTGAAAAGACTAATTTAATCATTTCCTATCTGATGAAGACCAAAATCTTTTCTATTTTGAAGTAGGGATCATGGTAGTTTAACAAATGCATGAAGGCAGCTGAAGTAAATGTACCTATAACTGCAATCACGGCACTGCATTTTAGTCTCAAATTGTGCTGCTTTATACCCTGATGGATCAAAATTGAGTGCATTAGGTAAAGTCCAGATACAGCTTGCAAGCCTCTTAACTTCGGATGTAGCTGCTCAGAATATCACGTAATGGGAAGTGGATTCTTGTGTAGCACTGGCTTTGTGTCAGTCTTTCTCCTTGGTCTTGGTTAGAGTGGGAAAATGCAGCTAAATCTCCCAAAATACTTCAGGTTTTGAGAATTGGTAGAGGGAAATGATAGATGTTTAGACAAGAATTCATCATGATAAAGTAGCTATGATTATTATAACCTCTTGAATATGCAACAGTGGTCATTCTGGTAACTCTGGAGAAGTAAAATAACATCTCAAGTTCAGAGAAGAGAATACAAAGTGTGAAAGATACTTTTCTGTGGGGTTCTAGGAAGAATCTGCCTTGAAAAAGGAACTTGGGAACCCAGAGTTTTGTTTTCCAGCCCTACATCTCAGTTTGGAGTTTTGGGTTTTATTTTAAGAAGTATTATTCCTAGAATCAGACCTTGCCTTTTTGGGTGAATTTGCATAGATTGGAGAGAATGAGCCAATGCCCATCCTCCTGAAGAGCATGGTGTATAGAGAAGAGGTCGTAGAATCATGGAACAGTTAGGGTTGGAAAGGACCTTAAGATCATCCAGTTCCAAACCCCCTGCCATGGGCAGGGACACCTCACACTAAACCATGGCACCCAAGGCTCTGTCCAACCTGGCCTTGAACACCGCCAGGGATGGAGCATTCACAACCTCCCTGGGCAACCCATTCCAGTGCCTCAGCACCCTCACAGTAAAGAACTTCTTCCTTGTATCCAATCTAAAATTCCCCTATTTCAGTCTTAGTAATTCATGTATTACCATCTCAAGCTTTGTTTAAACACTTTTGTCTCTGATCATCGTGCTGGCCTGAAATAGGATAATGGGTTGTTTTTCTTGCCTTCCTGGAATTTTGCTTAAGGAGGATTTTAGCTCTGTTATTAAGCCCTATTTACTGTCTAAGGACACTAACATCGATGATGAAAGCTTGTGAAATAATTCATGTGCTGCTTGTGTGTTTGGCTACTGCTTTAGATGTGTTCTAGCTTTCTACAGTAGATTTGTTTGCAAACAAATGGTGTTTGAAAACACCATTTTGGTGTTGGTGGCAGGAGGGTTATATACATATGCACCTAATTATCTGCAGTGGTAGGGAAGGAGTCCTCCATTGCTGCGTGCTCTATCATTCCTGTCTGCAGGACTGCAGTGATTTATCCTCCTTGGGATCCTGTTGCAGTCCAATTCCAGATGTCAGAATTTGCTGGAGTTTAAAAATGATCCTAATTTACTCAGAGGTCCAGAGAGGGCTTTGGGATTGATTTGCTGCCTGTGAATAGAGACTTCTGTGGGCTGTAAGCTTGAGAGACAACTTCTGGCCCACTCTATCTTTTCAAAGGCTTGGTGAGCATTGAAAACCAAGTTATCCAGATCAATCTCTTCTGGAAAATGTTGTTAATCCTGTAGAAACATTGGGAAGGCAGTGGGGAAAATGGAATGTGTTGGTTATCTACTGTGAATGTGCCATCCTTGGCAGTGCTCAAAGCCAGGTTGGACACAGGGGCTTGGAGCAAGCTGCTCTAGTGGAAGGGGTCCCTGCCTGTGGCAGGGGTTGGGGCTGGAGGAGCTTTAAGGTCCCTTCCAACCCAAACCAGTCTGGGATTCTATGATCTTGATGCAACTACTTGTGCCTATAAAATGTACCTACTGCTGTCATCAGAGAGCCAAACGAGTGCAGGTATCTGGTAATAGGCTTGGTGTGAGAAGCAAATATTTCTAACAGCTTTCAGATCTCCCAAGCAATGTCGTGCCTTTGTGAGCAAAGACGTGTTCAGGGTGTTACACCTGGAAGTTTTCAGGAGTCCACCTCTTGTACCCCTGTTCCTGAGTTGCAGGTAGGGACAAAAATCAAATAGAGATGCAGTGGAGATCTGCTTGTTTTTTACATGAAGTTGCTAGTTCTGAGTCCTCTGGAAAAGCTTTCCTGGCATTGACTTTTAGGGAAAATGGGCTGCATTTGTATCATTTGTATTTGTATTTAGATTGGATATAAGGAAAAAGCTCTTTCCTGTGAGGGTGCTGAGGCACTGGAATGGGTTGCCCAGGGAGGTTGTGAATGCTCCATCCCTGGCAGTGTTCAAGGCCAGGTTGGACAGAGCCTTGGGTGCCATGGTTTAGTGTGAGGTGTCCCTGCCCATGGCAGGGGGTTGGAACTGGATGATCTTGAGGTCCTTTCCAACCCAAACTATTCTGTGATTCTATAATCAGTTGTACTATTTACCCGTGTTCCCTTCATCTCCTGTTATTGCATTTTACTTAAATGCCAAATCTGGGTTTGCTGTTCCTACTGCACTCATTAAGCAAGAGTAGTTATGGCTGGGAATGAGTCCTTGTACTTCATGGTCCTCCCTGTTTGCAGATGAGGAGAAACGAAGTACAGAGGGATCAGGTTGTACGGAATCAATGCTTGTACTATGTGTTGCCTTTTGTGCATGAGGAGGAGAAACCAAGTGCAAGGGGATCAGGTTATATCTTAGGAAGTTTGCTGGGCTTCCTTGCTGCAGGCACAGCCTTTGTCTTGGCTGTTGAGCAGCATTTCTTCGTGGCTGGAGGCAAGCATGGTCTCCTTTCACATCCCTAAGAAACAGGGAAAGAAGAGGATAAGATCTTCTGCAGAAAGCGGGGGGGTTCATCCAGGACTTGTGCGTGGTCCAAACAAAACATCATCAAGGTATTGCTCCTGGGCATTCTGCTGTGCTGGAGATCACAGTTCAGTGTGTTGTTAGTGTGCTGGTTTTCCTTCTCCTCACTTGGTGTGCAGAGATGATCAATGCAGTCGTTTTTAGGATGCTTTTATTACTTATTGGCTGCTATTTGAACCTTGATCCAGGTTTATAGATTCCTTTGCCCTTTCTGTGATTTCCCCTCTCAAGCATCTGATGCTGGTTCATCCTCGGGAAAGGCTCAATTGCTTTCATCGAATGTTATAGAATCAGAATGGTTAGGGTTGGAAAGGACCTTAAGATCATCCAGTTCCAACCCCCCTGCCATGGGCATGGACACCTCACACTAAACCATGACACCCAAGGCCTTGTCCAGCCTAGCCTTGAACACTGTCAGGGATGGAGCATTCACAGCTTTCCTGGGCAACCCATTCCAGTGCCTCAGCACCCTCACAGGAAAGAATTTCCTCCTTATATCCAATCTAAATGTTATGCTAAAACACCTGTGGTTGAAGAATACAAACCTGCTGGAGCAGGTACCCATGGTGATGGGAGGTTAGATGAACTGAAGTATTGGGGGGTGCTTATAAAAGGATTTTAGAGCTGGCCCGGTTGTGGACTAAGCAAGCAGTTAATATCCTTCCAATGTCCCCTGTGACAAGGCCGACTGTATGAGGTTCAACAAGGCTCAGTGCTGGGTCCTGCACTTGCATCACAACAACCCCATGCAATGCTCCAGGCTTGGGGAATTGTGGCTGGAAACTGCCCATGGAAAAGGCCCTGGGGGTGCTGATGGATGGAGCTGGACATGAGCAGCTTGTGCCCAGGCAGCCAGGGAGCCCCCAGCATCCTGGCCTGGATCAGCACCAGGGCGGCAGCAGGGCCAGGGCAGGGATTGTGCCCCTGCACTGGGCACTGGTGAGGCCGCACCTCGGATCCTGTGTTCAAGCTCTGGGCCCCTCACTGCAAGAGAGACATTGAGGTGCTGGAGGGGGCCAGAGAAGGGCAGCGGAGCTGGTGCAGGGCCTGGAGCCCAAGTGTGATGGGGAAGGGCTGAGGGAGCTGGGGGGTTCAGTGTGGAGAAGAGGAGGCTCAGGGGGGACCTGATGGCTGCCTACAACTAATTGTAGCATAGCTCTTTTAAAGTAAAGCTGAAAGCAAATCTCAGTGTAATAAAGAATAAAGCAAGGGAGGTGCCAGTGTCACTGTTTATGACATCAAGGTAATTATACTTCCAAAGCAGAGTTTTAATTTGTACCTTGCTAGGGTTGTTGACTTTAATTTATAACCCCATAATTTATAACCCCATAAACCTATTTGATAGGTGCTCAAGGCAGGTGGGTATGTTATTTTCTAGACTAAAGGGTTTAGTAAGCTCAATAACATCTTCGGCACAACTGCTTTTATGGGCTGGTTTACCCCATTTGGCACTACCTTGTTTGTTCCCAGTGTGCTGCTGTGCTCTGAATGTATTGCCACAACCCAAGAATAGCTTGCCTGCTTTCACTTGATGGGGAGAAATGAGCCTGTCTGCCTGGTGCTATGACTGGCTTTCCAACATCTTTGTGCTGGAGAGAGGTGACTCTTGGGAATAGGTGTGAGATGACAGTGATGAAAGGGATGCTGTGCACTCTTCAGGGCTGATTTCTGCCTTGATCTGTAGCTTTTGTACATCCTTTTACTCTGTAAATTGGCGGACAGAGCACAGCTTCCTTTGATGCTCTTGGGTGCTTTCTGGGAAGTAGCTTGGTGGAAGAAACTCTTGGAACGTTTTGTTCCGAGGACAGGAGTTCTTATGCTCCATAGGGAGCACAGCCAAAGCTTTCGGTCACCCTGACCACATAGCTCTACTCTGAGAGTCTGGAGATGATGCTTGTGCTGTTCACAGTCCAGCATAGTGAAGATGTGTGAGTTAGGTTTGAGGAATGAAGTCCTTGAATGACCTGAAATCCGGAGAAGGATTGGACTAGATTGTCTGACCATCGATATAGGAAGGCATGAAGCTTGCCCTAAAGTCATGTCCTGTTACTTTCAGAGGTGTTTGGGAATACTTAACCCTTGCAAACAAGCTTTCTGCAAAGTATCTCTGTGAGCCTTGCTGTTTCCAAGTCTGTAGCTGGCGTAGAAATAGAGTTGTGCTCTTTATAGAGGCTGCTTTGCCCCAAATCCAAGATCTGTCCCTCCTTTATTAGCAAGAGTTTAGTGTCTAACCTAGGACGCCAACCAAGCGATGCTTGGTCGAGGTGTAGACATAGTGGTGCCTACTGAAAAGGTGAAGCTGAAGTGCTTGGAAGAAAGATGGGCTCATCATTCTGAGCCCTTCCTAATCCATCTAAGGGATGCTTTGTCTCAGCTGGAAGAGTTCACATTTAACTCTGAGCCTTGACATCCCTGCATGGAATGGTGGAATAGTGAGGTGCTTAACTCTTGACTCCATCATTCCATGGCAAGGGTTTGGAACTGGATGAGCTTTAAGGTCCTTTCTAACCCAAACCAGTCTGGGATTCTGTGATTCTATTGTGTGATTCTGACATGTTTATTTTATGGTCTTCCTTGCATGACCCCAGACAGCTACTGCATCTGCCTGTTTCCTGCATACACATCTGCTGTGTGAAACGGCAGTCACTGGGGAACGCTGTGTGCTAATAACTCGGTTTCGCAAACAGCATTAAGTATATCAAGAAGATAAAGTTTTGGCCACAAGAATAAATCTGCCAGTTCCTCCGAAGTCCAACTTGTTCACTGGAAACCTTCTAATGCAGCCTACTGGTATCTGAAGGGGGCTGCAAGGATGCTGGAGAGGGACTCTTCATCACAGACTAGTGATAGGACAAGGAGTGATGGGTTCAAACTCATAACAGGGGAAGTTGAGGTTGGATGGAAGGGAGAAGTTCTTTACTGTGAGGGTGCTGAGGCCTTGGTGCAGGGTGTCCAGGGAAGTGGTAAATGCTCCATCCCTGGCAGTGTTCAAGGCCAGGTTGGACAGAGATTTGGGTGCCATGGTTTAGTGTGAGGTGTCCCTGCCCATGGCAGGGGGGTTGGAACTGGATGATCTTAAGGTCCTTTCCAAGCCAAACCATTCTATGATTCTATAACGCAGGCAATTCGCAAGGAGAGAGCTTCAGTCTGTCTAATGAGTACGACCCAAACTTCCTGACAGGAGTTGGAGGACCACCACCAGCAAGGAGAAAGCCCTTGGGGCACTGTTTTGCCAGGCATTCAAATGATTACTGGATAAATCCAGTGAATAGTCCATTAGTGCTGGGTATAATTGAATGCAAAATTGGTCTAGGCTGGTTCTGTTCCTAAAACTGGATTCACCCCTGGGCTTTGGCTGAGAGGTGAGGGAATTTGGCTCGTTATTTCCCGTTCATTTGGTTTGTAGTTTCCCATTCAAGCAACCTATGCCTCTGGGTATTTCAAAGCAGAAAGGGACCTTTCCATTCCCTTGTTGCATTTTTCAGGCATGGATGTGTCAAGCCAAAGGAAGATGTACTCCAAAGTGTACCCAAGAACATGATATGAGTCATACAAAGGACGAGAAAGCCTGATCTGCTCATTTTAATGGTCCATCATCAGTTAAAGTGGAATCTTGGCTAAACCGGTTATTTAAGTACCCATCTCTGACCACAGTTCTTTTCTTGGGAATACTAACATCCATATGCAGTTCTCCCTAATATCCATATGCAGCTTCCTAATTTAAGGTTTGACCGTGCTGGGGGGTCACATTCCACCTTTTCCTGTCTCACCTCCTGCAAGCTCAACTGTAAATTAGGCTGGGCTGTGGTCACAGCCTGCTTCCAGGCTGCTGCTCTGTGATTTACTGGCAGTGATTTATTAGCAGTGATTTATTAGCAACACTGTTTGTTATTTAGGTTTGAATGGCATAGTGCAATCATTTCCTTGGGTGGGACTTTTGTAGGCATCCTTGGCTGGAGAAATTAGTTCTGATTTTGTTTCTTTAATGCATTAACCTTAGACAGAAAAGCTCATCAAAGTTTCATGCACTTTTGCTGATGGAAATGATGTTTCTAATGCCAGGCAGGAGTTGACTGCATCTTTTTATCCTTTGTGTTGCTCCCAGGGCTACTGGCCGCAGCTATCAAATGCTTTGGGAAATGAGCCCTTAGATATGAGGCAGGTAATTGAATATTCAGCTGTCTTTTAGGTGCAGGTTGATGGTGCTGGCAGTACTTGGACTTTCAGCATCTAATGGCGATCATCTGGGGCTAGGATGTCAAGGGAGATGATGGAAGAGCCTTTGCTTGAATAATTCAGGCAAAATCTGAATGAAGACCAGTGGGGAATAATCCTGTCTTACTGGAGATGACAGTCTACATGCATGTGATTGGTGTGCCCAAGGAGATGGGGTTTGGGGCCACCTTGCTTCAGCGACCAAAGCTCACCCTTCAATCTATCTTTGTTTTGTCTTTGTCATGAGTTTCCTAATGGAACATGACCAGTTTGTGTCTCATTAAATGTGATGAGAAGATTGCATCCCTTCGAGTCAGGAGATGCTGTTTGTACTTAGCTCTAGAGTTATTGCCTTTCCTTTTAGTAGCCTCTTTTAGTGGTTGCAGCATGTTTGGTACTGGAGTAAGTCCAAGGCAAGTCTCTTGAGCTTGTAGACTTAAACAGCAGATGCACCTCCTACCTCTGAGCTTCCTTGCCTGTTTTTTAGATAGGAAGGAACAAAGAGTCCTTATACATCTCCACAAAACACCCGTGCTAATCTCTTAGCAGATTGGAAACATTAATAACCTGACTGCTGGAGAGTGATTTTTATCACTTCTATTAAAGAAGTCAGAAATATGGCTTTGCACGTGCTATATTTAGAGGTTCCATCAGTCCCACTGAAACGGGAGCTGAGGTGCCACAGATAATCCTGATATTTCCTGTGACAAAGAAACCTGGATTGTTTGGACAGGCATCCTGCAGGCAGTTGCCAACCTCGTGTTTGGCTGCGGGTTGGTAAATCAGGCTTTACCTTTCCATTGCCCTACTCTTTGTGTAGGCAATGTTGACTCTGTTGCCGGTATGAACAATAAGCAGATGTCTTCCACCTGACATGCTTTGATATAAATAGTTGTAATTAAGAACCGTGGCTGCTGTAGCTATTAGCTGAAATATCAGGCATACTTTCCACACCAACTTGTTCTTGCTGGAAGAACTTGGATGCTCTGAGCTGCACTGAAGACCTCAGGGCCTGAAAAGGCCCAGCTAAAGAGTAAAGCCAAACCTATGGCCCGCTGTAGAGCATTCATCACCCAAAGCATCTTCTTCAACAATACAATCTTCTATATAGGGGGTTTGACATCAAAGACCACAGAGATGACAGTGTGCACTCACAGCCCAGACAGCCAACTGTATAGTGGGCTGTATCAAAAGCAGTGTGAGCAGCAGGCTCTGCTGAGACCCCACTTGGAGTATTGTGCACACTTCTGGTGTCCTCAACATAAGAAGGACATGGAGCTGTTGGAACAAGTCCAGAGGAGGCCACAAGGATGAGCAGGGGCTGGAGCAGCTCCTGTATGGAGCCAGGCTGAGAAAATTGGGGCTGTTGAGCCTGGAGAAGAGAAGCTGTGTGGAGACCTCAGAGCAGCTTCCAGTGTGTGAAGGATGCTGGGGAGGGACTCTTCATCAGGGACTGGAGTGATAGGACAAGGGGTGATGGGTTCAGAATGAAACAGGGGAAGTTCAGGTTGGGGATAAGGGTGAAGTTCTTTCTTGTGAGGGTGCTGAGGCGCTGGCACAGGGTGCCCAGAGAAGTGGTGAATGCTCCATCCCTGGCAGTGTTCAAGGCCAGGTTGGACAGAGCCTTGGGTGCCATGGTTTAGTGTGAGGTGTCCCTGCCCATGGCAGGAGGTTGGAACTGGGTGAGCTTAAGGTCCTTTCCAACCCAAACCATTCTATGATTCTGTGCCTTTTCAGTGGCTCTGGAAATAACTTCCCTGCTGCAGGTTTTGTTGCACAAGCAATTATAATTGTGCAAGAAGAGGAAGAGAAATACTTTGGAAAGGTTTATTGGGGTAGGCAAATCTTAAATGAAAATCCAAATTTTTTTTTTCTCTTTGCCGTGCATTTATCTCCTCTTGTTATTCCTTCAGGTCCAAGATATTTGTCATGGTCTGAACAGAATAGGAGGAGAAAAAACTGCTTCTGATAGCAATGTGGTCAGTAGGCCTTAGAGCATCTTGAGAGTCTGCCAAGGTTCCCATCCACCGTGTAACAAGAAATCGCTTGAAGAGCTGCTTTTAGTATCCTGAAGGGGAAAATCTGCCTGTAGCAACCTGGATGACCAAGCTGGATGCTTTGCCTCTCTGTAATGCTCTTTCACTTGAGGAAGGTACCTTGCAGGGTATCCAGGTACTGAGGTATTAATGCCTGGATGGGGTTTGCATCCTTGCTTCTTACCTGGCAATTCTGGATCTACACAGGGGGATCAAGTGCTTCCTCAGTATGTTTGCAGATGACACCAAGTTGGGTGGGAGTTTTGATGTGCTGCAGGGTAGGAGGCTTGGTCTTGATGATCTGAAAGGTCTTTTCCAACCTGTTTGATTCTATGATTCCATGTCCAGTAAGACATGAGAATAGATTAGTGCCATGCAAGCAATAGCCCAAGGGGAAAGTTTATGCCCATTAATCATCATGGGAAGCTCTAATGAAAGACCAGCCAGATAAATTGCCTGGTAGAGCTTTCTAGAAGATGAGAGAGAAGATGATATACCAGGATCTGCACTGCAGGGCTGGGATGTTGCTGGGATGTTCTCTCCTTTTCTGCCTGTTGTTTATATAGCTTCATGGGTTGGGTTCTCCTGCATCTCTGATTCATTGCAAGGAACTAAATGATGGGGAAAGCGCCATTCCCTACCTGTCTGGTTCATCCGTGAATTGCAGGTTGGGTTTATGGGTTGCAACATGGTGCCTGGTTGATGAAAACCAATATAAAGGGGAAATAATTGGTCTTCTTTCCCACTTCACTCTGTGCAAGGATGAGTCGGCACATCCACAGAGCACTAATGCATGCAAAGCCCTGAAGTCTCTGCCTCTGCAGTTGTGCCCTTTATCCCTTAGCTGCAAAGATCAGTATTTACCCCCAAGGAGGCCACTCCTGCTCTTACTGAGCTGTTTGTCATGCTCTGGTGCTGGTGGCATTTAGGCTCCTCTATAAATGATCTTGTTTTTATGCCAATAAGGCTACTTTGTGAGCTCCCAAGTGGATAATTGGTGACGTGAGTAATGGATATACATGTATCTATATAAAAGTTCTCTGGGCATGTTAAATGTGTGCTAGGTTTGGGAAGAGCTCAAACTCTGCTGTTATTTATAGAAACTCATAGGATGGGTTGGGTTGGAAAGGACCTTGAGATCATCAAGTTCCAATCTGCTGCCATGGGCAAGGCCATCTCAAGCTAGACCGTGTCACCCAGTGTCAAAGAAAGACATTCCTTTGCTCCATGAGAAAGCTGGTGAAGGATCGTTGAATGCAGGCTTTATAGCTTGGTACAGTGAAGTTTGTGCCTAATTTGGGGCTCTAAGCAAATAACTCCCTGAGTCTTTCCCACAGCAGGAGAGGGGTTGTGTGTGGTTCTGATCAGAGTACCTTTGGGATGGTCTTGTTGACACTGTGGGCAGTGGCTGTCATGATCTATTCCTGTGCTTGGAAATATTTATTAGCATGTGTCCTAGATGGGAAGCCAAAAGCCATGTTGTTTGTCATCTATAAAATCCCAGGCTGCAAAACAATGATGCTTTGGGAATTCTTTCCTTGCATACTTCCCCAAGCTGTTTTTCCCATGTGTTGTATCTCTCTGGTCCATCCATATCCTGGCCAAAACTGGCTTTGTCTGAAGCTTGATAAATACCAATGTTATGGATAATGTGAAAGCAGGTTGCTCATGGAACGTGTCCCATGTCATAGAATGATTTGGGCTGGAAGGAGCCTTAAAGCACCTCCAATTCCAACTGGGACCCCTTCCACTAGAGCAGCTTGCTCCAAGCCCCTGTGTCCAACCTGGCCTTGAACACTGCCAGGGATGGGGCAACCACAGCTTCTCTGGGCACCCTGTGCCTTACCACCTATGTCATGTAGGAGAGGTGCAAGATGTATTTTACAACCAGTGAGTGGTGAACCAGGAGAAATCCTCAACTTTGATTCTCTGGGTTGTTTTCAATGCGAGCTCTTTTGACTGTCCAGGAAATGTCCTCTTCAGGTCAGCTTCCTAAAGGAGAAAGGAAAGTCAGGCTGGCTGCGATGCTGCCATGAAAACCCTCTCAACTACAGCAAGCTGCAGAAACAGCGGTAATGGTAGAAGTGCTATTTCTGTACCACCTTCCATTGGAGGAACTGAAATGCTTTAATCAACGTGCAGCTCTTGATGAGAGGGATAATTATTCCCACTTTTACAGAGTTGAGAATGAGAGATTCAAATGCCTTTTCTGACGCTGCAAACTGTTTTATGGCAAGGAAACCAACTGAGCTTTCTCTCCAGAGAGCATCCTCCCAGGGTGCTATAGGTCCCCCTCCAGGGCCAGAAACGTTAAGTTTGACTTGGAATGGTTTCTGGAATGGTGAATGAGGAATGTCCCCCCACTGGGGGCTCTGCATCTCAGCTCACTCGTGATGTCCCCACCTTGTTGCTTGTCTTTGTGCTTTTTGCTGCCGTTGGTCATGCAGTAAATGAGTAAAATCAGATTTAATTGGGCATTACCTTTATTTGGGCATTTAACAGCTCACGTGCTGACCCTACCATTGGCAAACACTAGGAAACAAAGCGGTTGCAATGCTTTTTCAGCATGTTCATAGAGCAGTCGGGCTTTTGTTCCTGCATGGAACAGGACGGATGTGACTGACTTCTCTGATCTGCAAGTTGCCTGCTTGCATTTTAGTCATTGTGATGGGTACTGAAAGCATACAGCTGCATGGGGATCTCTTGGCTTCCCTCTAGACAAGCATGACAGAGTTGTTCTTACATGATTCGACTTGGCTATGCCAGTTATAAACATCACAGAAAACGCCTGTTCGCAACAAACGCGAAGCATGATTTGTCAGGGATGCTGGAAAGCAGAAAGGGGACCTTGTGTAAGTCAGATCTTCAGTTTCTTTGCTGCAGCTTTTATTAGCCAGTACTTTTTGCTTCCTGTCATCCTCATTTCTGTGCCTTCCAGATAGTGGTTTCTGAATATCAGAAGCATTAAGATACCTACTGCTTTATGGCTTCCCTTGGTCGTGGAGTCCAAGCAGCACAGCTGGATAGTCAGCCCTTGCAAATGCCCTTTTAAGCTGTCATTGCTTGTCATTTGTGACACTGATTGAGAAAGGAGGAAGAGCCCATGTGGATTTGCACATGGGGAATTGTTCTGGTTTGCCTTTCGGGACCACTTTTATTGATGCTCTGGGTTTAGTTTTCCCCCTCTGTGTCTGCTGGTGTGGGCCTGGGCTCGGCAGGTGGAGCAAATGACCCCTGTGAGAGTGATGGTCATAAAAATGATCACTGTGAGGGTGCTGAGGCGCTGGCACAGGGTGCCCAGAGAAGCTGTGGCTGCCCCAGCCCTGGCAGTGTTCAAGGCCAGGTTGGACACAGGGGCTTGGAGCAAGCTGCTCTATGGAAGGGGCCCTGCCCGTGGCAGGGGTTGGAACTGGATGGGCTTTAAGGTCCCTTCCAACCCAAACCATTCTGTGATTCAAAGGTGAAGAGACCTCACTGGTATCAAGAGTGTCACTCACTGCCTCCTTTACTTTGCAGATTCTCTTCCAGCACTGGCTGGTGATGTTATCACCTTCTCAGCTAGCAAAGAAATCCTTGGAGAGGGGCGTTTGTGCCAAGCACCATGACAAAGCAGCAGGGTTAGATTTTGGTTTGCAGACACTTGCTGCTAAGGGTAAGACACGGGAGAAATAAACTGTCCGAGGAATAAGCTTAGTGGCTGCTTTTTCTCCTAGTCCAATCCTTTGCCCTCGAGTCTGTTTGCCATCTGTTGCAGACTATTTGGGATAGGACTTTGCTCTGAACCAGAACGTTTTACAACAGAATTCCTGTAAATGCTCCTGAAACACAGTCATTCTCTTTAAATAGGGATAAATATTCAGTATTTCTCCTCTCCACCATTCTTCCCAATGAAAACCATGCTTATTAAACTCATAAATACCGAACAGAAATGAGCTGGAGGCACATCAGAGCCTGGGATTAGTCTGATCTGATCAAACTGCAAAAGCAGTCTGGGTCAGCTGAAATAGGGTCAGCAAAGGTAAATGCACAGCTATTTCCCCTGGTGTTGAATGATCTGTTGGGATGAGGGTGCTTGGAGGTGTCTGGGGTTTTAATGACTGCAGCCTTTCTAGGCCTGGTATAGGAGCCATCTAGCCAAATGGCTCATTTCCAACCAGGGCCAGAAGCAAACCGGTAGGAAAAGACCTTCCAGAACCCCCAGGATGGGCCCAAAACGGTCCTCATTCTGCTAATCTGTGTTTCTGAGATTTCTTGAGTAAGAGATGGTACTGAGGCCATTGCATGGAATGGTCTTCATTGTCTCTATTCTTAGTTAACTTACATGGTCCTTCTGATTATGAAACCTGCTTTCATTCAGCCCATTTTTAATCTTAAAACCCATTGCCTCAGGATATTGGTGCTTTAATTAAAAAGTGAATCATAAGCTGAATAAGCAATTCAACAGCATCATGTGCCTGTGAAAAGGGCTATCATGAGGCTGGCAGAAATAACATCCTCAGGAGACACTGAGGATGCAGTCCTGCTGCTTGACGCTGATGAGGGCTCAGCAGGGATGCTGTGCCCAGCAAGGTGCTCACTTCAGGTGGAGCTTGGACCTCATCCAGTTGGGCTGTGCAGAAGTGATAGGCTGTATTAGTTTGTTTTTCCTAGATGAGGCTTATCAGTAGAGACTGAAAGAGCTGGTCCTATTTAGACTAGAAAAGATAGCTGCCTCCCCTTGGCTTCCATATAGTCAGAATTTGGTAAAGAGGAAGGGAATAGTGCATCATTAGCATCAGTAATAGGTTTGTAATACTTGAATCCTTCCATTAGTATGGCCAGAAGCACTGGATGTGTTGTTTGGGAAGGATCCAGTAGATTAAAACCACATTGTCAGGAGCTGTGGAAGAAGAGTAAATCATGCTGTGGGGGGTAGATTGGGGGAGCCCCTATTGCTCTGCCCTGTTTTCCCATGAATAGGAGGCTCCCTAAGGGATTTCTGCTCACCTCTGTGCTGAATAAATGAGGGAGGATATAATTGCAGGAGGCAGAGCTGGTCCAGGACATTATTATTCCTGCAGGAAGTCCCTTGGGTCCATTAGTAGCCACAAACAGCCCTGGCTGCAGCTGTGAACTGCCTCTGGAATGGCACAGGAATTCCCATTGTAGCACCATCAGGAGTTGCCAGTGTTGTTTCTGTGATGAATAAAGCTGCTGGGGGGCACTTAGATGTTGTTTCTGTTCAGTGAGGCACACCTAGAGAGAAACTGGTCCTCTGTGAAGAACAAAGGGGGAAGGAGGGACAGGCAAGTATGTGTCACCCCTTAGTCTGGATGCCTTCATCCCTTTGCTTGCAAGCAAAGCTGCCCCATTGCTCCTCAGCTTTGCGAGGCTGCAAGCTCTGAATCCTGCAGGGAATTAGTGCTCCTGCCTGGCTGCCGTTTGTGGTGGTGGTTTTGGAGGCTGGGAGGTGTTTTACCCAGTGTAATAATGTTATTTATAGAGCTTTGGCTCTCTCTGTTACATCTGTCATCTGCATGACGGCAGCCCCAGTAGGAGCCCGTATTTCAGTAATATGGTCCCTGCCACGTTCTTTGACCTGCTAAATTGAATTGTAAATGGAGCATGTCACAGCTCAGCAGCCTCATTCATGGCCTTCTCTAACAAGGTGTGCAGGGAGCTATTAGCTGATTCTGTACCGTAATCAAATGAGATTTGTCTACAATATGCAATGACTTGCTTCAGGAAGCACCTGGTTAGCTGTTGAAGCCTCAGCAGCCACAAGGGCAGGTGTATTTAGTCTTGATTCTTCAGACCCGTTATACGTTAGGCCAAATTTCTTCCTTTTTCTTCCCATTTATTTATTTATTGGCAGATGCAGATGTATTTATGGGCAGATATAAGGCAGAAGTTCTTCCCTGTGAGGGTGGTGAGGCCCTGCAACACGTTGCCCAAAGGAGTGGTAAGTGCTCCATCCCTGGCAGTGTTCAAGGCCAGGTTGGACAGAGCCTTGGGTGACATGGTCTAGTGTGTGGTTTCCCTGCCCATAGCAGAGGGGTTGGAACTGGATGGAAGATGGAAAGGAACTAGTTGTTTCCAACCCTAATTATTCTATGATTCTATGCCTCTTCTGCAAGACCACATTGTGTTACTGAGGAGTGCTGCATCAGCCAAAACCCTTGTGGTGTTTCTGAAGTGGCCAAACTGGCTCAAATCAGTTATGTTGACTAATGTTGCCTTCCAATCAGTCCATCTCCTGCTTGGAGAAGGCTGCACCAAATGGAAGGAAGAGCCCCATAGAATCATACAGTGGTTTGGGTTGGAAAGGACCTTAAAATCATCCAGTTCCAACCCCCTGCCATGGGCAGGGACACCTCACACTAAACCATGGCACCCAAGGCTCTGTCCAGCCTGGCCTTGAACACTGCCAGGGATGGGGCATTCACCACTTCTTTGGGCAAGCTGTGCTAGTGCCTCCATACCTCATGAGATTTGAAGTTCTAAGCACTGACAAGGAGAAGAGAGAAAGCTGAGGGTGTGTTCAAGTGGAGTTTAACACCAGATGTTCATTGTCTTGGTTGTTAGATGGAGAGATAATGAAGCCTTTGGCAGGATACAAAGTCCTGTGAGAGCTGAGTGATGCAGCACAAACTGGTGTAGGAATTGCAACACAGGCGCCTTGCTTCTGCTCCTGATGTATGTAAGGGCTGGTAGGTCAACATCTGCTAGTCAAGGATATTGATTTTCTCACTGAAATGCTTTAAATCCTTGCAGTGCAAAGTACTTTCCCTTCATTATATCTCTTTGCAAAACAAGTTTCAGCCATTAGGTGTACTTTTGACAGTGAAACCAATTACATCCTCAGCTGTAATAGTGACAGCGACTAGAGAGATGTGGGTTTTCCTTTTTACTGACACTGAGAGATCACATCCGAGTCTGGTTTGGGGCTCCATAAAACCAAGGCAGGCAATAACAGACTGAAGTGAGGCCAGTGGGGCCAACTGGGGTGTATGGGGAGAGGCTGAGAGATGGGGTTGTGCACCAGGAGAAGGGAAGGGAAGATCTTGCTGCTCTTTGGAGCTATCTAGGAGTGGCCGTAGAGAAGATGATGGCTCTTGGCAAAGGCAATGGACGTAAGCCCCATCAAGGGAAATTCCTGTTAGCAGGAAAGTTTCTCCCCACGAGGGTGTCCAAACCAAGGAGAAAGTGGGAATTTCTGTTCTTGGAGACATTCAGAGCTTGCTGGGACGTTGCCCTGCACAACCTGAGTTGGCTTTGCTTTGAGTGGGAGTTTAGGGCAGAGCCTGCCAGAGGCTTTAAACATCCCTAAATGTTTATTGGGGCTTGCATTTCAGCTTTGACACTGATTAGACACCTCACGCTAAACCATGGCACCCAAGGCTCTGTCCAACCTGGCCTTGAGCACTGCCAGGGATGGAGCATTCACCACTTCTCTGTGCCAGCGCCTCAACACCCTCACAGTAAAGAACTTCTTCCTTATCTCCAACCTGAACTTCCCCTGTTTCAGTTTGAACCCATCACCCCTTGTCCTATCACTGCAGTCCCTGATGCAGAGCAGCATCCTTGTAGCCCCCTTCACACACTGGAAGCTGCTCTGAGGTCTCCACGCAGCTTCTCTTCTCCAGGCTCAACAGCCCCAATGTTTTCAGCCTGGCTCCATACAGGAGCTTTTCCAGCCCCTGAGCATCCTCGTGGCCTCCTCTGGACTTGCTCCAGCAGCTCCATGTCCTTCTTATATTGAGAACACCAGAACTGCACACAGTTCCAGCTGATCTTTGTTCTTGTTTATCCTCAGTTCCTGGTTCTAAGGGGCACAGCTGGGAGATGCAGTCATCTTTCATCTTCAGAGTTGATTTAATAACTTGCTTGGCGATGACGCTCTGCTGTTTGTTTGAATGAAGTCCAGTTGGGTAATCTGGAAATGAGGAATCAAGCCATCAGTTTTCCTTTTGTATTCACTGGATAAATGTTAGCTTAGAGGAGAAAGGAGACAAACTAATGCTGACAAATGCCTGCAGGGAATTGAGTCTTGAAAATGTCAGAAGAGGGTAGGGAAGACTCCTTAGTAAACTCCTCATTGTATCCGGGGCTGAATTTAGACAACCTGAAAACACACTTGAGTAATGGTGGTGCTCAGTTTGAGTCCAGCTCTTGTGTTTGCTCTTGAGGTAAAGAGAGGTTATTTAGGACTATGTGGCCTTGCTCCTTTGACAAAATCCATTCATTTCCTAAGGCAAGTGCTCGGGCTGGTGGATATTTAGGGACTCGAGGATGTATGCTCTGCAGGAAGATAAAATAGCTGTTCTCTCTTGCTGCAGTTGCAAGTTTTGGATGTGTCTGTGAATGCTGTCTGAATTAAAGCCTTCAGCATGGAGACTTACAGTGTCTTAAGGGAAAAGGATAAATACATTGTGGCAGGGAGATGGAGATGAGGTTCATCCACAGCAGCTGCTTAGCTGCTCTGGTTAATAGAGCTTAGCTCCTCTGAAAGCTCTGCATTTTATCTGGTAGGTCCTTCAAGAGATGAAGGCTTGAATTTAAAAGGAGTGGTGGGAGAAGTGTTTAGGTGTATAATGATGGGGCCAAGGACAGAGGGAGGGATTCAGGAAGGCCTCACTGTAGCCCAAGAGGAAGCCAAGGGGCATCGCTACATCTGATCTGTGTGGAGCTATGGAGGTACTAATGTAACTTGGCTCAAGTTACTGCTTGCTGTAGTGGTTTTGCTGTAACTCTGATTTGCTCCTGCATGTTATCCTTAAATAATACGGGTATCCGTGCCATGCACATGGATATGTCCCTGCCTATGGCAGGGGGATTGGAACTAGATGAGTTTTAAGGTCCCTTCCAAACCGAACAACTCTCTGATTCTGTGATCCTTAGGCAATAGGATGATATCCTTAAGTAAGCGGATCTGCCCAGGGTGTATCAAATCAGCCAAGCAGTCTAAAATAGCTGTTGTCCAGAGATCCTAGCTCTGGCAGGGCAGAAGTGATGCAAGATGGTTTTCTTCAGCTGTGCGTGTGACCTGTGGTGGGGAGAAGACTGAAGCCAACAGAGCATGGACCCAACGTTGAGTTGTGTGCAAATAAAAACCCAATGAGGTTGGTGGCAAGGATTATGGTAGGAGTCAGTTTGAGAGGCTGAGGTCTGTCCTGGCACTTGTCCCTGTCCTCAACATTGAATCATGGAATCAATGAGGTTGGAAAAGACCTTCAAGATCATCCAGTCCAAGCATTCCCCAGCACTGCCAAGGCCACCACTGCCCCATGGCACTGAGGCCTCATCTCCACGGTGTGTGACACTTGCAGGGATGCTGACTGCAGCCCTGCCCTGGGCAGCCTGTTCCAATGCCTGAGCACCCTTTGGGGCAGGAATTGCTCCTCAGCTCCAGCTCCAGTCTAACATGTCACATCACCCCTCCAGACTTCTGTGTTATCCCTTTTGACTTTTCCATACCACCCAGTCTGCAGCTTCATTTGTTCTGGTCCCATGGCTGAATGGGTGGAATTGATTTCTTTGTGTGTATGTATGGTCAGATATATGTGCTGTTGCTCTCCATCTGCCTGTGCACATCCTGACCAATCTACTGCCAGCTTTTGCAAAGGCTCAGCCTCTCTCCTGTTTCCTCTGACCAGAAATTCCAACAGCCTCAAGTTGAGATGCCCTTTAGCAAGAAATTGCTTTAAAATATGGTATTTCCTATGAAAGGCTTCTGTTTCTTTCACAAGTGGAATTTTCTGACAAGAAAAAGGGGAAAGGGGGGGAGGGAAGACATTGTCAAAAAGCTTCTTCCTGCCCAAGCTTGACTTTTATTTACTTATTTAATTATTTTGAATGACTGAACAGGAGGGTTACTGTGCTCAGGAGGCAGAGAATGGGTAGGGGTCGCCGCAAAGACTGAAAGCCATGGATTCCTAGAGGCACTTCGACTTGAACAAGAGCCCTCTTCATGGGGGATGAATGACAATTCCTAAACCCAGTCTGTCCTTCCAATTGCTCCTTTATTTCTAGCTGGGGAACACAAGCTATGCTTGGGAGAGGTTCTCCAGGAGGCACATCGCCCACCTTACATGGCATGCTGTGGTCCTGGTTTGAGTGGTGGTACTTGCAGAGATGCTGGAGGGAGCAGAGTGGAAGTTGAGGTTGTTAACACCCCTTGTACACCGAGTTACTGTGAAAATCATGGGGGCTGGAGGTGGAACATGTTTCTACTAATGTTGACAGCAAGAGACCCATGGGGTGGATGGTGAGGAGATATTCACACTGTCTAGTGGAAGGTGTTGAAAGTGAGAAGATGGCTTCAGAGGCTCTTTATATAGCCAAAAAGAGGAACAGCTTCCTCCAGAGCAAATTTAGGTCATTAAATCCAAACCTTTGTTTGGAGCAAGCCTCTGGTTGAGTGTACATGGAGACCACTGTAGCCTTAGATGTATGTGTAGATAATATTCTTGGCCAGGGTAGCTATGGATAAATACAGTTCCTGGTTTTAATAGTGAGGGGTGATTTCCCGCTGTGTTTTTTCAGTAACTAGTTCTAAGAAATAGGCTTAATGTCTCTGATCTCAGAAACCTCTGACGAGAGCACAGATCCCATCAGGGGGTGAAATGGAGAACCAGTTTTAACTAGCTTGTTAGGTTGGATTATTCTGCCCAATTTTCATTACAGTTCGGTGTTAATTTGGAGAAGTGAGTCAGATGTTTTTATGGCTTGTTCTAGGCATGGGACTGTAGAGCACTCAGGTTTTGGATCTGGAAAGCTGACTGGTTTAAGAGGTTGAAAGTACGGGTGTTTGAAAGGAGGAATCCCAGACTGGTTTGCTTTGAAGGGGCCTTAAAGCTCCTCCAGCTTCAACCCTTCCATGGGCAGGGACCCCTTCCACTGGAGCAGCTTGCTCCAAGCCCCTGTGTCCAACCTGGCCTTGAACACTGCCAGGGATGGGGCAGCCACAGCTTCTCTGGGCACCCTGTGCCAGCGCCTCAGCACCCTCACAGGGAAGAGCTTCTGCCTAAGAGCTCAGCTCAGTCTCCCCTCGGGCAGGTTAAAGCCATTCCCCTTGGCCTGGCCCTACAGGCCCTTGTCCCAAGCCCCTCTCCAGCTTTCCTGCAGTCCCTTCAGGCACTGGAGCTGCTCTCAGGTCTCCCCTTCAGGAGCCTTCTCTTCTCCAGGCTCACCCAGCCCAGCTCTCTCAGCCTGAAGAAGAGGATCTCTGAACAGTTTTGGCAGAATAAACCTTGGTTCTGCTCGAAGTAGCGACGAGACAAGGGGGGAGTCCAGTCTACCAATAACATTTAATGCTGAGTGATTCCCTGGTGCACCATAGTATAGAAGTTAACAGAATTGAGGAAAACCGAATTGAAGGGAGCTTGGTTTATCCGCTGTTCTGAAATAATGAATCAAGCAATAAAAGGTTTCTTGGTTCAAAGCCAGAGTGCAGGGAAGAGAGCTGGAGTTTTTCTATTGATTTCAGTGGCTCCTCTGATCTTTTGCCCTTCAGCCTCCCCACTGTCACGCTGCCTTTCTGGTTGGGAGCAAATGCTACCTGTCTTTCCTGTCTTTGCTCTTCAAATGAAGGCTGGGTCTTCACATCGTGGTCTGTGGTGAAAAGCTATTTTTCCCCTTTGCTCTGTGGTTGAGGGTTTTGGGCTTCTCTTTGTGGTGTTTCTTGATGTAAATCCCTCTGGGCTAAGGAAGCTTTGAGTCTGAAGGGAATCAATAGTTGTGTAGTTTTCTCTTTGTCTTCTTTTTAACTGTTTGAGTTGAAAACTGTCAAAGTTCAAGTTCCTCTTTCGAAGAAATGTCTTCTGTTACTAAAAGACCAAGGTGTACCCATAACCATAGAATCCCAGAGTGATTTGGGTTGGAAAGGACCTTAAGAACATTCAGTTCCAACCCCCTGCATGGGCAGGGACACCTCACACTAAACCATGTTGACCAAGGCCTTGAACACTGCCAGGAATGGGACAGCCACAGCTTCTCTGGGCACCCTGTGCCAGCGCCTCAGCACCCTCACAGGGAAGGACTTCACCCTTAAATCTAACCTGAACTTCCCCTGTTTCAGTCTGAACCCTTCACCCCTTGTCCTATCACTCCAGTCCCTAATGAAGAGTCCCTCTCCAGCATCCTTGTAGCCCCCTTCACACACTGGAAGCTGCTCTGAGGTCTCCACACAGCTTCTCTTCTCCAGGCTCAACAGCCCCAATGTTCTCAGCCTGGCTCCATACAGGAGCTGCTCCAGCCCCTGCTCATCCTCGTGGCCTCCTCTGGACTTGCTCCAACAGCTCCATGTCCTTCTTATGTTGAGGACCCCAGAACTGCACACAGTGCTGCAAGTGGGGGTCTCACATGAACCCAAAAAGGAAACTCACTCAGGTTGTGAATATATGTTTGTTCTTGTCTTCTTTTAAGCCCCTTTGTGCTCTCTGGAGGGCTTTCATGGGGCACTGTGAAAAAGGTCATGGTACCCCACTTGCTCCACTCATCTGACTTAAACTTCTTCCATGAAACAGTAGGTTGTTCCCTCTGGCTGGTCTTAGTGGTGGCTTAGTGTGAAGTTGTTCCTGTTTTCTGGCTTTTACCCTTTAAAGGAGAACATATTTTAATCAGGAAAAGAAACCTGCTTTTTTTTAATGCATCTCCATTTCCAATCAACCACATCCTCACCTCTATATTTAAGGCCCTTGGGGTGATATTTTGCTCGCTGTGGTTTCAGCTGCCTTGGGGACCAAATGCCACAGAGGGTTTGATGTGAACGTTGGCACTATCCTCACAGTTGGATGGGAATCAAAAGGGGGACTGTAAAACCCATCTGTTTCCATCTGTGGGCTGCCATGATTAGCTCTACTGGTATAAACTGGAGTGAGCTTGCAGCAACGTTGCAGCATTGGCATTTGATTTCCTTCCTCGGAAAGCTTCTAGGGATGCGTGAGTTGGAAAGGACCCGGCTTCACCCACGTTGACTGATTGCTGGAGTGTTGTTTGCTATGAGCTAATCCGGGTAGGAATGGAGCTCTAATCTGTGCAGTGCTAGCATTTCCTCTTACCCAGTCGCAGTTCAAAGCAGGCTTCTCTCTTTCCAGTTCACTTTGAAGCTTGACGTTGCTTCAGGTTGCCAGGGAGGATGCTGGGTTTGCTTTAGGGGGGGTCTTGCAGTTGTATCCCAAGGCCAGAAGGTGTAGAAGCATCTCAAGGATGCAAACCCTGCTGTTAGCTTGGGATGAGCTGACAGATCTCAGCAACCACCGTAGGTGGACGAGGGCATTTCAGGGCTAGGGTTGACTGGGGTGACTCCAGCAATGTCTGTGAAGCAAAATGTTTATGCTCTGCTTCACCCATCTGCAGGCTGCCAGGAAATGAGCTGGCTCCAGCCTTGGCTTGAATGGAGCAGCCCTTGAGCCAACAGTGCTCTGCCCCTTCTGAAAATGCAGCCTCCTCCTCCAGCTGGGTGCAAAGAAAGAGTAAAAGGGGCAGCTTAGCTCATTGACCAGCATTTCAGTGGCTTTTGGGAATATCTATGTTAGGAAATAAGCAATTTAATGTAGTCTCACATGTTGTATCCCTTTGTTTTGCATCCATGCCCCAGACAGGGTTTGGGACATACTGATAGACCCATCTTAATTATAACAATGGTTAAACCTCATGACCAGGGCCATGTGTGAATGTAGTGATAGCCACTTCTGATCAGTGGTGTCGCACCGTGGGCAATCTTGACTTTAAGAGCTTAAATGCTCTTTCTCAGTTCTATGTGCAAATCACACTCTGTTTACATCCTGATGCTGTGCTGATCTGCTTTTTGGGAAGATAATGGGCAATTTGATGATCTGTGGGCTTGCTAAGGACTCAAGTAAATCATCAAATGGACATGGTTCTGGCTTCTTTAGAACGGCACAGCATCGAGTTGAGTTCACCCCATAATTCAACGGGGAATGACTGGAGCAGGCAAATGTGCATTAGCTCTGTGTGTGGCTGGTTTTGGCAGAGGTTTGATTTTCTAGTGACAGCCAGAGAACCTCCTCTAAAGGAACCTATTTAAAGCAATGGATTTGGTGGTTAAAGAACTTCTTTGGTTTACAAATGCTATTGTACAAAGAGGTGTCGACCTGGCAGTGTTCAAGGGCAGGTTGGACACAGGGGCTTGGAGCAAGCTGCTCCAGTGGAAGGGGTCCCTGCCCATGGCAGGGGTTGGAGCTGGAGGAGCTTTAAGGTCCCTTTCAACACAAACCATGCTGTGATTCTATGAAATAGCCCTTGTAGGTGGCAATGTGCATGCGAACGAACTCCATAATCCCTCCTGCAGATCCTACAGGAAAGAAAATAATCCTCCTAAACCTCTGCTCTCCTGCTACCAGTACCAGGTTGTAAATAATGCTACAAACTCCATCTGGGTTGGGGAGTTGCAGCTAAAGAGGCTGGTCCAAAACTAATCCCCAGATAGGGAAATCTCATCTGTGCTCTGTGATGTGACTTTTGTGGCTGTTTCAAAGAGGTCAGATTAAAACCTGCATCACAAAAGCAGGTAAAACGCATGAGCCACCTTCACAATGAGTCACAAACTGGGTCGTTGTGTGGTAAATTCCTTTAATTTGGGGTGGGTTTTTTTTGCCATTATCCCTTACTTTGAGAATTGGTTATGCTCCCACAGGTGGGAATTGGGAATGCACAAAAGTGGTGGAAAATGTGGCTGAAATGCTGATTCTTTTTAATTCTTATTTTTTACGGATCCTGTGATTTTAATGCATCAAGAAATTGCTGACAAACTGAAACTTGGCAACAGGTCTCCGTCTTCATTTGCTTCCTTTTGGGGCTCTTCTGATTAAATCTTTAGATAATCTTGGAATAAGAAATCATATTTCCATTGCTAGAAGTGGCCCCACACCAGACCTGAGGTCACAAGCACAGTGGTACATGTAAGATGCCTGGTTTTGGTAGCTCTTCTGCAGCCCAAAAAAATTCAGCTTGGGCCTGATCCTTTTAAATATTCTCATTTCAAGATCACTTTTTTCTTACTTTAATTGATATTCTCTCCATTCTTCTTTGGGCTGTGGCCATCTCATTGAGGGTGCTCCACAAAGGCTTCATGAGTGCACCAGTTAGCTCTTTCTGAGGTTAACTGAGTGCATAGAGCTTGTCCTCTGTAGACATTTAGCTGAAGGATAAAGGTGACTCTTCATTTATTGATTTTTCCTTTAAAGTTAAGTGTTGATACAATGAGGTTAACACCATTTAATACCATTCTTTAAGACATGGCTGTGTCTTCATAGCAAGTGGTATGGCCCAAGAGAAGAGGTTTGTGGAGGGAAATAGTTGGTGCTGAAGTCCTGATGTCCGTAGAGTAGTTAGGTTGGGAAAGGACCTGAACCTAGTTCCCAACGTTTTGGAGGTGGTGGTGTAGTCATTTAGGATTCGCTCCAGTCTGGAGTGCCCATTGGTAGTTGATGTACACTGAGTTCACTCCTGGAGCACATCTGGTTTTGCTTCACCCGAAGCCCTTTAGTGGTGTGAACCAGAGTATAGAAAACAGGACAAAACATGAAGCTACTTCCAAATTACCTCCTGGTAGGAATGAAGGTGCTAATACCTGTACTTGGTCAGGTTCATTTGCATGACAACACTGAGTGCAGTGTGAGCTGAGCATGTTTAAGCTTAATGCAAGTAAGTGGTAACTAGTGAGCACATCCATCATATCCTGGTGTGAAGAGGGATAAACTGAAAGAGAAGGAGGGAAGGTTTTCTAGAAGTGCCAAAATCTCAGTGCTGACATTCCTATCAAACCTCATGGAGCTGAATATGGACGTCTTCTGCAAGCACCTTCAAACCTTCTAGTGGTTCTGCTTGAGCTTCCATAGGTGAGGTGGCACCTCCTGCTTGAAGCTGTGATTGAGTGATCAGGATGACTCCGCTTTTAGCAGTAGAGGCTCGAAGCTGTTGAACGGTGCAGATTTCACCTTGCTTTAAAGCATATGGAAGCTTGTGAAGCAGGGGCCTCTAAAGCTCTTCTGATGAGGGGTGGTTGGAGGGAGGTTGTAGAGGAGACAGGCTACATCCAATATGTTGTATACGTAGGTCAGGTTGATTCGGGCTCAGTCTGTGCTGAATAGCATCAGTGGTGCTGGGAAGATGTTCCCTATTCTTGACCTCACTGAAGTATGCCAACCCTTAAGGGATTGGACTGGGTTTACACAAAATCAGCCAGGCAAATATATCTGGCAAGTGCAGCATCAAGGAGAGACCTAAAATAGCTTTTGGAGAGCTTTGACACAGGCTCTGCTACTTGCATGTAAATGAAGGAGAAAACACACACAAAAAATAGATATATGAAACATAAAGCCCAAACATGTTCTGAAATGTTTTCCCTTGGCTTATCAAATCACTGTCATCCAGTGCATGAAAACTGGCCAAGCTTATCCCATAATGACCTTTAAAAAGCTGGAGGATTACTATGTTTTATATAGCAATATTGGTCCAGCATTTGAGATGCTTGAAACCTCACTCACCTTGCAAAACCTGTCCAGTTAACTGATTCAGCAGTGTTGCTGATCCGTGCAAGGTGTTAGACCCAAATGGGGAGACAAAAAACCAGCTAACAATAGGGGAAAGTGAGGTTTGAAAGCTTGGAGAACCATAGACTGTGGAAGGCACCAGGAGAAAATAGTCATGATCTGCTGAAAGCGTTAGGAATTGCTTCTTCCTGGGGAATTTTGCTGGGATGGAGTGAAGGTGTGAGTGGTTTTAGGTTGGAGTGTTTATATAATCCAGACGTTCCATGGGTGGATTATAATCTGGAACTCCTGGGTTGCAAAGGGTTGGCTCAGCTGTGCACTGGTGGTTGATGTGGAGGAGGTTCGTCATGGGGAGATGTTGCAGCCTTGCTGTTGGATTTGGGACTGGGGAAAGCTAGTGTTGGTTGGAGGTAACATAGGTGCTGTAGATGGCATCCTGCTACCAAAGGTGGGGGTTCTGGGGAAACTCCACGTTCCAACCACAGCGCTTTCCTTCCAGGAGGTTACTTAGAGAATCGTAACATCCCAGGCTGGTTTGGGATGGAAGGGACCTTAAAGCTCCTCCAGCTCCAACCCCTGCCACAGGCAGGGACACCTTCCACTAGAGCAGCTTGCTCCAAGCCCCTGTGTCCAACCTGGCCTTGAACACTGCCAGGGATGGGGCAGCCACAGCTTCTCTGGGCACCCTGGGCCAGCGCCTCAGCACCCTCACAGGGAAGAGCTTCTGCCTTGTATCCAACCTGAACTTCCCCTGTTTCAGTTTGAACCCATCACCCCTTGTCCTATCACTGCAGTCCCTGATGAAGAGTCCCTCTCCAGCATCCTTGCAGCCCCCTTCAGACACTGGAAGCTGCTCTGAGGTCTCCACGCAGCTTCTCTTCTCCAGGCTCAACAGCCCCAATGTTCTCAGCCTGTCTCCATACAGGAGCTGCTCCAGCCCCTGCTCATCCTCGTGGCCTCCTCTGGACTTGTTCCAACAGCTCCATGTCCTCTTTATGTTGAGGACACCAGAACTGCACACAGTGCTGCAAGTGGGGTCTCACCAGAGCAGAGTAGAGGGGTAGAATCACCTCCTCTGACCTGCTGGTCACTTGTGTGCATAGGTGCAGATCTATGGATAAGGTGGAGAGAGTATAGTTTTTGCAAGTATGGCAGAGCAGTTTGGCCATGTGGTTTTGAATGCACCTAGTTGTTGCCCTGTGCAATTCCCATTTTACCTCCTTCTGGTCCCTTTCTTCCCATTTATCTGGAACATGAAGACCCTCATGGGATGGAGCTGGTATGGAGGTTTGATAGAAGTTGGCTTATAAACTTGAGCTGAGTTGAAAAAGATGTTTTAACCACAACCCCAGCCAAGAATTGGGAATTTCTAGCAGAAGACATCACTTTTGGCACAGCAAAAATGAAATAATTCCAAGCCTTTTTATTGCTTTCTTTTTTTCTCTTGGCACTTCTTATAAAACAGAGCATCCAAGGAAGAGCTGTATCACAAGATAGGTATCCAGGGTGATGCATGATGGAAAACAGTCAATATACAGTTAAGTAAATAGCTTCAGCCCTTAAGATGGAAAAGGAAGGCAAAAACTAGTAGTATTTCATATATCACCAAAGCAGTGTTTGCATTGGTTACGTTGTTCTGCATAATTGAAAAGCCATGAGAGTAGAGAAAAGGGCATTTTCCAAAGAGATTAATGTTGTGCTCGGGGTCTGGAAGGAAATTATAGTAGTGGAGTTACTCATTCACTTTGTCAGTTTTCATCCCTTCTTGCTCATTCTGGGAAGAGAAGCTTCATATTTTCCATAAAGGATGTGTTTCAGTGGTTTGTTCCAATCAGACTGGATGCTGGTTGGGAACAGAAACATGTGTGGACTATTGAATGCCTGCAGAGTAAAACCAACAAGTAGAACGTGGAAATGGGGCTGCTTAGGGAGAGTTTGCAGCACTGTTCTCTTCATGGATGTCTTTGTGTTTTGGGATTTCAGTCATGCTTTTGGATTAGGTCACTGACCATATGTTTTTTCCTCTGTGTGTGTAGAGTATTATTTGGAACATGCATCCGAGCTGAATGGTGGTGTAAATCTCCATTAAGCAATGCTGCTGTGGTCTCTCCTCCTGGAAAACACTTGTATATGTGGTGGTGGTGGGAATGGATGAATGTTGTGGATGGGTGGTTGGCTTTGCAGGATCTGAGTGCCCTAGGGAAGGAGTAAGGAAGGGTTTGTATATGTGTGTGTAGTAGCAGCATCCATAACCTGCTATGTAGACTTTGCCGTTTGATAGCTACTCGGTCATTTAGGCTGAGATTAAGATGTGAAGTTGCACCTCTCACATGTGAATGGAAAAGTTAATTCAACAATTGCCTATAAAATACCCCAAACACAAACAAGCCAAAAAAACCCAGCTCTGTATCCAAAATGTTCCCTCATTGCACGTGCCTAAAGAGCTGGAGAAATGCTGAACCAGCACTACATAACATGGATCTACATAATGGACCTCTTTGTCCAGGGCTGGGGACCAGGGTGGCATCTCCTAACTCCCCCAGGTGAAAAAGGTCCCAAATCTACCCTTGGAAATACCTAGTTAACTCCATCCAACCTCCACAGCTTCTAGATGGAATGTTGGACAATATGGGGGCACTGGCCCTGCAATGGGCCAGTATTAATGCTCATTTCTCTTTCTATCCACAGTGGGAGCGGCTCTGGTTCCTCATCCTCACCTCATCCTTCTTCCTGACCCTGGTTTGGTTTTACTTCTGGTGGGAAGTTCACAATGACTACAATGAAATCAACTGGTGAGTAGAGCTTCCCCATTGCAGAGGAGCAAGCCCTTAACAATTTTGGCTGCCATCAGACTCCTTTAAGGGTTGTTTGACATTGCCTTGGATGCATTTGAGTCTTTCAGATGGAGTTGTTAATGATGGTAAGGGAAAGTGAGGTAGGAAGTGAGTCTGCAGGAGAGCATCTATTGCTTATCTTCAGTGATAGAATCATAGAATGGCTTGGGTTGGAAAGGACCTTAAGATCATCTTCCATAAGAAACCAAAGTTGGGGCTGGAATCACGTCGAAGCATTTGGTTGCGTTCAGTTTGTTTCTTTCTCTGGCCTGCTGTTTTGGGAGGATCCTGAGCAATTTGGCTGCAACTTTCTGCAGAACATAAATGGCAAAAAGCTCAGCCTCAAGCAGACATGGGTGTGGAAAACTTGGCAACGTTGGAAGGAGCTGAAAACGAGTTTTCCAGAGGGATGTGCTGGGCAGTTCGGGTGTTACCAGCTCCCTCCAGTGCTGGAAATGATCCTCCCTTTCACTGTCTCGGCAGCATCTTTAAACCACTTTGACAGTACCTTGGGCTCTCTTCTAACCAGACTGCCCTGACATCATCCTCTTGTGGGCTATAGCGTGTAAACTGTGGTTTGCACCGCAGTGGGTAGTTGATCCCTTAAATACATCACATGCTTTAGATGCTGACGTTGTGGGAGGGAGGGTGTTCACCAACTCAGTGATGTGAGCTGGCTTCTCCTAGGAGTGTGGTTTTCCTCTTTGCTCAGACCCACAGTCTTAGAACTGAAGCCATCACCATTGCTCTTGGTTATTTTTAAGACTAGAAGGAAAAACCCTTTATTTTAAAGGGCATTTTGGAACTTCTTTCTCTTCCAGTTTATACCAACAGTAAAGATGTGAATGCTTCTAGTCCACTCCAGTGCAAAGCCAAATCTGTCTGAGCTTAAAGTGGAGAGAGGGCTAAATAAAATCATGTGGGGATGCTGTGACTGGGCATTGCAGCTGCAGTGCTGCAAAGGTTTGGGTTCCCAAATACTCACGCCAGAGTAGGAGGAGATGTGCAGGTCTGGTCTGGATGCAGGAGGTATTTGGGCTTTGAAATCACAGAATCCCAGACTGGTTTGGGTTGGAAGGGGCCTTAAGATCATCCAGTTCCAACCCTGCAACTGAACACAGCAATCACTGCCTGTGATTCAGGCAGCAGGTTCGGTGTCCAACAGTGGATGCACCTATCCCTATAAAACCAATTTGGCCTAATTAAACTGTGGCAGTGATTTAGCTACATAAAGATGGAGATTTGGCCTTCCAACTTGTAAAGACTTAAGGGAATATTCTGCGATTGAAATGGGCTTTATAAGACAAGGAAAATTATAGCCTGGCATGTATTGCTGCAGGCTTTAACCTTTCCCTGTGAAGCTGAACATGCAAAGAGGTTCTTGTGGCTCTGAAATTTAGGTAAATATCTTCTTTTTTTAATTCACTGCCTCATCTTTTTGATGTCTGCATTTAATTGCATTGTACTTCAGCTCTCCAGTGTGCAAGTGATGTACTGCAACGGGAAGCTCAGCATTGATTAATGGAGGATGTGGGGAGATGGAGGGATTAATGGAGATGCTGCATTTGGGAACCTGGCTGTGTTCCCTCTGGAACAGGACTACAAATACAAGTCTGTGTAGCAAATACCTTGTTCCTTAGTCACGGAGAAGGCTCATGTGCTTCATAACTGCCATGGAAACAGCGTTTTAAAGCAGTCATTTCCACATCAAGTGAAGACCTGACACATCAGAGGGCCGCTTGAAGGGACATCAGAGCAAAAACTTAAATGTACTGAAGTTGAGCTAAGGAAGCTTTTAGTGGTGTCATAAGCAAAGACTTCAGAGGAACCCTGTTCTCTTTCTTCCCTCTTGTTTAGTTATAGCATGTCTGAATCCCTCCAGATCCCTTTTATTATGGCTCTTTGAGTCCCTAAGCAGAACCTGGATGATGGCCACCTTTGGACCCACGGATTTGCTCTGTAGGTGCTATGTGAGAGCATTGCTCTTGGACAGAGTAGATGGAGCAGTTGCCAGGCCAGAGTCTGTGGCTGATGAATGATGCTGGATTTGAGTAGTGGGGTGGAGGTTGAGTCTTCAATATGCTCACACACAGCATTAATCTATTGTAACCAAAGAAAGGCAATGAAAACCCTGGGTGCTCACCTTGGTCTGTTCATGACCCCTCACTGATGAGTGGGGTTGAGGAAGGCCAGTGGGACCTGAGCCCCACATTTACTGTGAGGGTGCTGAGGCGCTGGCACAGGGTGCCCAGAGAAGCTGTGGCTGCCCCATCCCTGGCAGTGTTCAAGGCCAGGTTGGACACAGGGGCTTGGAGCAAGCTGCTCCAGTGGAAGGGGTCCCTGCCTGTGGCAGGGGTTGGGACTGGATGGGCTTTAAGGTCCATTCCATCCCAACCAGTCCTGCTGCATCATCCACCCTGTAGCCATCCTGCCCTTGCTGTACAAGAGGATTAGCATGGAGATGAAGTTAACCCAATTCAAGTCAACCCAGTGATGTTTTCTCTAAAAATCCAGGGGAAAAAAGTTTAATCCAGGTCAGGCTTGAACTCTAAGAAGTTGCAATAAAGGTTTTTGGGTTTGGCTGCCTCTCTCCTGGTGTGGTGGGGCCTGGGTGCCCTTCTGCATTTCTGGCCAGGGAAGGTAGTTGACTGAGTCTCCTGCATCTTGCTTTGCTCTAATGTGCTTTAATGTCTTTTTAATCCATCTCCAGAACAGTTTTACTGGGAAGTGTATTGCTATTCACATGCAGATCTGACATTTGAGACCCAGTGCTAGGCACAAAGGACAGTGTTGCTGCTGTGATACCTGGTGCTCCTGTTCATAAAGCTTTTACTGCCTATTGGCTTCAAGGAAATGATGAGAGGCAGGATGCTGAGCTGAACCTGCCTTCTGAATATAGGGTTGGGAAACCTGGTAGCTGAGAGTGGGGAGGATAAATAGAGGACAGGAGGGAAGAAAAAACCCCATTAGCAGGAGGATGAAGCCTATTTCTTTGCCTGTGGGTTGAAGAGTTGGTGGGGGAAGAGCCTTGCGATCCCAAAAGCTAAGGTGGGGAGTGAATGTGGGTTTCTCTGTTCCTAGAGCAGTGCTGTGACCACCAAGCTATAGGAAAAGCATTTGGCTTCTATGGTTTGCTGCTGCTAAGCTTTGAGGTGGCAACTGTTCTTACCTGTGTGCAGGGAACCTGGGGAATTCACTGGGGAGGGATGGCCTAGAGGAACCAAAGAAGCTGTTTTGGAGGTACATGCTGTGGAGATACACCTGTAGGATGTCATCTATGCTTCGGTATTGCTTTAACTGTTCCTAAGTTCCTGCTCTGACCGTCCAGTGCATCAGGACATGGCTGCTACCTCTTGCTGAGGTTGGACCACAGGTCCATTGAATGGTCCATGTCTTACTTAAAGCTTTAAGATAAACACAAGGACCACGAGAAGGGAACCCACTGAGCCAAAAACCCCCACAAGCATCCTTCAGGATGGGCAGATTGAACCCTTTGGTCAATTGAAGATGTGACCTCCCTACAAGTGCCTGAGAGGAGGATGGAGCCAGGAGGGGCTGGGCTCTGCTCCCAAGGAACAAGGGATGGGACAAGAGGAACCGGCCTCAAGCTGCACCAGGGCAGGTTTAGATGGAGCTGAGGAACAATTCCTGCCCCAGAGGGTGCTCAGGCATTGGAACAGGCTGCCCAGGGCAGGGCTGCAGTCACCTCACACCCCATGGAGACGAGGCCTCAGTGCCATGGGGCAGTGGTGGCCTTGGCAGTGCTGGGAATGGTTGGACTGGATGAGCTTAAAGGGCTTTTCCATCCTGGCTGATTCTATGAAGAAGATGCATTTCCTCCAACGAGCCCCGTGGACCTTCTCTACAGCCCACTGGAGTAAGAAACACCACCTCCAATAAGTCCAAGAGGACCAGTTTCTTCCTTCACTTTGTCCCTCTACAAAGAGCTCTCACCTTGATGATACAGCACAGCTTTGCACAGCAATATTAACTTTCCTCCCCTGCCCTTGCCACCATCTCTATATTGTATTTATTAGTCTAAAAGCACATGGGACAGTGTTGGACCTATTGTTTAGGCCGTGCATGGGGTTATTTTTCCTCTTGTTTGTAGGGAATATTTGTGGGAAAACTCAAGCCTTGATTCCGTGTGGAGGTTTTATTGTTGTTTCATGGTGGTTTTTCCTTTTACCAACATATCCTTGTTGCTGTGTTTTGACAGATTTGTCCAATTCCTCTTTGCAGAGTTAATTTACCATGAGGAATCAAAGCACAAACCCTGGCTTTTATTTCAGAGTGACTTAAGCTTTTTGCTGCCTATTTCTCCTCTGTAGAGTGGGAGCAAAAAGACCCATTTTCTAAAGGTTTACCTAAACCCTGGTGAAGTTGCTGTGGTGTTGAATCTCTTCTTAACCTGTCCTTCACATTTCTCTTTCAGGTTTTTATATAACCGAATGGGATATTGGAGTGACTGGTCCATTCCAATACTTGTGACAACTGCTGCTGGCTTTACTTACATTACAGTGTTATTGGTGAGTAGAAGGAAATGTTTCCTAGAGAACTGGGTCCTTGTTGTTAAATGCACACAAACTTCTCTGTCCAATTCTCCACCTTGAGCAATTTTCCTTTCAGAAGTGATTTCTCCTCCTCTCTTTGCCTTAAGTTACCTAAAATCAGTGGAAAGTGAAAAATACACACCTTGACCTCAGATGATCAGGAGCAAAGACAGAGACCCTCATACCAGTGGTACAGTTGGCCTGAGGAGAAATAGAGCTCTTGTTCCCCTTAGTATGGCCCAGTTTCCACTCTGGTGTCTGCCAGTCACAAGTGCAAGTTGTCTCCCCTCATCCCAGCATCCAGAGGGTGCTGGCACCTCCCAGGTGATGTCCATGCAGGCAGCATCCTGGTACCCGGCCCCATGTAGGCACTGATCTTTGAGGTGATGTCCATTCAAGTACCATGCTGGTACCTGGCCCTATTCAGGCACTGCTCCCTGTGGACCCATGGACCAGCATCCCAAATCCCTGCCTCTTGGAGGTCTAAGTGTTTCCCTCCACATCCTTGGTTTTGTAAAGGATCTCTTTGTACAGCTGAGCTAGATGGTGTCTTCTCAGCCATCCTCGTGCTAGCCCTGCTTTCTGTCCTGGCCTGTTGGGTTATTTTTATGGATGCTGATATGTTCCTACATGTTCAAACCCTTGAAGGCTGTGATGTGCCTATGTCTGACTCTTGGTTTCTTCCTCCCAGATACTAGCACTATGTCACATAGCTGTGGGACAGCAAATGAACCTGCACTGGCTTCACAAGGTAAATGAGCTCTTTTCAGCTTGGAAGTGAGTTGGAGCTCTATAAAACAGGAGTCTCAGGAGTATGTGGCACTCACTGTCATGGTCTTGAGAAGAGCATATATTGTAGATGTCTTTGGTTCATGTGTCCTCATCTCAAAGCAAATTGCACAGTTGGATCAGTCAAAGACTTTGGTGAAGTGCTTTGGGGTCCCTGCTGACAGACAGAGGGCTGCTTTTGGAGATGGATACACACTGAGTCATCAGGTCAGCCTGACCTTAGTCTCAGCTTGGTGTGGTTCTCCATTCTGAACCTCTCTGGTGCTCCTTTCTGTGCTGAACTCAGCCCTGGATGAGGGGCTGACCGGATGTGAAGCTGTTGAGGTTGTGCTTGGAGGAACTGAGTGGAAAAGCCTTGGGAGAAGAAGTAGGTGTTTAAACTGGGGGTGTGCAACGTGCAGGTTGTGGTTTGGTGGAACCCAAGGTCCTGATTTGTGTGTAAAGCAGCTTGAAAAGCATTGCTGTGAGGTGTCCCTGCCCATGGCAGGGGGGGTGGAACTGGATGATCTTAAGGTCCTTTCCAACCCAAACCATTCTAGGATGCAGGTCTGCTGTTAGGAGCGCAGAAGGGGAGAGGAAGGGTATGTAGCAAGCTGCAGGGAGACATGGTGCCAAAGAAAACGGCTTGGCAGCATTCCATAGTAACTGGCAGTCTGCTATAAGAGGTAATTAAGGGACCAGTCCTGAATGTGCTGATTACACAGCTCCTCCTGAAACTGCTTGTTCTGCACGTGACAAGGTCTTGCAGGATCAGAGCCTGAACAGATGTACCAGCTCTATCCAGTACACAGGGACAGGGAGAGCACCGACATCCCCACCTGCTCCTTTCTTTTGCCTAGAAACAATAGGAATTGTGCTTCCTCTGGAGGAGGGGGTGCAGAGAGGGAGCAGGGACTGTCTGGAGAAGAAATTGCTGGTTCTTGAGCCTGACATATGTTTCCTCATTGGGAGAAGTGGTATTTTTCAGACACGCTCCAGGTGGCGGGTGGGTTTGGATGAGTAAGTCCCAAAGAGGAATGTGTTGGTGGAGATCAGTTAGTTCTTGCCTACAGAAACCCACCTTTCCTTCCCTTCTTCCAAATAAGTCCACTTTCATTGCAGCTCTCTCTTCCCTTCCCCACACTTCCCTCTGCTTTCTAAAGAGGTTGAGATGAGAAACTGGAATAAGTTAATATTCTTCCCTGCAACTGTGCTGAGTTACCTTCAAATATAGAATAAAGCCTGTGGGAAAGGCTGGTATGTGCAAACCACACAATTCCTCCCATTTTTCTCCTGGAATCCTGCAAAAAAGAGCTGAGGATTGTAAACCAAGGTGGAGAAACACAAGCGAAAATAAAAGCAATAAATAGGAGCTGATGGGAGGAGGAAATGATGGAATGGAGACACTTCTGTCCTGACCCCTCTGTGCCTCACAGGGCAGTAATACCAAGGGGAATTAGGGCTGTACTGAAGAAATCTGGTAGGCAAAGTCTTTTCTTGCTGCTGAATTTGGAGTTCAGCTTTAGGGGGATATAAAATCGACCAAAAGTAGATTCAATACAGGTTGTGTGCTGGTACTTTATGATCTGGCATCTCCAAGGCCTCCTCTGGCCTCGCTCCATCAGCTCCACATCCCTCTTGTGCTGCTGCCCTCAGAGCTGGATCACGACTGCAAGGGGGATATCATGAGTAGAGGGGAAGAATAGGGTCAGAAGGTGCCTTGAATGCAGCCTCTTAGCTCAGGGATCCTCTCCTACCCATTGCAGTTGCTCTCTTGGACCCTTCTGCTGCCCCATGTGCTTTGTTCATATTCCCCAGAAGCTGTAGGCTCAGAGCAAGCTACTGCTGTCCTTTGGACACCTCTTTTGCTGTTGGCAAGTTTGCTTATAGAATCATAGAATAATTAGGGTTGGAAAAGACCTTAGGATCATCAAGTTCCAACCCCCCTGCCATGGGCAGGGACACCTCACACTAAACCATGGCACCCAAGGCTCTGTCCAACCTGGCCTTGAACACTGCCAGGGATGGAGCATTCACAACCTCCCTGCACAACCCATTCCAGTGCCTCAGCACCCTCACAGGAAAGAACTTCTTCCTTAGATTCAATCTAAACTTCCCCTGTTTCAGTTTTAACCCACCACCCCTTGTCCTGTCACTCCAGTCCCTAATGAAGAGTCCATGTCCAGCATCCCTATAGCCCCGCTTCAGATATGGGCATTTAGGAAAGGAACAGCAGGTATGAACTGATGCTAAACTAGAAAGAGAATTCCTATCCTCGTGTACAAAAGTGATTTCTGTAGATGTTCGGGATGGGGGTGGGGGGTTTATTTGCTTGCCAAAGGTATTAACCCAGTCTGAAATTGATGTAGAGATGTCCTATGCATCCTAGCTGATCAGTTCATCGCTGTGTGTCAGCCAGCCTGTTCTGCCCAAGTCTCCCACACAGATTTGGGATCTAGGCACTACATGAGACAGAGGCATAGAGCAGCAGCATCCTTTGAATCCGGGAGGCGTGTGGTACAGTAGAGACTGAGATACCAGACGGTGAACTGTTTCTTGATAGACAGCCCAGATTTTGGGTCTTTACAGCTGGAGTTATTTCGATGGCAGCTCTTGACAGCTTGAACTTTTTACCTTCAAAACGGGGATGACATTTTCTTTTTGACTGCTTTGCTCAGGCTCTGTATGCTTCCACGTGGAAGGAGAGGGAGGCTGGGAGAAGGAGGCTGATAGGCTGGGTTTGCATCTCGGTTCAGCCACTGTCTCACCCACCACCTCTTCTTAAGCCACAATACCTGTTGTAACTCCTCTGTCAACATGGCTTGGATGCTGTCTGCACAGATGCAGGTGAAGCCACATCCATTCACAAAGCTGTGCTTGAACCATCTCTAGACGATTTAGTGATGGAGATGCACAGCCTTGTTTAACTCATATGCTCACCCTTTACCGATGCGCAGTGTTTGTTGTGCTGGGTGTGCTCAAGCTCTATGTCTGAACAGAAGTGTTGGGCAGTCAAGCTGAGCAAAGTCCACCAACCTCCCATAGCCCTCGTGCATCAAGGACTGCTGTAAGAGGGGCAAGAGAGTCTGTGACCACCTCCTCAAGTTGCCCAGCAGAACCCAGTCTCTATTTAAGCTGGTTTTGATCCAGCTCGTTGTCAAAGGAAATCACCTGATCTTTCCATACTACTGGCCAGAGTAAGGGACCATCCATGAACTGTGTCCTCCTGGGACTGTTCAGCCCAGTGTTACAGCTCCAGTGGTGGAAAAGGGGAGGTTATGCTGGGACAGCACACAAGCCTGACCTCTTTCCTTGTGGGTCTTAAGGCTAGTTGGTTTTAGACCTTTTATTATTATTAGGTTTTATTTTACTATTAGATTTTATTATGAGATGATAATGATAGGCTGCAGGATGTGTAAATACTCTCATTTGTTACAGATTGGCCTGGTGACAACCTTGATAACTACCGTGGTGACCATGTCATCCATAGCACAGCTCTGGGATGACGAATGGGAGATGGTATTTATTTCACTACAAGTAAGTTATCTGCAAGGATGCTTCTCAAGAGGAGAAATGGGCCACGTGCAGCTTTCTACTCTATAAAACCCTGTCTTGATGTTTGTCACTTCCAATAGTGAAGTCTTGGCAATGAGAAAGGTGGCAGCAGAACTCCCATGGAGTCCTCAAGGCCACTATCACTTTGTCTCCATCTCCTGGGCTCATAAACTCAAACCAGGGCTTGGCTGCAGACTTTGAGGTGGAAAACACTGAGTGTGACTCATAGCTGCTGGAGGGAGAGGGCAGTTCCTCCCCTTGTTTTGGCTAGCAGTGCTCGGGATGTTGGTGTCCAGCCTGGAGCGTTATGCTCATCCCAGGCTCGTGGGAGGAGTACTCTGGGTTTGTTTTCACATCACGTATAAGTTTGTATAGATCTAAAAATGGACGCAGCTGCTGTGTTCTTGTCCTGTGGGGTGGGGAAGAACAGCACTGACACGAGTGACTAATGCGTCTGAGAAGTGCTTCTCTTCCTTGGTTGGCTCCTGTTGTTGTTTTAAGATTTAGACAGACAATTGGAGAACAAAAGCATTACTCAGAGGATGCTTCTCAAGCTTTCTCTCATGGTGATACAATGTGATGATACACAGTATAGTGTGTTCATAGAATGGTTTGGGTTGAAGGGACCTTAAAGCTCATCCAGTTCCAACCCCCTGCTATGGGCAGGGGCACCTTCCACTATAGAGCAGCTTGCTCTGAGACCTTCCTAAGAAGATTTTTGTTACTGACCCAGCCTGGCTCCAGAGCAGAGCTGCTCCAGCCCTTGCAGCATCTCTGTAGCCTCCTCTGAACTCACTCCAACAGCTCCATGTCTCCTCCTGCTTTGACTTCTGGGCAACCTGATCTAGATGAAGATACCTCTGCTTGTTGCATGGGGGTTGGAGAGGTGAGCTTTGAAAGTCCCTTCCAACCCAAACCATTCTATGATTCTTAGAGGCTTGAGTACCAAAGGCAAAGGTAGGATTTGGAAGAAGAGATACCCAAGTAGGATGCAGGAGCCTAATGTGGGAATGGTGCAACATCCAACTGGAAACGGAATGGTCTGATGCCCTCTGGAACCTGAGAGATCAGTGGATTTCCAAGGTGGTGTTGTGTTTGCAATACCTTTTTTTCTCTCCTGTTCTTGTATCCTGCAGGCCACAGCCCCTTTCTTGCATATAGGAGCACTTGCAGCAGTCACAGCCCTGTCGTGGTTGGTAGCGGGGCAGTTTGCACGCACGGAGAAAGCCAGTGAGTACCACTCGTGTCCTTGCATGATGCTTGGGGGCTGGTGGGGCATTGGGTCCTCTCCTTGGGGGGGGCAGCACTGGTTCCTTCCCAGGGCTCAGCATCCTACACCTCAGCCACGATGGGGAGGTGCATGCTCTGCTAGAGTAATCTGTGTGAAACTGGATTGGTGCATCTGGTCTAGGAATAGAATAATAGAATGGTTTGGGTTGAAGGGGCCTTAAAGCTCATCCAGTTCCAGCCCCCTGCCATGGGGAGGGACACCTTCCACTAGACCATGTTGCTCCAAGCTCTGTCTAACCTGGCCTTGAACACTGTTGAGGATGGAGCACTCATAACTTCCTTGGAATGCATCCAGATCCCATGGCTGTCAGTCTGTAGTCAGAAGCACACCTGGGCTGGAGACAAAAGGGCTATTTTAAATGATGAAGTGAATAAAAGCATTGAGATTTCGATCAGTCTGTTTTACAAAACATAAATGCACCCTCTGCAGCTAACATGCAATATTCTCTCTATCTCATAAGCTCTTCTTCCTTCCCCTGGCTTCTTGTTCATCTGCATTTCTGGCTTTTGAAAGTCTTAATGGACTTGTTGCTTGTGGTACAGTAGCACCCAGAGGGCTCGGTAGAGATCTGGTCCTCTGATGGTTAGGTGCTTACTTAAATGCATATAAACATGGTCAAAGGTCTAAGGGAGAAGAGCTGTGAAGGTCACACTGAGCCCAGCTCTTCTTGTTGATGCTTCTCTCCACTGAAGCTCTTCTGTGCATCTCCCTTGTCCCACCTCATTGCCTGGGGCTCTCCCAAGCCTCAGCTGCTCCTCCAGGTTTTCATGTGAAATAACTTGATCCCTGTGCCCTCAGAAGTGTTTTCTTCAGGGCATCCATGGATCTTCCCAGGCATTAGTGCCAGCTCGGGAACAATGCATTTGAATGGGTATTTAACCCCCAGTGAAAAACAAGCCCTGGAAGGATTTGGCAGCACTTGAGAGACTTCCAAGAAGTGGGAGTGAAGAATGAGGAAACGGTGTCTGAAGATGGAAAGATTTTGCTCGGCAGAGAGACCTTTTTAAGCAAGAATTGCTCTGCCTTGATTTATAAATATGCCAATGAAGTTGTACCCAGCTCTTCTTAAGTATGGCCTAGCATGTAATTAGGCTGCCAGTTGAGGGGAGGATTTGTGGTGATGCCTACAGCAAAGATTGCATGTGCTCCTTCTGAATTCCTTCTGCTTTTTAACTAAGCCAGGAAGCTGTTTCCCCTTCTCTTCTTCTGCTCCTGGTTTTGTGGGCTTTGGTGTTTGAGGAAACCACTTGATCTTGAAGTCATTTGGGGGTCATTTTACTTGTGAAGCGCGTCTTACCTGGAGGAGTTCGCAGGCTTTTTGGTGCAGATACACTTGATGTGGCGGTGTTGAAAACGGAAGAGAAGAACTGAAGTCTCTGTGAGAACCCACAGTCACTTGTAATGGGAAAATACAGTTTCATTCACTAAGTGCAATCCCCTGGAAATAGCTGGGGCAGCTGCATTGGTGTAAGTCTGTTCTTGCATCAAGTCTCATTTCTTTGAGGCGTGTGACAGTCATGAGCAACCATCTTTTCTGGGCAAATTCCTCAATTTTCTTCTAATTTATGTTCATTTCCTCTATGCTACTTTATTCTCAACCTGGAGAATAGATGCTTTAAAAGTCTTTTCAAAGGTAGTATGCACTGGAATGGGTTGCCCAAGGAAGTTGTGAATGCTCCATCCCTGGCAGTGTTCAAGGCCAGGTTGGACAGAGCCTTGGCTGCCATGGTTTGAGGTGTCCCTGCCCATGGCAGGGCATTGGAACTGGATGATCTTAAGGTCCTTTCCAACCCAAATTATTCTATGATTCTATGATAGTAGCTTGTTTTCAAAAGCTTGCTTCTGAGGTCGAATAGAAAACATTGTACTCAAAGCAGCCCTTGAAGCCTTGAGTAACAAATGTGAGCGTGAGAAACCTGCTTTTCTTGGAGCCCAGACTAGGTTGAAATGGTAACTAGGAGCAGGAGGAGTGGGGAAAGAAGGCTTGCATCTAAGTATTGGGGTTGTCAAGTTGTAGAGAGTGGGAGATTTATCTGCCCTGCTTGCTTGGTGGTCACCAAGAGAGCTTTTTCCATACAGACCATCAAATTGTATATATGATGCGTGTATTTCATTCTGGGGGGGTTTTCTGTGGATGATCTCAGTTGCCACATATGTGTGGCTGGGTGAGTCTTCAGCTCCATTTTAATCATACAATCCCAGACTGGTTTGGGTTGAAGGGACCTTAAAGCCCATCCAGTTCCAACCCCCTGCCAAAGGCAAGGACATCTTCCACTAGAACAGGTTACTCAAAGGCCCTGTTCATCCTGGTCATTTTAACATGACCCATGCTGGGGCATCCTCTCCTTGTGAGTGCAGTCCAGTGATCACAGTTTTTGGAAGCCCATGCATTTCACATGGTGCTTGCCTTTAGTCTGAATCTGAGACAGGTTGGACACATTGGCTTGGAGCAAGCTGCTCTAGTGGAAGGTGCCCATGGCATGAAGGTTGGAACTGGATAAGCTTTAAGGTTCCTTCCAACCCAAACTATTTTATGATTCTACGAGCTGTTTAATCCCTTAGTTTCAGTACTAGGATGGAAGGAACCAGAGTCTTTGCACAGCTGAGAGTTGCTGACAATGAGGTTGGTTCTTTTCAAAGCCTGTTTGGTGCGTGGTGTTCTTGGGGTGAGCAGAAATAGGGTCAGGACCACATCCTGTGTCCATCTGGAGGTTTTGATGCTGGTAGAGCACAACTCCAGGGTACCGTGCCTTTATGGTGCAGGACACAGCATGAGCTCACTTAGCACGATGCCATTGAGTGCCTTGAATGCTCTCTGGGTGATTGACCTCCTTTCCACAGAGGGGGAAAGATTAGCTGGCAAAGTTACTCGTGTTACTTTCTGCCTCATAGGAACATGTTTGAATGAGGCTATCAGGTGGTGGAAGCAAACCCACCTTGTTTATGGGTGAAACCAGATCAGTTGTGGTCAGGACCAGACTCTGTCCTTCCCCTTTAAAACCCCACCTTCTCCATCATGTACCCATTGCAAGAATTTGATTTAAAGGATATTTTGGAGGCTTTCCCTCAAGTTCCAATGCCTGAATGAGTTTTCAAAAAAAATCATAATTATTAAAATAAGAATTCAAGTTTTTTGCTTTAATATCTGTGGTTTCAAGTGACTCCAAATAGCTCAGGAGTTCAAAGGTGCCTGTTCTTTATAAGGAACTCACGTCTGTGGGGTACAAGGGTGTCTCTGTTGCACTGTCAGCACCTTTGAGAGATTCCCAGAGACTTTGGACCTTGTGGGAAGTCGCTGGTAGCTGGGAGATGGGAGACAGAGCTCTTCATCTAGCCCCAAGCATTGCAGCTGATACCTTCTTAGCTGCATTTGCTGGTGCTGTAATACAGTTGATTGTGGAGACCCTGGGTAGAGCAGCACCATCACACCCCAAGGATTTCTTTAAACTATCCATTTTATTCAGTAAATTATTATTGCAAATTAAAAGCAGCTCTGCTGGCACAGATCTTAATGCAGAAGCAGTTAAAGTGGCTCTACCCTGCCTGAAATGGGTGGTGTTGGTGAACCACCAATGGAGACACAGGTGGTGTAAACGCAAGTGATAAATGCACCAACATGATACCATGGCTTATTTATAGGTGTGTTTACCTGGTGCTCTATTTCTGCTGTCAGGAAGGGCAACACTTGGTGCTGTTCCACCCGATGGGCTGGAAATCAGCAGTGGTTTGGGCTACATTGCAAGGACCATGGGAGGGGGCATGGGACTGGGTGATCTTAAGGTCCTTTCCAACCCAAACCCTTCCATGATTCTGTGACTTTAAGCAATTCACTTAACTTGTTTCTCCAATACAAAATGAAGTGAAAAACTCCCTCAGGACTTGATGAGCAAAAAGATCTCTTGTGTGGAGGAAGATGAAGGTGCATTGACTTCTCTCCTGTGGTGTGAGAAGGTCAGGACCAAGGTTTTCACCAGCTCTTTCTCCCTCTTTCTGTCTCAGCTTCTCAGATGCTGATGTTCACGGCATACCTCGCAGTTGTAGTTGCACTTTACCTCGTCCCCCTCACCATCTCATCCCCTTGCATAATGGAGAAGAAGGCTCTGGGACCAAAGCCAGCCATCATAGGTCACCGCGGAGCACCAATGGTGAGTAGTCTGATATTGTTAGTACTTGTTGTCTGGTTCTACCATCCTTTGCACAGGCAGAACTGGATCTGATGGTCTCCAGGCTGCTCTCCAGAGAATATATATGACAAATACAGCTTTGAGGCACCCCTCCTGGCTAGGATTACAGTGGTGGTAATGCAGTGCATGAGCCCAGAGTCGAGTCACGCCCCAGCTGTTCCAGATGCCTTTCAAACAAAAGGCTTTGCTAAGGGTGGTTTGTGCCACTGCATCTTTCTGGCTGCTGGTTCTGCTGGTTTTTGCTCTCCATGCTTGGCCCTCGAGCTGCAGCAGGAGAAGTTCGTGGTATTCTTTATTACTTTAGAGCTCGAGGGCTCTGCCTCCATGTCCTTTGCAGGACCTCACCAGCCATGGTTAAACTCAGCTCCCAGCAAGATGCCTCGAGTATGTGGCAGTGTGCAATAAGATACAAACAAGCTGGGCTTGACCCTGCATGACTGCATGGTGCTCTTGCATTGCAGGCCATCATGAGACAGGGTGAGGTGATGAAACATTCCTGTCATCTGCCTCCGGGTAGAGCTTAAAATTGTAATCATAGAGTTCTTCTCTGAAGCTTCTGGACATGTGCAGACTAAATATGGAGTGTACTGGCTGGGATAAGGCTGTCCTGTGGAGTTTAGGTCTCCAGTTTGGGTGCTTCTGTACTGAGGTGTGTTGAATGGTTGCACCTCTGTCTCTTTCTGCTGGTTGATTGCCTTCAGACTAGACAGCCTACTGTAGAGTAGGCAAATGTACTTTATATATGTATATTTTAAGATGCCTAACTAATTTTTTTGCTGACATTCAAAGCAGTAAAAATAACTGTATGGACTGTCAGAAGCTATTTGGCATGTTGGGATGTTCTTGAGCTGCTCTCCAAGCTCAAGAGTGCGTGCAAAGAGTTTGCTAGGGGACATAAATGCCTATCACGACACAAGTATTTTAGTTCACTTTAATGATGACTTTCTTTAAGCAGTCCCTTGAAATGCCAGCTTAATTTGTGTCACTCTTTACTACATTGCCCCTGGGTGGTGGAATGAAGTTCTAGGCATGGGAAATGGTTTTTCCATGCATGGTTTGTACCTACCATGAAGGCCAGAAGCAGCCAAGTGAGAACCTGGGGTCCGCATGCTTCCTGTGCATTAGGAAGTCACAAAAGCTGTTAGATGAGCTCTGAGGCAGAAGCTCTTCCCTGTGAGGGTGCTGAGGCGCTGGCACAGGGTGCCCAGAGAAGCTGTGGCTGCCCCATCCCTGGCAGTGCTCAAGGCCAGGTTGGACACAGGGGCTTGGAGCAAGCTGCTCCAGTGGAAGGGGTCCCTGCCCGTGGCAGGGGTCGGACCTGGAGGAGCTTTAAGGTCCCTTCCAACCCAAACCACTATGGGATCCTATGGTTCCAGTGCAGCTTCCAGGCTTGTGTGCCCCTCATAGCCTTCTAAAGAAGGATTTCTTCTGCAGTTTAGTTTCTATCTTCCAGCTAGTTTACATAAACCTTATCTGGAGTTAGAATCCCAGCAGAGTTTGGCCCTTTGCTTTGCTTCATGTTCTTCGGAGCCAGCAAGCACTCCTTGCAGGGTGGAACAAACCTACATAGGAAGATGCTGCCTGCATGTCGGGGTACTGAGTTGCATAGGCTGATCAAGAGCCGGGGTGGAGAGCAGTCAGTGCTGGGTGTGCAACTGTGTCATTCATCAGGGTGCTGAACTTCCCCTTCAGCATTCCCAATACACAGAGCCAGTTGTCCATTAGCAGCAGATGGTTTGCTCTGACACCCACAAGAAGCAAGATTGGAGACTACCAAGTCTTGTTCCAACCTCCAAGCAATACTCTGCGTGTCCCACGATGAGTTGGCAATGGGTTTATCCAACTGCTTTGCCTTTGCTGCATGTGTGGTGAGTGCTCTTGAGTAGCAAAGCTGAGGTGGGATGAGAGAGATGAAGCCCACAGATGGTCAAAGCTTCCTTCTACTTCCGTCTATGCTCAGCTTTTCCCTGTAGCAAATGACAGCTTGAGTTTGAAGAGCTCCAGCTGCGGTACATAGTCCTCAGGTGGTACTAAGTCATATTTGCTTGGAAACTAGTGATTTTCAAGCCTTGCCAGAAAGCATTTCTGCTCGTTCAGTCTCGTTTCACAGGGCTTCTTGCTTTGCTTTTGCTGTTGAGCCCAACTGTCTGCAGATTGTGTTTGGAGAAATGGAGCCAAGTCAAGCTGGAGAGGAGGAAATAGCCTAGAGAAGAGTCTGGAGTCTGGGCTATAGGACACAGACCTGCCTTGGGCAATGTCTGCAGCGCCTGGGAGTTTGGGGCCTGAGGTGAAGTTAGATCTGGTGGGACTGGAGAGGATAAAAAGCAGTGCAGTATTTGCCTTCAAATCCCCTGAAGCAAGGCAAATGTGATTCTCTGTGCAGGCAAACGCGCTCTGATAGAGCCTGGTAGCTGGCTGCTTCACCCGTCTGGCAGGACGGGGTCCAGAATAGCATCATAGACTGGTTTGCATTGGAAGGGAGTTTATGTTGCGTTTGTACATCCAATGTTCTTGTACTAGAAAGACACGAGTACAGCTGACTGCTCTTCCGACAAAAGCCACTGAAGGAGATGCATGGCCTGGCTGAAGATGCTTGCTGTCCTGAAATAAAGGGGGTTTGGGGTACATGAGGCAAAAAGTGGTGAAATGGAGTTTCCTAGGAAAGCTGTGGATAGTGATCCATCAGTGCATGCAGTCTGCTCCTCAAACAGGGGCAATGATATTCCTCTGTGCTCCTCTCTGCTTCCCTCCATGCATGCACACACCCTGTCTCTCTTCTCTTGTTCTTTAAGGTATTTAAAAGCATCATTCATGGTGTCTGTGAATGCAACTCAACTGCTGTTCTTGTTCTGTGGAGGAAAGAAGTGAGGAGCAGAGGCCATACGGCTCATAGAATTTGTCTTGGAGCACTAGAGGAGGGAAAAAGCCCTTGCATTTGAAGTGGCAAGAGAAAATACCTCCCATATGAAGTTAGGCTGAGAAAGTTGGGGCTGTTCAGCCTGGAGAAGAGAAGCTGCGTGGAGACCTCAGAGCAGCTTCCAGTGTCTGAAGGGGGCCTGTAGGGATGCTGGGGAGGGACTCTTCATTAGGGACTGGAGTGATAGGACAAGGGGTGATGGGTTCAAACTGAAACAGGGGAAGTTTAGACTGGATCTAAGGAAGAAGTTCTTTCCTGTGAGGGTGCTGAGGCGCTGGAATGGGTTGCCCAGGGAGGTTGTGAATGCTCCATCCCTGGCAGTGTTCAAGGCCAGGCTGGACAGAGCCTTGGGTGCCATGGTTTAGTGTGAGGTATCCCTGCCCATGGCAGGAGGGTTGGAACTGGATGATCTTAAAGTCATTTCCAACCCGAACTCTTCTATGAAAATAGGAAGCCATCCTGGCATCCGTACCCAGATGAAGCGTGTCTTTGTGGTGCAGGAGAGCTGCTGGTCCCACACTGGCTGACCCTTTGTTGTAGCAGTACCACTCCTCCAAGCCACATCCCTTCACTATCATCCTATTCCCCCTCCCAAGCTTTAATTCTCTGTTAGAAAGGCTCTTCTGCTTGACTCCTCCTACCTTCCCTTGCCTAAATGTCATCCTGTCCTGGCCACTGTTCGCTATGCTAATGTCCATTGCCAGCAGGGTGCTAGCTGAAAAACCTTTCTCCTAGCAGGTGCTTAGTTAATCAATCAGCTTCTTTTCAAAGGCTCTTTTAGAATGAATTATTCATCCTCCAGATCCATTTTTGCCCTTCTGGACTCCCATGAGGAGAGCATCAAGGTTGTAGCAGGAATGTGCTTGGAATTGAGGGTTCCATCCATCACTTGGTGTGTGTTGGTTGGAAAGGGTCTTGTCCTGATGGGTACAGCAATCGTCTGACACCCCAAAACATGAAATATGTATTTTTGCACATTAATATGTTGAACTTTTCTGGTGATTTCATAAGCAGGTATCTGTTGTCTTTGGTCTTCCACCTTTTTTTTATTCTTCCTCCAGATATCTAATTCCTTTTTGTCTCCAATGACAAACAGACTTGACTGTGTTCTCCCTGTGCTGACACATGTTGTCTTTATGCTGAGAATAGGTAAAACAAGGGTAGAAGGTAAAAGCTGGGACTGAATCTGATATGGGAATGAGGAACTGTCATTTGCCATTTAAAGTCTTCTCCCAAGTGTCTTTCTTCACATGGTGCTTCAGGTTGAGGCACGTTGTCTTTGCTTTTGAGATCTGAAGGTGGTGTCCAAAGTGTTGATTCCTACTTGCTTTTAGGTTGTTAGTCCTATATGCATTCCATATAAAAATCATTAGGCTCCTCATGATGGCCTTTGATTTCAAACGGTAGGTAAATCACCCAAAGGATTAATGATAGCAAGGACTTAGTTGAGCAAGAGCTGCATCTATCTCCTTGGAAACCTTCACGAAGTGTGGAAACTCATCCCTTTACTGGGACCAGAGAGGTGGTGGTTGGTCCAAAACCTGTGCAAACCATTCAGACGTGTCAGAGGTAAGACCAGCTCTTGATTTCAGAGCTCGAGGCTACAAATAGCATCAGAATGAAGTCTTTTGGCAAACCACACGTACAGCTGGGTTTTGGCATGTCTTAACAGCGACGGATGCGGTGCTCATGCTGTTGAGCTCCTTCCTGCACGACACATGATGCCCATCTCCTTGCTGAGCATGGACACTGTGCTGGGAGGAGGGTTTTCAGCCATACTGACTCATTGGCTTTGCACAGTTCCAGAGTGGAAAAGTACCCATTGCAATAGGACAAAGCATGTTGGTGGGAAGCCAGCATTTAATTGCGCTGAGGGTTGCCTGTTGGGTTATTGCATGGGAATGTTTTGCCTCAACAGGGAGCGTGTCCTGCTGTTCCTGGGAAAACTCCAGCAAATATGGTCTTGCACATGTGGAGTTCACAGAATCCCAGCCTGGTTTGGGCTGAAGGGACCTTAAAGCTCCTCAAGCTCCAGCCCCTGCCACGGGCAGGGACCCCTTCCACTGGAGCAGCTTGCTCCAAGCCCCTGTGTCCAACCTGCCCTTGAACACTGCCAGGGATTGGGCAGCCACAGCTTCTCTGGGCACCCTGTGCCAGCGCCTCAGCACCCTCACAGGGAAGAGCTTCTGCCTGAGAGCTCAGCTCAGTCTCCCCTCGGGCAGGTTAAAGCCATTCCCCTTGGCCTGGCCCTACAGGCCCTTGTCCAAAGCCCCTCTTCCAGCTTTCCTGCAGCCCCGTTAGGCACTGGGAGCTACTCCAAGTTCTCCCTGGAGCCTTCTCTTCTCCAGGCAAACTTGTTTTGGTTTTGGGACTTTTTGACACCTGAACCAAAGCCTCCAATATACGTTGGTGTTCTCCCAGAGATGCCTTTTTGTCATCTTGTGGTGCCAACTATAGATAGAAACAGTAATGAATACTTCTGGTTCAGATCATGGCTTATTGGAGAGCTTTCAACTGTTGAAGAAGAGCTGGTTATTTCTTTCTATCATTTGAGAGGAGATTTTCTTCTTGATGGTTTTGAGGGCCTTTATTTCGTCTTATTTTGGGTGCCAAAACTTTGCTGCCACCTCTTTGGGATGACTTTGAGGGCTCTGAAGTACTTTGGTTTGTACTGTTTGTGCTGCTGAAAAGCATTTGCTTTGCTGTATATCTTGTGCACAGCCACCTACTAGAAATATGGCCAGTTAACCTGTCTGTTGGTCTAATCCATAGTAACAATCACAATTAGCATCTTCTGTCAGACCTGGAGAAAGGCTTGTGTTCATTGATATGCAACTGCCTAAGGTCAGGAAGTCTTTCATTAAATCAAACTGCAGCTTTTTGTGTGTGCAGTACAACAGTAATGTGTTATCTCCTGCATGTAGGTATATCTGAAGGTGGCTACAAGGATGCTGGGGAGGGACTCTTCATCAGGGACTGTAGGGATAGGACAAAGGGTGATGGGTTCAAACTGAAACAGGGGAAGTTCAGGTTGGAGATAAGGCAGAAGCTCTTCCCTGTGAGGGTGCTGAGGCGCTGGCACAGGGTGCCCAGAGAAGCTGTGGCTGCCCCATCCCTGGCAGTGTTCAAGGCCAGGTTGGACACAGGGGCTTGGAGCAAGCTGCTCTGGTGGAAGGTCCCTGCCTGTGGCAGGGGTTGGAGCTGGATGAGCTTTAAGGTCCCTTCCAACTCAATCCATTCTGTGATTTCTGCTTATGAATTTATCCGGTTGGCCAAAGCAATCCTTTTTCATTTTCTCTTTTTGTCTTGTGCTCTTGTCACTTCCTTTTGATCTACTTGAGCTGTTCCCAGAGATGGCAGATGCGGATTTCCTCTAAAATACCTTGAATTCATGGGGATTAAAGACATATTTCATTTTCTGTTTTAAACAGTATTGTTATTGCCTCCTAGTGACCTGATACAATGGGGCACGAATGCTGAAATCCAACGTCCTGGCAGATCCCACCCCATACAAGGAACACCAAAGGGTGTCTTTTTATGGAAGGAAAATACAGTTTTCCAGGTATTACCTTGTGTTATCAGCCCAGTTATTGTCTCATGAGGAGATTGAGACTGGAAAGGAGAGATAAAGAACATGAAAACACCAAAAATGATGCTCATGTTTACAGAAAGATGAGAAAGTATCTTTAAAGCCTATTGATGGAGCAAGCATCCAATCCTTTAGTGCAGCTCAGCGCACAGTGCAGGGGAATGACTTCAGTTCTCCTGTGCAAGCTTCTTCGGTAGCATCCCCAACATGCAAATGATGCAGTGATTTGTGATGGTGGTTTCTGGAGACCTGGCTAATTAAAGGAGAAACGCAGTGTAGTGATGTCCACCTCTGGCAGGGCTACCCTGCCTTGACTAGCACGCTGCTATAATCTTCATTAAGGAAGGTCCAAAGCTCTCGACTCCATTTGAACACACTTGCCATTGACTTCTAAGCATAAAAATAGTCAGAATGAGTCAATTCATGGGTAGCTCTCTAGGAATCACTTGCTGTGTCTCTGTGAGCAGAAAGCAATGGAAGTAACCCGAGTTTTGCAAGGGATGAGCCTATCAAACCAAGTGTGAACAGCCACTTGAAACCTTGCACAGGGTCTGTCTGGCTTGCAGTGGGTGTTGGTGTGGTGTATATAGGAGAGAGGTTTGGGGGTGAAATCCTTGCATTGTGTCCCAGGGCTGCCTTTACTTTAGCACTGGGTTACTTTAGTAATTGATTGCATCCCATCAATGCACGGATGCAAACCTGGGTTTAGATTTTGGACACTAGAATGTATTGGATCAAGGAGGAAACTTATACAACAAACTGGACAGAGCCAGAGAGTAATCTAAGCAGGAAAATTATGCATTTATTTATAGTTATTGCAGTTTTGCTGTGAAGCCTTTTAACAAAAGCTTAGCATTCACCAAGTAATTCCTGTGCCAGCAACTGTCCCACTTGGCTGCATCTCTACTTAAAACATGCTGATTTGGGGCTTCACTCCCCCCTTCTTGTAGGGAAACAGGGTGGGATGATGGAAATACATCTCAGATTTTCCCTTTTCACAATAGATTCATATTGCAGGGGATATGAACCCCACACACACAAAAAAAAAGCCTGCCTCCAAAGTAGTGCCAGGAGAGCCTTTGGGAATAGGGACAGGGTTAAAACTGCTTTCCTTGCTTTCTGCTTGACCTTTACTAGGTTACTCACTCATTGGTGAGTGGCTTGTTCAGTCCCTTCAAGGCTAGGATTGACCAAGAGGCTTGGAAACCAGGGAGGGCAGCTTTCTGCATCACTGATGGACTCATTTGGAGGTGCTATTATTTATATCAAGATAAGTGGCTCTGGCCAGGTTAGGAGCTTACCCACCACGTGCTCACAGGAAGATGACATCTTTGCCTGCGAGGCTTACGTATAATCTACTTTTCAAAAGCTTGTGACACACGGGGAATCAGGCTGCCGAGTAATAGCATTGTGGTGTTATAGAGACTGCCCAGCACACATAGGGCATGGCGTTATGGAGAGCTCTTCTGCTGACATCCGTGCTGTTTGCTGATTCAGAGCAGGGAGAGATGTTCATCCATCCGTGATGCTCTTCACTTCCAGTGGTCTTGTGATGAAGATGAGCCAGCCATATGTGGAAGTTTGCAGTTCAAGTGTGATATCTAAGCTATTAATGCAAGATCAGTACTGTGTCATCAGAAATGGTCATAGATACGTGCTGGAAGTTTATGCAATTCATAGTTGAAGTTATATACATAAAAACCTAAAGGGAGGGAAAAGGGAAACTTCAGGTGCAATATAAACATGTTATATGTTTTATATATAGCAGCTTTCCAATACCTAAAGGGGGGTTACAAGAGACCTGGAGAGAGGCTTTGGCCAAGGGCCTGTAGGGCCAGGCCAAGGGGAATGGCTTTAACCTGCCCAAGGGGAGACTGAGCTGAGCTCTTAGGCAGAAGCTCTTCCCTGTGAGGGTGCTGAGGCGCTGGCACAGGGTGCCCAGAGAAGCTGTGGCTGCCCCATCCCTGGCAGTGCTCAAGGCCAGGTTGGACACAGGGGCTTGGAGCAAGCTGCTCTATGGAAGGGGTCCCTGGCCGTGGCAGGGGTCGGACCTGGAGGAGCTTTAAGGTCCCTTCCAAACCAAACCAGGCTGGGGTTCTGTGATGTTACAGCTTCAAAGTGTGTATTCCTATAGAACAGTCTCAAATGTTGTTTCCTTTGCACAGCTGCATTTTCAACCCAGGGCTGACCAGAGTTTTGTAGGTTTATCTATCTCTCATTAGGGTTATATTCCTGGGAAAGGAATAGATGTGCCTCATAAATGACCAGCCACACGCAGTCCTCAATGGGATCCAGTTAAGTTTCACCCTTACTGAAGAGTGAAGCTTAGTCTGCAATCTCTGTAGGGGCTAGAGATGAGGCAGGAATGGAATACTCCACTCCTGGGGCTGGGATCACTTTAACTCCATGGGGTTAAGCTCAGTAGCAACTGACTTGAATGCTGAGGATGATGGAACTGTTATAGTGCACTGAGTTTTAAAACTCCCCGCAGGCTGTATTATAGCGTTATATGCATGAACATCACTACTATAGGATCATATAATCAACTAGGCTGGAAAAGACCTGATAGATCATTAAGTCACGTAAAGAGATGGTGCTCAGGCATTGGAAGAGGCTGCCCAGGGCAGGGCTGCAGTGTTCACACCCCATGGAGACGAGGCCTCAGTGCCATGGGGCAGTGGTGGCCTTGGCAGTGGTGGGCAATGGTTGGACTGGATGAGCTTAAAGGGCTTTCCCAACCTGATCGATTCTGTGAGTCTATGGACTTGTGTTGCATCTACCCAGCATCATCCTGACAGGCTGGTGGTCTTGTGTTGCCCTTTGGTTTCTCTAGCTCAGCTATCTATTGTTTAAAGACTACTCACTTTATTGCCCTGTGATTGCTGCTGTCTCCGTAAGCAAACATTGAGCATTACCCTGTGGAAAGGGCATCACCTTGCCCTGTTCCCCTTGGGAGAGGAAACCCAAGATGCTGAAAGCCACCCAAGGAGATAGAGCAAATCCGATGGGATCTTCAGATCTTTGTGCCTGCTGCTCCCTGCTGACAGCTCTGAGCATCGTGCAGCTACTGCAACAAGCTCTTTTAGCCCGACCTTGTGTGACCCAGCGCTGGGTTGTACCAGTGTGTGTGATGGGGGTGTTGACTCTGCCTTCACCTAGACAAGCCAGGCTTTGACTGGGAGCCTTTTTGAGAGGATAACGTGGCTCTGTGTCTCCTTAGAACAAACAGAAATGAACCAGTATTGATGGTGGCTTGAGCCGGAGGAGTTGAGTGGAGAGATACCGGAGCTATGCGAAGGCTGTTGCTGACATTAGCTCTGATGATTGTACCCTAAAGCTCTGCTGACCCAAGCACTGAAGGTGATCAGCTTATAAAAAGCAAGTGATTTTCAGAGACACCTTAAACTCTCGAGCAGGTGTTTATTGTGCTTATTTCATGGTGTATTTAGGCCTTAGTTGTAATTATTCCTCTTCCGAACGCCATGAAAATCACGGCTTGTGAATGCTCCTTGCGTCTTGATGGGAACCTACTGATGCTGGTGGTGCAGAGATGGGTGGAAAATGGGGTTAGAGGTGCCCCAAGCCTGAAAGCAAATTGGAAACCAGAAAAGCTTTAAAACTAGCTTTATTTTGATGTGCTTGTGTTTCAGTGCAGAAAACTTGGCAGTATTTCCTCCATAGTTGTGGTGGTTTGTATCTGGTGTGCCCGGTATTGGTTTATGGCTATTTTGGGGCTAGCTACTGTATTGGTTTGTAGAAAACCAAAGTGTTTGCTTTCACGCTGTGTTGCTTTTAAACAAACCCAAATCTTGTTACCATCTGCTCCATTCCACAGAATGAAATATGAGGTAAGTTATGAGTCCTCATCCACAATAGCCATGGGGATACATTTTCAAGGCTTAAAGATATTTTTCTAGTTGCTAAACTAACTAGACAATTTGTTACTAGAGGAATGATCTGATTTTGAGTCTGAGCAATAGATGACTTGATTGAATGAGTAGATGTGGAAATAAAATGTGCTACAGAACCTTTGTTGCAGTTGTTCTCCATGGTATGGATAATACTCTGGTTTATGGGCTTTCTTCTTGCTATAATGATGTTGTAATCGCTGTTTACTTAGAACAGTAGGAGAATGAAGAACTGTTAAGGTATTTTAATAGCTGTAGATATAACCCATGGATAGAGAATTGGCATCACATTAACAACTGCTTCATGGGGATCTCCAGCAAGCCACTGTTTGGGAACCACGCTGGTGAGCAAATCTCTCATACACTAATATTGCACCAGACCTTGAGCTCATGGGTTTCTGGTATTGCAGGTCATAATAGCTCTGCATTGAACTCTCTGTGTGAGAAGACCATCAATGGAGTTAAATGCACTGGTCATCTTCAGACTTCAGTAAGATGCAATCCTGCCTGAGGGATGCTGGTACTCCAGTGTAACTGGCTGCTATGGAGTCTGCAAACCAAGATTGTCTTGGCTCCCTAATATGTCTAAATCTTCCTCTCAGCATCCACTACTTCATAAACTCTTCACTGAGTATTAATCTCTCATTGTTTTTTATTTCCCCCCATAGCTGGCACCAGAAAACACTCTGATGTCCTTCCAGAAGGCAGTGGAGCAGAAGATGTATGGAGTCCAAGCTGATGTTGTACTGAGGTAAGCCAGTGTGGTCTTCAGTCTGAGGCTCTCAGTGGATGGCCCAATCCATGCAGATGGGTCTTTCCTATCTGGTGTGTGTCTGGTTACTGCTGCTTTTTCCCATTGAAAAAGGGCTCTCGTGGTCAACACCTCTGATAACTCCTAGCTGTGTCTCCATTTGTAATGCACAGAGGATGCTAATGGTTTCCTTGAGATGATGATTGAAGGTGAAGTTGTCCAGGTGGAAGAGCCTGGACACCTTTGCTGTGAAACTCATCTTCGTTTGCAGGAAGACAAGACCAATTTAGTGACATTTAGAGGGGGTTATTTCAAGATCTGTTCATTGTTCCAGGAGCTTGATAATTCTTTAATACTCTTATTCCTTCTCTGAGCTGTGTTTTTTGCATGAATTACATAGATGTGCAAGAGGGCATAAGTGGCACAAAGGGAGCTGTAATGCCATATCTTGGTGATCACAGAATTCCAGACTGCTTTGGGTTGGAAAGGACCTCAGGATCATCCAGTTCCAACCTCCTGCCATGGGCAGGGACACCTCACACTAGACCATGGCACCCAAGACTCTGTCCAACCTGGCCTTGAGCACTGCCAGGGATGGAGCATTCACCAGTTCTCTGGGCACCCTGTTCCAGCACCTCACCACCCGCACAGGGAAGAACTTCTTCCTTGTATCCAACCAGAACGTCCCCTGTTTCAGTCTGAGCCCATCGCCCCTTGATCCCTCAGTTTCTTTCAGTTCCAGTTATAAACACAAGAAAGACTCAGAGCTCCTATTTTTCCCTGACCACGTTAGAGGTTGGTGTTGATGGAAAGATCTTTTTGCCTGGTGGAAGATGGGCTTCTGAAGGTTAAATGTTACAGGGCTTATTTTTATCTTTGTATAATTGTTTGAGAACAAAAGCTAAAGTAGTTTCTTCCCACTTGGGAGCGGAAGGTCCTTGTGGAAAGATGAAGTGTGAATTGGGATGTATGTGATGCAATTCCTGTTCTTTCCAAAGTTAGTTCATTAACAGTTGTGAAGGGACAACTGCTTGCCTGCCCAGACAAGCACTTCGCTCACATGGCTGAATCAGTTGCTTCTATTAGCACAGGCCAAGGAGAAAAGTGGACTTTTGGGAGGAGGAGAGCTGGAAAAGCTCCAAGAACTTTCCCTGTTGCCACTCATCAGCTATCCCAGAGGAGCACTCCAAGCATCCATAGCTTAATGCCCTTGATGGCCCACTTATCTGAGGCCCTCTCAAGGAGAACTCTATAAAAAGAGGACTCCATTGACCTTCAGACCAAAAAGTGAGTTATCCATACAGCTGGCAGCAGCTTTGGGAAGGGTTTGTGCACAAGACCTATTGCTCTCCTTATCCCATTGAGAGATGCTCTTTGTGCCTGTGTCTCGATGGGTCCAGGATATCCCTCCTGGGATGTCTTCATGTTCTTCTAGGCATGTATTTGCCATGGGTGAGCTGCTTGGACATGCACTCAGACCCATCACACCCTGCTCCTTACCCATCACAGACCCTAAACGGGGTGGCCCTGGTTATAAAGCCAACTTCGCTTCAAGCAGCAGCACAGTCTCCCTGTGTGTTCCTCTCATCCCCTACCTCCCCTCGCATCTCTTCTAAAGCTCTGACTTCTGTCTCTGAAGTACTTTTAGCCAGCCTGTGCCTGTAATAGGTTGTGGTTAGACTTGAGTAGCGCTGAGTGACTGTAAAGGGAAGGATTAGAAAGGAAAGGAGCAAATGTGAAGTGCCCCCATAGGTTTTCCACGCTGCGGTTAAGGCTTAACAGTATCTGATGATGCTGTGCTATGAGATGTTAAGACTTGAGCTCCTATCTCCCTTAAACACTCCACACTTTTAATTCTGCAGTTGCTTAGCTTATTTTCTTCTTTTTAACTGTATTTATTAAAGCCCCTTGTGACTGCAGCAGCGCAGTGTGCTGCTGAGCATGGTATTGCTGTGTCAGCGTGGTGCTGTGGGTTGGGGAGGAAGTCGTTGGCACAGTGCATGCTAGAAATAGCAAACAAAGATGCCAGTGGCCTTTGTGATAAGGGACTTCTGCAGGCAATGGTGAAGCAGAGGCAGCATTTGCTCCATCATCTACAAGTGAGGTTTTCCCTCTGGCTCTCGGGGTGAGTGCTGTGACTTGGCTCCTCATTCAGATGGGGTTTGTATTGAAACCTCATCTCATTTCCAGACCTTATCTGAATCTCCCATGATGAAGACGGGTTCCTTGCTTAGGAAAATGTCCTTGTAATCAGGCTGGGTTTATCTTGATTCCTGAGTGCAGACAATATTCCCCTGCACTGGATAGAAACCATCACTGCCTTGTGTGGTGTTATCACTGATTCAATCACAGAAAATGGAGTGGAAGAAAGCTTAAAGAGCACTTTTGGCTTCCCAGAACTATTTTTAAGCCATCTGCATGGCTTATAAACCACAGGACATGCATTTGGCTCTTTAGTTCCACCTGAAAGGTGGGATTTCTTTCAGATGCATGGACTCGTGTGAGCGTGGCTGCTTCCTGAAATCCATTTTCAACTGGGAAGAGGCAATTTCAGAACAATTTTGGTACCTTGGAACCCTTGCATCTTGCTGAAAGCCTGTCACCACTTTGTTCTCTGTAGTCTGAGAGCCCTTGGAATCTTTCTCATCATCTACTATTAGCAATTTGGGAATAGTTTGGGGTATGGAAAACCTCAAGCAGGATATGGAAAACCTCTGATATTGGGAGCTACAGATCCTGCAGAAAGCTTTGGTTTGTGTGAGCTTTCAAAGTGGATGTTCTTGTCCAAGCTACTAGAGTTTGGCACTCTAGTAGCCATCTAGAGATGGATGGGGTCAGTCAGTGTATGAATTGACTGCAAACACCTAGCAGGTATCTAAGAGACTTTGCCCTCTGGGTGCATCAAAGGATATTGAGGCTGCTGGGGATGTGTTAAGCTGGTTGAGGTCTTCACAACGAGTGTGATGTGAAGCTGTGCGAGAAGCTGGAGTGGGAACAGGCATTTATGCAGTACCGTGTACATGGTTGTGTCTTCTGACCTTGTAAATAGGGCCTTCTGCCTGTCTTTGCAGCTATGATGGAGTGCCATTTCTGATGCACGACAAGACACTCAGGAGAACAACGAACGTGGAGGAAGTGTTTCCAGAGCGGGCCTACGAGCACTCCTCCATGTTCAACTGGACTGACCTGGAAAAGCTCAATGCTGGAGAGTGGTTCCTACGGGTGCGTATGGCCATGGCGAGGGTGTCCTTGGAGCCAAGTATCATGGACTCCTTGACTGGTTTGGGATGGAAGGGACCTTAAAGCTCGGGGGTTGGAGCTGGATGAGCTTTAAGGTCCCCTCCAATATAAGCTTGAACATGGCTTGCTGAGGCATTGCTGCAGGTACTGGTTTTCTATGCTTGCTTGGGTTCTTGCTCGGTGGAAACCTGAATCCACCATGGCTTCATCGCCATTCTGATCTGAGCTGATCTGGAGGTGTGATGGGGATGTCTGTATGGTATGTTACGCAGAAACTTGCACATGTGGTTGTGGGAATGCAGGGAAACTGCTCCTTGCCAAATGAGAAGAGCCCAAACACCCTCTGGAAGGATACTTTTTGGGATGTGCTTTGATGTTGATGTTCCTGAATGTCCTTAAGTGAGGAGCCCATCTCTTCTAACAGCCCTTAGCTGCTCTCTGGTCACTTGGTGATTGTGAACATGGTGTGAGAAAGTACAGTGTGAGTTCACTACCATGGAAAATGACATTACTTACCCTATAGCTCTGCTCTTCCTCTGGAAATGGGGTGACCTGTCCAGAACACCTTGCTTTCAGTAAGGATCTGCCGCTTCTCCTTAAGTAGGGGAACTGGGGCACAGAGAAACACTTGAGTGAGCTGCAATATGATCACCAACAGTAGCTGTCCACGTGCCCCAGTGTTGCCAAGGTGGGGTAGAAAAGGGTCTTCACCTGTATTGGGGTAGTGTGGAGTTCATGGCACTAAGACTGGGATGTGCTTTGCTTCCAGAACGACCCTTTCTGGACGGCCGGGTCTCTCTCAAGGTCTGACTACTTGGAAGCTGCCAACCAGTCGGTCTGCAAGCTGGCAGATATGCTGGAGGTGATCAAGGACAACACATCGCTCATCCTGAACTTCCAGAACCTGCCATCAGCTCATCCCTACTACAGCACTTACATCAACGTCACCCTGGAAACCATCCTGGCATCGGGAATTCAGCAGCAGGCTGTGAGTTCCGTGAGGTTGGGTATGGTCCCAAAATTGCCCTCCTTATGGGTTTCCCTGAATCCTTGAGTGTCTTCATTTGGGTATCAAGTCTGGTGGGATCCATTTTGAAGACTTAATTGGAAATGCCACTCTGTTCCAGGAAGTCATGCTGGAAAAGACTGCGACTCCAGGCTGGTGGCCCTAGAGGCTGGGGTTACCATAGACCTCTGAAAGCTACCCAAGGTGACTGCTGATGCAGCAGTATACCCTGGTAGTGAGAAGCCCTGAGAGAGTGTTGTACTAATGTTAGTATAGCTGGTAGATGGAGGGAAGTGATTATTCCCCTTACTCAACAATCATGTTCAATGTGGGGCTCGCTGATACATGGCAGATAAGCTGGGGTGAGACCTGCGGAGGCCACCAGCTGGGTTAGGGGGCTGGATATAGCAAGAAGTGCTGAGGGAACTGAGTCTCTTCATCCTGGAAAAGACAAGACTTTGAAGAGCTGCTATTAGGTCTCTCCAGCACCAGCAAGGAGGTTGTTGGGAAGCTGAACTGAAGCTCTTCACCGAGCTGCATGTCAGGATGGGAGGCAGTGGTCATAAACTGCAATGGGAGGTGTTCCTGCTGTGTATAAGGAAATGAGCTTTCCCTGTGAGGGCAGGCAAGTGTTGAGAGGGGCCCCGAGAGACCCAACTAGACATTAGCTGGATAGAAGGCAGAAGCTCTTCCCTGTGAGGGTGCTGGCACAGGGTGCCCAGAGAAGCTGTGGCTGCCCCATCCCTGGCAGTGTTCAAGGCCAGGTTGGACACAGGGGCTTGGAGCAAGCTGCTCTAGTGGAAGGGGTCCCTGCCTGTGGCAGGGGTTGGAGCTGGAGGAGCTTTAAGGTCCCTTCAACCCAAACCATTCTATGATGATTCTGTGATGAGTGTCACTAGATTATTAAACAAGCAATGCAGTGCACAGTGATTCTGCAGAGATCATCAGGTTGGGCCCAGCCTCTGCATGGCACAAGCCATAGAATCATAGAATGGTTTGGGTTGGAAAGGACCTTAAGATCATCCGGTTCCAACCCCCCTGCCATGGGCAGGGACACCTCACACTAAACCATGGCACCCAAGGCTCTGTCCAACCCGGCCTTGATCACCGGCACTGCCCAGCTTGTTTCCTGCATCCACTTCACATCCGTCAGCTGAGCTTGTGAGCAGTAATTCATTTGACACACTTTCAAAGCATGGTATGAGCTTAGAGACATCCTTGCCCTGGGCTGCGGTAGACATAGACCCTGATGAAAGAGGGTGAATAAAACTAGTTGTAACGACGGGGTTATGAAAAGTTTCTCGTGTGCATCATGTCTACACTGTCAGTTTTAGCCTTGTGTCCTTAGTTCTCTTCGTGCCCTGAACTGGACAGGAAAATCAGGATTTAAGGATGCTTCATGTCTCCTCATGAGCCTTTAGTGTAATCCCTTCATACCTCAACCCTTTTTACCTCCAAGTGAGTTTTGCACATCCTTTGTGCTCAAGAATAAACCTGAAACACATTTGATTCAAGATGTGGGGGCTGTAATCGTCTCCGACACCATTTGCCTGACAAACGAGGCAGTCCCTCTTGTGATTTAGCTTCTGGCTTGGTGTAACCTGGCTGCCTGCAGTGCTGCCTCGTGTGAACCACCTCTACCATGCTCTGTGTTGCAGGTGATGTGGCTGCCGGACGCGGAGAGGCAGCTGGTCAGACACATAGCACCGGGCTTCCAGCAGACTTCTGGCCTCAAGCTGGATGCAGAGCGCATGAGGGAGAAGGGCATCGTCAAGCTCAACTTGCGTTACACCAAGGTCACGAATGAGGATGTCAGGTACAGCCCCTCTCGTGGCATAGCCCATGTGCTCCACAGTGGGTGTTCACAGCTCTGAGCATCCTCCTGCATCCCTGGCCCCGCAGCATCTTCTCTGCTCGTCCCAGGCTGTTTTATCTGCACAGAGTTACCTTTTCAGATGATTTTGCTGTCGAAAGCTTGAGCTGTGCAAGCTTATCCCTACCCATCTCCTAGAATGTTCCCAGGAGCTGATTTGAATTCATTATGTGATGATCCTGTTTGAAATAAAACATAGGAATTGTCTGGTTCTTAGTACCCTGTCAGCTCTGGGGAAAAGTGAAGGCTTTTCACACAAAGTACCTCCCAGTGCTGTTTCATCCCCATTAGCTCCTGACCTTTGCTTGGCTTCATCTGCTCCAGAGTTACTATCACAGCATCTTGATTACTCCAAAGTCTGGGTATGCTTTCAGGAATTTCTTATCGCAGATTATCCATCCATTTCATTACTGTCCTGTGGCATCTATTGAGACTGCTCCAGTCTCCTCTTTAATGAGATTGGCACATTGTGGGGTTCCTCCCAGTATCTCCAAAGGAGCTGGTTTATTTGGGAGCATGTTTGGGCTGGAAGTAGGGAAGAGCTGAGCCTGCAGCTGTTTGGGTGTGTGCTCCTATCCAGTGTCACCCAGTGGTGTTTTCCCATGGCTGTCTGCAATCAGTCTAGCTTTTCACCTTTAAAACTAATGCTGTGCTTTAACTGCAGGGTAGTGCCTGCCTGGTTTTCATCCTGTTTCATGGAGAGGACTATATTGAGGTGCTGGAGCAGGGCCAGAGAAGGGGAATGGAGGTGGTGCAGGGCCTGGAGCCCAGACGTGATGGGGAAGGGCTGAGGGAGCTGGGGGGTTCAGTGTGGAGAAGAGAAGGCTCAGGGGGGACCTGATGGCTGCCTACAAGTGCCTGAGAGGAGGATGGAGCCAGGAGGGGCTGGGCTCTGCTCCCAAGGAACAAGGGATGGGACAAGAGGAACCAGCCTCAAGCTGCACCAGGGCAGGTTTAGATGGAGCTGAGGAACAATTCCTGCCCCAGAGGGTGCTCAGGCATTGGAACAGGCTGCCCAGGGCAGGGCTGCAGTCACCAGCCCTGGAGGTATTTAACAGATGAATAGATGTGGCACTTAGGGACATGGCTTAGTGGTGGCCTTGGCAGTGCTGGGGTGATGGTTGGACTGGATGAGCTAAAAGGGCTTTTCCAACCTGATTGTTTCTATCATTCTGAAGGCCTTGTGGTGCCCATCAGCATTGCTGCAGTCCTGCAGTGCAAGCCAGAGGGAGCTCAACAAGCCCTGGTTTAACACAGTTCTTTCAGTCCCCCAGACATCAGCCTCTAGATGTAACATTGCTACAACCACCCTTGAGCATCCCTTAGCCTTTGAAGCAGCTTGATCATGTTGTGAGCATTGAGATGTCCACATCTTATACAGTGCCCTTCCACCTCAAAGTGCTTTCCTGATATTAAACTGCAAGGATTAATCTCTGTACTGTCCATGTGAGGGAGATTAGTGATGCTTCTGCTGCATAGAGAGGGAGACAGAGTAATTAATGCAAATTGTATGGGTACAAGGAGTCCACTGTCAGTGCTTGTTTTGCTGCTGACAGCTCCTGTACTGCAGCTTGGGGTTTCAGCTGCTTGGAAAATGACCTCAGGAAGCTGGAAACTCTGCAACTGTCCTCAAAACAAGGGCATGGAAGTTGTAGGAATTGATGTTGGAAACACATCTCTCAGTTTTTAATTAAGCAAACTGCCAATGAAGTGTTACAGGTATCTGAGCCAGATGTGGATTTTACATCAACGTGATGAGGCGCTTGGTACACGAACGCGCTGCTCCATAGAATCATAGAATAGTTAGGGTTGGAAAGGACCTTAAGATCATCCAGTAGCAACCCCCTGCCATGGGCAGGGACACCTCACGCTAAATCATGGCACCCAAGGCTCTGTCCAACCTGGCCTTGAACACTGCCAGGGATGGAGCATTCACAGCTTCCCTGGGCAACCCATTCCAGTGCCTCAGCACCCTCACAGTAAAGAACTTCTTCCTTAGATCCAACCTGAACTTCCCCTGTTTCAGTTTGAACCCGTTACCCCTTGTCCTATCACTCCAGTCCCTAATGAAGAGTCCCTCCCCAGCATCCTTATAGGCCTCCTTCAGATACTGGAAGGCTGCTCTGAGGTCTCCATGCAGCCTTCTCTCCATCATTCATAAGGAAGTATCTGATGGTTTGTGGCTTGGGTTGGAGAGCATCCAGGTGGTGAAGAAACCTCTCAAGTTCAAACCATTTGCTTGTAATGCCCTTGGGTTGCTTATGAAGTGACTCTGCTCTGTTATAAATCTATTCCAAGCAATCCAAACCCAATACATGTGTGATAACAGCAGTGGCTGATGGCAACGGCTCTACTCTTAGAGACTAGGGCCTGATGTTTGCTGGGGGACTCGCATCTCACCATTGTCTGTCTCCTGGCAGGGACTACACCATGGCAAACCTGAGTGTGAATCTCTACACTGTGAACGAGCCCTGGCTGTACTCCATCCTGTGGTGTGCTGGTGTCCAGTCGGTCACCTCCGACAGCTCCCACATCCTTCGCAAGGTGCCTTTCCCCACCTGGCTGATGGTAAGAATGATGGGATGCACTGGAGGGGTGTGGAGGTGGTCACTGACCTCTGCAGCCACATCTCCGTTGGGTTTGTTCAGAAAGGTTTGGTTGGGTTCAATGTGCCTTTGTGCTTGAATGTTCCCCCTCTGTATGCTTGAGCCCCAAGGTGGTAACAGATCAAGCTCCTCTTCCACAACCCTTTCTTGTCCGATGGCCTCGTGCAGGGTTTGGGTGGGATTCTTGGAGATCGTGTTGCATGCCCCATTTAACCCCCGTGGTTTTTCCATTTGCTCCTGATGGAAGAGCATCTTTCCAGGTGTGTTGAGCAGCTGTTAGAGTTGCAGCAGAATCAGACATAGTGGTGAACCAGCAAAGCTGGCTTCTGTGTCTTGGTGAGGCTGCAAAACCAGCTTTTTTACCTGGTTTTAATACAAAATGAGGCCAGGTCTTACCTCTGGCTACCCCATTGCTGGACAAGATAAAAACAGAGACAAAAGGGCTGTCATATTGCCAGTAAATGCTTTGAAAACACCCCTAGCACTTTGGGTCTCTGAATCAAAACTAGTGTTCATGTTGGACAGGAGAGAGAATGATGGAATAGTTGCATCAAAGCATTCCCAAAACAAGAGCTCAGCTGCAGAGGAGTAAGTGTGTGTGATGGAGGGGATATTTTCTGCTGACAGATCCTATCAGGAGTAGGAGACAAGGCTGCTCTGGCAAATCTGCTTGGGAAAGAGGAGAATAAGGTGAGCATAAGGACGGTTTAATGTTGATGAGCTATGTGCATCTTTAGCTGGAGGAAGGATCGCAAGGTGGTGAACATCTATGCGTGATGTTCAGCTTAACCTACTGCTGTGTTTGTGCTCCACAAACTCACACCGGCGTGTGCTGAAGCTAGAGGTTGGAAATGGCTTTATAAAGGCTGAATCTGTTGGCAGCAGAGATTATCATAATGTGAATGGTGCTGCTGCAAACATCTGTTCTCCACCACAGCTGGCAGCCTCACTGATGATACTTGGAACCCTCCTCTAAGGGGTTTCCCACCAGCTCATCCCTCAGCTGCAAGTGCACGCTCTTACATCGCCAGCAGCATGAAGATCCCTTGATTTCCTGCTTACTGAAGTGCCTGGGTGCTGTAATGTAACCGACTTTGCCATCTGAGCCGCTTCCATATGGGACATGGCTTGGGAGCTGGAACAGAGCATTGCTCCTTCCAGGTTTTGTATGGCCAGCGCCCTCAGGGGCTTTGCTGGCCTTTATCACCAGCTGAACAGTGCAAAGCTGTTCTGCTTCCCTCACCCAGGGCCCATTTGCAATGGCAAAAATACATTTAACTTGTGTTGCGGTTAAACAAGAGGGAAAATTGAAGCGAAAGAGTCTCTTTTCCCTCCATTCTTGATGGAAAGCTGCTGGCAAGAAGAGAGCATCAAACATGGCATTAGAGCAGGGCTTTGTAAAGCTTGAGCTGGAGTTCAGCCCCCAGTCTGCTGTTCTTAAAGCAAGTACCCAGCATGGGACCCCCTCTGAGAGTCTCTCAGAGCTGGGGTTTGGGTTGCTCTCTGCCCAGTTGCACTGAATGGATGAAGGGTTTGATGGGCTGCAAAGGGGAGGATTACAGAAGTAGGATTTATACTGGGTAAAGCTTATAAAAGCCCCAACGTAATCCCCCTGGAACAGCCTTGTTTAAAGAAGAGGAAGTGCAGGATTCCAGATATATTATGTTATATATTCCAGATAGAATATATGTTATATTCCAAATATAACAGACTCCAGAGCAGGTCTTGCTTTGGATGGACCAGGACGAGTTGCCTCCTCAATAGATGCTCGCTGACCCGTGCTCCCTCTGCAGGACCAGGGAGGCATCTGCTCACTGGGCACTCAGTAGTGATGTGCGCAGGGTGAATGTCTTTGGTTTTCCTCGTTTGATCGCCTTGAAATTCCTTTTTTTTGTCACTTACAAAACCTCGGTTTGGTACCAAAACCTTCTAACTTTGAGATTGCTGCAGGACTTTAAAATGTATACATGGAACCAGATGTTGGAGTCTGCCCAGCAAACTCATGTCTGCCTATTGCTTGGGCTATGTCATAGGAAGCCCAACTTCTACCCCCCAGGAAAACCTGCTGTTTGGGCTCTTGAGTTGCAAAATACCAATGGTTGCATAAATGAAAGATGTAGATGGGTAGGTTTTGTTTTAACTTAAAACTCCGGAGCTTTCATTCAAAATAGTTCTGATGGCACTTTCCTGCCTAGAAAATGTCAGGAGACATCAGTTTTGTGTCTGCTCATCTTAATACATCCAATAAATGTAACGTTTAATGTCACCCTTCTGTAATTCAGCTGGAAAATACAAGTATTAAATCTTCATCAGCAGCACTGGCTAATTAAACCATTGTCATGCTAATTCCATGGTACACTTCCACAGGATAAATTGAGACACACAAAGATTCGCTGAGGGGGGGGAAAAACCCACATTGATCTCTGCTGGGAGACAGACATAGAGGAGTTGATGGCTCCCAACTGGTTTTATCCATATCACGCTGCCATTGTGTGAATTCATCTTTATGCATTATGTATTCCTTGTCTGTACTGAAATATTACTGTGTGCTTTAGTGGTGGTGGTGGTTAGGATGGATCTGTCAGTAACCTTTTCCTGGCTGGGAATAGTTCAGGTTTGGGATAGGAGAAATTCATTAGCATCACTCTCATGATACCGCATCACCCCTGTGCTGGGCTGCACCCCCAGAGCGTGAGCAGCAGCTCAGGGAGGGGATCCTGCCCCCCTGCTGTGTGAAGGGGAGACCCCTCCTGCAGCCCTGATCCAGCTCTGGGGCAGCAGCACAAGAGGGACGTGGAGCTGTTGGAGCGAGGCCGGAGGAGGCCATGGAGATGCTGCGAGGGCTGGAGCAGCTCTGCTCTGGAGCCAGGCTGAGAGAGCTGGGCTGGGGCAGCCTGGAGAAGAGAAGGCTCCTGAAGGGGAGACCTGAGAGCAGCTCCAGTGCCTGAAGGGGCTGCAGGAAAGCTGGAGAGGGGCTTGGGACAAGGGCCTGTAGGGACAGGCCAAGGGGAATGGCTTTAACCTGCCCGAGGGGAGACTGAGCTGAGCTCTTAGGCAGAAGCTCCTCCCTGTGAGGATGCTCAGGCATTGGAACAGGCTGCCCAGGGCAGGGCTGCAGGCACCGGCCTTGCAAGTGTTCACACCCCATGGAGACGAGGCCTCAGTGCCATGGGGCAGTGGTGGCCTTGGCAGTGCAGGGCAGGAGTTGGACTCAATGATCTTAAGGGTCTTTTCCAACCTGGTTGATTCTGTGATTCAGTGTGCACTGTCTGTATCCATCCGTGTTTTCTGACAGACTTCAATTTCCCAACAGCATCTTACCCTCACCTGAAGCAACAGCTGAGATAGAAACTTTCAGCCCTCCAAGATCTTTAAGTGTCAGCCCATGAAAGGAGGGAGCGTTTAAAATTGTTCCTGTTTGTGGCTTTTCCTGATAACTTCATTTTTAGATGATGCATTTTAGAAATGTCATAAACGTTGTGATTTATATGCGACTCCTGCAGCTCTTTCTGCCCTGGTGCTAACTTTGCCATTGTGTGGTCTGCCTCTGATTGAACAAACCAGAAGGTACGAGTTCTGCCTCTGTTCTTTGTCTTCCAGCCTCCAGACGAGTACCGCCTGATCTGGATCACGTCTGATCTCATTTCATTTATCATAATTGTAGGAGTTTTTATATTCCAGAAGTAAGTAGCATTGTTACAGCTCGATTGTCGTGTTATTGGTGACATGTGCTTTTGTTCAGAGCATGGGGTGGAGGTGGGAGAGAGGAGCAGCGTGCTCCAAAGGTGCTTGGATTGCAACAGCAGGGAAACTCTTTGTTATAACCCCTTACAGTGACTGCAAATGGTAATTCCATTCTGAGATGTGGCATTGAATTGGATGTAGTTGCTACTTTGTGAGAAGAGAGAGATCTCAAGGTAGCTGTGATAGGCACTTTGCTTTACTCATAAATACTTGTGGGAGAGAAATGAAATGCTTTACGGTAATAGACATTAAGAAAGAGATTAAAATGTATTAAAGGAAGAGTCATAGAATCGTAGAATGGGTTGAGTTGGGTTGGAAAGGACCTTAAGATCATCCAGTTCCAACCCCCTGCCATGGGCAGGAATGCCTCACTCTAGACACTGTCACCCAAGGCTCTGTCCAACCTGGCCTTGAACACTGCCAGGGATGGAGCATTCACAGCTTCCCTGGGCAACCCATTCCAGTGCCTCACCACCCTTACAGTAAAGAGCTTCTTCCTTATATCCAATCTAAACTTCCTCTGTTTCAGTTTGAACCCATCACCCCTTGTCCTATAGCTCCACTCCCTGATGAAGAGGTGATGTTCTGAGATTCCACCATTATAGTCTTCAAAAAGAACATGCTACAATTTTCTTACATCAGTTTGTTCCTTTTTGGGTGAAGAAATACAACTATGATTTAGCAAATCAAGTCAGTTGCTTAGTTTGATGCCTAGAGAAAGTCTCTCCATTTTCCATAGAAAAGGGACAGCAAGGGTTTGATGAGGGCCTTGCAGAAGCCTCTCTGTTAGCCAGGGACCCTTGAAAACCAATGTGGAGCATAAAGCCTAGAGGCAGAACAAGTTCAGACCCTGATAAATCAGGAGGAGGTAAATCAACTTCCTAATAACAGCGATGGCAAAGCTGCTCTCCTCCTGATTGCACTGGAGGAGTCCACAGTGTTCCTACCAGTGATGTGCCTTTTCTCCCAGGGAGGCATTTTAGCTGTCAGTGGTGACAGGGTAATAACCCTCTCTGGGAAGAAGTGTGAGCTCAGAGACGCAGTCCCTGTCACTCTGAAATTGCATCCCTTATTCCCCCGGCTCTATAATCTCATCTGCTTTGGCATGCACAAACAACTGTCCTGAAGACATCAAGGGACCTCTGCTTCCCTTCTGCCTTGAGATCCAAACTGCCTTCACGTTAGGAGCAGCAGTTTAATTTGCTCCAGCCTCCCGAGCTAGTGATTTTGCTGTCATGTTGTCCCAGTTCATTTGCTCTCAGCAATCTCATTCCTTCCCTGGGTACAAAATTACCCATGTATTTTTGCTGTGTTACAGCAGGCTATTGCTCCTGCCAGCACCTTCTATGAGTTTGACTTCAGGGCACACGTTGGATCTGTTTATAATGGTGTCTAAATGCACAGTCCAACGCTGTTACCTGTACCCAGCAGGTCCCCACTTCCAGCGTGTGGTAATAGAGTGAGCAGCAGATTCATAACTCAGATTAGATTACGTTTCCCAGCAGTTAATGAAACCACTGACTAAGATGAGATCAAAACTTTCCTAAGTAGTCTTGTGATCTGAATTGTGGCCCATTAAACCTCTCCTCCAGAAGTTCATTGTGGCTGTGTTGTCTGGAAGCTTCCTCCACTCCCTCAAATACATCAGTTGGTTTAATAAGAGATGTCCCTGTTCTTTAGACCCTGTGTTTCTCTGTCAGATGCATAAATGCAGGGAGGAGCCTGGAGGCAGGGAATGACCTCTCTGAAGAGCAGGATTTGAAGGCCAAGTTGATATTTGCAGCCGTTTCCATCACCTCCCATAGTCAGTTTTAGAAGGGTTTCCTGAATGGGACCCAGGAGAGCACAGCTGAAGGAATTAACCTGATTCAACCTCATGAATGGGAGCTATAGGTCTCAGAGCACAGTGAAATGATGCATGCTCAGAGAGGGAGCAGACACAGCTCTATGGACTTTGCAATAGTTGGTCTTTTCTTCTCTATACATATATAATTTCTTCCAGTATGGAAAAGGTTTGATGGAGCAGGGCAAGAGGAAGCAGGGTAAGGAAGGGGAGCTATTATTGCAGGATTTCTCTTCCACCTTCAGCGTGTGAGAAGAGCTGGAAATCACCCCCAGCTTTCCTCAGGGTCCATCAGAACCACTGAGCTCCCAGCCTCTGGACCTCACATGGAAAGGCAGTAGTTCAGAGAGGTCTGGCCGTGTCCATCATAGCAGGGCTGAATGTCGTATTTTGGATCTCTGCCGTAGGACAACTCATAGAATAAATCATAGACTGGTTTGGGTTGGAAAGGACCTTAAAGCTCATCCAGTTCCAACCCCTGCCATGAGCAGGGACACCTTCCACTAAAGCAGCTTGCTCCAAGCCCCATCCAACCTGGCCTTGAAACTCTTGAGGGTTGCACTAGAGGACCTTTGAAAGGTCCCTTCCAACCCAGACAGTTCTATGAACTCAACCTCAAGTAGTAGGAGGAAGAAGGAGAAACTCTAGTACTAGAAGCTGGACTTTCTGCAGCAAAGGGCTTGCTCTTCCAAGAGCCTTGTGCAGGGCAGACCCATTTCCATGCCATTGCAGTTTCTCCACCACATGAAAGCATTGGTAGCAGTATTGGGGATCTATCAAAAACAAATCACAGAGAGTTGCCCAACTACTACCTGCTGATGTGATTCAGCTCCGGGAAATGGGGTTTGGCATTTGGCCTTCAGTGTTGTGGTTTCTTGTTCTGTCGTGTTATTCCAAGTCAATTTTGGGGCAAACCAGAGCTGCTTCCTTCATGCAAGGATGGAGGGGGTGGGTGGGAGCAGAGCCACCGCTTCGATGTGCTCGTCCTCTCTCCTACGCATGGCTTGGCTCTTCTCTGTAGCCATGGGTAGGGATTGCTCCTGCTCCTCTGCTTCAGCCCCAGTGACAGGATCGGGGCAGCCTCTCCGAAGGGGGAATACCAACTGTGAAGACTTCTAACTGATCTCTTTTTGCCTCTTTGCCTTGGTTATTTTCTTACTGCTCTGACTGTTGTGCATGTTCCTCCTCTTTCTCTCTCTGCTGCATTCTGGCATCTCACAGCTATCACATGATCAGGTAATTCTGGTGCTTTCCTCCTCTTTCTCTTTTCCATTCAACCTTCCTTTCTCTCTTTCTTTCTCCCTCTTTTCTATGGCTTCACTGCAGATGGACACAGTTTTTATGATGCTTTCAGGCATCTACCTTCACATCGGGGACCATAGGTGTCTGAACGTTGCATAGCCCATAGCCATGAAGCTGGTGGATGTTTTGAAGGCAGTCTGACCTGATGCAGTGATCTAAGTTGCTGCCTTTTAAAACAGCCCTATTCTGAGGTCCTGCAGCATGTTATGACTGAGAAAATCCCATTGGATATAATGCTCTCTCCATGGAAATGATCCCATGCAAAACATCCCCTTCCTTCCTGCATTTACCAGTGGGTTTTGGCACCAACCTCTTCTAAATTGGCCACTTCCAAAGAAAATAATATAACTTGTTCAATACATGAAGTAGCACTTCTCTAGCCCTGGGAATGAATTGATAAGGCTAATAGCTGGAAGGGTTTGGCTCATCAATTGCTGCACTTGGAATTTGGGATCTTTGAGTCTCTTTCAAGTTATACCACTGTGAAACTGGGAATTCAGTGTGAAAATAAATAGGAAAAGGAAGAGAATGGGCCTGGGATGGTGGATTGGAAGTGTCACCAATTGGAAAACCAGATTTCTCCTGGTATTGGCTGTTTTCTCCCCCGATGTTTGACTTTTCTCCTCCCCTTGGAGGGAAGCGCTGTCACTTTCCTGCAGTAAAGCCTTCACCGTGTCCATACTGGGAGCAAACTCTTCACGTGTTTCCTTCTCCATTCCTTCTGCTGTGTGCCATGGGGTTGGGTTCCTGAGGACGTGGCTTCGTGCTTATCTGCCCCTTTCCTTCTGCCCACCCATTGCCTCGGGGGTTGGGGTTGGCCATCTGCATTGCCTGCTCCACGAGGTTCCTTGGACTCAGCGTTATGTCCTCAAAGCGTCTCCCCAAAGCAGGACCTGGCTATGGGGCTGAGCTGAGCCCTTCTATGGGTACAGGGAGGTTGGGTGTTTTCCCCTGTTCTCCTCCTCTTTGCTCCCTGGCTTATGGATAAGGAGAAGACAGGCATGGAAGAGTTGGGCTTTAGGCAAGAGCATTGCAGGATGGGGACTCTGGTTGCAGCTGGCTTGGCTCTTTGCTCGCTCCATCTTATCACCTTGGTACCAAACAACCCCATTTTCTCCCCTCTTTCCCACCCCATTTAGCATCTCCCCTCCAAAGCAAGGGTCCAGCCGTGGCCCTAACACAGTGTGTGCTGTCTCTGTGTTGTTGTCCCAGTATTTTTTAGTCTGTTCCCACCCCGTGTCCGTCTGGTCCGCTTTGACGCCAACCTCCCAGAGCAAGACCTACCTGCTGTCTGTCTGTCTGGCCTTTTTGCACGCTGCTGTCCTAAACGTGGTCCATCACAACACAGCCCAAGGGGGTAGGAGAGGTGCTGTTTTCTCTTAAACAAGCTTTCTTGGAGACCCAAAGGCTACCGAGCACAGCAGAGGGTATTTCGGATGGTGTTGATCGGAGTTGCGTTGTGGTTAAACGTACTGGTGCCAATTCTAAGGTAGTGTTTTGAACTACCATGGGGTTACCCTCTCCTAGCTTGGTCAATCAGAGCAACACATCCCTATGAGAAGTCATTGGCCCCTTGTATGTATTTAACTGCCCTGGGTCTCACTGCAGCCACCATGGGAGAAGGAGAGGAGGAGAAAAGCCCTTGGTCCCTGCACCCCTTTGAGGCTGGGCTGTTTGAGCCTCAAAAAGGCCCATGTTCTCCATGGGGTGTCTAGGACCTGTGGGCAGGAGATCATCGTGCCTTTGGGCAATGCAACCCAGCCTAATGCTGAAAACCCTGATGCGGTGGGCAAAGACTCATAGCAATATGGCTTGACCCCAATTATAGTTTAAGGAAGGTCTTATCCTGTGAGGTCCTATGCACTTGCAACCACGTTAATCTTAGAGGGATCTACCTGCATGGGACAGTAAGGGTAAAAGTGGTCTTCCAGGTCAGAGTGGCTCAGTTTAGATGATGACAATAGAAGACAAATATTGGGGGGGGGGGGGGGGTATTTTTAGTTATACTTTAATGTCTTTGCCTCCTTGTGCTTCCTCTGTGTTGCTTCTGTCTGTGGGTCTGTGACTTGTGTTGTGTTGCCATCCCACCCCTTCTTTTCTCTGTAGCGGAGCATCCGCCTTCATCTGTACCCCACTCAAAGCCTGATGGTGCAGTGTCACCCGTGGGATTTGGGAAGGGGATGGAAACCCCATGGAATTGATGCCAGCTGGGTCTTCCTAGAGAAAGTGCAGACCCTCTTTTGTGGCTGTTGCTTTGTCAGGCTGATGCTGTGGATCCAGACTGGAGATGTGTGGGGTTTCTCAAACCCTCTGCTCCTGGAGGCTGGGGAGGGAGTTAGAACTTGAGAAGGTGGTTGTGACCCTTTAAATAAATAAGTCGAACTAGTTTGACAAATCACCTCCTTTTATATGGGGAAGCCACTAGATGGTGCCAGAAGATCAGAAACCCCTTAAACCACCTTAAAACCCTGCTGTTTCTTCGTCAAACAGCCTCATAGCATCCCTGGCTGTGGCAAGGAGAATGGGGTTTACCTGAAAGCCTTCCTCGGTGGAAGGAGGATGAGTTGGTAGGGTGTGGGCTATGAAAGCCTGCCTTAAACAGCATCCCTTTGCAATGGGATCTGGGGAATAGCTGTGTTGTCTGAGCCCACCAAGCCCTGTTGTCCCCTATTGCAGCAGCTTATGCTCCTCAGGATCTGCAGCCGAGGGTCTGCTACAGGGGTGCTCTCAGGCTGAAAAACAGCTTTAAAAGCAAAATTCCCTTACATTTGGTGCCATTTCTTGTTGCTATCAGTAATGCTCTTTACACACATTCAGTAACGAGAATAAAGTCTGGCTAATGTTAAGTCCAGCCAAGTTCCCACCAGCCTCGTATTGCTCATGTGGTGGAAACTTCAGGTGATGCTGGGTTTCCTCAAGGCTTAAAAAGTGGCAGGTTTGTGTAGCAACATTGAAGTAAAGGCTTAACATTTGGGGACACTTAAGTGATACTTAAAGTCACTGTATGTGACCAGCTCCCTGCATTGGGACTGCTTGTACTTCCCTGCAGAGCAGCTCGTGATGGTGTCTCTGCTGTGCCTCAGGTTTGAGACCTTAACTTGTCTATGAGCTCTCTTCTGCATAGAATTGTTTGGGTTGGAAAGGACCTTAAGATCATCCAGTTCCAACCCCTTGCCCATGGGTATGTCACTCGGTGAGGAAAACATTATGGTTTCTTGGTTTGGTGCCTTGTTCTCTTCCCGTTTTCCAACCCTAAGAGTCAAAGTAGCCCTCCTTCCTTTGGGCAGATGGATAGCTGATGCAGTAGGGGTTTGGGGCATCTGCAGTCCTTGGTGGAATTAGGGTGCTCAAGGTGGTTAAAGATGACCTGCTTGTATGTCTGTACCCCTCTGAGATAACATCCTCATCTCTAAACACCCTCCTACCACGCGGGGTTGTGTAGGTGCAAGGGAGCGAGGGGTCTGGGGGACTTGTTGGTCTCTACGTTGGTGGCCATCTACTGAGGATGCTCCTGTGGTTGGGGGGGGACGACCAGTCTCTGATATCTCCCTCTTGTCTTGCAGGTGGCGCTTCGGAAGCATCAGGACCTACAACCCAGAGCAGATCATGCTCAGCGCTGCTGTCCGCCGGTCCAGCCGGGACGTCAAGATCATGAAGGAGAAGCTGATCTTCTCAGGTATGGATGGGGCTGGTCAGAGCCCTTTGCTCCATCACTCAGCTGACACCCTGCTCTCTGCTGGTGGAGGAGGTGGTCTTGATACGGGTGTCATCTCCTGATGAAGACGGGGAGACTGGACTGACCCTGCTGCGCTGAGCCACTCGTGGGTTATGGCCATGGTCATTCCAAACTAGTTCAGGTCTGAGCCCTGATTTGCTCTAAATCCTGCATTTTAATTCCTAAGTTATGCCATACAGCTCTTGCAAGGTCTGAAATCAGAACCAACCAGGTTGGAAAAGACCTTTAAAGATCATCAAGTCCAGCCTTAACCCCAGCACTGCCAAGGCCACCATTAACCAGTGTCACTACGGGCCTCATCTACATGGCTTTTGAACACTTCTAGGGATGGTGAGTCCACCGCTTCCTTGGGAAGCCTGTTCCAATGCCTGTCCACCCTTTTGGTAAAGAAAATGCAGAGGTAGGCTCCAATTTGGAGGCAGACCCTGTTCAGAACTGGTTTCGAATGGGTGCAGTGTAATTAAACCTGGGGTTAAATCTCTCTAGGATCATTTTAGGCTGAGAAAGTTGGGGCTGTTCAGCCTGGAGAAGCTGCATGGAGACCTCATAGCAGCCTTCCAGTATCTGAAGGGGGGCTATAGGGATGCTGGGGAGGGACTCTTCATTAGGGACTGCAGTGATAGGACAAGGGGTGATGGGTTCAAACTGAAACAGGGGAAGTTCAGGTTGGAGATAAGGAAGAAGTTCTTTACTGTGAGGGTGCTGAGGCACTGGAATGGGGTGCCCAGGGAAGTTGTGAATGCTCCATCCCTGGCAGCGTTCAAGGCCAGGTTGGATGGAGCCTTGGGTGCCATGGTTTAGTGTCCCTGCCCATGGCAGAGGGGTTGGTACTGAATGATCTTAAGGTCCTTTCCAACCCAAACCGTTCTATGATTCTATGATCAGATGGATCCCATGTGTTGGAATAGCGTCGCTGCTCGATGCCTCAGCTTCCCCACCATGGGGTACCTCCCGGCTGTGGTCACTTGGTGTGACCTGGTGGGTGGGATTTGCATCTCTCTGACCACGTCCCTGCTTTCTCATTGCCTCCCCAGAGATCAACAGCGGTGTGGAGACCACGGACGAGCTGTCTCTCTGCTCCGAGAACGGCTACGCCAACGAGATGCTCACCCCCACGGACCACCGGGCCACCAAGCTGCGGATGAACTGAGGGGCTCCGGTCCAGCCCTTGGCACGCGGCATCCCCTGTGCTCACTCCGGCAGCGAGAGCCGTGCTCTCCTGCTCGCTGCGGGATGGGAACCTGTGAGGAACTGCTGGTTGGGCAGAGACCCCTTCCCATACCCCCTCACTCGCTGCTCCACCTCCCTGGTTGTGAGGTTGGGGGGCTCCTTTTTTGTAAATATGTAGAAAATCCGGACATTTTTGTGTCTCTCTTTTGGGTTTTTGAGTGTAAGTTTTCCAGGGCATGAGTGGAAATTCTGTGTTCATTAAATCCTCAACCTTGAATCTTGACCCGACAGCCTAAATCCTCTTGGGGGGGGGGGGGGGGCAGGGGCTCTGGGAAACCCACGTTGGACGTGTCTCTCCTTTCTCCCCATTGCCCTGCTCCTTTCCTTCCCTTGGTGCAGCGACTGTGTAGCTGAATGTTGTGATGTTCTTGTGAAGTGTCGTTTTGTTATGGGTTTTCTCTTGATTTCCTTCCCTTTCCCCCTTTCCTGGGCAATGAAGTTTTAGCTCTAATGCAACAAGAAGCTGTTTGGAGAGAGCTTTCCTAGGAGAGGAGATAGCACTCAGAGCCAGGGAAGGGGTTGCACTGGCTCCGTCACTTGGACACCTTCTCCTTATCCCATCCTCCTTTCCCCAAAGCCTGGATGTTCAATGATGGCTTGCAATAAGCAATGCCATGGGCACCATCACCACTCGGATCTGGCTGAAGTGCCTGCCACTCCAAGTGGCACCTGCAGTCGCTCTTTGCTTCCCTGTCCTTGCACCCACATAGGAATAGGAGGTGACGGTGCAGTGCGAGCTTCCCCTTCTCCAGGCCAAGGAGATGCCCATGGATGAAGGAGCTGTATCCAGTTTGGAAGGTGAAGCAGCCCCAGAATGCAACTTGTTCCTGCAAGGAGACCTTTCCTCCTTGCTTTACAAGCAGGATCTTTAGAGCTGCATGTTCTTGTCCTCCAAAGGAGCGATGGTCTTGCAGCAGATACTGACAGGCTCAGGAAGGTGAGAGCCCTCATCAGCGTGTTTCCAATGCAAAAGGCTTTAAACCAAACTCCTAAACTAGAGGTTAAAAGAAAAGCTTAGAAACCAAGTAAATGACAACTGAAGGGCAGCTTCAGCTCTTGGAGACCTTCAAGTCCTCATGGAGAAGAGCCCGTTTTTGGGTCACTTTGCTGTTCACACAGAGCCGGTTCCCAAGGCAGCTGAAGCCAGCCGGAAGGCTGCTGGAGCTCTGAATGGGTCTTGGCTCAGTCCCCGTGGCCTTTTGGTCTCGGGTTGCTTCCTTCCTCGCTGGATCTTGATCGAAGCAATGTGAGAAATCTCACTTGAGGTCAAGCTTCCTTTGAAGCTTGGCGTGCTCTGCCTTGAAAGCAATGGGACCATCAATGCCATTCACCATGGGGGGAATGGGAGCTGAGCCTTCGGGTGCTGGCCAAGCTGGGAGAAGTCACCTTGCAGAGGAGAAGGTGGTCTTGGGGATGCTGATGTGCATCACGTTTGATACCCAAAGCAGGCTTGGAAGGGGTAAGAATAAACCACAATAAAAGCAGCTTTGAGCAGTTTTGGCAGCACTGAACTGCTCTATCTTAAGCTGTATTCAAGTAGCGTTTTGAAACCCTGAAGTCTTGGGTTTAGTGTGTAAGAACTGGGGGCAAAAGTGGCCAACTTCTTTATGTAAAAGAAAAATACCCCTATAGATAATGGATAAATATGGATTGTGATGCTTTAGTAAGCAATGCAAATCAAGACTTTGATTCTCTTGCATCTCCCCTGGGTTTACCTGAATATAAGTGGAGTAAGACCCTGGTCCATGCTCTTACGTTCCCCAGATACCTTCCTTCTCTGTGGTACTCTGAAAACCAGTGTGGTTTTCTTCTGCACAACTACAAGGTTTTGGTGGCTTTGAAGGTGGTTGAGAACAAAGCTGCTTCTCCCTTTAATGTGGTGCTGTCCGAAACATTCCCAGTGGATTGTCATTGCCAAGTGAGAGATGTTCAATCTCAGCATCTGTTGATAATCACCTGCATGTTCTGTTTTTATCCTTGGAGATGACGTTATTGAGAAGTGCTTCGAAGCTTGGAAGTGTTAAAAGCAATCCAACAAAGACTTAAATTCACTGGTTTCTTTCCTTATTCTAAGGACAAGACCCAAACTTCATGCGTGATGCACTGACCGTTGCCATTATCATCCTTAGTATTTGCTACCTTTTCTTTTTAACAAAAAAGGATGATTCTTTTGGGATGAAAATAGAGCTAGACCAAAATAAATTCTGCAATGCTCTGTGAAATAAACTGTCAGTATTCCCCTGCCAGCCTGTGGTGATGTTTTGTGTTCTGGGATCGCTTGTAACATGGTGATGCCTTGATCTTCATGCTGTTGGTTCTGCTTCAGGAGACCTTCATAAAGGTGTGGCCGGAGGGAGGGGTGGCGATGCACTGTGAGTGGTGGTACAGTTATGTTGCATCTTTTCCTGGTGGCACAGAGCTGAGCTGTGCAGTTAACGTGCCTGAGGAACAGGATCCCCTCCAGATGGACCTGGACGAGCTTGAGAAATGGGTCCACGTGAACATCATGAGGTTCAGCAAGGCCAAGCGCAGGGTCCTGCACCTGGCAGATGCTGGTATCCATGCAGGCTGTGGGATGAAGGAATTGAAAGCAGCACTGAGGAGAAGGACTTGGGGTGTTGGGTGAGGAGAAGCTCCCCATGACCCGGCTTCAGGGTGCGCTTGAGCCCAGACCCCCCCCCCCGTGTGCTGGGCTGCACCCCCAGAGCGTGAGCAGCAGCTCAGGGAGGGGATCCTGACCCTCTGCTGTGTGAAGGGGAGACCTGAGAGCAGCTCCAGTGCCTAAAGGGGCTGCAGGAAAGCTGGAGAGGGGCTTGGGACAAGGGCCTGTAGGGACAGGCCAAGGGGAATGGCTTGAACCTGCCCGAGGGGAGACTGAGCTGAGCTCTTAGGCAGAAGCTCTTCCCTGGGAGGGTGCCCAGAGAAGCTGTGGCTGCCCCATCCCTGGCAGTGTTCAAGGCCAGGTTGGACACAGGGGCTTGGAGCAAGCTGCTCCAGTGGAAGGGGTCCCTGCCCGTGGCAGGGGTTGGGGCTGGAGGAGCTTTAAGTTCCCTTCCAACCCAAACCAGGCTGGGATTCTCTGGTTCTCTCTCCTCCCGGTTCTTTAGGACAGTAACTGTAAAGCAGTCATGTAGAGAGGAGACAACTGCAGACCTGAGCTGTGAACAGTAAATGCAGAACACGTTTTCAGTGTCTGTGGCCACATGGGGACAATGACGCACCCACAGAACTCATCAGGCAGCAGTTTTAAACCCAAAACTGGCTTAAAAATGGGAAGCAATTTATTTCTAACACACATTATGCAAGTCATGGCCCCAGGGTGCAGTGGGAGCCACAAACCATAAGCAAGTTCATGGCGCAATAAATGGCTCATCCATCCATTAGCACTTATTAAACACCGGAGTCCGGATGCAGGGCCCTGCTTGGGAATTCCCTGAGCAGTTCTTTGCTAATTATGGATATTATGGGACCTTTTGCTCTCTTTGGCCTATTCTTTCCCCAGTATCTGCTCCCAGCTGCACGCAGAGGGTGCTTTGGGTGAGAAGGGGATCATGTCTGGGTCAGTATGGGGTTGTTCTTTGTTAAGCATCTGTTTCCTCCAGCCCCTCAATGGCTGCATTTGACTGATAGGCTTGGATTTGCCTTAATCCCTTTCAGCTATCTCGCTGGTTGATGATGGGTACTCAGTAGTGTGTCAGGAATTTGACTGGCTTTGGGGCTATCATTGGGGTGTTACATATGAAAGTGCCCTAGGGGAAGGGGTACAGCTCCTGACATCAACACTATTGAATAATCCCTAACTGGGGGCTGTGGTTGCTGTACCCTAGGGAAAGATACTGAGAAGCTGAGAGGAGGGAAATGAGAGCTGTGTCTGCTGCTCAAATAAAGGAGCTGAGGATTGGTTGCTGGCTTGAAGCCCACATGGCTTGGGACAGCCAACATTGTGGTCTTGAACTCTTTTTTTCTTCCTTTCTGAACCTGCCCTTATTTGTAAGAGCTTAGTGGTGCAGCTGGGATAGTTCTCGTGGTGTCTGGGAACCTTTCCAGCCCCTTACATTTGGCAGTTGCAGTGCTGGGGTCTGCGAGGTGATGCTGACGTGACCATACCCTAGGCATACACAGTTATCTGCCATCAGAAGGATCTTATGAATATATATATATATCTATCCATCTTATGAATATCCTGTCCATAGGAAGATAGGCTGAGGACAGTGGGGCTGTTCAGTCTGGAGAAGAGAAGCTGTGTGGAGAGCTCAGAGCAGCTTCCAGTGTCTGAAGTGGCACTGCAAGGATGCTGGGGAGGGACTCTTCATCAGGGACTGCAGTGATAGGACAAGGGGTGATGGGTTCAAACTGAAACAGGGGAAGTTCAGGTTGGAGATAAGGCAGAAGCTCTTCCCTGTGAGGGTGCTGAGGCACTGGCACAGGGTGCTCAGAGAAGCTGTGGCTGCCCCATCCCTGGCAGTGTTCAAGGCCAGGTTGGACACAGGGGCTTGGAGCAAGCTGCTCCAGTGGAAGGTGTCCCTGTCCAGGGCAGGGGTTGGAACTGGATGATCTTAAGGTCCTTTCCAATCCAAACCATTCTATTTCTGCTCTGGTCATTCTATGATTCTATCTCTGCTAAAGCCTTAGCATGATGCAGTGGGTAGGAGCTTTCAAAGTTCCAATGCAATGTGAAATGTGTAGTCATGATGTGAGCAGCAGCATGAGGCTGGAGGCTGGCTCCTCTTCTGGACTCTTGGTTCAAGCAACCTCTTCTTGGCTGAAGCTCCTGACCAGGTTTCACCCTCAGTGTGAGTATTAACCTCAGGTGAAACAGGAAACTAAGCTGAGCTTTTTCCCTCTCTTAAACCTCTTTGTTTTCTTCCTCTCTTCCTTCTGGACCCTGTTTGTGTTCTAGTTACTTCTCTGCCCTTACTCATCTACTTGGCTGTCCTGCTTCACCATCTTCCCCCGGAGACTGGTGCCTGCCTTTCACGTCTGCTGCCTGGCTGATGGCCAGAAGAGGGTCTCCAGACTCTCTCCATGGCAAGGTGGAGCCTTGGGTGGTGATGCCAGGAGTGCACAGACAGCTGTCCTGGATAGGATGTGTTTCCTTCTCTCGGGCATGTGGTGGGGAGGTACAGGCCAAAGCCTGATCATCTCCATCGAGATGTTTCCATAGCATCCTTTACTTCATTTACCCAAACCTCTATTCTACGTTTCCTCTTATCTTTGCCATTCTTTTTTTCCTTGTTTTCAGTTTAGCTGCATCACAGTTGGACATCTCCAAGTTACTCTTTATAATTTCCATTTGTGTGATTATTTTACCTACCCGTTTAACAGTGCTCTGCTGTAGTTAAAGTCATTTCTGTTCTTTGTGGTAGAGCACTGCCAGTTAAAAATGAAGCTGTTTTCCCCTGCAGTACTGAGATTAGGTGTAAATGGATGCTTATTACTTGAATAAAAGCAGGGCTTAGAGCAAGCTGCTCTAGTGGAAGGTGTCCCTGCCTGTGGCAGGGTTTGGAACTGGAGGAGCTTTAAGGTCCCTTGCAACCCAAACCAATCCAGAAATAATTCAGCAAGATTGGAAGAACAAAATGACACCACAGGGCAACTGTATTAGTGCACCCTGTTGGGTATTAATGCTTAAAACTGAATCTAGTGATAGGTTAGTGCCATGGGTTAGTGGTGGCCTTGGCAGTGCTGGGGAACGGTTGGAGTTGATGACCTTAAAGGTCTTTTCTAACCTGGTTAATTCTGTGATCCTTCTCCTTCCTATTGCTTTCTCCTCATACATGCACACTGCTCCTTTGGGCAGCTTCAGTCCTACATTCACATAGAGCTTTCCCCAGCAGATGCCTGGAGTTCTGCTCTTACATACTTGTAATTCCTGTTTTGCATCTCTTTAGTTCTCCTGGCTTTCTGCCTTTTGGCTTCTATGTGCCAGGGGCTGAGTATTTTCAACGCGAATAAAGGATTTTAGAGTCCTAATTCACTGTCAGATCACTGGTTCTGGTGTCTGTGTCTACCTTGAGACCAGACCCAGAGCACTGGGAGGAAAGGAGAGGTCAAGCCCTGCCCCTGTATAAGGTGTCCTTCCTCTGATGTTGGCCAGCATCCCTTTCACCCCTAGCGTCCTTTTATCCCTCCTATGTCCTGCAGCTATGGGGTACTTCATGCTTTTTGTTCCACAAATATGGGTTGTAGCACAGCCTTTGCACAGTGACAACCACTTCGTGCACACGTGGGGATACCCAGGGCCAACTGCAGTGCAATCTGGCTGTAGAAATCTCCTCCATAAGTAGCTTGGCATGGTCATGGGGGCATCTGCACCCTGCAAAACCGTCTCATTGTGGTAACTGTGGGTTTGCAGCTCTTAGTAGCCGGTTCCCCCCACCCTTGGGGTGCACACACTGCTTGAAGCTGGGGTTGGTAGCCCATGCTTTATGGCTGCAAGGAGATGACAGCTTTGCAACCTTGCTGAAGAGATTCCAACCCTCTGGACACCTTTTTTGTTGTGCTCCGCAGGGCAGGATCAGTGCCGTGCTGCCCCACTGTGTCCTGATCCTCTCTATCCACATCCAAGCACAGGCATGGTCACAGTGCCAGCTCTATCAGGGTGGAAGGTGCTAAGAACAAATACCCCAATCCTCCCAGCCCTCTGCACAGGCTGGGAAACCAGTCCTTTCCAGGTTGCCAGTGATTCATATGCAAATGGTGGGAGCGAGCCGGATGCCAGCTTGTGCCCTGCATCCCAGCGATGGGAGAAGAGCAGAAAGGAGCCAGCAAGCAAATGTGATGGTGGTGCCCCGCAGAAAGGTGATTTCAGAGGGCTGGTTATTGTTAGTGTTTCTCTTCTATCTAGTGAGGAATACTCCAAGTGATGCTGGGCAGTGGAGGGAGGGCTGGCTGCAATCACGTTAGAGCCGACAAGGGTTACTGCGTGGAGCTTCCCCAGGGCTGCTTTGATCCCTGCTATGGGCGCTTCAAAATGGGATGGAGTGAGAGGGGAGGGTGCAGAAAACCACATGGGATCAACCTCTCCTTCTGCTCTCATCAGCCTCAAGGACTTAATTATGCTACATTAATGAGGGGCACTGCAGCTCCTCCCTGAGCCGCTCCGTTCCTGCTCCAGGAGCCTTTTTTTTGCTCATAGAGCCGTATTTTATCATCTTTAGTGTGCTTTCCAAGTGACACGGAGCCTCTATCCAATGAATCGCTCCACCTGGACCGCAATGTGCTCTCCAGATGGCTCAGCCCCTCTTAAGCTGCCCTGGTGTGATGCATTTTCCCTGCGCTGGGATGGGTTTTCCCTGCATCCCGGCTCCTCCCTGCCTGGCTGTTACTGACAGATGCATGGCTAATGCCCTGTAGCTCTCTGGCATGTCATTCAGGAGAAACAAAAGCAGATTTCTCCCCCCGCCAGCCCGCAGCAGTGAGGATAAAGGGGATGCTTTTGTGCTTCCCCTGCAGAAGGGCTCAGTGTGCTTTGCAGAGGGGATCTGGCTCTGTTCAGAGTCCTAACGTGGATGGGAGCGCTCCGGGAATGAGGTTGAGTCTTTGCTAGGTCCGACCTGGAGAACACAACTTGTGAGCAAGGTAATGTTGGAGTTCTTGCATTGGGGAGTCTTGCAAAGTATATATATATACACATATGTAAGTAATGTAGGATTTGCTTGTATGTATTACTCGGATGGAGAGGGTGTCCTAAAGAGGAGTATGGGTGATGGTAAAGGGGCAAACCCACTCTTTCTTTGGCATTGGCATCATCTCTCTCATGGGTAGGCTGGAGGGATGTGAGCTGGGAAAAAGCATTTGGATTAACTGGGGAGGGAAGGGGGGAATGTCTCTTTGTAAACTTAAGCTGCTTCTTCCCAGCATGGAGCTATGCGTGAGCAGATGGATTGGAATGTGTGCGGATCAGGGAGAGAAGTGGGGATAGCAATGTTTGTTTCTTTCCTGGTTGGAGCTGTATGTGTTAGGAAATGAGTCCATCCCACTCTTTGCAAAGGCATCTCTAGAGACCTGTCTTTGTTGGGATTTCTCTAAAGCACTTTGAACCAACCATCAGCTGGTCCCTTCTTTACGCAGGCCTGAGCATCCATAAGAAGAGTTTGGGATGTTTAGAGCCTTCACCCACTCCTATGGGATTCCTTAGACATGTCATTAGGGGTTGTCACTCTGCTTCCCTGCTCTTTAGGTCTCTGCAGCATCCCTATGGTATTGGCAGAGGTGTTTTCCCACTGCTGGGGGATTCTGGAGGCACAAGGGATATGGTGGGGTGAAGATCCTCAGGACTAGGTTTGGTTGTTCCACACACAGGCAGAAGGTGTCCTCTGGAGCCAATCTGAGCATCTTTGGGGTCTGTGGTCAGATGCAAGGACTCAATGGGAAATGCAGGTGTAGGGAAAGAGATGAAGAAGTACAGCTAAGAGACAGGGTTTGGCTCATGAGAACATCAATGTAAACCTCCTCAAGGGGTGTGCTGCCTGCCTTCCTGCAGGGGAGTGTATGAACACCACGAAGCCATTGGTGTCCAGCACCTTGTCACCCCAATGGGGACTCATGTTCCTGCCAGAGGCTCATGGTGAGATGCTCCAGAACCTGACTTAAGGGGTCCTTAAGAGCAGAGCCTGAACACCCCCCAGATGTCTCTTTGCTGTTACAGAGCCTCAGAAAAGCAAGCCAAAACCTACATGGCCGTGGTAGAAGCTGTGATCAGGTGTGCTCTGATGGTCCTCACTGGCACCCCTCTTCACTTAATGAGTGGTGCTGACTCTGTCATGCTTTCAGAGCATGAGCTGTGGCACTGCTGTGCTCCTTCAACATAAATAAATGCTAGAGCATCTCAAGTATGGAGCCAGGCTGAGAACATTGGGGCTGTTGAGCCTGGAGAAGAGAAGCTGCGTGGAGAGCTCAGAGCAGCTTCCAGTGTGTGAAGAGGGCTACAAGGATGCTGGGGAGGGACTCTTCATCAGGGACTGCAGTGATAGGACAAGGGGTGATGGGTTCAAACTGAAACAGGGGAAGTTCAGGTTGGAGATAAGGCAGAAGCTCTTCCCTGTGAGGGTGCTGAGGCGCTGGCACAGGGTGCTCAGAGAAGTGGCAAATGCCCCATCCCTGTCAGTGTTCAAGGCCAGGTTGGACACAGGGGCTTGGAGCAAGCTGCTTTAGTGGAAGGTGTCCCTAGACAGCAGGGGTTGGAACTGGATGAGCTTTAAGGTCCCTTCCAACACAAACCAGTTTGGGATTCTGGTGTTGAACATCATAGAATCATGGACTGGTTTGAGTTGAAGGGCTCTTAAAGCTCATGCAGTTCCAACCCCCTGCCACAGGCAGGGACCCCTTCCACTAGAGCAGCTTGCTCCAAGGCCCTGTGACCTACTTGTTTTGCTGGACATCTCAGTCAGGTGTTTTAATAGTGCTCTGTTCTCGTGTCTCCTTCCCTGCTTCCCCATCAGGATGCATCGAATGCTGAAAGAAGAATCAAGCTTCAGGACAAGCAGCCTGGAGAAAGTGACGCGGGACCCGAGCAAAGAAAAGCTGCACATGAAGCTCTGCAGTGGGTCCTGCCACGCCGAGCAGATCCTCCAGACACTCAACTCCTACAGGCAGAGCGGCATCTTCACCGACGTGGTGCTGTTGATCGATGGACAAGAGTTCCCCTGCCACCGTGCCACTTTGTCAGCCAACAGCACCTACTTCCGGGCCATGTTTGGTGGCAAGCTCAAGGAAGGCCACCAGGATATCATTAATATCCAGAAGATACCTGCTTCCACTATGTCTCTCCTCCTTGATTATATGTATGGGGGGAGCATCATCATTCAGGAGGACAATGTCGAAAGCATCTTGGAACTGTCTGACTTGCTGCAGATCTCCAAGCTTAGAGATGCCTGTGTTACCTTCCTTGAAGGCCAGCTTCACCCATGCAATTGCTTGGGCATCATGAAGTTTGCCGATTCATTCTCCATTGCTTCTCTGACAGAGAAGAGCAAGAGGTTCATGCTGGAGTGTTTTGTGGAGGTGTCGTGCCATGAGGAGTTCCTGGAGATGGATGTGAAGGAGCTGGTTGAGTATCTGTCTGATGAGGAGCTGGTGGTCCCCAAGGAGGAAGTGGTCTTTGAGGCAGTCATGCGCTGGGTACGGCACGATGTACCTGGCAGGAAGGGAGCCTTGAAGGACCTCCTTGAGCATGTACGTCTGCCCCTCCTCAACCCCACCTACTTCCTGGAGAAGGTGGAAATGGACGGGCTCATCCAGGACTCTAAGGAGTGCATTCCTCTACTGCATGAGGCCCGCAAGTACTACATCCTGGGGAACGAGGTCAGCTCGGTGCGATCAAGACCCAGAAGGTAAAACTCAGCATCATCTTCCCTAAACCAGAATGGCCTCAGCTGATCGATCTTAAAGTCTGAGGGGAGTTCTTGGGTTGTGCTATCTTCTTTTTCCTCTGATTGCTTCTTGTTTAGAATCATAGAATAGAATCATAGGATAGTTAGGGTTGGATAGGACCTTAAGATCATCCAGTTCCAACCCCCTGCCATGGCCAGGGACACCTCACACTAAACCATGGCACCCAAGGCTCTGTCTAACCTGGCCTTGAACACCACCAGGGATGGAGCATTCACAACCTCCCTGGGCAACCCATTCCAGTGCCTCACCACTTTGGTCTCCCTGCTTCCAAAATGAAGGCACTGGGGATGTTTGTCTCGCTTTAAGGATTCCTATGAATTATAATAATGCATGTGACACTTTTTGGAGGGCAAGAAGTGTTCTAGTTACACTGCTCTGGGTGTGCAATGATGCTATCCAGGTGTCTGTTCAGGCTGTGGAGAGGAAAGGCTGTTTTTAGCTCTTGATCTGCTGTCACCAATGGGTAGAGCACTGGGTTGAGACCTGTTTTCCATTCCCTGCTCCCCTCTTATTTCTCCTCTTCTGGTTTCTCTCCCACCTTCTCCATGCTGCAGGAAGGCTCGGACCACGCCAGTCCTCCTGGCTATCAGCATGGTGCCTCGCTCAAAGGCATTGCTGCACTGTCAGGAACTAACATCCAGGGATCAAAATCAGTTACTGTCTGAGACATTCCCGAACTATTGTTTTTTGCATTGATTTATTGATGAGCAGCAAGAAGATAAAGAGATGCTGGCCAGGGAGGCAGAGAAAAAGTGATTTCTAGCATGGGGTGCGTGTAGAAATCTGTGCCTTTTAGTGACTCTTTAGTTTGGACTTGACCAGCCACATTTGAGGTCTCTGCTGTTTCTTCATGGTGCTGCAGGTTATGATGTGCTCGGTAAGAGTGCTGACGGACACCTCTGCTCTGGGATGGGTTGTTGTATCAAACCAAGCTGGTTTGTGAGGCTTCCTATGCTTTTCCAGAGGACACCCAGGACCATGGGGCTGCAGAGCCGGGTCCTCGTGCTCTCCTATTCTTCAGCCCAAGGAGTGCAGGGTTTTATGTTGCTCAGTGGAGCATCCTGGGCAGAAGGATGGAGATTGCCCCAGTGCACCTCAGAAGTCCCAACCTGGCATTTAGAGCACATTTCTGGCAGGTGGAAGAGATGGTTTGACACATGTTCCCTGGGCCTAATACCAGAACAAGCTCAAGGTCAGGTTGGATGGGGCTCGGAGCAAGCTGCTCTAGTGGAAGGTGTCCCTGCCCATGGCAGGGGTTGGAACTGGATGAGCTTTAAGGTCCCTTCCAACCCAAACCAGTCTGGGATTCTATAATATACAGAATTGCTCAACAATGGGGTCACTGCATCCTTAAGGATGCAAACAGCTAAAATCTGCTGTGGATAAATCCTACCCCTCAGCATCCACATTTTACCTCCCTCCTTCCACAGCTTTAGTCTCAAGGGAATTGCCTCAACCTGCACAAACCAGGGCAGAGCTGGGGATTGCTCCAAGTCTTTCAAATCCTCTTTCACCCTCTTCCTTCTTCTTCCTTCTCTCCTCCAGAACCACTCCTCTCTTGCCACCTACTACTTGGCAGGATTTCCCTTCCTCTCATGTCTGCCTCCTCTGCTCACTGCTGTTAGAGCTGGGGAGAGATTAAGATTTCTTGGAAGCATTTCTCTCTCTGGGCAGAGAGCTTGCTCAGGCAGGATGCCAGGAATGGCTTTCCATGCCTGTGGCTGTGCCTTGAGGATTACTAGGTTGGATTCTGCTGGAAAGGGGAGGGTGAGTGGCAGGAGGCAATGTCATGAGGGGTTTTTAAAGGTCATTCCCTTTTTCTTCCCCTATGCAGTTTGGACCTCTTCCTACCTAAGCCTTTGATCTTGTCATGCAGATAAAAGGGAAGATGCAGTGGTGAAATGATTTGCCCAGAAAATCAGTAGTTGATACAGGAGAGGATCTTGCTCTACCGGTGTCCTGGATAGGACGGGAGGGATGATGGAAAGATCTGGTCCAGAAACTTACCCATGCCTTTCGTGGTCTAGGTTCATGGAGCTGTCAGAAGTCATCATTGTCATTGGCGGCTGTGACAAGAAAGGGCTTCTGAAGCTGCCCTTCACTGACCTCTACCACCCAAAGAGCAGGCAGTGGACAGCCCTCTCCAGCGTGCCTGGCTACACCAAGTCAGAGTTTGCTGCCTGCACACTGAAGAATGATGTTTACATATCAGGTGAGACACCCTGCACCAAATGGTGCTTTCCTGGTTGCACCTTTGTTTGGATGCTGGTCCTTAGGTCTATTCACTAGGACTCATTCACATGCATCCAGCTTTGGAGAAAAGCCACTTCTTGGTGAATATTATCCTTAGGTGGTTTGGATTATATCCAAAGGCACAATATCACTTTTGAGTTGGAGGATGGCAGTATGAACAAAACCTTTCCCTCCTGTTGGGGATCTATTAAAAGTGTTTAGCCATGGAATGAGCTGGTTTTGGTGTGTGCCATCAAAACAGGGCTTCCTAAAACATCAGTCTCCTGCCTCACTTAGATATAATGCCTATCAGATGAGCTCTATATAAAGGATGGAGCTGTATAACAAATGCCTTGAAATCCATAAAGTACCTCTCTTTGGAAGATCATTTTACATGCCCATAACCCAATAACCACATCCTGGCCTGAGTTGTTCCATTGCATGGAGAACCTATGAGATATTGTGGTGTAGTGAGGTGATGGGACTGCCCTTGGGACCACACCAACCCTCCATCCCTCTGTTTTCAGGAGGACACATCAGCAGCAACGATGTCTGGGTGCTGAGCTCCCAGTTGAACGTCTGGATCAAGGTTGCTTGTCTACAGAAAGGCCGATGGAGGCACAAAATGGCAGCTCTTCAGGGCAAGGTAAGCGATGGCCTGAATGTGGGAAGAAGCCACATGGAGCACCCCAACTTCTCCTGCTGCCCAGTACAATGAGAAGCTGTTGGTGTGTGTTTGTCTTCTGGGCCATTTGGAGTTGGATTTGATGGGAGAACAACTAGGACATAATGGAGACGTCACTCTGTGTGTGTTGCCACCTGATGTAGCCACAAAGGGAGTTGTAGCATTAATATTTATCATGGTGCAAGATTTCTACAGATAGCTGTGTTAAGTCTTTGGGTGAAAGCTCTACACTTTGGGGTTGTTCATAGAACCATAGAATGGTTTGGGGTGGGAAGAACCTTTAAAGGTCATTTAGTCCAACCCCAAGGTTTTACCATGGCTTGATGTCCATCTTTCTGGCCAAGTCCTGGTCTCTCCTCCCATACACCATGACAGCATAGCCCCATAGGTGAGCCCAGGAGTTTCTAATCCACTTGCTTTGCTCCTCATGTGGCAGATCTACGCTGTGGGAGGCTTTGATGGCTTTTATCGCCTCTCCAGCCTGGAGTGCTATGACACCTTCTCCAACACTTGGTCAACCTTGGCCCCGCTGCCTCAGGCCGTGAGCTCGGCGGCTGTGGTCTCCTGCCTCAACAAGCTCTATGTGCTGGGAGGTGCTGTGGATGACACCGCTAACACCGACAAGGTATTGCTGGGGCATCAAGGATGGATGGGGACATGGAAAAGGTTTGCCAGGGAACATGAAGGGAATGGGGCTGTCCTTAACCCACCAGGGCACCTTTTTTGGAAGACTAATGAAGTCTCCCTTACAGTAAGATGGGAAGTCATGCATTTAAATGGAAGCCAATGAGACTTACAGATCAGAGAGGGAAGGTGTCAGGAGTTAGAGTATATCAGGCATGGTTTCCTAGAGCCTGATCATCCCTGAGCCACCATAGAACAAACCTCCAATAGTGTGGACATCCATTCAGATAAGCAGCAACAACAGTAACTTCCTGGAGGAGACCTCTGCAAGCCAAACATGATGCTTCTGGTCTCCTGAGCTGCAGGAAGAGCCATAAGTGCCCCTCAGCTCCATCTCCGAACACTTAACCGTGTGCAGTCTGGGTTGACAACAACTGCTCTAGGGGCTTACATTTGTCTGGGATGCAAGAAGCAACGCTAGAACCCCTCATCCCTTTGCTCTCTGGGTGCTGAAGCTCCCATCCATGTTTCTGTCCCTATGCCCTGTTGTTCTAGTGAATAGCAGCTTCATCCGAGCAGGGAGATGTGGTAAATCCATGTTCCTGGAGCTGTGTTTCTCCTCCCAGGTCCAGTGTTACGACCCAGAGGACAACAAGTGGACGCTCTTGTCTCCCACCCCTTTCTACCAGAGGTGCATCAGCGCTGTCTGCTTGGACAACATCATTTATGTTGTGGGAGGACTCCTCAGTAAAATCTTCAGCTATGACCCAAGGAAAGACAGCTGGAGAGAAGTGGCCGCCCTCCCTGGGCCTCTGGTAAGGAATAAGATCAGGAAAGAAGCTCTAAGCCTTCCCTCTCTATACACAATAGCAGCCATTTGGGCTTTGCTGAGATTGAAGGCAAGGAAAATACATTGTGGGTTTGACTCTGAGCATGTGAATGTGCAGAGCAATTCATAGAATCACAGAATCACAGAATGGTTTGGGTTGGAAAGGACCTTAAGATCAGCCAGTTCCAACCCCCTGCCATGGGCAGGGACACCTCACACTAAACCATGGCACCCAAGGCTTCCTCCAACCTGGCCTTGAACACTGCCAGGGATGGAGCATTCACAGCCTCCCTGGGCAACCCATTCCAGTGCCTCAGCACCCTAAGAGGAAAGAACTTCTTCCTTATATTCAGTCTAAACTTCCCCTGTGTCAGTTTGAACCCATTACCCCTTGTCCTGTCACTGCAGTCCCTGATGAAGAGTCCCTCCCCAGCATCCCTATAGGCTCCCTTCAGACACTGGAAGCTGCTCTGAGGTCTCCACACAGCTTCTCTTCTCCAGGCTCAACAGCCCCAACTTCCTCAGCCTGGCTCCATACAGGAGCTGCTCCGGTCCCTGCTCATCCTCGTGGCCTCCTCTGGACTTGTTCCAACAGCTCCATGTCCTTTTTATGTTGAGGACACCAGAACTGCACACAGTGCTGCAAGTGGGGACTCACAAGAGCAGAGTAGAGGGGCAGGATCACCTCCTTCAACCTGCAAATTCAAGCATATTTGTATATGTATTCATGATGCATCCACCATCAGTGTCCATACTGCTTGGAGGAGGTCTCTCACACAGCAAACCCACGTTTTCTTGCTGAAGCTGGGTCTACACTAGCTATTAATTCTAGATGAGTGTATCTGTAGGGTGAAACTGTTGGTGTTGAGGACCTCACTATGTGTTTCAGGGTGAGGGTTATACTGGCTCTAGTCTGGTCCATGGACTGAACACACAGTCATGGTGGCTCTGTATCTTGTTTTAGTGTCATCATGGTTGACACTAAACATGGATCTCCAAGGCCATGCTGCAATGTGAACTGTGGCACAGTGAAGAGCAGTGACGGGGTGCACCCCTTTAAGTGGTTTTGATGTGGAAGTGATGGATGCTTCTCTGGACTCCTGCTGTGCTTATGAGTCTGTACTGTTCCTGGGGGGCTGCCAGAAACAGCAGTGGTCCTACCACTGTCTCGAGGCATGTCAAATACCTGAATTCTTATTGAAACAGTAGGACTGCAGCACCCCAAGAGCAGAACATCACTTATCGTACCTCCTTCCCCTTTCCCCTTCCCTTCTTCTGGGCAGGTGAGATTTGAGCCCATTGCAATGACTTAACCCCATCACCTAAAGCTTGAGGCTTACTCCTTATCTCTAGGGCTTTCCTTCTGCTTTCCAGGAGAGCTGTGGCCTGACGGTGTGTGGAGGGAAGATCTACATCCTGGGTGGCCGGGATGAGAATGGGGAAGGCACGGACAAGGCATTCACTTTCGACCCGGTGACGGGCAGTGTGGAGCAGCAGCCGCCGCTGCAGCGCTGTACCAGTTACCATGGCTGTGTGACCATCCTGCAGCACACCAACAGATGACCACGGGGCTTCAACTGCATCCACTTCCCAGCCAGAGCTTCCCCTTGAGACAGTGGCCATGCAGCATGTGGACAGACCCCTCATCTTTGTATGGGGAAGGGCAGTAGAAGCCACTGAAGATGCTCCAGCCAGCCCCTGATGATGGCCTGAGGATGCCAATGGCTTTGATGCTGATCTAGGTGAGAGGATGAAAAGGTGCTGGGCTGTGTGAAGCTGCACTGGAGGCCTTGCCACAGCAGGATTCAAGCATCCTTGCAGCCCTTGGGACTGTTGAATTTGACCTTTACTTAGGTTTTTGTGGCTATAGATGACAGCTTTCCTTTATGTTGGTGGCAGAGGCTCACAGTCCTACAAGGACATGTAACTGCTGCTTTCTGATGCCAAGACTGTTGCAGTAACAAATTATAGTTACAGGATCCAACCCTTTAGCTAAAGCTATCAGGTATTTATCTCTGTAGAAGCCTGGTTCAAACCACGGTGGTGATTTAAATGGTCATTAATGTCGATGAGGAATTAGACCCATCACAGTGGAAAGCTGAGATTGAGACTTCAATACTGATATTCCAAGAAAATCTCTGCACTCCATCCCCAAAACCCTGGTTAAATAGTGGCTCCATTCTGCATGTACTGTATGAGGGTCTATTCCCTTAAACCCTAGATTTCTGTCTCTTTTCATATATGTTTTGTGGTTGGGTTGCTGTCTCACTGTGTCTTTGTCATTGAGAGGACAAGTGGATGATGTAGCCAAGAGCTCCTTCTTCAGAAAGCAGAAGTAGGGGGAATATTAGCACGTAGGGATGAAGCATTAAGACCTGAAGCGTGGTAGCCATAGAATTGCATCTGGCTCATTTTGGCTCTGCACCATGCTAGCAAGTATTAAAATAAACTCAACACTTAACAGCTTTGATACAGAATCCTTTGGAGCCAGAACATGCAGCTCATTTGGAGGGTGAGCTTTTAATCACACACACTGTGCTGCTCCAAGCCACTTGGCCTCGGGTCTAGAAATGATCCTGAGTACATCTGATTGGGTAGAATAGCCATAGATTTTGGTGTCAGTGTCTTTACTCCAGGACTGGATGTGGTAAATTTGGATGGCTCCATGTAAATGTTCGTGTTGTTCAAGTCACTGCTAATTGTAGAGTGGGGTCTCTTAAACTCCCATTATGTGTACATTGTGGGGTGTACCCCCTGTAGCAGGCTGCTGGCTTCTCTGCACCTTCCCTTCCTCACCCCAACGATGACTTCTTCCTGAAACAGAGGAAATGACTTTCTCCACTGGCCCAAATGCTCCCCTTTCAGGGCCATTTAGCTGTCTTCAATCAGGTTTTGACTGTTCCCCCCTATAGCTGGTTTCTATGAGGTTCTCTTTAGTATGTGTGTCAACTCTGAGATGTTCACCTCTTCTTTGTGATGATATGAGGCTTGCCTGTACATGGCAAACAGAAGTCCCTGCTGAAAAACCTAAACTGGTTGCAATGGGACACACTGATCTCCTCTTCTCTTTAAGAAGCGTATGTTCTTCCATTGCCCAAGAGACAAGCACAGTGTTTCACTGCATAAAACATACCTTATGCTCTTCATAGTCACATTTGGGAAGTCTCAGGGCTATCAGACTCATTCTGATCATCAAGGTGCACTATCTGGATGTTTTCAGCCTCAAATTCTCCTTAAGGCCTTTGCATGTGGGTTAGCCCTTTTCTCAGGTCTTGAGCAGCATAATGTGTTTCTTAAGCAATATAAAGGAGAATCAGTGCTTGTATAGGTTATTCCCATGAGGGGAGAAAAGGAAATTTGTGCTGGTAAAAGGCAATTTCATTGCAATCAAATTGCCCTCACAGTGGGGTGTTTAATGGGAATGGTTATAGGGGGAGAAACTGGCACCTTTCCCTCAGCTGGTTAAATTGGCACAAAAGAAAGCAAAGGTACATCAACCCATGCTGTGATAGCCCTCAGGGCCAAAGGCCTCTATCCTCCTATAGCCTGATCTTCCAAGGACCACAGTCCATATTTCCTACTCATTTTTGCCTCTCTTACTGTTCCCCTGTGCCTTAAGCAATTCACTGCTTTGGTATGGGCACCCTGTCAAAGTGTGTGGCTTGGGACCCCCTATCACCACCTTGACTCATGATTCATATTGTAGAATGTTTGGTGTTGGAAGGGACCTTAAAGCCCATCCAGTTCCAACCCCTGCCACGGGCAGGGACCCCTTCCACTGGAGCAGCTTGCTCCAAGCCCCTGTGTCCAACCTGGCCTTGAGCACTGCCAGGGATGGGGCAGCCACAGCTTCTCTGGGCACCCTGTGCCAGTGCCTCAGCACCCTCACAGGGAAGAGCTTCTGCCTTATCTCCAACCTGAACTTCCCCTGTTTCAGTCTGAACCCATCACCCCTTGTCCTATCACTGCAGTCCCTGATGGAGAGTCCCTCCCCAGCATCCTTGTAGCCCCCTTCAGACACTGGAAGCTGCTCTGAGGTCTCCACGCAGCTTCTCTTCTCCAGGCTCAACAGCCCCAATGTTCTCAGCCTGGCTCCATACAGGAGCTGCTCCAGCCCCTGAGCATCCTCGTGGCCTCCTCTGGACTTGTTCCAACAGCTCCATGTCCTTCTTATGTTGAGGGCACCAGAAGTGCACACAGTGCTGCAAGTGGGGTCTCACCAGAAAAGAGAACCTTCGATCATTCCATTCAGCTGAAGGATGGAGAAACTCTTATTCTTGTTTTGGCATGATAGAAAGAATATTCACAGAGAAAATGAGAAGTGATTTGTCTTGGCTGATTCTTGCTTTCCTTGTTGTGACAGGAGTACACAAAGCATGAACCTGTCTGCCCCTACAATCTGCTTCTGTGTGAGACAACACTCCTCAGACCACATGTAAAGCACCTCCCTGCCGTGTTTATGGCAATGCACCTTCCTGCTGGGGGTGCTCTGTATAGCAAAAGATGTAGAAGGAAGTAGTGATCATCTGCAAAGCATGTGCAGGAATTCCAGCTTGGTGTATTTAAGCTTCTAAAAACAAAATAAATGACTCGTTTTGCACTCCAAAGCAGCGACTGTCGATCACTTCCAAGCAGCATTTAAACCATCCCTTCCTCTCCCCATTCCTTTGGGTTCTTTCCTGCTGCCTGTCTCAGCAGTTGTGTTATTTTGGGTACGTTTGCATTTTGAATGGGAGCCAGAGCGAAGAAAAAGCTTTCTGTGCACAAATCACATGCATGGTGTAGACAGCAAGATCCTCGGGGCCTGATAACATTTATCCATGACAAACAAACTAGACGAGTTATAAATAACCTGGCAGACAGGGCTGCTGTGGAAAGCAAGCTGAAACGCTTCATAGGCTTTGCTGCCTCATAAAGAAATGCCTTTTTCATGGTGGCGAATGCGCTGTCATGCAACTGGGCAAGAAATAAATGCCACCCAGGGCTAAAGGAGGGTCCTGGGAAGCAGTGTCCAGAGGGGGTTTGGTGGCTACAGTGGAGAAACGACTAAAATAGTTTCTAGTGTGACACTTGGAAGAGAAGTGATAGTGGGAGGTGTGAGTAGAGGGATGGTGCAGAGGGTGGCCCTGGGTCACTGCTGTCATGGAAGAGGAGAAGGGACCATGGGAGCAGATCATAGAAACATGGAATGGTTTGGGTTGGAAGGGACCTTAAAGCTCATTCAGTTCCAACACCCTGCCATGGGCAGGGACACCTTCCACTAGAGAAGCTTGCTCCAAGCCCCATCCAACCTGGCCTCAAACACTTCCAGATCCACTTGCTGGAGCATGTGAAAACTGGGAGGAGCAGAGTAGAGCCGTAAGAATTATTCAGGAGTGGGATTACATCGTGATATTTAGCAGAAAGAAGGCACAGCCACATTTGATACCAAGTCTGCCCATGAATGTCATGACCATGAGTACCTTCACAGACACTGCTGGGCCATTTAGCTCCCCAGCAAGCAAAATCCAATCATGGGAAGATCAAGTCATGTAAATCTAAATAGGTGTTTGTATGCCTGAGCTGAGGTCCATAAGCTTCAGCTTTCAGCCATTGGGAAGTTCAGTGTACTCCGAAGAGACAGAATCTGGAGCTTCATCCAAAGTCACTATGGAAAAGGGATCCCTCTAAAGAGCAAGTCAAGCCCTTTGCTTTAGGTATGTCTCTTGGAGCAAAATAGACTCTAGAGAGACCTTAATGACCACTTTGAAGTACCTACCTTTAGTTGGAAAAGGCTTCTTTCAGGATGAAGCCTCTTTCGTACCCTGCAAGTCCTTTACGTCAAGGCTAGAGGCATTTTTGAAGGAGATGCTTTACTTCTACCCAAATGATCACACTCTTGGGAACTGTGAGAAACGAAACACTTGTCTTAAATAATTTTATCACAATTTTCTTTTTAATTCTGTGATAATTTTAGCATGTGTCTTAAAGAAAGTTTGAGCCTGCTGTTGTGTGGAGCGAAACCATCTGCCTCCAGCTCGGGTCTACTGAGCATGGAGCAGTCTCTAGTATGCGCTTTGGCAGAAGGTGAAAGCCATCAGTGCTTTGCTGTGGGTGCCTTAGGGAACATTTCTCACCACCCACTTCTCCCTACATAGTGCAAGGCTGAGACAGCTGCATTCAGGCAGGAGGCTTACTCCAGGCTTACTTATTGGAGATAACAACAGTTCCCCACTGTTTTGCCGTGGCCTGGCTTGGGCTAAACCCACCAGTGACTTCCACAGACCCAGATGGAGACCAGTTTTAAGACCACCATTGACTTACCATCTACTTGGTCACAGAAACTATTTCATCCCCTCACTCATGCTGTGTTCTCACCTCTCTTAACCCCAAACCTTCCTTCTCTAGTTTTCTCTTGTCACATACAGGCTTGACTGCCAGAGATACATCCCTTGCCCCATGACATCCCCCTGGCCTGTGCTGTTCAATCTATTCCTTTTCCTTCTTGCCCAACCACTTCAATCCCAATGCATGTGCTGTCTCTAATGAATCTATTTACTCATATGGTAATCATTGTTTTTAATGCATAGAGCCAAAAAAACCCCCAACTTCCCAGCATGAATGTGGCAGCACATCACTATTCTCCAGCCCCTGGAGATGCTGAAGCTGTCTTTGCATTTAGCTGTGCAGTTGGCAGGAGATGATAGCGTCTTGGGGCAGGAGGAGGGATGCAAGTCCCATCTGAAAGGATGAGGTAGTGCTGATTATCTCAGATTAAGGGTCACATCAGCCAGCTGGGAACTGCTGAGCAGAGATAACAGCAGCTTCAGCGGCTGTCTCTCTGGCTTTAAATATCCCTGCAAGAAGGAATGGGAGGAGGGAACTGTGTCAGATTTATTGTGACCAGATTTATTTCCTATTAGATGCGAATAATGGTAGGAACAGCAGGGTCAGTCAGACCCAGACCTGGCATTGAATTCCCACTTCATGTGGAATAAGGTGTTTGTAATGTGTCGTGGTTTAAGCCCAGTTGGGAACTCGGCAACACAGCCCTCGCTCACTCCCTCCTCTTCCTCCCCCTCCTCTAGGAGGGATGGGAAGGAGAATTGAAAGAATGCAGCTCCCACGGGTTATAACTAAGGTATAACACAAACCACTGCTGCTACCACCAATAATAATGATAAGGGAAATAACAAGGGAAGAGAATACAACCGCTCACCACCCACCGACTGATACCCAGCCCGACCGAGCAGTGATCCAGCCCTGCAGGGTAACTGCCCCCAGTTTATACAGTGGGCATGATGTGCTGTGGTATGGAATACCTCTTTGGGTAGTTTGGGTCAGGTGTCCTGTCTCTGCTTCCTCCCTGTTTCCACTCCTCCCTGGCAGAGCATGAGACTCACAAAGTTCTTGGTCAGAGTAAACATTACTAAGCAGCAACTAAAAGCATCGGTGTTATCAGCACTGTTCCCAGGCTGAAAGTCAAAACCACAGCACTGCACCAGCTACTAAGAAGGAGAAAAATGACTGCTACTGCTGAACCCAGGACATAATGATAAGGATTGAATCCTGCTTTTAAGACTCTTACACACACTACAGCTCTTCATGGGAATGAGCCCTGGTTTGTGTGTATATACTCAGCAGGGGTTGTCCAGCTGTTGGGCTTTGCCTGTCAGTTCTCAAACGCTTCATCTCAGATGTGGTGCAATTGCACCTGAGCAAGCCCGTGTCTAAATGAAAGGAGACCATTTCAGGGATGGTGATTCCACAACTGCCCTGACGCAGCTTGAGGCCGTTTCCTCTTGTCCCATCCCTTGTTCCTTGGGAGCAGAGCCCAGCCCCTCCTGGCTGTATCCTCCTGTCAGGCACTTGTAGGGAGCCATCAGGTCCCCCCTGAGCCTCCTCTTCTCCACACTGAACCCCCCCCCCCAGGGCCCTCAGCTGCTCCAACTCACCCCAAAAGCCCACCACAGAGCAGAAGGGGTGGTTGGAGTTGGGGTTGACCCTAAGGACCGCACTGGGACAGGTAGGCAGAGGTGTAACATCTCTGAGAAAGGTAATTCTTGTCTCACAGAGCCAACCAAGGGCACCCACTGCTCCGCATGGGAAGGTTGTTTGGGATCCTACCCAGCCTAGGCTTGGCAAACACTGCCCATTGACGGCCTGTGCTGGGTCTCTCTGTTCGGTTCCCATTAATCTCTGCAGAAAGGGGATTCAGACGCACGCCTGGGCTGTGGCCAAAAGCCTTTGTGCCACTGCTTTGGTGGCAGAGCCTGCTTGCAATGAGCTGCCAAGGCACCAAAGGAGGCTGAAAGCCTGTGTGCAACAAGCCCCACCGGCAGCAGGAAGCAGGGGTTGCTCTCATGGAGGAGCCACCGCTGCTCCAGAAGTTTATTCCATCCACGTAAGCTGCTTGGGCAGCCCTCTCCTCCATGCAGGGATGCTCAAAGGAGCTGCAGGAGCTGGAGGCAAAGGCTGAAGAGGAGGGTAAAATCCAGGATGTGGAGCTAAATGAAGGTAATTCTTTGTGATAAAGTACCATCAGGTGCATAAGAGCTAAACTGTGGTTGATTCAGCAATTAAGTGAGGTCTGCTTAGCACTACAAGTGACTTCCACTGTCAAAATATGCTTTGCTCCTTTTAATACTCCTGTGGGATAGGGAAACACCCCAGTCAGAGATGGTATTGGAAGCATAACAGACAGGTGAAGACCCAGCTCTACAAAGCTTTTGGGTGCCCTGATGTATTTCTTCAGTCACTAAGGCCAGATAAAGGCCACAGTGGCTTGTCCAAGGGCTCAGGTAGGAAGTAGAGATGCAACAAGAGTTTCCCCACCTGAGTTAAGCTACTTTGTAGAGGTACTTGCAGGAAAACCCCCCAGTCAATAAGGATATCTGGATCACTTTCTGGAGACACTTTTGTCTCTTCACTGAGTGTAAAAGTGTGAGTATCAAATAGGGTGATGACTTAGAATTTCTCCACTGCTTACAGCTGCATCCATCAGGGTCTGTAGCAATAGGACAAGGGGTGATGGGTTTAAACTGAAACAGGGGAAGTTCAGGTTGGAGATAAGGCAGAAGCTCTTCCTTGTGAGGGTGCTGAGGCGCTGGCCCAGGGTGTCCAGAGAAGCTGTGGCTGCCCCATCCCTGGCAGTGTTCAAGGCCAGGTTGGACACAGGGGCTTGGAGCAAGCTGCTCCAGTGGAAGGGGTCCCTGCCCGTGGCAGGGGTTGGAACTGGATGAGCTTTAAGGCCCCTTCAACACAAACCATTCTGTGATTCTATGATTCCAAATCTGATGTTTAGTGTTACTACATTTGACCATCTATCCTGCTCCCAGGGACCATTTCTCTTCATAAGCAGGTCCATCTTTAGTACATCACTGCACACATACATAGATTAAATCTGCTATGAAAATTGGATGCTGTACACTTTGGGCCCGTCCCCTTAGCCCTGGAAGAACAGAAATCTGCAATACATGACCTGGGTATATTGTAAAGTCTATGGATTGATCTCAAGCAAACCAGGCTGCATCAGATTCAGCTCTAAGTAAAAAACATCAACCAAGAGAAGTTTCTTATAGAAAGTCTACATATTCCCTATTTCACTCCCTTTCTTTCCTTTTAGGAAGACTATTTCAAGGCCAGGTTGGACAGAGGCTTGGGTGACACAGTCTAGTGTGAGCCGCCCCTGCCCATGGCAGGGGCTGGAACTGGATGAACTTTAAGCTCCCTTCCAACCCAAACCATTCTATGATTCTATGATTACTGGGACCCTTTTAAGCAAGAAGCCAGGATTGAACCAAGAACCTGTAAAGAAACATAAAACAAGCAAAACAAAGCCAAGTTCCTCAGAGGAAGAGGTTTTCTCCTCCTTCCATTCCAGTCAGTGCACTCCAGAACCCTGGTTTCAAGAAGAAACTACAAATACTGGAGGAGATTTATGCTTTTGGGAGGCACTATGCTCATTCCTTCCCTTTTCCTCTAATTAAGGCATTCCAGGAGTTATTACAGGAGGTGTTAGCAATGGTATCAAAGCTCTTCATAACGACTAACTCAACCCCCTCAATGACACTTAAGGCCTAATGCAGAATATAGGAAAGTTATTAAAAAGCCTTTTTCTGACTCTTATTTTCATGATAACACAAGAGAGAAGAAGAAAAATACCTGTCAATGTACATGGATAGATTCATATTTAGACCATGACACGGTAGATGATGGGGATGGTATGGTGAGCCTTTGGGGTTGCCTTAACCCCTCTGCACCAGGCCCATCAATCATATTAAAATAGGTACCCACTGCCCCACATTTATAATGCCTTTAACATCTCAATGCCCCTCTTTTAGTGGAGTTTGCTCAACTTCCATGCAATGAGGGTATGATAACTCCATAGCAGGAAATATCTGTCTCCCGTTGAACCTGATGGGATATAGGTGCCCAAGGGATTGCTGTTCTGCTTTGTTTGCTCAGGGTTGCCCAGCAAGTCAGTGGCAGAACATGGATTTCAATGCACATCTCCCATAGTTTGTGCCAGGGCTTGCGCAGTCTCAATTCTTTCAGCTCTTGTAGTTTGCTTCTTGCATTCAAACACGAGCTTGCCTGGTTACAATCCCTCCCACTGTCTGCACTGCTTTGGCAAAGGAGAACTGAAATGGGCTTTGCATGACTCCAATGCAAACCCACAGGCTGGCTGGGGGACCTGGAAAAGACACCACTAAACAGGCAAAGGCTTTTTAGCTTTATAAAGAGAAACGTAGTGGCTAAAAGTGGTAAATAAACCAGCCAGAAGTGGTTTAAAGACAGCAAATAAGAAATGTTTGGTCATTTCCATAAAGCACAAACTAGAGGTCATGTAATTAAATTACCAGGTTGAAGCTACAAACATACTTGATGATCTTAAAGGTCTCTTCCAACCTAGTTGATTCTATGCTGCATCCCTTCATGCCATTAACCAGTGAAGCTAATAGCTGTTCTTGGGGTCTGAAGACTGAGATTTCCAAGGGCCCATGTAACTGCTGCTCCAAAGACCCGGAGCAGCCTTTGTTTCAGCTGCTGAGCAGCACCAGCCTTCGCTCTACGTGCAATATGAATACTGTAATGTCCTGCTGGGCTGAGCTGAATTTGCCTCGAAGAGATGATGTGCCCTTAATCAGCTTTTCTGCCAGAGATAGAGGGATGGGGGGTGTACAATGAGATATAAATCAGCTGTCTCCACTGCGCCCCTCGGATAGATGAAGTGAGGGGAGTGATCCCGCTTATGGCCCTTTGATTTGAATGCAGCGTAAACAACACAGATTTATTCAGGCCAGGGGAATACCGAGCAGCTGATCACATGCTAAATATTAATGCCCAGCTGGGGGATTCCTCGGAACAGTGTTTTTCCAGCCCTCCGTAATGAAGCTGGCAGCAGACGCTCTCCGGAGCTCATTAATGGGGTGGGAACGTGCCTGTAAATCCAGACTCACATGGGAAGAGGATGGGGCTGGATCTGCTTTGGCTGCAGACGAGGGTTTTGATAGTGGAAAGGAAGCTTTTCCAGCTCTGAACTGGTGAGACTATCCCCCTTGCTCTGTGACCAAGGTTCCTTGGCTGGAGACAGTTTGCTTTCTAATGGAGGGGCAGAGAGGAGAGCTGATGGCTTTGACTGCAAGTCAACAGTAGATAGAACAGATGATGGAGGCTCAGGGCATTCCTTCCCCCTTTCCCTGTCGCCTGCTCAGTCTCCAGTGCCAGGCCTTGATGCAGTGTTTCTGTTTCCAAAAGGAATGCCCCCTCCATCAACCTGGGATGATGGTGACCTCTGAGAGAAGCACTGATGTTGCCTTGGTCAGCATCCAGCCGCCCTTCTCAGACAGATGGGAACGTGATCAGCACACAGTGTATTATATGAAACACCTTTCTATAGGGCTTTCATACAACCTCACTCCTTTCCTGGAGTGGTTTTGATCTCAGCCTGTTCCCCCCTGATGGGGGACAATAGATCTTGGCTTGGTTTTGGTTTAGGTGTTGACACATGGGTATGCTTAAACCTGGCTGTGTTATAATCAGCACCTTAGGAACTGCTCTGTCCAGGGCTGACTCTTTCAAGAGGGCTCAGCCCATCTACTGAGACACTGGCAAAGGCCGGAGGATGCTCTTCTCTCAGCAGAGGTGGGTTTGGAAGAGAATTAGTGGAAGGGTTTGGCCAAGCTCCATCCTTGAAGGTTTCCAAGCCACAGCTGGATAAATCCCTCAATCCAAGCCCCAGAGCTGTGAGCAGGAGGCTGCACCAAAGGTCCCTTGACTGTGATCCTAAGGGTCTGCCATTGAAGTTTGACAGAAGAAGCTATTAAACAACAGGAAGAGCATCTCTCCTCCTCCAGGTAATGTAAATGTGCAAAAGGAGACCATCCATCCACTGCAGACCAAGGAGTGATCTGCAGGTACAACTTGGGGTTAAAATGCCCCTAAATACATATGGATCCCATGCTGGAATTCCCACTTTCTAGCCTTTGTTCTACTGCTGTTAGTCACGCTGCCTTAACACATTCCACTCCAATGCAGATGCATTTTCACTTCTTTTAAAGGCCTTTCTTCTACGGGAGGTTTAATCTTCCCCCACCTCCGTGTATCCATGTCCCCAACCTTTATCTACCCCTATAATTGCATAGATACTATGGAGAAATGCTGCTTCCATAAAGGCCAGCGAGGTCAAAATGGAAATGCAGGGATCTCAGCATGACATTTATTTGTCCATCAGCTGATACACACGGAAAGTGTCAGAAGAGGTGATTGATGGGCTGAGCATTGCCCAGCCATGTACAGTCAGAGGCAACAGCCTCTTTGTGTGCAGACCAGTCCCCAGATCGCTGCTAAATAAAGGCACATGCAAGTAAACGAGAGAATTCCCTATGTGTGTATTCCAGATGAGAAGGAATAGATGTATTTATTCCTTCCTTTGTCAGTCTTTAACCCATGTATTCCAAGAAATACGGAGGGAGTGAGGAAAACGAAGTGAATAATAAGAAGGGAATGGAGCTACTCCACTGGGAATTCATCCAAACAGATGGATCTCCCACTGTATGAATATCTGATCATGTTTCTTGCAGGGAATGAGGAGGAAAGAAGCAGGAATAGCAGCAGATCAATACCTGGCACCGAGAATGATGCCATCAGCAGGATATGGGGTGTTTGATCATGGTTTGGTTTATATGACACCAGGCCTGTTGGTAGCAGACAGGATACCCATGTCTCAGTGGGGAGAAAAGATCTTTGTACAGGAGTTTAGCTGGGTTCATTAGAAGAGATTTGAACTAGATTTGAAGGGGGAAAGGGATAAACCCATGCTTAATAGAGGTAAGCCTGGGGACGGCATGCCAATGTCTGATGTGCGAGTGAGGTCCTTTGATCTGCTGTCTCAGTGGAGGTAGGGGATTGAGATCCGTGCAGCAGCAAAGGTGCAGGGTTATTATGTGTTAAACACCACAGAAGTGCCTGAGAATGGTCACATAGGAATTAGGGGCTTCTCCCCCCAAAAAGGTGGTGGGATCAACAGCCCAACTGAAGTGCACCTACGCAGATGCAGGCAGCAAGGGCAATGAACAGGAGGAGCTGGAAGCCATTGAGCAGCAGGAAAACTGATGCACTTGTCAAAGGGATCTGGACAAGCTGGACCAACAAGCTGATGCTAATGGGATGATGGGATGAGGTTCAACAAGGCTCAGTGCTGGGTCCTGCACTTGCATCACAACAACCCCATGCAACGCTCCAGGCTTGGGGAATTGTGGCTGGAAACTGCCCATGGAAAAGGACCTGGGGCTGCTGATGGATGGAGCTGAACGTGAGCAGCTCGTGCCCAGGCAGCCCCCAGCATCCTGGCCTGGATCAGCACCAGTGCGGCAGCAGGACCAGGGCAGGGATTGTGCCCCTGTACTGGGCACTGGTGAGGCTGAACCTCGGATCCTGTGCTCAGCTCTGGGCCCCTCACTGCAAGAGAGACATTGAGGTGCTGGAGCAGGGCCAGAGAAGGGCAGCGGAGCTGGTGCAGGGCCTGGAGCCCAAGTGTGATGGGGAAGGGCTGAGGGACCTGGGGGGTTCAGTGTGGAGAAGAGAAGGCTCGGGGGGGACCTGATGGCTGCCTACAAGTGCCTGAGAGGAGGATGGAGCCAGGAGGGGCTGGGCTCTGCTCCCAAGGAACAAGGGATGGGACAAGAGGAACCGGCCTCAAGCTGCACCAGGGCAGGTTTAGATGGAGCTGAGGAACAATTCCTGCCCCAGAGGGTGCTCAGGCATTGGAACAGGCTGCCCAGGGCAGGGCTGCAGTCACTGTCCCTGCAAGGGTTCACACCCCGTGGAGACGAGGCCTCAGTGCCATGGGGCAGTGGTGGCCTTGGCAGTGCTGGGAATGGTTGGGCTGGATGAGCTTAAAGGGCTTTTCCAACCTGGTTGATTTTAGGATTCTGTGATTCTATGAAAGTCACTTGTGTTCAAGCAGGAAAAGAGAAAAGCCGTTCAACGCAAATCTTGCCCCTCTTAAAGAACAGCAATTAAAGGAGAAAACCCCCACAGTTCTAATGCAGAAGTGTTCAAGGAAGAGCAAAAATGTGCCAGGAAAATGCATTTTTATGAGTCACCGGGGCGCAGCAGCAGTTTATTTGCCTGGGCACATCTGCTCATACCCAGCCTGATCTGCCAACAGCACTGGTGTTAGCTTGGATACAGCTGCCGCTGCGCAGACAGATTCTTATGTGGTTACTCCATCTTGTGCCTGACTTTACCCTCTTCTCCTTAAGGAGAAAATCCTTACTATGCACAAGTCATCCTGAGAGCAACCCTGGAATTCTGCACATCCCCCCAGCACACAGCACTGACTTTTTCTTCCTCTCTCCAAGCAATGGCTATCGGTTGTCTAAGTCAAGTAATGAGCTTGCCATCTGATGCATCCTCAGTACATTATTTCCCAGTGCCTTGGGAATCAATGTAGGGTTCATGTGTGTGTGCATATAAATCATAGAACCTAACCATAGAATGGTTTGGGTTGGAAAGGACCTTAAGATCATCCAGTAGCAACCCCTCTGCCATGGGCAGGGACACCTCACACTAAACCATGGCACCCAAGGCTCTGTCCAACCTGGCCTTGAACACTGCCAGGGATGGAGCATTCACTACTTCCCTGGGCAACCCATTCCAGTGCCTCAGCACCCTCACAGGAAAGAACTTCCTCCTTATCTCCAACCTGAACTTCCCCTGTTTCAGCCTGAACCCATCACCCCTTGTCCTATCACTGCAGTCCCTAATGAAGAGTCTCTCCCCATCACCCTTATATAAGCCCCCTAAATGTATATAGATTTTGCTGTTGCTTTTGACCTATGTTTTTATTGGACAAGCCCCAAAAAGGCCTTAAAAAGTGTAAAAAAATCTCTTAATGAAAGCGCATTTAGTTGTTCAGGAAGATAGAAATATTTTGCTGTATTTTTCATGCAAATTCTATATTCATCAGTTAATAATTCAATCCAAACTAATTTGCCTTGAAATTTTGAAAAGATTACTTTCAGCTCTAATAGCCAAATGTGATAGTCTGATTTCATTGGCAGCTTCCTCTTCCCCTTCCTCTTCCCCTTTCTCTTTTCCTTCTCCTTCCCTTTCCTATTCCCCTTCCCTTTCCTCTTCCCATTCCCTTTCCTCTTCCCTTTCCCCTTCCGTCTTCCCTGGCCAGCAAGCCTGAATTCGGGGTATTTGCAAGGTACACTTGCCATATCCAATGACCGATGCTTGGGAGCCACCGCCTTGCTCCGCTCATTGCCCACCGGACCAAGAAGTCTATTCCCAGCCTATTTCCTAGGCAGAAGCGCCATCTGCTGCAAGATAGCGCTGCTCCAGCCAAAAAGTCCAAGGTTTTCTTCAACCCCATCAGGTTTGGAAAACCCTGGGGAAGGAGAAAGTGTTTTCCTGTCCCCTGGATGAAACGGGGACTCAGGACCTGGCTATGAGGCATCTCTGCAAAATAACCTTTGCTTCTAGGGAACAGCCTGGAGAAGAGAAGGCTCCTGAAGGGGAGACCTGAGAGCAGCTCCAGTGCCTGAAGGGGCTGCAGGAAAGCTGGAGAGGGGCTTGGGACAAGGGCCTGTAGGGCCAGGCCAAGGGGAATGGCTTGAACCTGCCCGAGGGGAGACTGAGCTGAGCTCTTAGGCAGAAGCTCTTCCCTGGGAGGGTGCTGAGGCGCTGGCACAGGGTGCCCAGAGAAGCTGTGGCTGCCCCATCCCTGGCAGTGTTCAAGGGCAGGTTGGACACAGGGGCTTGGAGCAAGCTGCTCTACTGGAAGGGGTCCCTGCCCGTGGCAGGGGTTGGAGCTGGATGAGCTTTAAGTTCCCTTCCAACCCAAACCAGTCTGGGATCCTATGACAATCTTCCCTGAACTCACATGTTACGGCTGCTCCTGCTGGAGCTATTGTCCCTGTTAATGTTTTTCTATGGTTCATCCTTTTTTCCTCCCCCTTTTGCCCACGTTAATTGTTCTCTTCTTCATCATAAGCTTTCTGGGGCAGGAACCCATGTACTATGCTGTCTGTGGGAGGAGTATATACGACCACCTAGCACAACTGGACATTAGCAAGACTCTTGCCTATGCCCAAGTCTGTTAAATGCTCTGCTGGTACACACAGCAGTCTACATTTCATAGTCAGAAATGGACATTTATGAAGGTGGGAGGGACATTCAGTCCCACACCACCCATAAGCTGCAGTTCAACGTGCGCTCACTTTTTTGGGGTATATTATTTGGTGTTCTAGCTAAATCTGGTCTCATAAGGACAGTTAGCAAGACTGAAGACCCACCTCAAGGTTCTTCCAACGCAGCGTGGCCAAGGCACCTCATCCTTCTTGCAGTGTTGATCCTCACCAGCGGGTGTCACCTCAGAACCACCAGTCCTGGCCTTCATGGCTGCATCCAGGTTGTATTTCAGCCCACTCTTGCTGTGTTATCCGGGAGGATTTTCTCAGCCTGGAAAGGATGTTGTCCTCTTCTCCCTGTCCATCCTGGTTGGATCGGTAGCAGCCAACAACAAGACAACATGGCCATGCACACACCAGTTTTTACTCATCTCCTCCTTGCAGCTCCCTCTTTTATCCCTGCCCTGCAGCTCTGGGTCCTGCTGGACCTGGGTGCTGCTTCCAGAGGGAAGGAGCTAGGACCATATGGCTTTGCAAATGCAGAACGATGGGGTTGGGGTACATGAAGAAGAGAAGATGTGATTCTTTAGGTCCAATGTGTCTAAATTTAGTGAGAATATGGGTAAAATATAAAGGGGAGAAGGCTCTGGGAACACCTTATTGCAGCCTTTCAGTACTTAAAAAGGGCTTACAAGAAAGAGGAGAGACATTTTGTAGGGCCTGTAGTGATGGGATAAGGAGCAATGGTTTCAAACTAAAAGAGAGGAGATGGAGATGAGCTCTTAGGCAGAAGCTCTTCCCTGTGAGGGTGCTGAGGCACTGGCACAGGGTGCCCAGAGAAGCTGTGGCTGCCCCATCCCTGGCAGTGTTCAAGGCCAGGTTGGACACAGGGGCTTGGAGCAAGCTGCTCCAGTGGAAGGGGGCCCTGCCCGTAGCAGGGGTTGGAGCTGGACGAGCTCTGGGCTCTGTACTGCGTTTTAAGACCTTGAGCAGACAGATCTGGAGCTGAATTACATCCCTGCTTTGCAGCACATAGGGGTGCAATGAAATCATGGATGTGCTACAGAGAAAAGGAGTCAGAGCTGGAGTTTGGTTACAGACCAAGATTCCTTCCCCAAACCAGTTCAAGCTCACCTCTGGTCACAGCTGTCTAAAGGTACATAGGGAATCAGGGTGGCTTATAGGCTCCTAGGAGAAACACTGAGGCTTAGCATCCAGCTCCACTACAAACCATCCACCTCCCTTTAGCCAAAAAGCCCTCAGCCTCTCTGTTGATGGGTCCCCACCTTCAAAATGGATACTGCCACAACAGCACATAGGCACCTTGTAAAAGAGAAGCCATCTATTGTTTAACAGAGCTTCTTTCCAGGAAAACCCTCAATTTTGATTAGGAGAGGGGTTTTATAAGGATAAATCCCCTCAGGATTGAGACGGGACAGGTTGCACGTTGGGGAGGTAGAGGTGTTCCACAAGTTCATCTTCCTGAAGGACTCTATTTCTTACCACTGTTTCTAGGAAGAGGTGCTCAGAGCATCTTCTCTGTTTAAGGGATGGCTCTGGATGGTCCATGGTCTGCTGTGGGTCAGAGCCCCATTGGGGCTCTCCTTCAAAGCCAGAGGACCAAAGAAGTGTTCAAAACAAAGCTCTCATCACAGATAGGATGCTTGGCTGCTTGAGGAACAGGAAAGCACTGAGAACACTTTCAAGAATGATCATGGTTGGGCTGGCCTTGTGAGCAGTGTGTGGTTAGAAACAACAGTATTACATTGCAGCCTCATCCCAGCCTATTTTTCCCAGGAAAAGGAAAAAGGGAGGAATTGTATATGTATTTAAAGGTTTCCAACCATCCAGTCCTTACCGGAGACAGCAACCCAACAGCTACAGCCCCAACCTGCACAACAAACTCACCTTCATTGCCATTTCCAAACCTGGTCACCCAGGGCTGTGTATGAGCATCACACACGGCTTAACCCGCTTGCTGCTGGGACTGGCTCTGCTGTTTCCATGGCGAGCGACAGTGGGATGCTGCTGGAGCTCCTGCTTCCCGAGGCAGTGGGATGCTGCTGAAAACAAACGGAGAAGCAGATGCCATGTCCTGAGATGCCTCCAAGTATTATAGCAAAGCACTAGGCCAGCCCTGGATGTCTATGTTTGGGAGCCTTAGACCAACAAACCTCCTTGACTTGCTGTTCTCCTTCCCCTTCCTTCCCTTATTCCATAACATTAAATGGTACCCCCAACCTCCTGGATTTTGTAATGAGGATTTATGGGGATGTCTGCACCATAGAAAGGCTGAGCCTTTGTCCCTGTGCCTGTTGTGTCTGTGGGCCCATCCATCCCCACGATGGGACACTTTTTGCCTGGTCCTCTTTTCCAGCCATGCTAATGCCCGAGCATGCTCTGGACAAGCACTAAACCATGCAGCTGGGTTGGGTGAAGAGCAGGTCCTTGTTTTGTATGGGGTAAAATGCAATGGGGATCCCTTCTGGCTGGGAGACAGACCCGTCCCATGGTCTTTCCCTTGTGTGTTGGCCCAGGCTCCAGCTCAGACCATGTTCAAGCAGCTATGGGTCAACTCCAGCAGATCTTTGCCTCGTAAAGACCCAAAGCTGTATATCATGGGTGCTGACTCACCTCCCCATCCACAGCAAAGCTCAGCAGCCACCAAACCCACAGGTACGGCAAAGGTGATGCCCAAGTCCCTTCTGCAGTAACTGAGATGCCCTTGCAGGATGTGGCAGACCTGGCACGGAAGCAAAGCACGTGTTGGTCCCTTGCAGCCAAGAGGTGATTCCTGGAGCAAATACAGGACCTAAATTGGCAGCAGGGTGTTATACCAATGGCTTTTTGTCAGAAGGATGCCAACGGGGTCTCAGTTCTGCCAGTCTGGCTGTCCCTAACCCCTCCCTAGAGAAAATGAGGGGGTTTTGGTGTCCTCAGAAGCTTCCCCAAGCCATTGGGAAGGGAGGGATTTGCTTCATCCATGTATTATTTCACAATGATGAGGTTTAGGCACCTGCATTAAGCCTTTGCATCCCTCACCCCTCAATTACACTTCAACTGATTGACTCCTCTCTCCTCTTTCCTTTCTAAAGCATGCCATTAATGGGCAAGAGACCGATTGCACTTCATATTAATTCAGTTGGCTGGGCCAGAGAGTAGAATGAACATCATCTGAGCTAGATTTACTCCCCTGACAGACCATTCTCCCCCTTCCTCCCCTCCTTTTGCCATCTGCTCATGACGAGGGCTCTCGGCTCTCCTCCCATCCACCAGCACGCATCCATCCTTCTCCATCAGCTCAGCTACCCGTGCTGAGCACGGTGCATAATGAGCTCTCTGGTCTCGAATTAGCCCTGTGCATAGTGGTTGGAAGGGGCTTGGGACAAGGGCCTGTAGGGCCAGGCTAAGGGGAATGGCTTTAACCTGCCAGAGGGGAGACTGAGCTGAGCTCTTGGGCAGAAGCTCTTCCCTGGGAGGGTGCTGAGGCGCTGGCACAGGGTGCCCAGAGAAGCTGTGGCTGCCCCATCCCTGGCAGTGTTCAAGGCCAGGTTGGACACAGGGGCTTGGAGCAAGCTGCTCTATGGAAGGGGTCCCTGCCCGTGGCAGGGGTTGGAGCTGGAGGAGCTTTAAGATCCCTTCCAACACAAATCATGCTGGGATTCTATGATTACCACCTGCTTCATGGTGCATATGATTGTTATCCCTTCACTTAATGGTTGCTCTCCCTCTCTCTTCAAGCTCCCTACCTTCTCCTGTGTGTATATTTTTGTGGAGTGCTAAATACAGAATAAGGGAGAAGATGATGGTAAGAGGCTGTAGTTAGGGCATGAGCTAACATGCAAAGTACCATACACATAATGGGGATGGCTGAGGACATCAACATAGCCTAGGGAATTGGAGGCATGTTTTGGGAATAGGCAGGGTGAGAGAGATTAAAAGGCTCCTTCCTTGTGGCTACTTAACCACAGGTATGTAAGGAGAGGGAAGAGCCCAGACAGGAGGCTGAGGTTGCTGGCTTCCAGCGTAGAGGCAGCAGCGAGGACATCCCCATCCCTTATGGCATATGAGTGGCTGTGTTCCACCAAGGCTCTGCAGAGGTGAGGTTTTCCAGCTCATCTCCCAGGCCTTTCCTGGGGCAGAGCCTGCAAAAGTCAGGAGCACTGGGCAGAAACCAAGCCACATCTCAGGTGATGGGGAAATAGAGCCACCGAGTTGCTGGGGTTTGTAGGGGGCCTATAAGGACGCTGGGGAGGGACTCTTCATTAGGGACTGCAGTGACAGGACAAGGGGTGATGGGTTCAAACTGAAACAGGGGAAGTTTAGATTGGATCTAAGGAGGAAGTTCTTTCCTGTGAGGGTGCTGAGGCACTGGAATGGGTTGCCCAGGGAGGTTGTGAATGCTCCATCCCTGGCAGTGTTCAAGGCCAGGTTGGACAGAGCCTTGGGTGCCATGGTTTAGTGTGAGGTGTCCCTGCCCATGGCAGGGGGGTTGGAACTGGGTGATCTTAAGGTCCTTTCCAACCCAAACCATTCTATGATGCCCAAGGATGAATGAGAGAACCCATGGCCTCCTCCTTGCATCGTGGTCATGTGTGCAGTTTTGGGACCATCTCTACGCAGAGGCCACCAGATCCTTGCCTTACATGTTTTTAACGTAACTTGGAGCTTACACAAGCTCTTTGAGTACTACCAGGTCACAAGCACAGGTATCTCATCTGTGAAAGTGAGTTTAGAGAGCAAACAGGGAGCAGACCATGATCTCCAACACTGATATAACCAAGTTCTCACCACATTCCAGGTACAGATTGCTCTTGGTTTGACTGAGATGAGGCAGATAAGTGCCTGGACTGGTGCTTTGGTTTCAAATCCATCCTGGAATCCTGAAGCAACTGAGGGGGATTCCCTTTGAGGAGGAGACGTTTGTGAGCAGCTGTTTGGTACTGAGGGTGTGTTGAGGAATGGCAGATGGACTGACAGATGGGAAAGAGACTAACAGCATGTTTTCATCGTGTCTGCTTTTACTTTGTTTATTGTACTTGTTGTTGTCAGTGTATTTATTGTAGAGAACAAAAGTCCTCTCTTTGAATGGGGGTGCATTCCCTGCAAGGAAACTGGGGTTAGAGCAAAGGAGGGTTTGGCTTCTCATGCTGGGAGTTGGTCTTGCTGCAATAGAGCTGGAGATGTTGCTAAGAGCAGACTGAAGGGGGATTTGCTGAGGAGGTGATGAGGGGGCTCTAAACGCATAGAGGATGCCTTGATGAGGGCTGAATGGGCTTTGTTGGGCAGGGACATACTGCAACCACCAGACCTCATGGGATCACTGGAAGAGGTGGAAGGGACATCAGAAGAACAACCAACCACCTCCTCCTGGTACAGTGAACACTGTGGCCAGACGTGTGGTTTTTCTGGTATCATTCCAGTGCCTGAAGTAGTTTTGTGGAGGGAATGACCGTAGCTAAAAGGGGCTGCAGGAAAGCTGGAGAGGGGCTTTGGACAAGGGCCTGTAGGGACAGCTTTAAGGTCCATTCCAACCCAAACCAGGCTGGGATTCTGTGATTACCAAAGTCTTTACAGAGAGTTTCCACTACAGCCATGAGGAAGTCACCAAAACTTTCTATCTCTCAGCTTATCCACTTAAGCAGGGCCGGCCTCAGGCTGTTCTGTATCTAATAATACTGAAAGGATCACTGTTCTTGCCTCGCACCCCTGAACAACCACCCCATCAGGATGTGGCATGGTTTGGTAGCTGTTAAGTTTTGAGTCATATCCTGCCATCTGCTTCTTCACTCTCCCCGCTGACTTGTGCAGAGGCAAAACAAGGCCACACTTGTTCGAGCACCTTGACTGCAGTTTCCAGCCTTTGGATGTATGTTTCCCCATGATTTTTCCTGAAAAGCCTCCTGATTTCTGCATCCATAAATTGTGGCTGGTATCTTACGCCTGGTCCCTTACTAAAATGGTCTGAAATGTGCCTTGTTTCTGCTCCACCAGTCAGTCCAGTGTATGTGCTGCTTTCCCACATCACCTCTCTTCCTGCCTTCTGTGATTGTCTTTCCATAGAAACTGGCTTCCATAGAAGCCATTTCCAGTTTCCCCATCTACCAAATGGGAATGTGAAGAGCTTTCACTCTTGGAATATTACCCAGTGCTTCAGCTCTTGTGCAGACATTCAATATTATGTCTATGGGGTGAAGAGCATGTTGGGGTGAAGTTACAAGATTAGAAAGCTAAGAGAGTGGTGCAATCCTGACATCCCAAATAATTATGGGTTGTCAGCTCTGGGATCACCAGCTCAGAAGCTCCGTTGGTGTTTGAGGCTGGGTGAGAAGAATCACAGCAAAGGTCTGCTCTTAGGAGAGGACCACATGTATGCCCAGAGATGTCCAAGCAGGTCCTTTGCACTAAGAAATGCCTTTTTACTTATAGAATCATAGAATCACAAAATAGTTTGGGTTGGAAAGGACCTTAAGATCATCCAGTTCCAACCCCCTGCCATGGGCAGGGACACCTCACACTAAACCATGGCACCCAAGGCTCTGTCCAACCATGCCTTGAACATTGCCAGGGATGGAGCATTCACAACCTCCCTGGGCAACCCATTCCAGTGCCTCAGCACCCTCACAGTAAAGAACTTCTTCCTTAGATCCAATCTAAACTTCCCCTGTTTCAGTTTGAACCCATCACCCTTTGTCCTGTCACTGCAGTCCCTAATGAAGAGTCCCTCGCCAGCATCCCTATAGGCCCCCTTCAGATACTGGAAGGCTGCTCTGAGGTCTATGGTAAGTGTTCCTGGTTTTGAGACTACCTGGAGAGCCTCCACATGTCCCCAGGGCTTTTATGAGCCAGTTGCAAGCAGAACATCTGTAACAGTTGGGAAAACCCTTTCTGAAGACCCTCAAAAGGTGCTTGTCCAAAGAAGTGGTGAATGCTCCATCCCTGGCAGTGCTCAAGGCCAGGTTGGACAGAGCCTTGGGCAATCTGGTCTAGTGTGAGGTGTCCCTGCCCATGGCAGGGGGTTGGAACTGGATGATCTTAAGGTCCTTTCCAACCCAAACCATTCTGTGATCCTATGCTTAGAGCCAGCCCTAAGGGATGGAGTGGATGTTGCATGATCACACACTTGGCTTCTGTGCATTTCCCAGCCTATCTATCGCAAGCATTAATCATATTTGATCCATTTGTTAAAACGGACAATTCTGGGAAAACTCACACCTATAAACCAGAGAGTTGGTCCTTGAGGATTCTGATCCAACTGTGCTCCAGGCAGGATGATTCTCAGGGCGTTAGGACTGTGACTCATTTCCTTTTGATTGCTGTGATTCACTAATATCTGTTGTCTGAGATCTGCCTGCTTTTGTGTTCAGGTTTCCTTTTTGCTTCCCTGTTTGCAGCCCTGTTTTCAATCTGGCTCCAGCTCAGCAGAAAAAAATCAAATCTGAAAAGCTGGCAAATGGCTTCAACTCAATTAAAGCCGTGATTTATGTGGTGCTTCTGCTACCTCAAGAAAGGCCATATATTTTCCTGGTATTAAGGGGAAATTACTTCCATCTTATGCGGAAGCCAAGTTCAAGTTATTGTTATTGCATATTTCTATTAGCAAGGCTCTCTGCAGTCAGATTTGTCTTTTCCTTTGCTTAAAGAGATGAGAACACTGGGATGTTCAGAGCTTGACACGGAGTTTGGTGCTCCCTGACCCCGCGTGCACCCACCTACCTTCAGTGCTGCAGGAACTGTGTTGCTCCGCTCCAAACCCTCTATTTATGTATTGCCTTTAACCCTTTAGCTGCGATTTCCAGGACCTTTAAGTGTCTTTATTTTTCAGTTTCAGCCTGTTTCACCCATTTCTGAGGAAGAGACAAGAAGAAAGGAGCTGTCTTGATGCCTACAGCTCCAGCAACCATCTCTTGAGCTGCTTTCCCTTGCACGCCAAGATATCAATGTGCACCTAAATCTTGGTGCTCAGACCTCACAGCTGAAATCTCTGCTCTTCACAGAATCACGGACTAATTTAGGTTGAAGGGACCTTAAAGAGCATCCAGTCCCAACCCCTTGCCACGGGCAGGGAGAAACCCTGGGAGATGGGCTAAATTTGGGTCAAAACCACAAGATTTGCTTCACATATTTTGCTTGGTGGGAAAATCTGGCTGCTAAAGCCTTCCAAGATGCCATCTTTGAAGGACACATCCCACTCACCTCGTGATTCCATGTGCGTGGCTCATTCCCCTCTGGATGTAACAACCAAATCCCTTGGGCACTTCATGGCACTGACTCCATCTCTCCCCTCTTCACCCCTCTTTTAACTCCTGCCCGTGACAATCAGACTGGGTGGAAGAAGATGCTTTCTCCATTTAAAGGTCGTGTATGAGTAGGGCATTAGAGATTACCCAGACACCTAAAGAGCATTCAAGCAAGATGAAATACACTGCACTTTGTACCTGCTGTTTGGCAACCAATGAAGGAGTGTGTGTGGATGTGGGAGGAATAAGCAGAATCCTCTCCCTTTGCAGAAATCAGTTTATTTCTCTAGGAAAGCACAATTTTACAACGATGACTATAAAAACATAGTTAAAAATTCAGTCATAAAGGTAACTGGTACAATTCCACATCAGCTTCCAGACACTGATGGCTGTCAGTGTCTGATGTCCCTAGACCTTCAGCAACGGGGTTGTGTTAATGCACAACACACCTGGTTCCTGCTCTGTGAAACACCTTCTCATGGCTTTATAGCTCATGAGTGGTCCATGAACCACAGGTCAACACTTCGTCAGTGCAGCAGAGCCATTTCTGGTCAGATCTGTTCATTTCTGGGGGTAATTTCTTTGCTGGTGTCTCAGAACAGAGCCATAAATCACCTCCAAATGCTATTAAACAGAGCTGAGATCTTCACAAGGCCTTTCGTGAGCAGAGAGCTTGCAGCTTTAATGACTGAAACGGTCATTGCTTTTACAGGCAGGAGTTCCCTTCCTTTGGAGGAGGTTAAAATTCAGGCTAAGGATTGCTTCTCCTGACACCACAACAGAAGGCAAAGGGGAAGCCTTGACCCAGCAGAGGCTTAGTGAAAACCAGGAATCTAATACCTAAGTCTTTCCAAAGGAAACATGTTTATTATATGAGAAAGCACTGTGGGATTTGCCCATAGCAGTGGAGCAGGGATACCCAAAGAGGGATACCTCTGGGAAACCCCAGGTTGGTGGGAGCTGGTGGTGACCAGTCGGTGTGTCCAGCACCTTACAAGTGTCAAACCATGGAGTAAATAAGAGTAATGGAGTGAGCAGCAGGGCGAAGGAGGTGATATTGTCCCTCTATTCTGCTCTGGTGAGACCCCACTTGCAGCACTGTGTGCAGTTCTGGTGTCCTCAGCATAAAAAGGACATGGAGCTGTTGGAACAAGTCCAGAGGAGGCCACGAGGATGAGCAGGGGCTGGAGCAGCTCCTGTATGAAGCCAGGCTGAGAACATTGGGGCTGTTGAGCCTGGAGAAGAGAAGCTGCGTGGAGACCTCAGAGCATCTTCCAGTGTGTGAAGGGGGCTGCAAGGATGCTGGGGAGGGACTCTTCATCAGGGACTGCAGTGATAGGACAAGGGGTGATGGGTTCAGACTGAAACAGGGGAAGTTCAGGTTGGAGATAAGGCAGAAGTACTTTACTGTGAGGGTGCCGAGGCGCTGGCACAGGGTGCCCAGAGAAGCTGTGGCTGCCCCATCGCTGGCAGCGTTCAAGGCCAGGTTGGACACAGGGGCTTGGAGCAAGCTGCTCTAGTGGAAGGGGTCCCTGCCTGTGGCAGGGGTTGGAGCTGGAGGAGCTTTAAGGTCCCTTCCAACCCAAACCACTCTATCTGTGATTCTATGATTCCAAATGAACAAGGGCTGCCAGCACACACCCTGCAGATCCCCAACAGCTACAAACCCAGGGTAAAACCAGATCACGCTGAGCACTCCCCCCAGAAGCCGGTATTTACGAGGTTTTTCCCTTTACAGACACAGCCCCTTCCCATTCCAAGTGGCAACTCACATAACAAATCCTCTGTTTTGATCGTGCACCATATGGCCTTTCCATCCCCATTCCCTGACACAAATCTGTTCAGATTGTCTCAGCTGCTCGAGTGTTTGGTCATTTGTGCTGGCACAACCAACCTAATTGTCCCCCTTTGTCACGGCTCTTGGGGCCAGGATCGGGTCTTGTCAGCAGCATTGAGTGAATTTATGCATCAGAGCATCTGTCAGAGGCTGGAAGGAGACGAGTGTCAGACAGGGGATGGACAGATGTTTGCTCATCCCTAAACCCATGATTGGCTGTCAAACTAAGTCGCAATTCATTCCCATTACAGCATCCCAGCTCCATCCGAGCCGGGAATGTAGGGAGGCCTCTAATAAATCCCGCCACCCCTCATCAGACAATTCACCTCGGTGGCTTTAGCAATTGAAACTGGAGCTATTTTATATGGGTTTTGACAAAGAACGAGCCTATTTCTGGACTGTGCAGTGCTCTCTTCTGATCATCTGCACAGCTCCTCTCAAAGAGCCACTTCTTTCCTGCAGTTTTGCACACAGCTAGTTTAAATCACAGTATTTCTCTGAAAGCAGCCACGCAGAAACACTGATTGGAGGTACAGCACATGCAGGTGAACCCCCCTCACAGGCTGATACTGGCTGTGCCTGCCCTCTATTTACCCAAATGAAATGGAAGCAAGTTAATATCCCTCATCCCTAGATAGTCATCAGCTTCCAATCGGTAATTCATCTTCACCAGCTGTCCCAGGGAGCACAAAAGAGAAGGACCACTAACTCTGATTTCATAAACTCTACTGATGGGTTCTTACCAGCTCTGTGAGCTCGCATGGGTATGGCTTTCTCTGAGCTTCACACAACTGTGATTTGCATCATTTAATTAATGGTTCCTCACACCAAAGACTGAGAGGACTTAAGAAATCACTTGGACCTCGACGTGAGCATCTTCTCTATGGAGCCAGGCTGAGAACATTTGGGCTGTTGAGGCTGGAGAAGAGAAGCTGCGTGGAGACCTCAAGGCAGCTTCCAGTGTGTGAAGGGGGCTACAAGGATACAGAGAGGGACTCTTCATCAGGGACTGCAGTGATAGGACAAGGGGTGATGGGTTCAAACTGAAACAGGGGAAGTTCAGGTTGGGTACAAGCCAGAAGCTCTTCCCTGTGAGGGTGCTGAGGCACAGATTCAGGGTGCCCAGAGAAGCTGTGGCTGCCCCATCCCTGGCAGTGTTCAAGGCCAGGTTGGACACAGGGGCTTGGAGCAAGCTGCTCTAGTGGAAAGGGGCCCTGCCCGTGGCAGGGGTTGGAACTGGATGGGCTTTAAGGTCCCTTCCAACAAAAACCAGGCTGGGATTCTATGATTCTATGGGTGGCTGGATGTTAGGTTGTGATAAACCCAGGGCAAATCCCACTGCACACTTCTGCAGCTTCTTGACGTCCTTTATGTCTCTTCCTTCCCAGCCTACCTAAACCTTCCATCTTCTCTCCAGTCCTGCCCAATGAAAGGCATGAGCAGTTCTGCTGTGATTAAACCAGCCTGGTCCAGTGAACTGGAAAGAGAAAGGCACCAGCGCTCACAGAAGGCAACAGTGGGCTCTGTGCATGTGAAGCATCTCCATCAGGGATTTAGCTGTTCTCCAGAGTCACCCTGTGTGGCTGGGAGGGATGGGTAGTGGGTAGAATGGCTTCACAATGTAGACATCCTCCAGCTACTGCATGGAACAGCTATTCCAGCCCCCCTTCACAGCCCCAGCCTTCAACGATAACAATGCACAATGAATTGCAAGCACCCTGTGTGCGAGCATCCATGTTTTGAGCACAGAAGAGGTTTGTAAATGCTTCTGCACCAAAGACCTGTGCAAATTGGTGCCAGAGAGATGAATGTGCTCATTTGGGAAGTCAGGTTCAAGCTTTCTCCTATAGGGCTGAATGGTTGATACCTCTACCAGAGGTTAATAAATCTTGGATATGAATAGACTGCATGGCCTAATAGCTCCTCTTTCATTTGTGAGTTCTATGGTTTTAGGGCTGTTTAATGGCTTTGAATAATAAACAACAGCTCTCCAAATGGAAAAGGAATTCTTGAGCAAAATATAGATAAAAGCCGTTGACATGTTTCATCGAAGGGGGAAAAAAGAGAGGAGAAAATGAGCTTGTTCTCTGTGTTTTTCCTCCCCAGAAACAGCTACGTTTAATGGGTTCACATTTATGCTGGACTCAGTAACCTGAATGAGCCCCTGTGTCCAACCTGGCCTTGAACACTGCCAGAGATGGGGCAGCCACAGCTTCTCTGGGCACCCTGTGCCAGCGCCTCAGCACCCTCCCAGGGAAGAGCTTCTGCCTAAGAGCTCAGCTCAGTCTCCCCTCGGGCAGGTTCAAGCCATTCCCCTTGGCCTGGCCCTACAGGTCCTTGTCCCAAGCCCCTCTCCAGCTTTCCTGCAGCCCCTTTAGGCACTGGAGCTGCCCTCAGGTCTCCCCTTCAGGAGCCTTCTCTTCTCCAGGCTGACCTGTCATCTTTATGTCAGTCACCCAACTGTGCCTGCAGCTCATGGGCATGGTGCACAAGGGACAAAGCAGGGTCTAGGTGGGCAAAGCTGTCCCTTATAAATACATATATATAGGTGTATTCACATGTGTCTATGCATATACATAAATCCATACGGACATGTCCATCATCCTCATCCCAGCCTTTCCCCACAGGAAGAGCCACCAGCTGCCTCTTGCTTCCAGATGGGGATTGAAAGGGAGGAAAGAGTTAAGAGCCGAGCACTTGCTGCAGTAACGCATCTGCCTGCTGTGAATCAGTGAAACCATCTCCATTCATCACAGCCAGAACAGCCTGGGTCTGTCTGGCTCCAGCAGCAGCAGCAGCCAGCAGGCTGAACGGCCTCTTCTGCTCCACAGACAGGCTGGGTGCTTCTTCTGCTTGTTCCATGCTCTCATTTCTATCAATAACTGCAGGGTCCATCTCTGCCTCGTTCTTGTCTCACCACTGAAGTGTCCTTTAGAGACCTTGTTTCCTAAAGAAGGATGGATGAGAGTGGCCTCTACAAAAGGCTCATGGGACAAGGGACCTCTGAACAGCTTCAGCCCAGCTTAGAGCAGGATTAACCCCAACCTGAGGCCAGGGTGGGCATGTCTTTGTCTTGCCATGTCTCTTGGTCACAGTGCCAAGAGCAATAAGGTGGCACGGTCATCCTATTGCTCCCTACAAGTGTCTGAGAGGAGGATGGAGCCAGGAGGGGCTGGGCTCTGCTCCCAAGGAACAAGGGATGGGACAAGAGGAACCGGCCTCAAGCTGCACCAGGGCAGGTTTAGATGGAGCTGAGGAACAATTCCTGCCCCAGAGGGTGCTCAGGCATTGGAACAGGCTGCAAGTGTTCACACCCCGTGGAGACGAGGCCTCAGTGCCATGGGGCAGTGGTGGGTTCTATGGTTTTCATCCATCTCAGACCAGTGCATGCAACTACCTACACTTCCTAAGGAGAAATACAGGCTCTTCCAATGGTAAACATGAATCTCCCATGTCTGTGCTTTTACATCGCCCACTTTCCACCAGCAATATTCCCTAAGTTCACCCCTTCTTCCTCTCCCAGCTGAAAAGAAGACAAACAGAGGCCATCCATTTGCTTCAACTGATAGGGACAGTGAACTGGTAGAGTCAAGGGACAGTTATTGCCACCAAAGTCTTTGTGTGGGGGGACCAAGTCTCAAAGCAAGCTCAAAACTTGTTTTCCACCTTAGGGACCTGTGTCACTTTGGGAGAGTGTATAGGATACGTACATGGCTGTTGGACTTGATGATCCTTTTAGGTCCCTTCCCATTGAGCTACTCAATGATTCCCTGATCCATGGAGGGGAAACAAGGCAGACAGAGCTGTTTGTCAGCACCGTGATGGGGCTGGTGCTGCTGCCTGATTGCTGCAGCTGCAGGCAGTGATTTTTGTCATCACTGGAAATGCAATCTTGTCCCAGACTCCAGCGGCCGATGCTGGGCTTTTCTCATGGATAATTCCGAATAATTATCAGTCTTGAACACTGATTAATCCTCATAACAACATCTCACAATAGAGAGGAACAAAGGAATAATGTCTGCTGTATATATGTATGACTACTGAAGCAAAAAGATCCAGTAACACTGCCAAGACAAGGCACAAAATGAATGGCAAAATAAGGAACGGATTTAGGGGGTTTCTGGCTTCCAGGTCAGACTTTGCATCATATTTATGGCATTGGTGTTTCTTCAGAGTTAGAAAGGAAATGTACATTAATATGGGAGAAACAGAACTGTAAGAAGAAGTGGGTTTAAGCTGAAACAGTGGATGCTGGATATGAATGAATAATTGAGTCCTTCTGCCATGATGCTAATTCCTACGGGGCAATCACTGCTATCATCACTGCCCTGTGCAATGCACTTATCCTTAACACAAAACCAGCCCAATGTTTGCAGCCTGGGAGTTGTGGTTGTGTCGTTCCGTAAATACACATTCATCATTCTTGCTGAGGAAATACAAGCAAGGAATAGCTCATCAGAAATGAGCTACACAGAGGAAAATCAATTATGTTCTCCTGAGCTGCTTTATTTACTCTGTGAAGATTTATATATTCACATGGCAAATGATGAGGAAACAGGCAAAAAAAAGAATCATTCCTTTCATGTTTACCTCTACACAAAAATACTCCTTTGTGGTTTTCTCCTAGGGGTAAATATCTCTGCTTGCATGGGTTTCAAAGTGTGATTACAGAGGAAAGCTTAAAGAGGTGGCTGGAGAATAAAGTGTGAAACCACAGAAAATAATCCAACATCAGCTTTAATTGGATTGTTTGTAATTGTGAACTCTGGGTGCGGGAGATGAGATGTTTCACTATTCAGGGGTTTGGTGCTTTGAATAAGAGAGGGATTCTTCATCAGGGCCTGTAGGGACAGGCCAAGGGGAATGGCTTTAACCTGCCCGAGGGGAGACTGAGCTGAGCTCTTAGGCAGAAGCTCTTCCCTGTGAGGGTGCTGAGGCGCTGGCACAGGGTGCCCAGAGAAGCTGTGGCTGCCCCATCCCTGGCAGTGTTCAAGGCCAGGTTGGACACAGGGGCTTGGAGCAAGCTGCTCTATGGAAGGGGTCCCTGCCCGTGGCAGGGGTTGGGAATGGGTGACCTTTAAGCTCCCTTCCAACCCAAACCAGTCTGGGATTCCATGGTTCTAAGACCCTTCTGAGGGATGGGCTCCAGCTGCCAAGCATGGATCCAAAGCTACGTTATTCCATTGGTTGGGATCATTGGGATCTAGCAGTTGGGTTTTGCTGAATGTCAGGAAGGGACAAACTGCATCTTTCGGATCCTTGGTTTGATACCCCCAGGTCTTTCGCTGTGTTAAGCCATCCACATTCCAAACAATAGCATCTTCCCAGTTAGGAGCTTTCTCCTTCCACTGAAACTTATGTCTGATCTTGTACCAGAACACCATTTGGGGATAGGACTTTCGAGCCCATCTCTCTTCTATTACCTCGACATGGAAAAGCCATTTCAGGCTGGTGATTTTATTATCCATCATTGATGGGGGGTAAATTATTAAAGCAGACTCATAAAAAATGAAAGCCATTTTACACAGAGGAGTCCTGACAGTAACCTAGATATGTCACAGAAGCTGATTGCCACCAAATGGGAACCCTGCCCCTTGCCAGAGCACAGGGGGGTAAACTGAAAGATGCATGAGATGATAGAAAGAGAAATGGAGTTACTGAAGTGACAGAGTGGGAGAGAAACACATCAAGGTAAAGGAAACAAAGGAGCAAAGACAACGGAGGGAAGGGGGAGTGAATAGAGGTTAAATAATTCAGGTCAGGAAGAGCCCTGAAGGAACAAGGGAGCATAAGTCATCTAGGGATCACTGGCGAGGGAAGCAGCCAAACCCAACATGTTATTCACAGCATCACAAAGAGCTGTTGGATGCCATTTGGAAAGGCCTTTGCTGGTGCAAATGAGTAAGGAATCAAAGCAGTTGGGGTATTTACACACTTCTGAGAAGCTGTGGTTTCCCCATCCTTGGAAGTGTTCAAGGCCAGGTTGGATGGGGCTTGGAGCAATCTGGTCTGGTGGAAGGTGTCCCTTCCCAAGGTTGGGACTGGATGAGCTTTAAGGTCCCTTCCAACACAAGCCAGTCTGGGATTCTATGATAAGTAGCCCCTAAATCAGAAGGGTGAATCCAACAGATGCAGCAGTTTTGGCCCCTTCACACTATGGATGCTGTTGGTCTCAGATCCTGTTCTGCCCTGGTCCTTGATGGATCAGTCCTGAAGTTCTCCCCCTCCACCAAGCTCCTTCAGTCACTGCTTTATTAAATGGAGATAACCCATCAGATAGGGAGTTTTGCAGCATTAATCCATGCCCACCATAATCCCACTGGTGGGCAAACATCTCCCATGAACTCTACACATGATTTCAGCCCTGGGCAATGCTTTTCCTTGAAAATCAGCTCTGCTTCTCAAAGACCAGGACCTACAAAGGGTGAAATCCAGTCTGAAACACTGAACACCCTAGCCTTTTCTAGCACTGCTGCTCTTCTTCTCCAGGGGATAGATGCTTCCTGGACCAGTTTTATTACCCAGCTCTTGGAATGAGGTAAGCAGGAACCTGTGCCTCCTGCCTCCAAATCCCTCCATTGCATTTAATTCCTGATCTGGAAATATTCCTTTTTTTTCTTTGCTCTACTTCCTGGTCTCTTGTGTTCTCCTATTTTAACTTTATCTTTGTTTGCTTAGGGGGATTCCCTTCTCTCCCTCATACTTACAGCTCTGAACCACTGCTGATACAGAGCACACCCAAGGCCATAAGGATGTACCAAGCACGCTGCAGGTAGAGGCAGTCATGCAGAATTCAGCTGCACTGATTAAAGCTTGCTGGTGGGAGGATAATTCCTGTTAATCACTTCTACTACACTAATACCTCAGGATAAGCTCAAGATGAGCAGAACAGAATGAGGGAAACTCCCAGCCACAAATGCTTTGCAAACTAAACAGAGAAGCATGGTAGGAAATTATATACAGTACAATGGGTGGGCAATTCAACAGTAACTTGATTCACTTTGAGAGTGGGAGGTGCAAGAAACCTGGAGAGGGGCTTTGGACAAGGGCCCATAGGGCCAGGCCAAGGGGAATGGCTTTAACCTGCCCGAGGGGAGACTGAGCTGAGCTCTTAGGCAGAAGCTCTTCCCTGGGAGGGTGCTGAGGCGCTGGCACAGGGTGCCCAGAGAAGCTGTGGCTGCCCCATCCCTGGCAGTGTTCAAGGCCAGGTTGGACACAGGGGCTTGGAGCAAGCTGCTCTAGTGGAAGGGGTCCCTGCCCGTGGCAGGGGTTGGAGCTGGAGGAGCTTTAGGGTCCCTTCCAACCCAAACCAGTGTGGGATCCTATGATTCCATGAAAATGAAAGCGTTGAGGTGAGAAGTGGGAGATGCTGAATGAAATCAGAACACTGCAGTTCAATATGAAATTAAATAGGAATCTCTTTTTTCTTGGTCTGAAATATCATTCCTAGTTTGGTGGAAAATATGTGGTTATTTATGAGCTGCACAAATGTTCTCTGAAATTCTTCTGTCTCAATTCAGGTCAATATTTGGTGGCTTCAAAACCCATCTCTGTGAAATTTCACCTTCCTGCTTCAGGCACGCTCCCTCTCAGTTCCCACTGGTGAAAGGCAAGCTGGTGGCTGCTTGTTCCTGCTCTCACCTTGTGCTGAGCTGCTTCAGGGAGCTGAAGAGGCAGAAATGGCTGTATTTTGGTGCGTGTTAGGGTTGGCCTTTCTGCCCCTCCCTGAAGATCAGCTACCGATGGGAGAACAAGCCTTTTTCCTCAAGTTTTCCATCATGGATATCTGGGTTATTACAAATAATGGCATATAGACAAGATCCTTGGCTGACTGCATCTGTGGTGGCTTTTTCCTATGGGTGCTTCTGATTAAGACACAAGTGATGGGCCCTGAGACATCAGAGAGCGATAGACACTCTCTGATAGAACACCAGCAGCTCCATGGATCTGGACCAAAACCTCCTGCAGGCCACCAACATCTGGCACTGAGCTTTAGGCCGGGCTCCTCTCTAATAATGGTGCAATCATTGTAATTATACATAAAATCAAAGTTAATGACTTAATTACGTGTAATAAGGACCCTTCAGCTACTGAGTGAGACACGCACTCGGTGTAATTACTCAGAGCCATGTAATCTACTTGCCTTTGTACTGAATACTCTATTAGTTACTATTCACATCTCTTCGGAGGTGCTTTGCAATGGTTCAGTGATTGGATTTACTCTAATTTTCCCTTGGCTTGCATAAACTGACAGTAAATATTCCTCTGTATTTGATCCCTTTAAGGTTCTTCCCAACCTTCCTCTTGCCAAAGAGAACTCACCACAATGGGTACATAGAATGGTTTGGGTTGGAAAGGACCTTAAGATCATCCAGTTCCAACCCCCTGCCATGGGCAGGGACACCTTGCACTAGGCCATGGCACCCAAGGCTCTGGAGCTTGAGGCAATTTGAAGTTCCTGCTTTGCCTTCAAGGTCCTTTGGATGGGTACCTGTGTTTTGGCCAACGTCTGTACAGCATCGGATTTTGGCCATCACAGGGTGCCTTAGCAACGGAGTGATGGGACAAGGGGTAATGGTTTAAATGGGGGAAGTTCAGGTTAGATAAAAGGAAGAAGTGTATTTTTATAATAGGAATATATATATATGAATATATGGAATATATATATGTGCCATCCCTGGCATTGTTCGAGGCCAGGTTGGACACAGGGGCTTGGAGAAAGCTGCTCCAGTGGAAGGGGTCCCTGCCCGTGGCAGGGGTTGGAGCCGGATGATCTTAAGGTCCTTTCCATTCAAACCATTCTATTATCCTATGATGCTATGGTTCTTCCCCAGAGGGATGCATCTGCTGGGATTTCCACTGACACACTTCTGCCCACTGCTTTCTGTATTGCATTGGGAAATGCAGGGCCTTCATCATCAGCTGCTTCTGCTCTGGGCTACAAGGTAATGTCCTTTATTCTCCTCAATTGCTGCATTTAATGAGCCAGCCAAGGACATCTCTGCATGAAGCTGGAGAAAGGCCAACCTCTGTATCAGATGCACCAGAACGGCAGAGGACAGAAGGTCATGGAAGGCTCCTACATAGACAACAAAGCTTGAATCTGTGGCTGTAATAAAGAACAGTACCAGGAAACAAGAACATGTGCAGAGTCATCCCAAAAAAGTCCATGGACAGAGCTGTGGCAACAAGACCGACTGCTCAAGTGGCCACCAGGACAGACACATAGCACATTTGCAGACACGTCTACTTGAAGCCACACTAAGAAAGGACAGAGATAAGGGGCAGCTGAGAGGTGAGGTATTATTTATTCAAAGCAGTGATTGTTATCACACAGTACAGGCAAAGAACGAGGTTTATAGTCCAAGAGAGACAGGACACAAGACAGAGACTTGGGGAGGATGGGGAGGAGAAGGTCCCTGGTAGAGCTGTGGATTTAGGATGATGTGGAGGGGGACAGGTGGGAGAAAGGAAAAGGTTGGAGAAGTTGGGATGGACACGGGAAAGCTGGCAGGGAAGATGGAGAATGATTCAGAAGGCAATAGAAGGTATAGCACCATGGTGGGTGGATGGGGTCTGATGGGGCACTGAGGACAGCATGGGAAGGAGCCAATTGGGACAGAGAAGCCTGGTCAGCAATAGGGAGTGGAGGGAACAGGGCAATGGGGACAAGGACATCCACTGCCCTGAGACTCCAAAGCACTATTTCATTGGTGGTTCATATCCCTGATGTTAAAAGTCTTGGCTTCAAAGGTGGCCACAGCTGCACTGGTCCTCACTTGGGTACTAACTCCTGAACCAGGCCAAGGAGCAGGTCAGGTCAATGCCAAAGGATACTCTAAGGATTTCTCTACCTTGACCATTGAGTACTGGCACCACCAAGTGCTCCTGGGTGCTGTTAACTGATGAGGACAGACCCATCTACCACAGCCATGGTGCGGTGAGATCCCCTCCACCATGTACCATGCAGGGTGCTCCTCACCCTGTGCTGTGACCCAGCTCTCCAGACCTCTCTCGGAGCCAGACAGGGAATGCAGGTCTATGGATCCCCAGGAAGACTTGGGAAGACCCAGCTTTGCTTGGGAGCTTGAGGTTGGTGCATGTCTCAGGCTAGGTTGGGGTGGGAGGTGGGCAGATGACAACAAGGGGGGTTCAGAAACATTCCCCCCTTTCCATCTCTCATGCTGATGAACTGCCAATGTTAAGGGTTATCATTCCTCTGTGCTAAGAGCTGTCACTGCTCCTCATCTGTAATTTTCTGGTGGCTGGTCCTTGCTGTTGGTGTCCGTGGAGCAGATTCCCTGCAGGGAAAGCTGGTGGTTTAGAAAGCATTAAGATGCCTTCAATCCATTAGCAGGCTTTTCTTTAACTCTTGGGCTCCCATCTCCTCCACATGGTTAGGGACCATGGTTAGGGACCTCCACAATCGTGGGTAGGGAACTGCAAGGCACCCTGCAATAGAAATGAACACTGTTTACAAGCAAACCCATAGTTCATCACAAATCACCATCCTGAAGTACTCAGAGCTGTTACCTTGCATCACAGACCCAGTGGCATTAATGGAATTGCTCCCAACCCTGAAGCTCATGTGAATAAGGGTAAATGGAAGTGGATCTCCAACTGGATCAAACTTACCATGACACTGCTGGAAGCAGAGGGAGCTGAATCCCATGATGTTCCATGTTGGAACATCACAGTTATTTCCAGCTGTGCAAAAGACACTGTTCTTAGTGCTGAACATGCCCATGTCATCATGTTCATACGACGTATTTCTTCTTCCTATAAGCTCCTCTTCTGCATTTGCTGTTGCTGTTAGGGAAGGTGGTTATTCCTTGGATGCTGGCAGGTACTAGCTATGACAGAGACATCTTAAAAGGTCCCTTTTTCTCCTGCACTGGCACATCCCTAAATAAACCCTAAATCCAAAGGATATTGTGGTATAAGAAGCTGCACATGTCAGCTGATGGAGCCATCACCTGGCTTTACCAGTCAGGGATGCAATAATGATAACTGAGGCTTCCAAAGGAAGCTCAGAGGTTTGGAAGTAGCAAAACTGGTAAATCTCATTCCCTGCATCAGATGGAAGCTTAAGTGGCTTGGCCACAGGACTAACACGGAGAACATCATAGAATCATTGAATAGAATCATGGAATCAACCAGGTTGGAAAAGCCCTTTAAGCTCATCCAGCCCAACCATTCCCAGCACTGCCAAGGCCACCACTGCCCCATGGCACTGAGGCCTCGTCTCCATGGGGTGTGAACCCTTGCAGGGCCGGTGCCTGCAGCCCTGCCCTGGGCAGCCTGTTCCAATGCCTGAGCACCCTCTGGGGCAGGAATTGTTCCTCAGCTCCATCTAAACCTGCCCTGGTGCAGCTTGAGGCCGGTTCCTCTTGTCCCATCCCTTGTTCCTTGGGAGCAGAGCCCAGCCCCTCCTGGCTCCATCCTCCTGTCAGGCACTTGTAGGCAGCCATCAGGTCCCCCCTGAGCCTTCTCTTCTCCATAGGCAAGAATCTCTTCATCCACCCATGCACAAGGCTCCCGGGTGTGTTGCTGCAGCCCTCAGAGCAAGATGTATTCAAAACCAACTGATTAAAATCAGGATCTCCTCATGGGCTGCTCACACTGTGCAGCCAAAGCAACACCTCAAAGTCGCACCGAGATGCTCCGTTATCAAGAGTTTGAGATGCAGACTTGACCTTTTACATTCAACACACCCGTATTTTCTCTCCTCTCCTTGTCCCCTCACCCAGACACCAATACTGACTATCAGGAGCCAGCACCTCCACACTAAATGCTCTTACGAGACAAAGCATTTTATGTTTAGTAACCCACCTCCAGTGCTTTGCATGGTCATGATTCTCACAACAGCCCTTGGAATTAGGTGGGCAGTGCAAGTTACTAAGGACTTATAAAGGAGTTAGGAGCAGTAGGTTCAGACAGTGATGGTTAAAGCCCAGAGGATCCAGGTCCCTTTGCCTATCACCAGGTCCCATCCTTCTCCTTTGGCTGTTTAGGCTTTGTGATGCTGAGCAGCCTCAGAGAGCAACAGGGAAGCAAAGGCATGTTCTCCAGCTCTGAGTGTGGGCAGCTGGATCACCCATCCATGCTGAAAAGACCTTTGTGTCATGGGAAGAAACATTGTTGGCCAACCTGGATAGTCACAGATGAGCCCCATCAGGGACCCATCTACTAAAAATGAACATTATCTCCAATATCAAGTTGTGGAGGGGTGAAATGATAAATCCCTGTACCTATAGCCCAGCTGAAACGCCTTAAACACCATACAGTGATGTGTGATCATTGAATGGATGGGAGCTGGTAGGAGAAGGAGAGGGAAGGTAGGGGCATACAGCAGGACATGAGGAAGCAGCACTTGTCATCACCATGTCGTCAGAGGTGGAATAAATCCAGGCAGTGATTTGGAAACCAGGCAGGGATGAGAAATGGTGAGGCAGAAAAGGGCTGGTGCTCCATGGAATCAACAATTGGAGGAGAGGCTTCAAAATACAAGCCCAATGCAGTCAGCTCTCCCCAGGGCTGGTAGGGATGTTATTGGAATACCCATTAGAAGAGAAAAAACATGATTGAAAATAAGCATTACAGGTAATTAAAACAGAGGTTGAGCTAAGATCAGGGCTCACCATTTAAAAGGAAATTACACCCTCAGCCCTGCTGTCTTCTCCACTATAATTTCTCCACATAGCCTCCATCTTCATTAATACATTCATTAGCCTTCACCTTCATTAATACATTCACTAGACTACACCTTCAGTAATACAAAATCAGTGCTTTGGACTTCCACAGTCACTGTCAAGCACCCCGGGAGTGCTCAACCCAAAAGCTTACCAACTCCTTTCAAAGATTTATAGTCCCTTGATCCCTCTTATTGGGCCTTTCAGGTGGTTTGGGACCAAAGCAAGTTGGGAAAGAGTGATTAAGTGATTAAGTAACCTCATCTACATCCCCTCCCTCCAGCTCTTCATAGCATCATAGAATAGTTAGGGTTGGAAAGGACCTCAAGGTCATCCAGTTCCAACATGGGGCTTATCTTCTGCTCCCTGACCTAGCGCAACACGGACACAAGGTCCTCATGTCCACCGTGAGGTGCAGCAGCATCCTGCATGCACAGCACTCACCCTCTGTTCATGACACTTGTAGACAGAGGATACAAAAGCAAACTCTCTGCTCCATCTACATGGCTTCATGTCCATCTTCACCTTTGCAAACACTTGGCTCTCAGGCTAAAGGGAGCCATTTAAAGGGAGTGAGGTTTGATAGCTCAGTTGTCCCTACGGCAGGCAGGGAAATGGTGGCTTTAAGCATCACAAACCTGATCATGGTTGGAAGGGTGCTTCTTATGGAGAAAACAAGCTCAAGGAGGTGGTTATTCGTCTTTAGCATTTATTTATCATTGGAAAAAAAAAAGACCCTTTGAGCAAGCAAAGATCACAAGCACATCACAATCCATTGGCTATACATTAATCCGTGTGTGTGTGAGTGTGTCTGTGTGTCACTCTCATCAGAACAGCAGGAATGGAAAGAAAAGAGCACCACGGGGGAGGCGTGTGTGCTTAAACACGTTACAAGAGACACGTTGGTGATATGCAACCAAACCCAGGCCACAAAAGATTAATTAGACACTTCTGATCTGCCTCCAAGAGGCAAGAGGTTGTGGAATTGATGGGAGCCGTACACAGTGGCTGCGTTGCGAATGAAGAAGCAGGTGATCGGTGTGCGAAGCGGTCAGGGAACAGGAGCATCAGTCAGCAAATAGCACCATTTTGCAGAAAGGAGAAACAGTGAAATACAGTGAAAATGCAAAAGCAAGCAGTAGACAGCATAGGAACGGTCACAGCGTAAAAAGCAAACCATTTCTTCTGTTCTTTTTACAAGGAAAGCAAAACGTATTACAGATCAGCAGTGAAACAGAATCGGCATCGTGGTAGCTGAACACAGAACAGCAGAGCACTCTTTCCCAATGGGATCGACAAGCTCAGAGTCCAAAGTGAACTTGAAACAGCAGGGATTTGGTCTCCTTTCTGATAAACCTGAGTGGATGGGTATAAAGTCTGTGGAAGGTAAGAGCAATGCAGGATTTCACCCTGAGGCTTGGCTCTGCTGCAGTTCCTGGTATTCGATGCAACGCTAAACTGTGCTTGGATGTGTGCTGAGCACTTGGTACACAGGGAGCAAAGGCCAGGATTTATATCCCTAAGTTGTTGTTGTCTGAGAGGGCCCTACCAGTCTCCCAGGCTCTTTCTGCAATGATTGAAAGCTTCCAAGGATCATTCATCCCACTCAAAAAGAGGTGTCCAAAACAGGCAGCTCAATGGCCCTTGGAAGTTCCTTCACTAGAGATGGAATTTAGACCACTTCATACCTAGCTTTGCAGTGAGATGCCCCCAAAACCTTCATGTATTAAGGACACATAAGGCCATATTCTGAGCACCCACTGTGCATGTTTCATTCCAAGGCAGTGATGGATGCTCTTCATAGAGAAGCAGCAATCCTGAAGCCCTGGATGAGAAGCAGTTGATCCAGTAGCATGGAGATGCTTGGATTATGTGGTCTGTCTGAGCATCCTAATCAGAGAATCATTATCATAGAATGGTTTGGGTTGGAAGGGATCTTAAAGCTCGTCCAGTTCCAACCCCCCGCCATGGGCAGGCACACCTTCCACTAGATGAGGTTGTTCCAAGCCCCATGCAACCTGGCCTTGAACACTGAATGATGTTCCTTGGGCAAAATTTGGTCACCCTTAAAGTCAAGGGCTAAACTCCCATTGAGTTTAAGGTGAAGTGGTGGCAGGTGTGGTGTCTCTTTCCATGTGAAACTTAGGGCCAAAAAAACCCAATAGGGAAAATTATTTGGCATGGTCTTTCCTTATGTGCAGCGAGATTGGTGTGTTGGGCTATTGGTATCTGTCTACATGCCTTCCTGACATGTTCTGCCTGCTGTGACACGTCATCTTCACGCTGTTTCTATATCCTGTGACATGAAAGGATGTTACCGAGGAGTGTGAAGACGCATGAAGCATCTAAATGCCAAGGAATCACACCAAGTCTCGGAAGCTCAGGCTTCTCTGGCCACTTGTCCCTTGTGCGATGGGGTGGGAAGTGCACCCAGCTCAACCACAAGCCTTTCATTGAGCTGCTCTGGAGGCAGAGCTGAGCTTTGCTGCAGGGGCTTCTGAGCACTCAGAAAAGCAATGGTCAATATGGACAGGTCAGCGTCTCCATGGAGCATGCACATCCAAGAGAAAATGCACTACATTGGCAAAGAGTTCCACAGTTTTACTTCCTGGAGGATTTCCCTGGTTTCCTCCTAAACATCGGAGGTTTTAAATATATATATTTCTAGATATGAATATATACTTTTCCACATACACAACCTGACTAGCTCATAGCACACAGTTCTAACACAGCTAAGCTTGGAAGTACACCACGGAATTCAGAACACTACACTTACTTTATACTCAAAGGTTTAGGCCGTTAGCGCAAGGCAAACAGGACACATCACACGACACACTGAACTTGGCATTTATTCATTACTAAGGCCAGCAAATGTCACTATCTGTGTACCACAGAGCTTTCCTCCTCTTTGGAAACTTCCTCACAGCCTTGTAGCCCACTACTCCTTTATGCTTCCAAAAGAACCAATTCTAATGGGGTGAGGCACCAAAAATGGGACTCCTCACCCTCATGGCCCATCACTTCTTCTGTTAGTTTCACATCTCTACAATACCTTAGCAGAAAGACTTCCCTCATCCAAACTCCTCTACAATGACACAGTTCTGATACTTTACTCCTTCACCACCATCTTCCTACCCTAATTCCCATCTCTCTCTTCCTTATTCCCAATTGCCTGTTCTCTGAAAGCTTCAAGCTGGACTGTACGTTAGGATGGAATTATTGAGCTGCAGAAAAGAAGAACCTTTCATCTTCACTTGCAGCTACTCCACTAAAGGAGACTTCAACACCTCAGTTTGGTGGGACCAAGACTGACAGGTAGGTATCTAGGTCCCAATCCAGAAGTTAGGCACATAAGTTTGGTTTGGGACCATACCTCTTCCAGCGCCCATTGACTCAACAACCCACTCTCTGGGGGATGCAATGTCAGCCTGTTGGCCCAATTCATACTCACTGACAAATGGTCCCACTGTGTTGAGAGCTTCCAAACTGGTCTTGCTGGGTGTGGGGATTTCCTAGAGGAAGCGCACAGTAAATAGGATTGAAACCCTGAGATCTTGCCTGGAGTCTAGGGATCCCAGCAATGGGTTTATGGCCCTCTTCAGATGCGCATAAGCCAACATGAACTCCAACAGACGGTAGAGTCAACACAACAGGCGCTGACAGCTCTTAGCCAACCTTCTTGACTCACTTCTTCCTACCCTTTGGAAGGTCACCTCTGCAAACTAAACCTCTTTCTGAAACCTAGCTCTGTCTACTGGCACCCCAGAAGTGAAGAAAGCAGATCAAGATTCAAACCAAACCAGGAATAACTCAAAAAGATCCATAACCTAGGGGAAGCAATAGGGAAGAACAGCCTGCTGGTAACCTAGCTTGACCTGCCACATGCTTGGGAAGTCTTCACTGCTCTCTGTGCTTTTCCTCAACTCCCTTTTTGTTTAAATCAAGGACTTCAAGAGGTGTTGATGGGTGAAGCTGCCTTGATGCAGCTAGACCTACCCCCAGCTACTCTGGAGGGGGCGGGATTGGTCCTTTATCTGCACTGGATCTCCTTTCCTGTTGCTTCTTGGAGCAGAAGTTCCACCAGCATCACCAGGGGAAGTGGCCCTTGGCCACACCACTGATTCTAGTGGACCCACAGCACCATGAATGAACCTCTGCTCCTCTCTCTGCCTCCAAAATCTTCCACCTCATGACACCAGTGGGAGATGACCGAATAAAGGCCAACCCCAAAAGGACCTCATGGGATGAGAGCACAGCCTCTCCATGGCTCAACGGGCACTTCCACACCATCAAAGCATTGAAGGACCAAGCCAAGGTTGGACACAATCACAGCTGATCCATCACCTTCATCTCCTATCACCCCACTTGTGCATTCCCACGTCCCTCACTCTGTGCAGAGCCGTGTTGTGCAGGCAAAGCAGAACAACCTGACCTCAGAAACAAGGATTCCCTAATCCTCCTTGGAAATAAAACAGAACAGCTTCTAATACAATCAGAACAAAAAGCAGATTAGAAGCCTCTAATTAATTTTGTGGCCTTTATTTAATCAAAGAAAGGAAAAAAAAAGGGGGGGGAGAAAGAAAGGAAACTAAAATGAGAGAGAAAGGAAAGTGCAGTGACATTTACTCTTTTGCCTCAGCCAGTTTATTGTTCATCTCTTTGCTTTTCTCCTTGTCCTCTGGCTTTGCTGTGTTGGAGGTCTCGGCGCTCTTTTTCTTGGCAGCCCGGCCAGATGCAATCTGCTTGTCTTTGGCCTTTTTCAGGGGTTTATGGCTTGTTGTGGTCTTTTTTGGTTTGGAAGGCTTTACGCTAGGCTTTTCCACCTGCATGGAGGGCGACATGCAAAACAACAACACAGAGATGGAGAGACAGAGAAAGAGGGACACAAGGACAGGTGGAAAACAGGATTTAGATCAGAAATAGCATGAAAATCACTTCTTTCCTCAGCTATGCCCTGCTACAAAGGGAGGGGAGCAGCTGGGGGCATGCTGAGTTGCAAATGGCCAACTGTTTTCCTGGTGTGGATGCCCTCAAGGCACAATGCCCCTGAAGCCAGCAAAGTGCATTGCATCCAGACCACGACACAGCAGGAGAGGGAATATCATCAGTCATTTTATCCATGCATAGAATCACAGAATGGTTTGGGTTAGAAAGGACCTTAAGATCATCCAGTTCCAACCCCCTGCCATGGGCAGGGACACCTCACACTAAACCATGGCACCCAAGGCTCTGTCCAACCTGGCCTTGAACACTGCCAGGGATGGAGCATTCACAACTTCCCTGGGCAATCCATTCCAGTGCCTCAGCACCCTCACAGTAAAGAACTTCTTCCTTATCTCCAACCTGAACTTCCCTTGCTTCAGTTTGAACCCATCACCCCTTGTCCTGTCACTACAATCTCTTTCTCTGACTTCAGGATGGGCTTTGCAAGCCCACAGGGGATAGTCCCTGTCTGGATTCGAAGCAGAGAAATGATGCTCAGGACAAGAAGGCTGCTACAAATCCCCGCCTCTCTTTCAGGACTTGACTCCTCATGTTTGCCCCTTAATAAATGCCACAATGGAGTAAAACTACTTGGGGATAGCTGGGACACTGGCTGGCACTTGAGCAAAGTCCACAGCAGTGTCTGGCATCAACACATTTCTGCAGGCTCCAAAGTAGGGAGGATAGCTTCAAAATTAAGGAGGAACAGAAGCATTCAGCTCCTCCATGCTGACCCTGGCATCCTTCTGACACCTCACAAACATAAGCACTCAGGGAAGGACTAACTGTCCTAGGTGTAAACCAGAACAGACTGACTCCTTTTATATGCATGCAGATCTTCCACTGTTCCTAGGAAATAAGGCTGGAACATATTTCAGCTCAGGCCCTTTGTCATCGATCTGACCAAAGCTAAAAGCATTTACTGTCAAAATCTGTGGAGGGCTCTGAATTAATTACAGATGGAGATCTGGCTCTTAGCGTGTTGTTCCTGGGGCAAAGCATAACGTGGGGTGCCCACAGTCTTGGAGGGAGAAATAGGTAACCTAGATAACCTAGATAACCATACGGGAAATGACGATGCAGAAGCCTACCCTCACAGCGCATGGCCATCCTCAACGTGCATTAACCTGTACTAGAGCCCAGAGAATCCCAGATTGGTTTGGGTTGGAAGTGACCTCAAAGCTCATCCAGCTCCAACCCCTGCCACGGGCAGGGACCCCTTCCACTGGAGCAGCTTGCTCCAAGCCCCTGTGTCCAACCTGGCCTTGAACACTGCCAGGGATGGGGCAGCCACAGCTTCTCTGGGCACCCTGTGCCAGCGCCTCAGCACCCTCACAGCAAAGAGCTTCTGCCTTAAGAGCTCAGCTCAGTCTCCCCTCTGGCAGGTTAAAGCCATTCCCCTTGGCCTGGCCCTACAGGCCCTTGTCCAAAGCCCCTCTCCAGCTTTCTTGCAGCCCCTTTAGGCACTGGAGCTGCTCTAAGGTCTCCCCTTCACACAGCAGAGGGGCAGGATGCCCTCCTTGAGCTGCTGCTCAAGGGGGGGTTCTGGGCTGCCTGTGCTTGTATCCTGGCCCATATTCAGTTTTCCATCCACCACCATCTCCCAGGTGGATCCCCAGATGCACCCACTGGTTGGAAATGAAGATACCACACAAGGGGAGTGACAACAGGCAGCATTCACCCCAGCTTTAGTCTATTGGACAGTGATGCAGTGATGGCCCTGGGTCCCTTCCATCATATCTCTCACCTTAGGAGGTTCTTTATAGGGCTCACTGTAGAGAGTGCGTATCCTTCGGCGTTCCAGGTATTTGTTATCAGCTGGAGCAGGCTTACTGGTTTCCCCCTTGAACTGAGCGCTGTAACTGGTTTCATGGGTCATTTTCTCCTCTGGTGGCTTGTACTGGGGCTTTGCTTTTATAGCTTTCACAGGCTTGACGTCTACCCAGGGTCTGAACTCATTTCTGAGGATCAAAAGAGAAAGAGGTTTAGGAGTTAAGCCAACAGGAGAGTAGTAGAATGTGGGAATGGCATCCCCCATTGTTGAACAAGGAAGAGCTTTTGCCTCCATCCACTCAGGTTTAAAAAAAGTGGCTCCCAACAGCTCATTTTTTACTTCATAGAATGGTTTGGGTTGGAAAGGACCTTAAGATCACCCAGTTCCAACCCCCTGCCATGGCCAGGGACACCTCACACTAAACCATGGCACCCAAGGCTCTGTCCAACCTGGCCTTCAACACTGCCAGGGATGGAGCATTCACAACCTCCCTGGGCAACCCATTCCAGTGCCTCAGCACCCTCACAGTAAAGAACTTCTTCCTTAGATCCAATTTAAACTTCCCCTGTTTCAGTTTTAACCCGTTACCCCTTGTCCTATCACTACACTCTCTAATGAAGAGTCCCTCCCCAGCATCCTTGTAGCCCCCTTCACACACTGGAAGCTGCTCTGAGGTCTCCACGCAGTTTCTCTTCTCCAGGCTCAACAGCCCCAACTTTCTCAGCCTGGCTCCATACAGGAGCTGCTCCAGCCCCTGCTCATCCTCGTGGCCTCCTCTGGACTTGTTCCAACAGTTCCATGTCCTTTTTATGTTGAGGACCCCAGAACTGCACACAGTGCTCCAGGTGAGGTCTCACGAGAGCAGAGCAGAGGGGCAGGATCACCTCCTTCGCCCTGCTGGTCACGCTCCTTTTGATGCAGCCCAGGATACGGTTGCTTTCTGGGCTGTGAGCACACACTGAAGCCGGCTCATGTTCATTTTCTCATCCACCAACACCCCCAAGTCCCTCTCCTTGGGCTGCTCTGAATCTCTTCTCTGCCCAACCTGTAGCTGTGCCTGGGATTGCTCCCACCCAGGTGTAGGACCTTGCACTTGGCATGGTTAAACTTCATAAGGTTGGCATCCCAAACCCATTGGCACATTAGAAGTTTAAGTGAAATTGGGTCTATTAAATCAGCCAGTGCTGGGCACCAGACAACCTGCTTGTTGTGTGACAATGGCCAAGTGCCCTCTATAAATCCAGGCTCAGATGTGACTGAGATGCTTTTTTTGTCTCTACAGCTTCACCTCTGCACTGAAGTTACCTACAACCGCTGCCTGACTCTTGCAATTAGGTTGGAAGAGAACAATTGGAAGGAATATCAACATTCATCTTCTGCAACTCAACACAGGACACATTTCTCATCAACCTCCCCTGCAGGCAAGAGAGCTGGGTGACTCAGAAATGTAAGGAGCCAAGATTCCCTTACCCATGCCTTTAAATAGTGAATGGTATCATTCTGCCTATATTACGCACAATAGTTTTGTTAACCGCATGAAGGAACGGTTTAAGATAAAACTGTCTTAGCTGCAAACTCCAGCAGAGCAGAAAATTCAGTTTATCAGGTGTTTGAGCTCTGGCTTCTCTTTATTATTGAGCTAATGAAAAAAAGTAACATCATCTTTCATTTCTTTTGGACACAGCTGCAACTTTACCCAAAGACATCTCAAAGGCTTTTAGCACCTGGACACATTCTGGTTCCCATTCACAGACCCGTTCTCCTGCATTTTGTAGTTCTTCCCCACAGCCACCAACTCCTTACCAGTTCTGAAGCAAACCATTCCATTTTCTCTCTAAGGATTGCCATTCACCCTAGAATGGGGATGGAGAAAGCCCAAGGGTGCTGCTACCTTAAACAGGTTGTGCTCAGGCATGGTCCCCAGGCAGTGTTGAGATCCTTGAAGACTCCAATGCAACCCAGTGTCTACCCTAACAGTGGTGAACCAAGCCCTCCTCAAAGGGCTGAATTCTCATTGAAAATCAAAGCCCTTCTCTTAATTTTGGGACCTGTGAAGCAATGGGACCTTGAAGTTGCAGACCCTTGTCCCTCCTGCCCCATTCCATCAACCCCTTTGGGTTGTGCTGCTCATCCTCAGCCTGGTTTCTGAGGGAAATGACCTCTGTGTGAGGGTACTGCCAGTCAATCCCTTCCCATAATAGCTTTGAACATCTTAATCAACTTCTACCAAATTGGACAAAGGCTCATGGAGATATTCAGCTTTTACTTATAAGAAGATAAGCAGCTGGACTGAGTCCAGGGGCTCAGGAAAGCTTCACATGGACACACACCCTTCATTCATCATCAGAGCACCCGCTTAGATGGGGAGGCTGCAGAAGTTCATCTGTTGTCCTCAAGGACCAGTAATAACTGATCCCTTCATGTGCAGGATGAGGGCAGCTCCGTGCCCACCCAGTACTGCATTACCCATTCACATAGATGTTAAAGACCTTTCCCTTCCAAAATAACTGCTGCTTGCAACAGTCTCCTGGGTGTGCTTCTCCTCCTAAGACACTTACATTAAGGTCTCATCACATCTGCAGGGTGTCTGTGTCCTTGTGGTTGTCAATGTGGGGTCAGTGGGGCCTGGAGAGCCTTTCTGTATGGCAGAGATGGGTGACTGCTTTAGGATGAGCTGAATGCCCATTGATGATAATGCAAACATCTAGCACATGTGAAGACATTCACACATACATCCCTAAATGCAGGTATCCCAGTCTATGAGCCAAATCCCGTTTTCAACTCTCCGTTCTTCCTTCATACTGACTCTACCTACATCTACTTCTTATTGTCTCTGTATTTCTTCATTTCTCCCCCTTCTTTTACTATCCAGCCTTTCTTGGCCTTGGATAACACTGTCAAATCCCAGGGATACTGCCAGTTTGAAGGATGCTATCCTTTATCCTTCATGAAACTGTTGTACTGAACAAGCAATACGTGACTGGGCTCATTTGTGTCCCCTTCTTTCCTGTTAAGTGAGTGTCTCCCACTTGCCTCTGCAGCCCATTGTTAAAACACCCCTCCTGCATGAAGAGATGAGACAAAGGAAGAGGAGACATCTTTAAAGGACTGAATTAAAGCTTTGAATACCTCACTGACTAAATCAAAGTTCATTCTAAGTTATGCAGAAGGTAAGAGGCTTCTTCCTAGGCTCCACATCCACAAATCAGACTATTTCCAACTGCTTTCCAAAAGGCAACAAAATCATGCACTAATTCTCTTTGCCCATGTCTGTCTGTCACTCAGATTCCTTCCTAGCAACTTCGGAACCCGTTAGCTATTCTCTAGTGTATTTGTAGCAGAGGTAGAAATCTCAAAGGTAAGAATCACAACCTCTCCTCAAAATCAGTGAGTGGGGACTCCCATCATGCAATGGATCTGGGCTGTTGATGCAATAACCAGTCTCATTGGACTGTTAAAACTGAGCACAAATTCCTCTGCTCCTCTCCATCCCTGCTTTGCTGCTCTTACTGCAGATACAAGAATCCTGTGACTACTCAGGTCCACTGCACTGGGCAACAGGACCCTTGACTACTTTGTGCCTGCCAGGATGAGCCTGGCTTTGCAGGCAAAGCACAGACTAACAGCCATTCATAGGTGGACCCATGCTGCTGTGGCTGCCCCATCCCTGGCAGTGTTCAAGGCTGGGCTGGACACAGGGGCTTGGAGCATTCTCCTCTAGTGGAAGGTGTCCCTGATCGTGGCAGGGGGTTGGAACTGGTTGAGTTTTAAGCTCCCTTCCAAGACAAAACAGTGTGGGATTCTATTCTAAACCCCTTTCAGGCACATATGCATTTCACATCTCACGGTAAACATCATCTAGTTGCAACCCCTTGCCATGGGCTATCTGCTATGAAGAGCAATGGAAGGAGGAGAGAAACTCAGACCATTTACTACGGCTGTGTCTGGTGCAGCAGCTGATCTTAGTGCCTGGTTTTGATAGCCAGTCAACACCTAAACTGCAGAAGTGTTACTAGAATAGGCACAGCCTGTTCTGTGCTGGTTGTGTCAAGGCCCAGAAACTCAACTTTCCATGGTTAAATAGCACAAAAGTACTAATTCCTAAACCTCTCATCTCCACCATGATAAATGAGGGAAAACAGCCCGTTGGGAACTGCCCTTGGAATGTGCCAGCTCCTAAACCCAGCCCAATTGCTTGGAAAAGTACTAGCTACCCTGAGCCACAGTGTAGGCAGTGTGCAAGCACCTTCACAGCCTGGATCCCCACATCTGAGTGCCAGGCACACTGGGGATGAGTGGGAATGAGGAGGCAGGTGCCCTGCTTGAGGTCTGCATCAATATTGACTGTAGGGATGAGGGGGAAGCCTCAGGAAGGTGACCTAAATCCCCCTTCCAGGCCTGGTGAACATCCATCGAGAGTCTATCTCCTGCTTTGGAGAAAAGCCCTTCGGTTCTGAGACTTCCCTCATCTCAAGGCTGAGAGAGTTGTGCTTGTTCAGCCTGGAGAAGAGAAGACTCCAAGGAGACCTTATTGTGGCCTTTCAGTTCTTAAAAGGGGCCTATAAGAAAGATGGGGAGAGACTTTTTAGCAGGGCTTGTTGTGATAGGATGAGGGGTGATGGGTTTACACTAAAAGAGGGAGATTCAGGCTGGATGTGAGGAAGAAATCCTTTACAGTGAGGGTAATAAAACATTGGCACAGATTGCCCCGAGAGGCTGTGGATGCGCCATCCCTGGAGACATTCAAGGCTGGGCTGGATGTGGTTCTGGGCAACCTGGTATAGTTAAAGATGCCCCTGCTCATTGCAGGGGTTGGAGTAGATGAGCTTTGAAGGTCCCTTCCCACCCAAACCATTCTATGATTACCCTTTAACATCCCAAGGCCAACTTGCAGCAAGGTGCCCAAAGGCTACAAATTCTGGCTGCAATCTGAAATAAACCCTGAAAATCTTATTTTCCCTGTTTTGAGAACAACAGCTCATATAACATAAAATACAAAATTAGCTCTGAATGTATTTCAGGGGCTTGCCAGACCCCATCCTAAAAGAGCACAGCCTCAAACTCACCTAAAAACCAAGCAAAAGCCTTTGCGCACACTGCAAAGATGAGTCACGAGCATGGACCAGAACCGGTATGGATGTACCCAACAGGCAGAGTTTAGGCCCTCTCTTTAATTCTTTATCTAAGGTATTTTCATTGCTCTTCATTTCACTGAGGAAGATGTTAAGAATTGCAATCTTGGCACGAAACACAGGTCTTGAACTGAAATACCAACAAATCTCTGGTCCCAGCCCTACAAAGAATAATTAGAATCCATCATGAACCCAGCACTGACCTGAAATGGAAATTGAAATGAAACTCAGCAAAAAGGAATCTATGAGGCATGAGATGACCTTTTGTAAGCCCAACAGGGAAAATACAGTGTAGATAAAGGGATTTTAGCCATACAGACCTCCATAGGGCTACAGAGGATGGGGCAGATGCCTAGCAAATGAACAGGTAGAAGATCGTCTTATAATTATCTTATATATCTCTTCATCAGGGACTGTAGCGATAGGACAAGGGGTGATGGGTTCAAACTGAAACAGGGGAAGTTTAGATTGGATCTAAGGAAGAAGTTCTTCCCTGTGAGGGTGCTGAGGTGCTGGAACAGGGTGCCCAGAGAACTGGTGAATGCTCCATCCCTGGCAGTGTTCAAGGCCAGGTCGGACAGAGCCTTGGGTGCCGTGGTTTAATGTGAGGTGTCCCTGCCCATGGCAGGGGGTTGGCACTGGATGATCTTAAGGTCCTTTCCAACCCAAACCATTCTGCAAATCTATGACAGCAGCCTGGGGAGGTGGTGGCCTGATCTATATTCATTAAAGCCAAGAGCTGCTCTCTACATGCATCAGTGGATACCACACACAGCTCTTGCACAGGGCTTCATCCACCCTGGTTGTTTAATTGCATCTTCCCCTTGGCTGAAGACTGCTAAAGGTGGAAGGTGACCTGAACACCCTCCTCCACCCCAGCCAGGGAACATGGGGTTGACGTGAGCTCCAGGCTATGGCATGCAGCCATCTCTGGAGAGGCTCACCAGCACTTCTGTAGGCACTAATTGCCTTCATCTATTGGTGCCACAGCAAAGCCAAGAGGGGGAAGGAACAGGAGACAGGGCCAGATCTTATACCTACTTTGAAAGACTTCAAGAGAGGTTATGTTTATTCAGTATCAGCACAGGATGTTAAATGTATTCTGCTGACAGCAGCGGTGCAGGCTCTGAGCCCAACTCCCTCATCCCAATGTGCACATCCGAGTGGTGCAGAAAAGGGAGACCAGGAACTTCATGAAGGAGTCCTGCACAGAAGGGATGTTTCCAGCAGAAAATGATGGCTTAAACTAAAGTCAGAACTATTCAGGTTTTTCAGTGGGGGAAAAAAAGGCTTTACAGAATGTTTGGTCTGAAATGTTTCAGTCATTCTAAAATTGCTGCTTCTGACAGGCTGACATGTTACTGCAACACAGAATCATAGATTACAGACTGGTTTGGGTTGGAAAGGACTTCAAAGCTCACCCAGTTCCATCCCTCTGCCACAGGCAGGGACATCTTCCACTACAGCAGCTTGCTCCAAGCCCCTGTGTCCACCCTTGCCTTGCTATGCCCCCTGCACCCCAAGACACCAGCTTCAACCACTTCATCCCACAGACGCACAGAATAATTTGGATTGGAAGTGATCTTCAAAGCTCATCCAGTTCCAAACCCCCTGCAATGAGCAGGAGCATCTTCAACTAGATCAGGTTGCCCAGAATCACACTCAACCCAGCCCCTTTGGTTAAAAGCTCAATTCCAACCAACTCCTATTGCAGTCTTCTCTGCAACACATAATATTTGCCACCCCAAGAGCAAGAAGTGCCCTCTCATTGTCTGCTGCATCAAGTGCTGTCTCTAACTTCTACGTGGATGCTTAATGACAGCTTTATCCTCTAGTGCCCATGCTATTATCTTGTACACAATAATTTACTGTAAGTCTGCACTATGAATGGTATAATGAAGCTCCTGGTGCCCAAGATTATTTTGTTCCCTAACATTAAGAATCAACCTCTAAGCCATGCACACACACACACAAATAGTTACATACACAGAACAAGTCAGTTTGGACAAAGCCAGCATCTAATTGTGTGCAAAGACTACAACAATGTCATATATTAATGCTTGGATTTGAAACCTGGACAATGCACAAAGGAGTAAGTATGAGCAGGATGGGAGGGATCAGTATCTGTGGATATCCCTGGTTAGAGCCCATCACATACAGCACTGACATAAGAGAGGAGGAAAGCGCTGAGCCTTCAGGAGGGCAACTTTAGCACTGGCTGCAGCAAGCTATGAGAAAGGCATGATTAATGTACTGAAAAGGATGAAGTCAACCCATTTGGCAGAGCAGAACCATGCTGTGCTCCATTTATTAAAGTTGCTTGAATCAGCAGCCCACAAATCATAGATCTGCATTGCCTGAGGACCACAGAGCATGGCCTTCCAAGGAGGCAGAGTTATTCCACATGCCGCCACACCTCAAATGTCATCAGTACATGACTGAAGGTGATGGTGAACACTGCAGAGGGCCAGAGAGCTGAAAAAGCAATGTAGTTGTGGGAGAGCAACCCCAAGAGTAACAGCCCTGAGCTCATGGCTCAGCACAGAGGAAGAGGAGAGTTGAGGACCATCCGTGCTCCATCCCTCCGTGCTCAAGGCCAGGTTGGACAGAGCCTTGTGTGACCTGGTCTAGTGTGAGGCATCCCTGCTCATGGCACGGGGTTGGAACTGGATGAGCTTTAAGTTCCCTTCAACCCAAACCAGGCTGGGCTTCTATGAATCCATGGGAAGAGGGGAACCTGGTGCACAAGAAGTGCTGCCTAAGGCTGTGGAAAATGAGGCTTTTTAGGTCAAATGAAGCAATTGTGTGTCACAAACTCACAGTGCGATCAGACCAGCAGCAGCAGGGTGGGAAGGGAACATAAAAGCATCACCTTTCATCAATGGCAGGCCAGATGGTTATAGAACTGAAGAGCTGCTGCCCAAGGAGATGAAGGACAGCACATCTCACTGACCTGCTCTGCTTCACCACAGCTCTGGTTCAAATTGCCCCATTCACACTGCTGGGGGGGGGGTTCATGAAGACCATTTACCCTTATAGTGTTGGGCAGGGACCTGACTTTCCTGGAAGCTCTGTTGGAACTCGTGGCCAGCTCCTGTTCCTTAAATCCTGGCCCTTCTCCAAGCTGGGGATGCTTTAGTGATGCTGCAGTTCAGCTGCATTGGAACTGCAAGGTTTGCCCTTGAGGCAAACGATGGAGATGGGTGGTACTGGCGGATAACAGATGAGATTTTGTCTTAATGTGGTCCATGATCATCCAAATCAGGGATGCAGAAGGATGGGTCTCCCCAAAGGAAGGTCAGGCTATAGCTGCTTGACATGAAATAGCTTTTCTGTTGCAGCAATGTTATTTGATTGGCTGTATTTTCTCCTCCCTTCAGGGAATCACTTCCCTTCTTCCTGTGTTTCTAAAGCAGTTCACAATCAGCATGGTTCTTTGCTCTCATTTCTAGTCTGTGCGACAGTGTAATTGCTCATCCTGGCACAGGAGTAGGAATAGATGCAGCAGTAAAGGAGGTAAAGGAGGAAGATGGTGATGCTTAAATAGCAGCTATTGTTTTGCCACCGTGTTAGTCACTTTGGGCATTATTATTTGCTCCTTGCTGTAGTAGTTACTATATGACTATACCTGAATATCCTCCCTATGCTGATTGGGCACCAGGTGTCCTGAAGCTTCATTGTACACATGAAAAATGAAGCAATGAGTTAGTCACAGTGAGTTTCAGTTAATACGTGGAAGCAATTCTGCTGTGGGCTTTAATAGGAGATGTAGTAAGCAGATTTCAAAAGGTTTCTATGTCTGAAATGGCAGCAAAGCAAATGTTAGGAAATCACGGATCAGGATCCCCATGACCATCCATGGAGGAAGCATTGAGGAACAAACACTTTGACCACTAAGTAGAAGTGAACTAAAGGGCAAAGTTAGTGCCCAGATAACGTGGTATTCCAGTTTTCCCTTGCAGCATGCTCCTGACAACACAGTGCAAAGAAGCTCCTGAATACCACGTTTCTTTTTGTAAGGGCATCACCAGCAGAGACAAAGATATCCCTGTCCCACTCTGCTTGGTGCTGGTCAGGCCATCCCTGGAATACTGTGCTCAGGTTTGGTCCTGCTGTACAAGAAGGATGTGGCTGGGCTGGAGAGGGGCCAGAGAAGGGCCACAAAGATGCTCCAAGGGCTGGGCAGCAGTGAGGAAAGGCTGAGAGAGCTGGGACTGTTCAGCTGGAGAAGAGAAGGCGCAGGGAGACCTGATCCATGTGCCAGGAGGTAAAGGGGGGCTGCAGGGAAGATGGAGGCTCCCTTTGGACAAGGAGTCCCATGGGAGAGCCCAGGGGTGACGGGCACAAGTTACTGCTGGGGAGATTCCCAATGGACACAAGAGGAAAACTGTTCCCACTGAGAACACTGAGCCATTGGAATAATGTCCCCAGGGAAGTGGTGACTCCCCAACACTGGACACTGTTAAGATTGGGCTGCAGAGGGTGCTGGGCATCCAGTCTAGGTCATGCTTTGCCAAGAAAGGTTGGACCAGATGATCCCTGATGTCCCTTCAACCCGGGATTTTGGGACTCTATGATTCTATGGTTTCTTGTGTACATACAGCCCATGCAAGTGAATACATTATTTAACCCCATGGTCTCCTAGCAGCATCCCCCCCTCCACCTTCAATGATCCTGCACAGCTGATGGAGATACTGATGCGAGGTCACAGCCTCAGTGGCTGCTCACACCAATGGATATATCTCCCAGATGCCTACAGCATAGAGAAGCCTGCAGCTCACCTTAGAGACCCAGCAATGAGGATGGCCTCATTTTCTGTTACACCACTGAAACGGGGGTATTGTAACAAGCAGGTATCTCCCAAGTGACCTTACACTCAACAGCTCAGCCAAAATATTGCCTCAGAAAGCAAAGCACACGCATATGCTCAGGCTCCAGAGACACCCGAGTTTATCCTATTTTGGTACACAAAGTAAAGCATAGAAAATAGCATAAAACCAAATGTCTTTTATATATATATCTATATATGCTTTGGGTGCATCTTATTTTCAGAAAAGGAAGGATAATTCAAACCCACAACAGTTTATACATCACAAGGCCTGTCTGAGTGGCATTCCCACTGCACACAGGTCTGTGCAGTGGGATGGGTGCAGCTATCTCTTACAAGAACCACTCAGAATCCATCAGCTGGGTACCAGCTCCAGCAGGATGAACAGTTCACAGCTGCGTTTCTACTGTACCCCAAGAGTAACAGCCACGCAGCCTCCAATAATGCAATACAGAACACGGATGAATATGGATTAACCCACATTTAGTCCCATCGCCTCTGCTGTGCCTTTGTGTGTGTATTTGAGCTCGTGCTATTTCATCACAAGATTTTGTATACATAATGAAGCTAAAGTATTCTTTTAACATACAAAAGCGACAAGGCAGTTGCTGGCTTTGACAGTGGGCTGAGTCCTGCTTTCCATTATACACCTTCCCATGCAATGTACCCACTGAATGTTTCTTTAGTCAAAGAAACACTAATTTAGTCGAAATTAAGAGCTTGTAATGATTTTCTAACTGAAAGAACCACAACAGAGCTGGGTGGGAACTAAGGAGATGAAAGAAGAGAGCATGGATTATAAGATAAAGGATTACTGAGCAATGAAAGGCGGAGTTGGATTTTCCCCTTTACCCTTAATACTGTCCTATTTCAAGGGCTGCAGAATCAAGATGTAGATCTGATTTGTGCAGTGGATGGTAAAGTGCAGAGAATCCTGCTCCAAATCTATGTGGAATGACTGGGGAGGAAATGACACTGAAATTGCCCTGGGTGCTGCGGGAAGGATGCTTTAATAGCACCATGGACTAAACTGGGCTGAGCTGATGGGCACAGTTTAGGGGGAGAACTGGGAGGTAGAAAGGCTTCTTTGGGAAGAGGACAAAGCTTAATATGCCCATGCATCCTTATAGGAAGCCATAAAACACACCACAAGTGACACGGCTGTAACAGGAGTAGAATGAGGTCCATTAAAGTGCATCACTAACAGCGTGATACCCAAATCCATGCCACTTCCAGTTAGCCCATCTTCCTTTAGAAGCTACCCCTGCCTGCAGGAGGCACAAGAATAGATTGAATTGTTGGGAATGAGAAAAATAGCATAGGAAACTCTCTCCATTTCCTCATCCCACCTCTGTGAGCCTGGGAAGCCATCAGCATCACTTGTGCATCCTTAACAGTGTAATGGGGAACGCTGACTCCGGCTCCCCAACAACTGGATTGATCCCATGATACTGAATCAGTAAATCCTGGGCTCATCAAAGCTGTCTCTAGGGAGTCTGGGAAAGAGACAGAGCAAGGCAGTGGAGCAGATGGCTGCATTGTGAAATCTCCTTCTAATTAGGTGAAATGGGGACTGATGGGAGTGAATGCAGCAATTACTGGTCACTGCTGGTACCACGCTGCCCACACGAAAGCCATCATGAATAAAGGAGGGTAAGGAGAAGCTGTCAGAAAGCTTTGTATGGGAAACAGTGAGAAAGCAGGTTCTGGAAGGTTACTTTATGATTAATTGGTTGTTTTTCAAGGGCTTCTCCAGTGCTTTTAAGGAGTGGAAAGCCCTGAAAGCAAAGCACAGACCAAACGGGCTGTGGCCTTAGAGCAAAGGTGCTTGTGTTCAGAGACCTCACAGTGTGTTTGATCCAGACCATCACCCCAAGCACACTGAAATGAGCAGGGAAACACACCCTGCACTCAGCCCTGTGCTCCCAAGGCTGTGCTCTGCTCCAAAGGAGAGGTGTGAAGCTGAAAGAAGCCCTAAAAGTGGAGAATCTGGAACATAAAGGCACAGCATGTGGCAATAAGCAGCTTGCAAAGGGTAGGATTTACTCCCTTTGGAGGAGAAAGCTGAGTAGAGACGTGGTTTTCTGTTTCCAGATGCAAGCAGCCTGTGTGTAACATGCTCTGAGGAGCTCAAACCAAGAAGAGATGAAAGAAAACCCCAGGGTATGTGCACGGCTGCATGGGCCAGCAAAGGAGATTTAGAAATGCTGTGTGCAGGGAACAAAGCCTGAAGAGCTGAGACCATTCCCATTTTCAGGAGCATTTTGCATTGGTGTGGTTTTGGAAGCCAATAGGATGTTGCCATCCAGGGGTCTGATGTCCTGGGGTCTTTTGGTACCTCTAGAGCATCAGGAGGAGGTTGCAAAAGGACCGCTTGCTTTGACACAGTGCTGCATGGATGCTCATGGGGCCAGAGACGCACAATCTAGAGGAAAACGTGGCCATAAATAGCCCTAAAAATACACCTGATCGTGGAAACCCACTTCCCAAGCAAGATATTGTTAATGCACGACTGAATAAAAGCATCCCTCTCACTGCACAATCACTGCAAGCATCTGCAATCACAGCCCTACCTGCAATCACAGCGCTGCAATCACAGCCCTGCCTGCCAGACCCCAACCCCAGCTGCCAGCACACAGAAATGTGCTCTGCAATCCCTTTCCTAAGGCCGAACCAAAAGCTCCCAGGCAATAAATCAGGGGAATGGAAATTAAAAGCAATGGTTTTATAAGTGTCCTGCAAAGCACTGAAAGGAGGATTTGTTAGATTTCTTATTACTAAGCACTTTTGTGTGCAGAGCAAATGTTTACAGCCTCCCTGAGCCATTTGTGTCTAGTGGGGAAGTAATATGTGTTTAGAAAGGAGACAATCTGCAAATACTTCTTCTTCTGGAGCTGTTCCAAGCTTAATGAAGAAAGAAGACATGCTAGGGACAAACGTATTAAGGTATTTAATTGAGAGAGATGAGGGAAGGAGGCACTGCGCTTGTCTCCCAGGCATAGCATGTTTTAAGCACACTCCTAGATGGGTATTTATTGCAGCTGACAGAGCAGAAAGGCTCAGCAAAAGCATTCCTTCCCCTCCCATCAATAATTCAGCCCTTGTAGCAGTTCATAAAATGTTTATATTAAGTAATAACTAAATATTGCATTACAAAAAGAGTAACTCACGTTCCAGCCAAGAGGAAAATCAACCCGAAGGAGGGTGGGGAAAATGACTGCCTTGAAGCTGGCACATCGGGTTATGCCTGCTGAGAACACAGCTAAAGCAGTGAAAAGGGGCTGCACTGAGTGCTCTGTTGGATCAAATCCTGGTCCTGCCCCAGTAACAGGGCTTTTTCCATCAATATCTACATGGAACCTGCTCTTGTGTCCGTGCATGTGCTCCCCATGCCATGGTTTTCAGCCAGGCAGGGCAGGGTCAGCAGTCCCATACTAACCTCTGGCATCAAGCAGTGATGCTGCTTTTGATTCCAAATCACCAGCTATGTTGGACCTGCTGGAGCGAGTCCAGGAGGGAATGGAGCTGCTGCGAGGGCTGGAGCAGCTCTGCTCTGGAGCCAGGCTGAGAGAGCTGGGCTGGGTGAGCCTGGAGAAGAGAAGGCTCCTGAAGGGGAGACCTGAGAGCAGCTCCAGTGCCTGAAGGGGCTGCAGGAAAGCTGGAGAGGGGCTTGGGACAAGGGCCTGTAGGGCCAGGCCAAGGGGAATAGCTTGAACCTGCCCGAGGGGAGACTGAGACAGGGTGCCCAGAGAAGCTGTGGCTGCCCCATCCCTGGCAGTGTTCAAGGCCAGGTTGGACACAGGGGCTTGGAGCAAGCTGCTCTAGTGGAAGGGGTCCCTGCCCGTGGCAGGGGTTGGGGCTGGATGGGCTTTAAGCTCCCTTCAACCCAAACCAAGCTGTGATTCTATGTTAGGAGGCTCTAAGCCCACTAAAAGGCTACTGGGTCTCAGTCACAACACCACACAAGGCCCAACATGGAATAAGTCTCCAAGAGTTGGACCCCAACAGGGGATAAAGGACCAGGAGCACAGTGGGGAGGAGAGGGGCAAGCAGGGTAATGACTGAGGATCAGAAGCCATCAAGATGATATAAATCAAATGCCATCCCAGATACACCCAGGCATCTTTCATTAAAACTGTAATTGCTCCATCCCACCTATGCCCTGGGGAGCATAAAGAAAAGTAGCAGCGCCAAGGTCACTGCAGACAGAAAATCAATGCAGGGAATGAATGGTAATGACTTTTTTTATCCCCCTTGCTGTGGAGACCTCCTGCTGCCATCTCCAGAGATGCACAATATCCCTCGGATCTGCTCCAGCAAAGCACTTTGTACCATTTTAACTTGCACCATCCAGGGCTTGCTCCTCTTGACTGTGACTACAGCAGCTCCGAGCATCCCAATGGACCATTATATCTCATACATGCAAAGACAAGTATCCATTTCCCCGTGTCATCCTGTTCTCTACCCAAAACCACTCAATACTTCCCAGCTTCCTGCAACGACCACATCTCCTACACTCCTGACCTCTCTAATGGGTGTCCTCAGGACCTTCTCTGCTCCATAGACCAAAGCCAAAACCTGAGTAACAGTCTACCTAAGGCTTTAGTAACATGGAAGGATGTCACACCTCACATGCCCAGTTCCTCTTAGCACATTGCTTGCCCAAAAGCACTTTCTTAATGGGTTTGTTGGCTAATTTTTACTTTAAATGAACTAACATTGCTGACACGTGATTTATGCTTCACTGCAGAACTACTCCTGCACTAGCTGCTTCCATCTGCACCGGTGCTGCTGCTGATTCCTACCTCGATGTCATACCCTGTCCTCACCTCTCCTGAGCTGCTCCTCACTTATTTCAGGCTGTTTCTCCACCAGATCAAGCTCCCTTTGGATTCCAGTTCCAGCATCCAGAAGGATTTAGCCAGACACAAGTGGAGGACTGCACATAAGATTACACGGATGAAATACGGCGCTGTAGAGGCACTCAGATGGGGTGGTCCTAACACCCCTTACAAACCTCTTACCTGCAATAGGGTTTCAGTTACAGCCATGGGATAAAGCAGTGCTGTACGTTTAAATTGCCTATGGGATATCAAAGGCAGGTTGCAGCCTGCACAGAAGTAATGAAACAGCTCTGTGCTGTGAGCTTGAGCAGACCTGCTCTAGTGAAAGGTGTCCCTGCCCATGGCAGGGGTTTGGAACTGGATGAGCTTTAAGGTCCCTTTAACCCAAATTATTCCACAATTCCATGATTCTTCTTCCATAGGTAAAAGCCCCTGGCAGCACCATGGCATTGCAGCAGCGTTGGACCAGATTGCTCCAAGCACCACAACTTTCAATGACAGCATCTCCATGCTCTCTGCACAACGATGCTGCCAAAACCCATCCTAGCTCCCCAGAGGGAACACGTGGTCTTCCTCATGTCCTCCGTCGGGCTGATTGCCAATACATCCCTCTCCAGGCATCCTCCATGCAAGTTGCCATAGCTACTGGTCAACACTGCAACAACCTTATGAGGAGTGGCTGAAGGAACTGGGGTTGTTTAGTCTGGAGAAGAGAAGGCTCAGGGGGGACCTGATCACTGCCTACAAGTGCCTGAGAGGAGGATGGAGCCAGGAGGGGCTGGGCTCTGCTCCCAAGGAACAAGGGATGGGACAAGAGGAAACGGCCTCAAGCTGCACCAGGGCAGGTTTAGATGGAGCTGAGGAACAATTCCTGCCCCAGAGGGTGCTCAGGCATTGGAACAGGCTGCCCAGGGCAGGGCTGCAGTCACCGGCCCTGCAAGGGTTCACACAGCGTGGAGAGGAGGCCTCAGTGCCATGGGGCAGTGGTGGCCTTGGCAGTGCTGGTGAAGGGTTGGACTGGATGAACTTAAAGGTCTTTTCCAACCCACCCGATTCTGTAATTCTAAGCTCTTCTGCTTGGCCGAGACTGCTGTGTTCATCCCCTGGATGCACAGGGTACCTGGTGGGAGGCTGTCACGCAGCCATGGCACATCAGCCCCATGCAAACCAACCCAGGAATTTCCATACTTTCATAGGGTGTTGCATGGATAACCTCCAATCCCTCTCTCCTTCTTCATCTCAGGCCCTTTGCACATCCATTTTATATGAAGACAATGAGAGAGCAAAGCATGGCCAACCCAGCATGCTGGCCTCCGAAACTCCAGCAAAGTGGAAAAATTAGAGCTTTGAAGCCAATTCCTCCCTTAATTTTAGGAACTTCACCAATGGAGTTTGTTCTGTTGCATTGATAGTAAAGTGTGACCTAGGCTGCAAGAATTTGCAAGATATCAAGCATCATTTCAACCTGCCACTGGGTCTCAGGTTGATGGAACTCCATAGTCGAATTGGATAGGAGATGGGAAAGGGACCCTCTTTAAGTGAAACGGCACCTGCAGCTTCTCCTTGAACGTCTCAGCCAATAAACCAACCATTGCTGCCCAAATCTGGGAATGGGATCAGTCAGGGTTCACATCCCTGCCTGGTTTTCCAGCCCATTGGAGCGTGATGCAGTGATTTCTTTCTGGCCAAGTTGCCTGCTCGAGAGCTGATGCTCAGCCTCCTTCAAGGTGAAAGGCAAAGTGAAGGGCAGGAGGAAGCCTGAAGCTCAGAAACAGGGCTGGTCCTGAAGAACATCCCTCTCCTGTGTCTGATAACTCCTCCTCTTGCCATTCACCCAGCACCCAGACACAACACTGAGGTTTCTTTACTGCAACCCTCCAGCCTAACCAGCCCCAACCTTCCCAAAGCCAAGTTTTTAGCTGGTCTGCCTGGCTTTCTGGAAGCCCAAACTGTCCAGCTCCCCATAAATGTGTGCTTTCAAAGGTGCCTGCTCATCTTTGCTTTGGAGGGAATAGATTGGATTCCCTACTTTGGGAGATGAGCTCTCTGCCCATCTTCCCCTCCATCTATGTGGCCACGATAGCTTCTGTAGATGGTTTAATGGGAAGGAATGAGGAGAAGGACAGAGTGAAGGAAGATATTAACTAACTCATCTAATAACTCATTTCACATAATCATAATAATGATCAACTGGGCCTTACACACAGGAATCCCACAAGGAGAACATTGTCTGTATCTTGCACAAGGGAAACAGGACTGGGATGAGCGTGGAGGAGATCTGAGATACCTACACCAGGGCACGAGTTTTTAATCCTATGGGAAGGCAGAGGACATGCTGATCCTGAAGGGCTTTGGGGAAGGAAAGGAGATTGGATCTGGGCTTCGGGCTAGGTTAGTGCCAACACTGTCACTGTTGGGAATCATGGAATCCCAGACTGGTTTGGGGTGGAAGGGACCTTAAGGCTCACCCAATTCCAACCCCCTGCCATGGGCAGGGACACCTTCCACTAGAGCAGGCTGCTCGAACCCCATCCAACCTGGCCTTGAACCAGGGAATAATGCTATAGGATAACCTTGCCATTTGCAATTAACACATAGCTCCACTCCAGATCATTGTTTTCTTTAAACACCATTTTCTATCCCCTTTCTGAGCCGGATAAAGCAGCAAAACACTTGCACATCCCCAAACACCCCCACCCCTTTTAAAGAACAAGAAAAGCAGCAGGCAAGCAACGTTACCAGAGCACCAGTGACCTTGCAAAGGATTTCAGTGAGGAATCTGGCTGCTTCCCAAGCAGGCACCTGCAAGGCTGGGCAGATAAACACCGTGCAAGAGCTAATTGAGATGGGGAGGATGTTGCCGTGCAGGAGGAAGCTGCCTGCAGTCAGTGGGAGTCCTGTGGATGGATGCGGAGCTGCTGGGAGCCAGCCCACAGCTCCCAACAGCCTGGCTTTCCTTGCCTGCTCGGTGGAGGTGGAACGAGTGATGCTGAAATGGTTCATTTATGGCTCTGTGGTGGTATTTTTAGAGTTAAACCCAGCTCAATGTAAAGCTTGGCGTTAAGCAAGCATGCAGCAGCCAAACGTCGGGGTTTCACAGATCTGCTGGCAGCAAGGAGATGCTTTCATGATCATAAAACAATGAAGACCCCTGCTGGGGATGTTACTTTGTGCTCCTGAATTGCAGCCTGAAAGAGAGACCCTGCAGATGGGGATGCTGGGTCCTTGAGCTGTACCCCAATTCCAGCCCATCCCTGCATCATCACCACATCTTGCACTGTCCCCAGCCACGCACCCCAGGACGTGAAGCAGGAATACCTGCTCTGCAGCACAGCAGTGTAAAGTGCTTCATGAAACAAGCTGCTCCTCCAGGACCACCGGGTGAATTCTCCATTGCGAGGTAGGTTTGTGCAGTGGGATGCCCAAGGGCTGTGTCCTCACCTACACGTAGATCTAGTCGTGTCATAGGGGTTGCAGCAGCACTGAAGCCAGCCCCTTGCTTTTCTGCAATGAGCTCCATTGTTTCACATCACCTATTCTACTAATTTTTACATTATTATTACAATTACTATTTTATTATATTATTATATATTATTATAATTACTAGTTATTATTACTATAATTACTACTACTAAAACAGCTTCCCCACCTTCCCAGCACCAAACCCCCCCTGTTCCATACTCAACAGCCCAGCTCCCCAAAGCACCAGGACTCTCTCCATACACACACAGTGTTTGCAACGTGCTGTGGGGTCCCTTCAGATGAAGGCACCGCTGGAGCAAAAGGAGTTTATTAATAGGAGGCAAAATGTATTTGCTATATAACACCCGTGATGTTCGACCTGGGGAGGAGACATGGTTGGAGGTTAAAGCAGTAACTTGGTGAACAATGCAGTTTGTGTGCATATATATATATATATACATATGTCTCATAGCAGTCCTTATCAATCTTCCAATACCTAAAGGAGCCAACAAGAAACCTGGAGAGGGGCTTTGGACAAGGGCCTGTAGGGCCAGGCCAAGAGGAATGGCTTTAACCTCCCCGAGGGGAGACTGAGATGAGCTCTTAGGCAGAAGCTCTTCCCTGGGAGGGTGCTGAGGCGCTGGCACAGGGTGCCCAGAGAAGCTGTGGCTGCCCCATCCCTGGCAGTGTTCAAGGCCAGGTTGGATACAGGGGCTTGGAGCAAGCTGCTCCAGTGGAAGGGGTCCCTGCCCGTGGCAGGGACTGGAGCTGGAGGAGCTTTAAGGTCCCTTCCAACAACCCAAACCAGTCTGGGGTTCTGTGCTTCTATGATACACATCTATAAGGACATCAGAAATATATCCAAAATGCCGAGCTATAAACAATGAAAAATACAACTTCCATCCTATAAAACCTCCCTAAAACTCCCTTTCGCCTCCTGGCTGGTGATGCTCCTGCTAACAGGAAAGCATCCATGCCCTTGCCCCGGTGTGGCTTGGCTGAAGATACCAGCATTAGTGCTGTGAACACACTCAGCTAAGAGCGAAGAGAAGTGAGATTGATGTAGGACAGAGTGCAGAAGTACTTAGAAAGTGAAGGCTTGTTCAGGCAGCGGGAGACAGGAAAAGCAAAGGTCATGCTCTAGATGTGAAAGAAGGCAAATTTACAATGGCTGTGGGTGATTTATTTGGCAAAGGAAGGACAGCACAAGTCCTGCTGTCTAAATTAGCTGATCCCTCTACTCTTTATTTATTGTTTGGTACAGCAAGAGCTTGAAGTCACCACGTTGAAGTGGAGTTTGACCTACAGCATGTGCTCTGGCACCCAGGACAAGCTGTGGTCCCAACGGGCACAGCAGTATCCAGAAGGGGAGAAGAAGAGATGTTTGACATGCCCTTTGGTACGATAACAGACTTAGCAGACAAAAGAAATGTGCAAATCCATCTGCTTTCAGTACAGCATTTAATACAGAGCCACGTGGGACATTATTAATTAAACCAGTGAGCATGAACATCAGCGAAACGGGAAACGGGGCAGGGAGATGACATGGATGAGTGCTGGAAGGCTGAGCTGCAGCCTGGAAGGAGGTTAGCAGTGCTTACCATTTTTAAGGTTGACTTTGGCACTAATAAGTAGGGCAATGTCCTAATGACATGTTGTCGGCAGCACCAATAAGGAGGAGGAGGAGCAGGGATATCACAGAGGAAGAAAGGGATTGACCTTGATGCCATGGGATGACAATTATTCGTATTGAATTCTAGGCTTGGTATTAATCACTAGGGCTTTTTTTGCTATGGGATGGGAGCTCCAAGGCTGTAACAACCTAAGGAGGACAATGACATGGAGGTCCTGGTTATCAAAGGGTGATGGATTCATAAAGCACCTGTGATGCCCAAACGTGACATGAGTGTCTCAGCAGAAATGGGGACCTCATCTCCAAAAGGCAACAGTCTGCATCTGTCTGTAGGAAACAGTGATTTCATCTAGGAAGAGCTGGAGAGAAATGGTTGATCCAGGGAGCAAAAAAGGAGACCAAACCACTTTGCCTTGCTAGCTACAGAGCCAAAGGATGTGGATGCTGGATGCTGGACTTGGAGGCACTGAGCAGTGACCTCCAGATAAGAGAAGTGCACTGAGTGCCAACAAAAGACCAAACCATAACTCATCCACTGACTCAGACTGGATATGGGATGATGGCTGGAAACCAGAAGAGACTATGGACTTGATACACCCTTCCAACCGGCATCATGGAACTGAAAATCCCTGTTTCCAAGACAGAGCCTCAGGTGTTCCTCATAGAGACTAAATAACAAACTGGACTTACTGGTTCAGATGGTCCCATCCAGTCTCATGTGCCTAAAGGCCCCTGCTGAGGTGACACAGCAGAGCAGGAGCAGAGGAAAAACTGCTCGAGTACATTGACTCCATCACCTGAATGCCACCTCCATCTCTTCCTCCTGCTCAGTCCCATCCTAAGCACATCCACAGCCCAGCTCCAGCTTGCACGCAGTTGAAGCAGCAAACTCAGCGCTGCCTACACTGCTGAGCAGTCAGCTCAACCCCCAGCTGACTTTTGGGGCTGGATAGTGTCCACCTTCATGTGACTGCAGCGAATATGCAGGCAAATACTGCAACTTGGAGATACTACTGAGTAGTTGGAGTACAACTACTCCAACTTGGAGATACTACCGAGTAGTTGGAGTACAACTCCTCCAACTTGGAGATACTACCGAGTAGCTGGAGTACAACTCCTCCAATTTGGAGATACTACTGAGTAGTTGGAGTACAACTACTCCAACTTGGAGATACTACCGAGTAGTTGGAGTACAACTACTCCAACTTGGAGATACTACCGTGTAGCTGGAGTACAACTACTCCAGCTTGGAGATACTACCACTCCAACTTGGAGATACTACCGAGTAGTTGGAGTACAACTACTCCAACTTGGAGATACTACCACTCCAACTTGGAGATACTACCAAGCAGTTGGAGTACAACTACTCCAACTTGGAGATACTACCACTCCAACTTGGAGATACTACTGAGTAGTTGGAGTACAACTACTCCAACTTGGAGATACTACTGAGTAGTTGGAGTACGACTACTCCAACTTGGAGATACTACCAAGCAGTTGGAGTACAACTACTCCAACTTGGAGATACTACTGAGTAGTTGGAGTACAACTACTCCAACTTGGAGATACTACCAAGCAGTTGGAGTACAACTACTCCAACTTGGAGATACTACCACTCCAACTTGGAGATACTACTGAGTAGTTGGAGTACAACTACTCCAACTTGGAGATACTACCACTCCAACTTGGAGATACTACTGAGCAGTTGGAGTACAACTACTCCAACTTGGAGATACTACTGAGCAGTTGGAGTACAACTACTCCAACTTGGAGATCCTACCGAGTAGTTGCAGTACAACTACTCCAACCTGGAGATACTACTGAGTAATTGGAGTACAACTACTCCAACTTGGAGATCCTACCGAGTAGTTGCAGTACAACTACTCCAACCTGGAGATACTACCAGCCTTTCTCAGCCTGGTGGACTATACCCAGAGGAGATCAAGATGCAGATGAGGGCAGGATAGGTGCCTGTCTCCAAAACCCACCCCATCCTCTTCCTGTCTTAGTAAATACAAGGCTTTTCTCCACACATGGTTATTACATACTCATATAACTGGGCCTTGTGGTATGAGCAGACATCGTGTCTCCTCCTGCTGCTAAAGGTAGGTATCAAGTAACTGCTGAGCCAGAGCTCAGCTAAAGCCACCAAACAGCTCTTTGAACAGCCCTTTCTGGATGGAAGGAAACATCCTGCTCCTTCCCTTCCAGCTGAGAGCAAAACTGGATCCATTTGCCTACATGGGTTACTTCAATGACACTGCTTGGAGCTGATACACTGGGAAATGGTGTCTCCCCAGGAATGTTCTCTGGCACTGAAGTATGGGATACCCTTCACTCACACTATTGAAGTCCTTTAGCTCCCAGATCAAGGTGGTTGCACCCAAACTGCTTGTTGGGATAAGTTCTTGGCTCATACCCATTCCCAAACTCAACTTGGGAAGTGGGCTAGGGACTGTTTGAACAACTGAAGAGTGTTCCCATGCTCAGGAACGCCTCCTGACCCATTTCATTCACTAATACAGACCCAGCCTACGGATCTGATTGGAAATTTCAGGAGGCATTGGAAAAATCCCCACCAAATCTGATACAACTGCCAGCATAAGCAGTGTTCCAAGTATCTCACCAAGATGGGACATGTCCTCTAATGGGGATCTGCAGGAATAGGTTAGATAAAACCACCCTGCTGTGGTGTAGATCATGATTCCCTTCACCAGAAATGGGATGTGGATCACAGGAATTCCTTCCATCCCTATATTTTCAGTTATAATGATGGAGAACAAATTCCTTGCCCTCACGTAGCTTGCTCCAGCCTTCCTTTATAGGCATCCCTCCCTAAATTCTCTCCTCTGTGGCTCAGGAAACCACACAAGTCCCCAGCATTGACTCATTCATCTCTATAGCTACTACAAGCTCTCATTTGCTCCGCATCTTTAGTACCTCCAGAGCTTGAGATGAATGACAAGAACATTAACAACAGGCAACTAATGCTAGAGGCAGGCCCAAGTCTTCCATTGAAGCCTTGCTTGGTTTGTTTCCTCTGGTAGGAAAGGAGATTGGTGGGGAAAAATAATTGCTTTGGTTAAAAGAAAGCCCATAAAAGACCTTTTTTTTGGGTGAAGAACATGAAACCTTGGCTTTGCAATATTACTTCTCGGGGGGGAAATTCATCACTTCGCTACTCACTTCAACACTGCAAAGGGGGTGAAGTTCCCCCTTTCCCTTGTATATATTTTTTCTTCAGGCAACAATATAACAAAAGGAGAAGAGTGCAAGACAGAGAAGGAGGAGGGGAGAAAAACACCCAGAAAACACCTAATTCTACCAGTTTTTCCAAAGAAAAATGGGAAATAGTCATTCTTTCTTGCATTCTTTGCCACTGCCAGCAGCAAATGCCACTGTCTGTCCATTTTAGCATGGATTCCCTCTGGTCCCAGACCCCCAGAATGGCTTCATCCCCCTCCATCCTTAGGTGCAACAGGGAGAAGAGCTCTGCCCATCCCTTCCAGGAGTTCAATCCCAATCACTTGGAAACTGGGGTCACCAGGGCCACCTCTGTGCCCAGATAAAACCCTCAAGGATGCCACCAGATCCTCCTATGGGACACCAAAGAACTGAACAAAAAAAGGCTTCATCCAGCAGCAACAGCTTTCCAAGGAGCTGAAAAACCCCTAGGTTGGGTCCTGAGCCTTATCTAGAGGTCAGGACATTCACACAGACCTAGTGTTCCCACTCAACTTGGTCATTTCTTGGTCCAGAGGCCACCACGAGAAGGGATGCAGAGAAGATAAGGGTGAAGAGAGATGCAACCTGCCCCATAGCACTGCTTGAGCAGCACATGCTTTAGGAAGGGAAACTGAGGCAAGAAGCACCTCGGTGCTGGGACCTGCATCACACCAAAGCACCCCCAGTCACAATGGTGGCAACCAGAACCTCGACCCCAGAAGAACAACAACAAACTGGAGGATGATGCCCCAGAGCTTCACCCTACCCCGATCCTGATGCATTGTGTGGGCTCAGGTAGCTGTGGTTGCCCCATCCCTGGTAGTGTTCAAGGCCAGGCTGGACACAGAGCCTTGGGTGACACAGAACCATTCTATGATATAAAGAGGCTGGAAAGGGGAATCCCTCCCTTTTGCATGGATTTCCCTGATGACCTTGGGCTAGGGGCTTGCTCTATCCCCATCTCTGTTCCCTCACCTGGAAATAATACTGAGGCGGATAAAGCGAGTTTAAAACCCATTACTGGTGTGCTCTTTGGTTTCACCAAGGAACTGCTTCCCAGCCTTGGAGCATCACATTACACTGATGTGCAGTGGTAACAAAGGACTGTAAGGAAATCCCCTCCTGTCTCTTCTGCTGGGGAGCCTTCATCCATGCAAAACCCAGCAAAGGCAATGGAGGACAAGCCCCATATGTGCCATGGAATCCCAGACTGGTTTGGCTTGAAGGGACCTTAAAGCTCATCCTGTTCCAACCCCTGCCACGAGCAGAGACCCCTTCCACTGGAGCAGCTTGCTCCAAGCCCCTGTGTCCAACCTGGCCTTGAACACTGCCAGGGATGGGGCAGCCACAGCTTCTCTGGGCACCCTGTGCCAGCGCCTCAGCACCCTCCCAGGGAAGAGCTTCTGCCTAAGAGCTCAGCTCAGTCTCCCCTCGGGCAGGTTAAAGCCATTCCCCTTGGCCTGGCCCTACAGGCCCTTGTCCCAAGCCCCTCTCCAGGTTCCTTGTAGGACCCTTCAAGCATTGGAGCCATCCTACATCACTAGGAGATGATTTTGGCTGATGTTTAGTCTCAAAGGTTGCCCACATGGAGTCTCCCATCCTTGCAGATGTTGGAAACCCACCCAGGAGGGACTCCTGTGAGCAGCGAGGTCCTTGATAGCAATAAGGATTTGGAGAATTTGGCTTTTAAGAAGAACCCAAACAACAAACAGCACTTAAAAGATGCCTCATTTGAACAGAAAATGAGAACAATTAAGCACAACATCACTTCTGCATTAATGAAGAGGCGCTTATGCTCTAGGGCTGAGCGTCAGGGCAAACACTTGTCCTCCAATATGCTGCAAGGAAGAATAAGTGGGAGAGCAGATGAGCACCCAAAGGGGAAAGAGAAGCCTCAAGGGTGTCCTGACAGCCAAGGGGCAACACAGGGAGGCCTGAATCCTTCTTAGGTTTAAGATCTGAGCTGACCCAACCCCTCTGCTTGGGAACAGCAGGTGTATGAATAGGCTGGAGCAGGTTGGAGGGATGGGAAGGTGAGAAATCCATGTTTAAATCCACATGGAAATAAGTGTAGTTACCCCTTGCACCAGTATACGACAGCAACACAACATCTCTGCAGCTCTAGGACAGCCTTCTGCTTCAGTCCTGCCATCACCAGCCCTGAGCCCACACCTTGCAAGGTGACAGGAAGCTGAGATCCCAATGAAAGGACTGTGTCACTGCTGGAAAAGCCTTTCCTTACGCCTTCTATCCCTGAAAAAACACAGATCCCGAAAACCCCTGGCTGCTTTCTCACATCCCAATCACCACCATCACACCTGGATGGAGCTGTGCCCGCAGCAGCACTCACATCTCACATCCCCAGTAAGAGCCAGAACTGATGCCAAAATGCAGCAAGAAAAGGGCAAAGGGCAAAATCTCCCTGTTTAAACCATTTCCCACCCAGCAGGAACCATGTCTAGCGGGACAGAGAAGCCAAATCCCAGCTTTGTTTTAAATCCGTATGAATTTACTACCTGTTTGAGGGCAGGGAGTCACCTCTGCATCTCCCTAGGGAAGAAAATAAACCATTCCAAGGCATTAAAACCCCCGTAGCATTCACATGGAAACAGGGAGTAAAGGCTGTGATTCCACTTTTGTCACCCCAAACCCCAGCTCTGCTCTCTGCCACCTCCACGGCAGCGGTGGGATCTGCCAAGGAAAGCTCTGGAAAACACAATCACTGCAAACCCTCCTCACACACGTACGTGCAGAGCAGCCCCCCCCTCTCCTCCCGGCTCCCATCACTTTTGTTTTGCATTCCCAACGCATCCAACCAACCCCTTCAGAAACAACAGCATCTCCCAGCGAGGAGTTTCCCACTCTGAATCCCAAACGGGGTCTCTTCCTGGGGTGAAATAAGGACACCCCCTTTCTAAGCCCCGGATGGGGATGGGGGGCAGAAGGATATGCCACCCCCCGCCGCGCTGCGTTAAACATGGCAGCATCCGAAGGCTGCCCCACCCAAGCGGCCTAGGACGCGTGTCAACCGCATCCCGCATCCTGCTGCATCCCTGGGATGCTTTGTCTCGGGAATAACACCAGCCTAGGGGGATGTGTGGGACCCTCCCGTGTGTGGGGCACCCCACTCGTGTGTGGGACCCCCATCTGCCTGTGGGACCCCTAGGATACAGGGGTGCTGGTCCCAAGGACCCTTGGGATGCAGAGATGCTGGTCCTTGGGACCCCTGGGATGCAGGTCCTTGAGACCCCCGGGATGCAGGTCTGTGGGACCCCTGGGATGCAGGTATACTAGTCCTTGGGACCCTTGAAATGCTGGTCCAAGGACCCTCAGGATGCAGGGATGCTGGCCCTTGGGACCCTCAGGATGCAGGGGTGCTGGCCCTTGGGACCCTTGGGATGCAGGAATGTTGACCCTTGGGATGCTGGTCCTTCAGATCCTTCCCCACAACAGCCAGGGATACACTTGGAAAGGACCAGGGTTGACTTGCACATCCCAGAGAGGTGACCCAAACCTCTCCTGCTGAAAGCCAAGCTAGGGGTGCATCTGAATTTGGGGATATGAGAGGGATGGGTGATGGGGAACCTGCTGCAAGCCCATCCGACATAAAGAGCCCATGTATTCAGTACCTGAATAGCAAACACACACCGCTGACACCCAGAGAGGTGGGGAATTTTAAGGACGTCCCCTGGGTGGGAGATGAGCAAATCCCCCAAAACAGTGTTTGTAAGCTGCATTCACCCAGCTCCCAAGGTGGGGATGTCCCTGCTGGAGATGGGCAAAGGGGACTGAAGAGGGGATGAGGATGAGGATGGAGACGGGGATAAGGATGGGCATAAAGGATCAGTACGGGGGGGTCTCACCTGTATGACGAGCTGACCCCCGCTGCCACCTCCTCCTTGATCTGCCTGTTGAGGGCATCAGCAGCCGCCCTGCCCCTGCCCACCTCCGTCTCCTCCACCTTCTTCCGAGCCTTGTCCCTGCCATCCCCGGCCCGCACCGCTTTGGGATGCTCATCCTCCGCTTCGCCATCCTCCTCCTTCCTCTCGGCGCCGGGCAGCACCTTCCTCCGCTTCTCCTGAGCCGGTTTCTCCGGGGACCCACGGTCCAGGGCGAGCACGGGGGAAGGTCCCGGTTTAGGGATCCAGGGATGATCTCCCCGCTTGGGAATGGGCCAAGCGCGGAAATCCTTCTGGTACTGCGTCTCCTTCTCGAAGGGCGTATCCGAGGGCTGGTACTCGCTCTTGGGCTTGCAGCTCGGCTCCGGCCGCTGCACCTTCCACGGCTTGTAGTCGTGCCGCATCACCGAGTCAGCCGGGGGGGACCCGTGAGGGGCCGGGCCGGGCCGAGCCGCACCTGGGGCCGCTTCACCACCAGCACCACCAGCCGCCGCCTCAGCGCCCGGCTGGGTATCGATGGGAGCGGCTGGACCGGGGCGAGCCGCGGGGTGCTCGGTGGCCTCGGAGTACTTGGTGAAGACGAGCGGGACGGCGATGTCCGCCTTGTCCAGCTGGCTCCAGAAGCGGGCGATGCAGCAGGCGCGGCTGATGCAGGGCCACGCCATGGCGGCCCCGAGCCGCAGCCTCCCCGCACGGCAGCCGAGAACCGGGATGCGGGAGGGATGCGGGAGGGATGCGGGAGGGATGCGGGAGGGATGCGGGAGGGATGCGGGAGGGATGCGGAGGGATGAGGGATGCGCGGTAAGGGGGGGGGGGGACAGGGCACGGCACGCACAGGGCACGCCCACGACGTAACGGGAGAGGGGCGGGGCTTGGGCGGAGTGGGCGGGGCTTGGGTGGGGTGGGGGGAGCGGAGGTGAACACGTGTGTTCATGCATGTGCAAGGCGTGTTCATGCACACGCGCGCGCGGTGACTCGGCTGTGTGTGCGTATACATGTACCAGGCGCGCACACGTGTGAGACGTGCATGCGCATGTGGGCGAGGTCACACGGCTGCACACGCGTGTTCAAGGCATGCCCATGCATGCACACACCTGCACGCACACATGCATATATGAACACGTGTGCAGTCACGTGTACAACACGCCCTTGCATGCACACACATGCACAAGCACACACCTGCACGCACACATGCATACATGAACGCATGCACAGTCACGCATACATGTAACGCACGCCCTTGCATGCACACACATGCACAAGCGCACACCTGCACGCACACATGCATATGTGAACACGTGCACAGTCACGCATACATGTAAGACACGGCCTTGCATGCACACACATGCACAAGCACACACCTGCACGCACACATGCATACATGAACGCATGCACAGTCACGCATACATGTAACGCACGCCCTTGCATGCACACACATGCACAAGCGCACACCTGCACGCACACATGCATACGTGAACGCGTGCACAGTCACACATACATGTAACGCACGCCCTTGCATGAACACACATGCACAAGCGCACACCTGCACACACACATGCATACATGAACACGTGCGCAGTCACGCCCTTGCATGCACACACATGCACAGCACACACACCGTGCACGTATGCACACGCACATGCACACACATGCACAAGCACACATGCACACGCAGCTGCATGCATGTGTACAAGGCACGTTCATGCACATGTGTGCCCACACTGACGTGCACACACGCATGCATATGTACACACGCATGCACAATCACACACCTGCACACACGCAGGCGAAACACCCCCATGCACATATGTGCAGTGTCACACACCTGCATACACATGTTCGAGACACACACATACATGCATGCACACATATGCAGTTACACCGCTGCACACACGAGATGCACCCATGCATGCATGAACACATGCGCAATCACACACGGTGACACATACATGTAAAATATGCACACATGTATGTACACACATACATGTGCAAAACACACCCATGAACATGCATGCACAGTAACATACTATGGCACAAACACATGCAAGAAGCCCGTGAATGAATGCTGACACACACACATACACATGCAAGACATGCCCATGCATGCAAGCACAGTCACACACATCCAACCACATGCAATGTGCACATACATGTACAACTGCATACATGTACCTAAGTGCACACTTACACACACATACATGGATGCACACATGCAGACCTACACACATGCATACAAATGCATGAAGCGGACATGGACACGTGGGCAGCACATACACATGCACACACATTTACACACATACACATGCATGCATACATACCTGCACAAATACGCACGTACATGGTCACTCACATACCTGCACATAGTTACGCAGTACACATGCAGACATACGTGCATACACACATGCATGTATGTGCACAGCACACATACATGCATGCACACTGACATCTGCACAGACATGTGCATACACATGAACGCAAACACATATGCAAGACATTTGTGTGCAAACACCTGCGCACATACATGTGGACATGAACACGTGTGTACTCACACAGGACATGCACCACACATGCACAAACTCATGTTCACACATGTATGCACTCACAGAAGTGTGCACACGCATTCACGCTCACACACACTAACAGATATGCACATACATGCGTGCACACACACTCAAACACACGCATGCACACTCACACCTGTACACGCATGCACTAATGCATACACATGGACAACCATAAAAACTCACCCACACACACACACGCACATGCATGCCCACATGCAAGAACACATGTTGTCATGGGTTCAGCTGACTGCCCTTAGCTGCACATGCACACACGTGAACACACATGTAGAGGGACACACACAGAGTCACAGAAACACAGACGTGTTTGGGTTGGAAGCTCATCTGCCATGCACAGATACGCATGCATGGGTACACACATGTTCTTCCATGCGCTTTGATGCCTACACATACACACATGCACACGCATACATACACATACATGTGCACAGACACACATACACACCCAAATATGTACATCTATGCCAACACACACAGACCCAGGCACCCCGAAACACACACATATGCACAAACGCACATGGACACCTTCAGTGAGCAGTTGCAGCATCACCCTGCTGAACTCATTTCCTCTCCCTATTGGGGTTTTAAGGATGAAGCCACACACATGCCATTATTTGATTTATTATTGATAGTTTATTATTCTATTTTCTCTGTTTTCCCCCTATTTCACGTTTTAACAGATATTTTTTCTCCCTTTTTTTTTTGATAAGAAAGGCCAAGGTTTTGCAGTGTCAGGAGCCTCCTCACTGCAGACCTGGATGGAGTTAGACGCTGCGGAACGGGAGATCAATTGCTGAGTGTTGATACTGAGTGATATATGAATCCTGATGCTAGCTCACTTTCAGGAACTGGCTATGGAATAGGCAAGACAAGCAAAATCCATCAGTTCCCATCAGTGAAATTGATTCGCTGGCTGCAAACCTCCGAGAGAGGATGGGAGGGGAATGGACACAAGTGTTTAAATAACCACCATGGGGGAGAGCAGGAAGAGATTCCTCCTTCTCCAGCTGCTTCTGGGAAAAGGCCATAGCTGAGCATGATGCTGCATGCTGAAGGGCCTGGAGTCTGGAAATGGCTGAGGGGCCAGGGGGGTTCAGTGTGGAGAAGAGAAGGCTCAGGGGGGACCTGATGGCTGCCTACAAGTGCCTGAGAGGAGGATGGAGCCAGGAGGGGCTGGGCTCTGCTCCCAAGGAACAAGGGATGGGACAAGAGGAAACGGCCTCAAGCTGCACCAGGGCAGGTTTAGATGGAGCTGAGGAACAATTCCTGCCCCAGAGGGTGCTCAGGCATTGGAACAGGCTGCCCAGGGCAGGGCTGCAGTCACCGGCCCTGCAAGTGTTCACACAGTGTGGAGACGAGGCCTCAGTGCCATGGGGCAGTGGTGGCCTTGGCAGTGCTGGGAAAGGGATGGATTTGATGAACTTACAGAGCTTTTCCAACCTAAGTGATTCCATGGTTCTGTGCTGGGACGCTGGTCTTGGGGATGACCAAGGACATGGGTGCCACTCGTGTCAGACTGTAGCATCCTGAAGTACAGCCCTGCTCAAAAGGTTCACGATGCCAAGGGCACCGTGGTGGGCTGCAAGCCAGAGCCAGCCCCGTATTTCACAGCCCCCCAAATCAACACTGACTTTGGGGAGACCCCCAGGCAGTGGTTCCATGCCCCATCTGTGCTGGGATCTGGAATAGCTCCAAGCATCCCTCGTGCAGTGACAAGCAGGATGCTTCAGGAGTTGATTAACAGGAGACCTGGTGAATCTCCTTCTGACATCCTCAGATGAAGCCAGGATGCTCTGCAGTCAGGCTTAAGGCACTGGAGACCATCCTGAGGCAGATTGAATGGTCTCTCCTGCATCTCATGACACCACGAAGAGCATACTCACCAGCTAGGCAATGAGAACTGATGCTGCCACTGAAAGAGCTTGCCCAGATTTATGTCTTTCTCTGCTGGAGCTTGGACAACAAGAGGGATCTGCTTGTTTTCCCAGCCCCCCAACTGACATCTCATCATATGCTGTCGCTGCATGCTCTCCCCCTTGCCCTGTACACATGCAACCACCAATTGTGGTAGGAAACAATGTTATGGTCTTGTGGGAACTGAGCGGCAAATCTCAGTGCAAGACCCTACAGGAGGGGAAGGTGGCTTGGAGCAAGCTGCTCTAGTGGAAGTTGTCCCTACCCATGGCAGGGGGTTTGAACTGCATGAGCTTTAAGGTCCCTTCCAACCCAAACCAGTCTGGGATTCTATGATTCTATGATACTAGGAATGACTGAAAGGCTTTAGGGGGAAAAAAAGTGTGTTATCTATGATCTGAAGAGAGGAACAGTGATTTTGAGAGTGCTTATATCTCCTGTGCTGCAGCATCAAGTCCCATAGGGTCTACATGTGGTGGGCCTTCAACAAGGAGCCACGACCAGCTTCCTCTGGCAGGGAAAGCAGGATACCTATGCCTTCCTGGCATTGCATTGTCCCTTACATGTGTCTCTTCATGTCCTCCGTGTTAGGCTTTCTTAGCCCCTACCCTGGAGCATGGCCAGGTCTCCATGTGCAGCCTGCTCCACTCATGAAGTCCCATGGGCACATCCCACTGTGCTGCATTGCAAAGCTCAGTGACTTGCAGAAGCCAAGAGCTGGGTGACTCAGGGCTTTATGGGTTCCTCCTTGTACTCAGAGATGGACATTGATCCATTGGTCCAAAGGCCAGTGATAAAGGGATTACAGAGAACGACCTATTGAGGGATTAAAGGAACTTAATGTTCCAGGCTAAATGCAAGCAAAAGAAATTGGATAAATGGCTATAAATACCTGCAAATGGAAAAGCCAAGGAGGATGGAGTTGGAGCTACCTCAGGGGCCACGTGTATGTGAGTGGATGTTAGGAAACAAGGGGAAATGGCAAGAAAATTACAGATAATGAGGTTTAAAAGCCATCGAGGTGAGAATTAAGCAATGGGGGTAAATTAAACGGGTGCTGACATGGGATTGTAGGGATTACTGTGGTCATGGCTGGTCCCAGGGGTCCCTTCCATCCCTGCAGTCACAGCTCAGCAATGATCTACTGAATACTGGGATGCGCAGGGTGCTGGGCCATGTAGCCTAGGTCATGCTTTGCCTAGAAAGGCTGAAGCAGATGATCCTTGAGGTCCTTTCCAATTTGGGATTCCACGATTCTATGATCTGCCTCTGATGCTGCCATGGGGACCATCCACCCTCACCCTATCTGCAACGGAAACCCAAGTCAGCAAAGAGAACAAGAGAAGGAGAATGTAAGTGACCAGAGAAACATGTGGCTACAGGAGAAGTTGGATGGGCCTTTTGGTGGATAGTTCCTACCATGGAGAGGTTCGTCTAAGTGAGGTTTTCTGCACTGTTATCACTGCTTTTAAATTGCAAGTCATCACCTGTGCGCAGATAGGGACTTGCTGAAAATTATACAGAAAGCCTGGGGATAAATCCCTATCTTCTCACTTCCCAGTAGAAATCCTTCTCATCCCATATAATCACTTCCCCCAGAGCATGGAAGATGGGGTTTGGGGTATTACAAGGACAGATGTGATATAAGGTTATACCATCGCATGGCTCCTTTCTAGGACACTCTGAAGTGTGCTGGTCCCCACAGACACAGCAGATGACTCTTCCCCTCTCCATTTCCATCCTAGACCCATATGAAGTCACTGTAAAGCTAAACTCCGTCTTCCTATTTTGACCGGATAGGTTTATACTAGTCTATTCCATAAGGTTGGTTTTGGGGTTTGGTTTTGGCCTTCCAATCCTCTAAGATGATCCCATGACTACTGAGTTGTGAAGGATGTTCCAACAGTAGCAACACCCGTTAGTAGGGATGGGGTTGATGACATGAGGCCAGGACCTACCTGTAAAGCAGTGCCAGAGCTGATGGCACCTTTTCTGACAGCCACCCACATCTGCAGTTCCCCTGCCACAGTTTGGACAGTGACAGGGGGAGAAAGCAAGAGGAAAGGAGCAGAGCAGGACAATGCGACTGGCAAAGAGCAAGGCGAGGCCTTCAGGGATGGGTTCCTGCAGAGAAATCAGTGCCTTGGCTGTAGTCTGAGGTGCTCAACTGTGCCAGAGCACCCAGAGCTCAGGTATGACCATTTACACTAGAGTAAACCTGAAGAGGTCCCTGGCAAAGCTTGGTACCAACCAGGACTTCAGGATGGAAAACACCTTGAAGCATCACCTCTGGACCAGGGGTGTCCCCTCCTTGGACACACCATGGACCCTCCTGACATGGTTTAGTGTGAGGTGTCCCTGGCCATGGCAGGGGGTTGGAACTGGATGATCTTAAGGTCCTTTCCAAGCCAAACCATTCTGTGATTCTATGACTGTATTGGGGGTTGCACAGCTCAGGAAGATGAGGAGCTCTGGACCTGCAGATCTGCCCACAGCATTGCTGGTGGTTCCTCATAGGAAACATCTCATCTCCAAGCAACAGAGCTGAAAGAGTTAAAAGACTCTTTGCTTTCAGAGCAGCAGAAGACAAAGGATGGGGAGAGATTCAAGCAAAACCTAAACCGCTTTCAGCTCAGTTGAAGCAATTGGTGTCTTTAGGAAGAGAGCCTTTGGGGTTACACCGGAGCCCTGTTGTTTGCAGTGACTCCAGAAATGAAGTCTAGCAGATGTAAATGCCTCATATCCTGACAAAAATAAGGGGTTATTTTCCACCTAACACCTCTGCTTTGCTTTTGCCAAGGGCTGTGCTCCATTTTGTTCTGTAATTTCTGGTGGTGGGGAGGTTTGGGGATCTGAGATGCCCCTTGGCTCAGTGAATGATAGAATCATGGAATCATAGAATTGTTAGGGTTGGAAACGACCTTAAGATCATCCAGTTCCACCCCCGATACCAATGGGCAGGGACACCTCACACTAAACCATGGCACCCAAGGCTCTGTCCAACCTGGCCTTGAACACTGCCAGGGATGGAGCATTCACAACCTCCCTGGGCAACCCATTCCAGTGCCTCAGCACCCTCACAGTAAAGAACTTCTTCCTCATATCCAATCTAAACTTCCCCTGTTTCAGTTTGAACCCATCACCCCTTGTCCTATCACTGCAGTCCCTGATGAAGAGTCCCTCCCCAGCATCCTTGTAGCCCCCTTCACACACACTGGAAGCTGCTCTGAGCTCTCCACGCAGCTTCTCTTCTCCAGGCTGAACAGCCCCAATGTTCTCAGCCTGGCTCCATACAGGAGCTGCTCCAGCCCCTGCTCATCCTCGTGGCCTCCTCTGGACTCGTTCCAACAGTTCCATGTCCTTCTTATGTTGAGGACACCAGAACTGCACACAATGCTGCAGGTGAGGTCTCACAAGAGCAGAGCAGAGGGGCAGGATCACCTCCTTCGCCCTGCTGGTCACGCTCCTTTGGATGCAGCCCAGGATACGGTTGCTTTCTGGGCTGCGAGCGCACACTGCAGCCGGCTCATGTTCATTTTCTCACCGATGCCTTTGTATGCGTGGCGGTGCTCTAGCAGTGGGCTGGCTCATTGTTCAGTTCAGCCTCCTAGCAGCCTTATGCTGTATCCTGGTTACCACCAGACCCTTGGTTTTCCCAGGCCTCGCACAAGATGGTTTCTGTGTTTACCTGAGCACTTTCTCTGTTCCATGCGGATTTTTTTCCCCAAAATTTCTGAATGGCAGTTTTTTCCATTCAGTAAATCACAGCTCTTTGTATGTGCCTCGGCTGAGGCTCTGATTGCGGTTGGAGGCAGCATTGCCTTCCTCATACACCACAGAAACATGTGTGTGGGTACTTGTCTGCTCCATCCATCCATCCATCCATCCATCCATCCATCCATCCATCCCTTTGTCAGAGGCGTGATGCTGCTCATGTATCCCTGCCCTCAGTGAAACCCCTTTGTGTTGTTTCCCCACCTCCTTGGCTGAGACTGAAATCCCTTCACCCCGTATCACTTGCAAATACACTTGAACTGCCCATGCTTGTCCCTTCCTGCTCTGCACAGGGTGGTTTGTAGGGGAATGGGGGAAATAAGGCCTGGTTCACACACACAAATCATAGAATCCCAGCCTGGTTTGGGTTGGAAAGGAGCTTAAAGCTAATCCAGTTCCAACCCCTTCCACGGGCAGGGACTCCTTCCACTCAAGCAGCTTGCTCCAAGCCCCTGTGTCCAACCTGGCCTTGAACACTGCCTGGGATGGGGCAGTCACAACATCCTTGGAAGCCAGTTCCAATGCCTTATCTCCAACCTGAACTTCCCCTGTTTCAGTCTGACCCCATCACCCCTTGTCCTATCACTCCAGTCTCTAATGAAGAGTCCCTCCCCAGCATCCTTGCAGCCCCCTTCACACACTGGAAGCTGCTCTGAGGTCTCCACGCAGCTTCTCTTCTCCAGGCTCAACAGCCCCAGTGTTCTCAGCCTGGCTCCATACAGGAGCTGCTCCAGCCCCTGAGCATCCTCGTGGCCTCCTCTGGACTTGCTCCAAATGCTTCATCCTCTCCATGAACATCCAAATATTGCAGAATTCGGACATTCGAAGACACAGTTGGGTCCAGAAAGGAGTTTATTCCCCGGGTTTGAGTGGTAAAGCAGGAGCTCCTCACCCTCTAACCACATGCTGAGTCACATTGACACAAAGCGGGTTACACCTCCGGCAGCCTCCTTCTCCTCCCCATGTGGGAGGGTGGCTGCAGGCAACCACCACCACCAGCACTGTACATTGCCCAATCCCCTCTCCTGTAAGGCTGGGTCAATATTGACTTTGCACTTTGCATTCACCAATTGTGGAGCTCCCTTCTCCTCCTGAGACGTGGGTGCAGAGCCCAAGATGAAGATTGAGTTCGCTCCCCTCTCCGTGCCGCTGCACAGGAGGCTTCAGACGGCATCGGTGGTTCATTGGGTCTTCAGCTTCCTAGCTCTAGGTAAGAGAAATCTTCTCTTCTGAGGAGCCACAATAGCTTTATCCCAGCTCCTTCCCTCCCCAGCCCCAAGTACATATGGGTACAAAGGTCTGGGATGGAAGGAAAGTGGAATTAGAGGCGTCTTCTGGGAGCCTGCAGGGAATCCCAGGCCATGTTAGGACAAGGGATTAGGAGGAGACATTGCACTTGCACATCTCTGCTTGTCTCACTGTATGAAGAGGAGGATGGAGGCTTGTTCTCATTGAGTTAGTTAACTTTTGCCCCCTTTTCTGGGTTGCTTTGTTGTTTCTGAGCACGGGGGCACTAGGGAAGCGCATGGGAGTACCAACATGCCTCATACAGCACCTACACCCACGGAGTTCCAGCTTCTCTTGCTCCATAAGTTCAGTTTTCCTGGTCTAAAGTGCTGCCCTGCTCAGGGTCTGTCCTCAGGAATGGCATTCCCATGCTTGAGGGTGGGACACTGGGAGGAGCATGGAGGACTCTGCTTTGCAGCCCTGGGAACAGGCACTTTGCTTTATACACATGTCCCTGCTCACCCCAAAAGGGAATTCTTCCAAGGAAACCCAAGCAGGCTTGGGAACAGACACATTAGCAAACTGGGACCCAGACAAACTGCTGTGTGGAAGGCATCGGGTGCTGATGGAAAGGAGAGACAGGGGGTTTTGGATAGGATGCACTGGGAAATAAGGAGATGGGAGGCCCAGAGGTAAGCTATCAGAGTGCAAACAGCCTGAGGCCATTTACAGCCCATCAGGAGCCCAGCTGGAAGGTGACATCCCGGAGTTTCCCATTGTCATGTCAATCCTTAATCTCAGATGGGATCTGTGTGAAGTTTTTAGTTTGTTGTGGCAGGAGAGGTTTTGAATACCCCAATACTTAGAGGCAGCAGATCTTTGTCTCTGTATGGGTCCAAAACAATACCTGCAAAGAGGCATAGGCTCTGCTTCAGAGCCTGGATAAGGTTTTGAGACTGCTACGTGCAGCTGAGTGGTCAGCTCTGCACCAGTATCTGATGCACCGGAGCACTGGGCCATACTGGTCCTGATGCCATAGGTGTTTGAATGCTTCATGGCATAGGTTCAGCCCATGCTAAGTAATGCTTTTCCAAACTCTATGCGATTCCATGTTGGCACACTTTGGGCAATGGCAGAGAGCAGGGACCTTTGCTGGTACCTGGGATGGATGAGGCTGCCTCTTTTGGAAGAGAATTAACAACATGTGATGCGCGGATTGACTCCACGACTCGTTCAAGTTGTAAAGCAGGTATGCTTTTTATTCAGCGCTGAGACGCACGGGGATAATTCCCCAAAGTCATGCGTGCTTCAGTGTTGTTTCCCTCTACATTTATTCTCTAAAGTTATATATATTCATAAGGTTGCACAACACGCCTATACATATTCATGTCCTATCCCTGCTTCGTATTATAATGAGCCAGAAGGTCCTCTGCACCTGCGCAGTGCCCCCTCTGGTCGTGGGTAGGGTCTCAAGATGAAGTAACTGAGTCTTCCTCCTGTGGGTAGGGGTCTTCAAGATGAAGTAAATGAGGCTTCCTCTTCTTGCACTTTTCACCTTTTAGTCTTCACGTATGGCCTTAGGGTTTGGTCGGTGTCCCAGCCATAACCCACCTGCATCTCTCCCTTCAGGCATCTGCTTTTCCTTATCAATAGCTGCTTATCAGTAGAATCAGGGCTCTGCTTTTCCTTGATAGAACCAGGTGTCTGCTTTTCCTTATCAATGGTTGGTGCCTTTGTTCTGCTTAGTAGGCATGATAGGTACAGACAATACTTTTGTTTAAGCAAGCAGATTCCTCTAACCCCCCTGTACAACCCCCCTGTACATTGGTTAACCCTGTATCACATGGACATCACTGGGCAGTGCTGTTCACCCACTGGCTCAGCAGGACATGGAATCCCAGAGTGGTTTGTGTTGGAAGGGACCTTAAAGCTCCTCCAGCTCCAACCCCTGCCACGGGCAGGGACCCCTTCCACTGGAGCAGCTTGCTCCAAGCCCCTGTGTCCAACCTGGCCTTCAACACTGCCAGGGATGGGGCAGCCACAGCTTCTCTGGGCACCCTGTGCCAGCGCCTCAGCACCCTCACAGGGAAGAGCTTCCTATGGCTCTGCCGAGTTGCTTTGGAGAGGTGTAACCAGTGTGTGTCCCCTTGGGCTGCTCTGGGATAGCGCTGACAGCATCCCTCTCTAGACGGAGAGGAAACCCCACTGTTGCAGCAGTGGCACAGCCAGCTGAGCTGCCCCGAAGGAGTTATGGCATGGAGAGTGCAGAGCAGTTGGTGTCATCCTGGATTTGCATTGTAGACCCTGGGGCTCTTCCAGTGCAGAACTGATCCCAGATGTACTCAACCCACTGGAGAACACCTTGCAGGAGGAGACATGGGTGTTGTTAACAGCGCACGTGAGATCTGTCCAAAGCCATGCAGCCTTGGATCCAACCCTCCATAGTGGGACATTCTGGGGTGCTCTGGAGCTCCCTCTGCCCCTGCCCCCAGATCTCCTTCCATGGTGCCTGGATGGGATGCGATGCAGTAGAGATGCGGCCACTGTGTTAACAAGGGATGCAGCAAAACATCCCCGCTCCCAGCTCAGGTGCAGCTGGGCCTTACAGAGCTTTTACAGTGTTTTCCAGCAAAGCAACTTGTCCTTCAGGTTTTTCCCTTCTTGGTGTTGCGAACAAGCTGTCTCTTGAGTTTTCAGTGATAGCAATCACTTCTGAGCCAGCAGAAAAGCAGGAAATGATCAGGAGGGAGGAATGAAAAGGTAACACGGAGATGCTCGAAACACAGGCTCTGCCTCCTGTGGGGAAATGCAGCCTGCTCTGAATGGGGATGTGACCCAAAGCCACAGCTCCTCCATGGCTGCACTTCCAGACATTACTATCACCTCTGGAACAGTTTTACTTTGATTTTGGGTGGGTTTTGTGATATTGAAGCCAAAGCAGTTAAGAAATGCCATAAGAAAGGCAGTAGAGACGTGATAACCAAACCCCACCAAGCGATTCCAGCTGGTTTGATCCATTTCATTAAGTTTCTTTAAGCCTGGAGGTTTTCATCCAAAAGCTCCCAGTTTAGTAGCAGTAGAAGCTCGATCCTATGGGATACCCTTAATGTCATCCCATGAGATGCCAAACGCTATGTTATAACCCTCAGGCACAGAGATCAGACCTTCCATGGTCAGGATTTGGCCTCTGGCTTCTCCTTTATCCTCATACAGACTTGTGGCATCTGCTGCTAGAACAGGGCTCGTGAAAGCACACATTAGAGTGAAGGCAGAGCTTTGCACAGCCCTTTGGCTGGGGATCCAGCAGCACTGCTTGCAGGCTGCCGTTGCTATGGTTGTGCTAATGCAGCCCCTGAGAAGCCAAGAGCAGAGTAAGGGGCTCATTCATTCTCCACAGGGTGCTGGATGACTGGAGCAGCTTGACCCCGGTGCTGGCAGGGAGCAGCAGCTCACAACAGGCAACAGGCATTGTCCCTGCAGCTGGTTTCCTCGAGGATGCTCCTAGTAAAGGGCACGGAGACAAAAGGAGATGTTGGCTTCAGATGCCGGCGGCTGATTGGAGGAGAGTGCATAGTGAAAGGATGGGATGCAGGGCATGGAGTGGGGACCACATTGCCTTCCCGCTGCAGGATCCTAGTACTGACAAGTGCCCCCTCCTAATGCAGAGGAGCCAGGCTTCTAACACCTAAAGGATTCCAGTGCCTAAAGGGACTGCAGGAAACCTGGAGAGGGGCTTGGGACAAGGGCCTGTAGGGCCAGGCCAAGGGGAATGGCTTTAACCTGCCCGAGGGGAGACTGAGCTGAGCTCTTAGGCAGAAGCTCTTCCCTGTGAGGGTGCTGAGGCGCTGGCACAGGGTGCCCAGAGAAGCTGTGGCTGCCCCATCCCTGGCAGTGTTCAAGGCCAGGCTGGACACAGGGGCTTGGAGCAAGCTGCTCCAGTGGAAGGGGTCCCTGCCTGTGGCAGGGGTTGGAGCTGGAGGAGCTTTAAGGTCCCTTCCAGCCCAAACCAGGCTGGGATTTTGTGATTCTATGACTCTACAAGGCACCAAAATCAGCAGGTGATGCCCAAACCTGCGGCCTCTCTCATTCCTGGTCTCCATGGGCTTGGCCAAGAGCATCCATCCAGGCGCACCATGCAGAAGCATCAGTGTGTGGCTGAACCCCTGCAGACAAACCCAGTGCAGAGGCAGGAGACCTGCTCATGTCGCCTCTGCAGACCCAGTGTACAACAGCCTTTGGACCCTGTCCATCAGCAGGGTTGGCTCAAAGGGCACATGGGGCCAGCGGGAGTCAAGCTCCTTGAAGGCTGAGTGTAGTCCATAGCCTGGGACAGCCTCTGTGCACGCTGTCACTGCCAAGGCTGGCACTGGGGACCTCAGCAATGTGCATCTTGGAAACCCTTTTGACAAGTGCAATAAGGACCTGACTCACTCTGGGGCTGCTGTGATGCCAAAAAAGCTCTCTCCACAGGCTGCTGTTTCCCCTGTTTTGGGCTGCATGAGCAAATGCTGGGTTAGCAGCAATGCTGGGCCCAGCAGCGCTTGGATGGGATGTGAATCCTGTTTGGATTTGGCCAGGGAAGTCTTCCGCGTGCTTTGTAGCCTGTGGCTCACTTGGAGCTCGTGGCATATACATAAAATCACAGAATCCCAAACTGGTTTGGGATGAAGGGACCTTAAAGCCCATCCAGCTCCAACCCCTGCCACGGGCAGGGACCCCTTCCACTAGAGCAGCTTGCTCCAAGCCCATGTGTCCAACCTGGCCTTGAACACTTCCCATGGCAGAGGGTTGGAACTTAAGGCCCTTTCCAACCCAAACCATTCCATGATTCTATGATTATGGGGGCAGAAAAGTGGAAGGTAGACATTATAGTGATGCTATGGCTGAATTGTAAAGGTTATTCTCCCTCCTGTCCCCTAAAGAATACTGCAAAGGCAGCGAGGCAGAGCCACCTCATAACCACATCTCATTGCCATTTGTGTGCCTGATATTCCCATCCTCGCCAAAGAACTTGTTCCCATGAGCAAATTGGGGCTGGAACTGGATGACCTTTAAAGTCCCTTCCAACCCAAAGTATTCCATGATGCTAAGCTGGAGCATTTGTCTGGCTGTGCAGAGCCCTGGCAGCTGACGGGCTTCAAGGATGGGCTTCTAATGCATGACTTGCAGCCTGCCCCCGTCCCCATCCTGACACAGGCTGCCATCCCTTCCATGTCATTTCCGAGATCCAACAGCCCTTTGCGGGCACACAGGCTGGGCTTTGCCCCCAGAGGGGAGGTGTCTGCTGAGGTTCCCTGGCCAGGAGCCTAATGCCACGCTCAAGATATCCCTTAAAGTGTTTGCTGGCAGCCAGCCCCAAAATGATGAGTGGTGTGCAGGAAAGCAGATGCTGAGGAAATGTGGCTCCCATCCAGGCAGCTCTGAATGGTCCCCAGCCAGGGAGGGACAGGCAAGAAACCTTCCTTATTCCTCATTTGCCTCTTGGGGTTACACTCAAAGGGAAGAAAGCAATGATCACGGGGAGCGTAGAACCATGGAATGGTTTGAGATGGAAAGGACCTTAAGATCATCCAGTTCCAACCCCCTGCCATGGGCAGGGACACCTCACACTAAACCATGGCACCCAAGACTCTGTCCAACCTGGCCTTGAACACTGCCAGGGATGGAGCATTCACAACCTCCCTGGGCAACCCATTCCAGTGCCTCAGCACCCTCACAGTAAAGAACTTCTTCCTTATCTCCAATCTAAACTTCCCCTGTTTCAGTCTGAACCCATCGCCCCTTGTCCTGTCACTGCAGTCCCTCTCCAGCATCCTTGTAGTATTTTATAAGCATAGAAAGCAAAATAACCTGAATATTGAGGGAAGGTCTCTGTGTGCAAATTCTGCCCTGAAATAAGACAAAAGTTGAGTTGCCTATGAATGGGGGAGAAATGGATAATTCTATCATTGCAAGATTAAGCCTCACTTGGGTGATAAGTGCTTCATTCTGCAGAGTGCTCTTTGAGCTTTGCACGCTACAATAAAGAGGGAATAGATTATTAGCCACTTCTGCAGCAGACCTGATGACCCAGCTCCCATGTGCAGTAAAAGTGCAACCTCTGCATTGCTCCTCAAGCAGAGTTCATGACTCATGTGGACCCTGGAGCTTGGTTTCATGCTCTGGGCTGTTTTCCTCAAGGGTTATAAAGATGGTGTCTGTGGCCTTTGAAAGGAGTGGCACCAGGCATGAGCAGTGATTTGTGCTGGCCTGGAAGGTGCATTACGGGTTGGACCTGTTGCTCTGTTGCACTGATTCCCCATGCTCTGTGCTAGTGCTGATCCAGGCACAGTGTCTCTACCTACATGAGGACATCAGATCCCATTTCAGCTTTAAGGAGGTTTAAGGCTCCAAAGAGACCTTAGAGCAGCTCCAGTGCCTAAAGGGGCTGCAGGAAACCTGGAGAGGGGCTTGGGACAAGGGATGTAGGGACAGGCCAAGGGGAATGGCTTTAACCTGCTCGAGGGGAGACTGAGGTTGGACACAGGGGCTTGGAGCAAGCTGCTCTAGTGGAAGATGCCCCTGCCCGTGGGAGGCGTTGGAGCTGGATGAGCTTTAAGGTCCTTTCCATTCAAAACCAGTCTGATTCTATGTTCCCCATGATCATGCCAGGGTTTTAGGCACAGGGATTTATCTTTACATGCAAAGCTCTGGGATAAGGGGGACTTGTCACCAAAACCAAGACTAAAAAAATACTTACTAATTTATCCTAAGTAAACAGGAAGTACAAGGATGTCTTACATGAGAGCATCATGTACCTTTTCCCTCATAGGACTGAGCCGAGCTGAGCTGGAGAGGTCAGGAGTCAGGTGGCTCCCAAAGATTACAATCCAGGTCTCAGAGGATGAGGGCATGGGTGTATCTACCTAAACTGGAAGCTGAGCAGGGCATCTCCATCCTCACATCCTTCAGCCCTGAGTGCTGGATCTGTGATGAAGATCCAGAGAAGAACATCATATAGAACCCACCACACATGATGTAACCCATGAGCTGGGGACAGCAAAGGGCTTTGATCAATGGGGTATTTTAGTCTACAGCACCAGAGGACACAGCTCTTCCCAGGCACTTCTTAGGGCATCTGCTTTGCTAAGTTGGCATTGGGTGGCCAGCAGCAATTCCCCATCACTGCAGACTTTGGTGGGATTTGATGCCACAAGTGATTCCTGTTTGCACACCCTTTTCTTCTCCTGTTCCCATGCCAAAACAGGGCATGAAGGAGGTGGAAGGTGGAGGAAAAAGCTGAGCAGTGACTGGAAGCAGCTCAGAAAAGTCTTTAATGGCTTGGGAAGGTCCCAAATCATTAATGTCTTAAGGAATGAAATAAATCATTCTTCTAAAATCAGTGATGACACAGAACTGAAAAGGCTGAAAATCCTCTAGAGGCCAGGATTAGAGCTGAGAGTGAATCCAAGGAGTGGAGGAAAAGGTCCAAAATCAATAAGAAATAACTCAATAAAGAGTAAAATCTTACATATGGGCAGATGACATTAAAAATCAAGGACAATTAAAATGGTGACTCATTAGCTCAGGACAAAGCTGTTGGGGACTGTACAGACAGGGCACAGTGCCCTGTTCTGCTGCCACTGCAAGATGCCGGGTGTCATCAGAGTGTATTAACAGGAGGTTTGGGGTAAAACAGGGACATTTTCATTGCAGGGATCAGTCTGACTCCAGAGAAGGGCCAGACAGCAAAGGGACAGAGCTCTGATCCACAAGGAAAACTGTGGGGAAAGGAAGACATGGTGGGCTTTGAGAACTAGGTGGTTGCTGCAAGGGTGGTGCTTGGTTCCTCTCCAGGGTATAGATAGGAAAGAAACCTTCCCTGCATCCAAGATGCCTTCACAATGATGAAGTAACCCAGCAGCAAGCCCAGTGATGGGCTCTGTCCCAGCACCAGAGTCCCTCCAAGTGCATCGTTAGAGAGGGACTCTTCATCAGGGACTGTAGCGATAGGACAAGGGGTGATGGGTTCAAACTGAAACAGGGGAGATTTAGGCTGGAAATAAGGCAGAAGCTCTTCCCTGTGAGGGTGCTGAGGCGCTGGCACAGGGTGCCCAGAGAAGCTGTGGCTGCCCCGTCCCTGGCAGTGTTCAAGGCCAGGTTGGACACAGGGGCTTGGAGCAAGCTGCTCTAGTGGAAGGGGTCCCTGCCCGTGGCAGGGGCTGGAGCTGGAGGAGCTTTAAGGTCCCTTCCAACTCAAACCAGTCCGGGATCCTATGATCATTCCCTTCCCAAAGCCCACCTGATCCAACTGCTACCTCACCACTGGCTTTTCCCTCAGCACAGTGCTGCACAGCTGCCTTCATCGCCCTCTTCTTCACCCGTTTTTGGCTGCTCTGTGTCCTCTATGCCGTGTGGTGGTTCAAAGACAGGGAGAAGCCCTGCAAAGGTGGGAGACGGATCCATGCCATCCGGAACAGCGTTGTCTGGAGGTACATGAGGGACTATTTCCCCATCACGGTAAGTGCCGCCGATTCCATAAGCACTGATTTCATAAGGACCACCTTTGTCTTTGGTGTCTGGAGGCAGTTTGGGGCAAGGACTTCTGGCATGGGGCTCTGGGAGGTCAGTGTTGAAGGATCATGTATCCATCATTTTCTAACCTGCATCTGAAGAGGGCTAGAAGGGTGCTGGAGAGGGACTCTTCATTAGGGACTGAGGCAATAGGACAAGGGGTGGTGAGTTCACACTGAAACAGGGGAAGTTTAGATTGGATATAAAGCAGAAGTTCTTTACTGTGAGGGTGCTGAGGCACTGGAATGGGTTGCCCAAGGAAGCTGTGAATGCTCCATCCCTGGCAGTGTTCAAGGCCAGGCTGGATAGAGCCTTGGATGACATGGTTTAGTGTGAGGTGTCCCTGCCTATGGCAGGGGGGTTGGAACTGGATGATCTTAAGGTCCTTTCCAACCCAAACTGTTCTATGATTCAATGATTCTATCATCTTCCCAGGTCCCAGATTACTGCAAGACCCAGTATAAAAGAAGACCATCATTTTCACAATCACATCCTTTGATTGTCTGCCATTGGGTTTCTTTGCTCTTTGCAAGGCAGAAAGTGATGCTGAGGACCTGCTGTGGGTCATATATGGCAAATCTCTGAGATTAAATATGATTTGAAGAATGGCTGAGTAGGACCTGGGGGGTTCAGTGTGGAGAAGAGAAGGCTCAGGGGGGACCTGATGGCTGCCTACAAGTGCCTGAGAGGAGGATGGAGCCAGGAGGGGCTGGGCTCTGCTCCCAAGGAACAAGGGATGGGACAAGAGGAACCGGCCTCAAGCTGCACCAGGGCAGGTTTAGATGGAGCTGAGGAACAATTCCTGCCCCAGAGGGTGCTCAGGCATTGGAACAGGCTGCCCAGGGCAGGGCTGCAGGCACCGGCCCTGCAAGGGTTCACACCCCATGGAGACGAGGCCTCAGTGCCATGGGGCAGTGGTGGCCTTGGCAGTGCTGGGAACAGTTGGAGCGGATGAGCTTAAAGGGCTTTTCCAACCTGGATGATTCCATGATTCTGTGATTTAAGGGCTTCTGGATGAGCTTCAATGAAGGTTCCCAAAAGGTTTATCATGACTTTATGGGGAGGAATGGGAACACATCCCAGGAAACCTTGCAGGGAGCTTTGTCATAAGAGACAGGTTATATTTTATGACATTTAATAGGAAACACAGGATGGGCTCCTGATAAATTATTCTCAAGCTTTGCCTTAGAAGATGCTAGAATCCTTGAGCTATTTATGTGGCTGTAATGATTATATGCAATATAGGCTCTTTAAATTATTCCTGGCCATAAGCTGCTGCTTGGGCAGTGTCCAACCAGCCTCTCTGCTAAATCTTGGCTGCCTGCTCAGAGCAACAATTCTTCTCCCATCCCTCTGTAAGGACATGGAACCCCTTATGAACCCCATGGGGCAGTGTTTGCCCTTCCTTTCCTGGGTGCAGGCCCGTAAGACCAGTAAGACCTTTACCATTAAAGACCAATAGAGGGAGTGTGGTTACTGGGATTGAAGGCCAGGAAAGGTTCCCTGGAGCCTTCCTTATGGCTGGGGTGGGAGAAGTCAGAGGAGGGTGCACAAAAGGACATCAGAAACCAAACCGTGATGACCAGAGTATTATAACCAAGCAATCACGTCATGCTATTTCCCAAAGACAGCTTCTCAGTCTTCTGCACTTTCTAAGCCACAATATAAGATTTAGCAGCCCATTCTGAACGCATTTGCCGCTATATCATGGAAAACCATTTGGCATCCCCAGCATCCTGCAGCAAGGGTGAACCACACAATGTGAACACCTCCCTGCTCCCTACTTGTTTCACTCGAAACTCCCTGGTTAGCCCATGCAAACCCTGCCCCACATACCCAGGCCATTCCTGGTTTTATACTCTGTTACATCCCACATGTGCCAGCTTTTTTCCCCAGTTAAAACCCCAAATGTGTTTGCTTCCTTGTATGGAAAGGATTTCATTTCATAGCACTGGGCATGAGCTGATTTGTGCCTAGCGGGGTGGAAGTTAAGCATTTGAAACATTGCTTTAACCATCCTGTACACTGCTGTCACAGTGAACTAAGCTGAGCTTTCGATCTGAATGTGCACAGCTGGACCTTGCCTTTACAATCACTGACTCCTAGAATGGTTTGGGTTGGAAGGGAGCTTAAAGCTCCTCCAGCTCCAACCCCTGCCCCGGGCAGGGTCCCCTTCCACTGGAGCAGCTTGCTCCAAGCCCCTGTGTCCAACCTGGCCTTGAACACTGCCAGGGATGGGGCAGCCACAGCTTCTCTGGGCACCCTGTGCCAGCGCCTCAGCACCCTCACAGGGAAGAGCTTCTGCCTAAGAGCTCAGCTCAGTCTCCCCTCGGGCAGGTTAAAGCCATTCCCCTTGGCCTGGCCCTACATCCCTTGTCCCAAGCCCCTCTCCAGCTTTCCTGCAGCCCCTTTAGGCACTGGAGCTGCTCTCAGGTCTCCCCTTCAGGAGCCTTCTCTTCTCCAGACCGAACAACCCCACTTCCCAAATCCCCATCCAGCACAGGGACAAAAGGGGAGTGGTATTTGGGGACATGGACCCAGATGGGCACCCGCCTCCCTGGGCTGTGTTTGTGCACAGATTGAGTCTGTTCAGCCCTGGAGAATCAGTCATCCAGGGAAGATTCAACTTGTCTCCTAATCCTCCAGGTCCCAGCAGCGAGCTCAGCCTAGCCAAGCATCAGTGATTGGAGACAGGAGGAGCTGCCTATTTCAGTTTAGGAAGTGGCTTTAAATGCTGCCTGTAAAGGATCCCTGCGCATGTTTGCAGTCCTGGAAGCAGAGAGACGTTGGGATGAGCATCTGTTTCCTAGGGATCTGAGCAGCACGGATTGGCACGGTGCTGCAGTGTCGGGCACATGGGATTGAGCAGGCTCTGCGCTCAGTGTGTGCAAGCAGCACCCTCTGCTGATGCCACCCTTGCACAAATCCCGCTGCTGCTTGGGTTATTCCCCTTGGAGATGGACGGCTTTTAGTTAGGGGTTTGCTATAGGGTCAGGCAGGATCTGAGTAAGTTTGAGTGGTTTTGAAAGGTAAAGGACAAGAAAACAGTGAGAATTCCAGGTGAAGTCCCGTGCATTGCACAGGAAAGTTAGCTTTGCTTCATCCCCCTATGTTTTTAATAAAATCATGGAATGGCTTGGGTTGAAGGGACCTTAAAGCTCATCCAGGTCAACCCCCTTATGTTTACTTGCATGGTTTTCATGATAATTTATCAGCACATCTTTATTAGGAAGGATGCACTCAGCATTACAGTCAAACCAAACTTCTCCATCTCGTGGCCATGGGGATGCACATCTTCACTGCTGCTTCTTCCCAGCCCCATCACCTTCTGATACTGTAAACCCACTGTCACCAACCTCCCTCACACAGCCAGGGTGTTTTGGTACCCTCAGCTGAGGAGAGCCATTGATGTGCAGAAGATGAGGACGAGGGTGAAATGGGGAATGATCCTGCCCCTCTGCTCTGCTCTTGTGAGACCCCACTTGCAGCATTGTGTGCAGTTCTGGTGTCTTCAACATAAAAAGGACATGGAGCTGTTGGAACAAGTCCAGAGGAGGCCACGAGGATGCTCAGGGGCTGGAGCAGCTCCTGTATGGAGCCAGGCTGAGAACACTGGGGCTGTTGAGCCTGGAGAAGAGAAGCTGTGTGGAGACCTCAGAGCAGCTTCCAGTGTGTGAAGGGGGCTGCAAGGATGCTGGGGAGGGACTCTTCATCAGGGACTGCAGTGATAGGACAAGGAGTGGTGGGTTCAGACTGTAACAGGGGAAGTTCAGGTCGGATCTAAGGAAGAAGTTCTTTCCTGTAAGGGTGCTGAGGCACTGGAATGGGTTGCCCAGGGAGGTTGTGAATGCTCCATCCCTGGCAGTGTTCAAGGCCAGGTTGGACAGAGCCTTGGGTGCCATGGTTTAGTGTGAGGTGTCCCTGCCCATGGCAGGGGGTTGGAACTGGATGATCTTAAGGTCCTTTCCAACCCAAACGATTCTATGATTCTGTGATTCTAAAGCATAAGCTTGATGAGATCCATCTCTACTGTAGTCCCCAAGCAGAAGTCACCATCCTTCTTGGTGGCTATAAGTTAGGGTTGGATGCTTGGTTTAGAGAAGACATTTCACCTTTATCACACAACCTGGATTACGAGTTAAATCTGTCATCTGGAAGCTAAAATTAAGGTCTTAGAGGGACAAATTCTTTCTTTGGGTGCTGTCATCATTCAAAGCAACCCCAGCAGGCACCATCTTAGCAGCTTTATTCAGTGCAGCCTCAAAAGTGTCTTTTATGCGGCCAAGGTCCCTGTGGCCTTCACTGCGCTGTTTTTTCCCTTCTGAAGAGCCACAGGACACATTTCACCAGCCTTGGGGTTATCTAAGTGTCAGTTGGACCTTAACATCTATAGCAACTGGCAGAGTCCCAACCTGTGTCATTGCGCCTGGGGACAGGCTACATTGGGCTTCTTTGTTAGCATAACTAAAATGAGCTATTAGAGAACTTGTTGAACCCTAGGAGCTGTGATCTGGGATGGCTCCATCCCATAACTCATTCATTCTCATAACTGCATGAACCATGACCGGGGTTGTTTGAGGGTATATCGTGCTTCTGGGGAGGTACAAGGCATTGCGGAGGGGGAAGAGCTCCACTTCACGTGCACCCAGCCCGACCAGGAATGTTTTCCTTCTTTTCATAGAAGAATGATGTTATTTGTGACTGGGGGTTTTGTGTCACGGCCCATGATGTTAAATAGCACTGCTGGTCTTTGCTTCCTTCTCTTGGCTGAAGGAGAGATGAGAGGTCCTTAGGGCAAAAGCAAGCCATGGCCAAATGGCCCAGAGCCACAACTGTGTCCTTCCTGAGGAACTCCTCTGTCCTGCTCTTGACCCTCTCTTCTTTGACTTTAAG